>NC_135497.1:556473192-557123021 GCF_052857255.1 Amblyomma americanum | reverse complement strand
GGCAGTCTGCAAGAATAAGAACCCGTGCTACATGTCTGGGAATTTTGAGAAGAACCAAACCAATAGCCAAAAATTCTACGAAGAATTTAGAAGTATAATCAGGGATACGAACGGAATAGCTCCAAGGCAGATCCTGCGAATATATCCCAATCGCCCCCTTCTCACAGCTGCCGGAGGCATCCGTGGAGAGAACAGTATGATGAGGAAAATTGTGTATGTGTTCAGAAAGAAGACCATTTAGGATATTTGCGGGCATATGTTTCGCATGGAACGGGTAAAAATGGTCGTAATAGAAGACGGGGTCAGCCTGCGTATCAGCAACTCGTGGCAAGGAGATCAGATCAACCTGCAGCGGAGTTTGCGTGAACCTAACTTGCGGAAGCTGATAGCCTGGCCAATGTTGCTGTTGTTGTTAGCCTATCAAAAGATCGCACATACCCACAATGGGCGATCGGCGAAGAATCCGGTGGCTATTCATCTGTACTCAATTAACAAAAAAGAAAACCACGCGGGAACGGAACACTGGCGGATGTGCTGAATTTCAGGAACAAACCATGCAACAACTAACAAAATATTCCTAAATCAGATTTTACATTGCATAATGAACCATGACTGTACCAAAGCAATGGGACATAAGTGAAGCATTTCATTCCTTTCGTGACATAAACGAGTTATGAGGTTTGTTGAACAATTAAAAAAGTGATTTTTCATGGCAGCCAGCATGGGTCATTTCAAGTTATAGCTCAAGATTACAATCACATCTGATATAGATGACACGCATGCTATGAAAGCAAGATAACTTTTTTTCCTTTTTTATGAGAAATGCACAGGCAGTTTCAAGGCTTGCTTCACAATTTAATTTCTGGCGTATACTCAAAGGCATGTCTATAAATTATCCGTGCGTTACACCAGAACCAACACTACCTAAGTTGGTAAATCATGTTCATTACCTGGGTGTCATTAATAGCATACATATACTAATGCTGCTAATGTTATAGACGGACAAACCGCGGTTTTATGAAGACGTTAAGTAATACGTGATAGTGTTGTGTCCATCAGGTAATGAACTGTGCGGCAGTTTCAGTTTCTCTTCTCTTATTTTCAAATTCAGTTCTTTTACTTTCAGTTTCTCTTCTTCAGAGTTTCAGTTTCAGTCACATGCATGTTGCTTGACACCACGTATACGTGACGCAGGAAAAGTAGAGGGGGGGGGGGGGGGGGGGTCGGAGGAAACTTGGCGTCAGCATGACATCGCTCGCTCCGGTGTGTTGTTCGATCTTGCATCTACAATACAACATGCCGACGAGGTGAACCTTTACTATGAGTTTCACGGGATCTTACGCCCCCTCGTACATTCCTGGGAACCCCGGGCCAGCCACCAATACCATGGAACCAGTGGAAGGCACTGTTTTCTACCTACTTAGAGGCGTTTGGCGCCTGAGTTTCCTGCATCCCGGCGCAAAGCTATAGATGCCTCTGCATTCGCACGGCGTCTTAGGTCAGCGTCGTTGCGGAACGCCTCCCGCCACGAGCGCAATTTTAAAACGAAGGAGACCTTAATTAAGTGAACTTACGAAACGCGAAGATGCGTCGAAGGTGCCTCCGACCGCCTTCCGTCGCGGAGACAAAAAGAGGGCTCCTTCGTAAAAACTGAGAGAGAGGGGAGACTAACAGAAAGAAAATGGGGAACGAAGGCGCGAAATCGCCCAAGTGTGCGTTATTGCAATGGGTTACTGCCCTATATGGAGCATCACGCTCTATTATCTGCAAAGCAGGAAAAAATAAATAAATAAAATATATAAAAAAATATAAAAAGTTGAGGGGGCGAATAGGCAATATGCTTTGCTCTCATAACTGTTTTCTCTGGTCATGAGCAAGAAAGGCTGGCAGGGGGAGGAGAAGGGCGGCATGTGGAAGCAAGCACGCAAATTGGCATGACTTCAGGCGATGCAGTCCGGGTGCTGTGAATTTCAGTAGGGCTAGGACTATGATCTCTGAAGTGTGGAGAGAGTACCAGGGTTTTCATTTATACCGGCCTGCACAGTATTAAATTGATATATAAAGTATGACTCTCGTTGCTCACGCTCACGGGCATTTTGGAAGCCGCTCTGTAGCAGCGTAACTTTTAGTTTGTGAAACTCGTGACCTTCCTGGGAAAGATGTTTCGACAGGGGGAGGAGAGAAAGAGATCTGGTGTGCGCGCGGTGGTTGTTGAATCTAATTCGGAAGGAATTCTCTGTTTGGCCAATGTATTGCATCTGACAATCACCACACTCGAGCATGCATACTACGTTACTACTGTCACAGTTCAAGTTTTCACGGATGGAGTGTTTGAAGTTAGAGTGTGTGCTTTGAGCTAGTGTTGTTGTCCGCATGTGCTGGCAAACTTGACAGCGATTCTTCCTGCAAGGTAGGCAAACCACAGGGTTTTACTTATTGACAGTAGAGTGAACTACATAATTCTGCATGTTTTTTGGTAGTCTGTAGGTAACCTGTAGAACTGTTGGAAAAATTTTTGACAGTCGATCGTTTTGTTCGATTATGTTGAAATGTTTTTTTTAGAGTTTTGTTGACATTAGGAAGGTTGTTTGCGAAGGTTAAGACGAGATTAGAGCGGTGTTCATTTGCGGTTGCTAATGGGGGATCCCCAAACATTTCATTACGATCTGTTGCTTCCGCTTTCGTAACGGCATCATCAATAATGGAGGCCGGATAGCATTGGTCCCTCAGAACCTCCCGCATACGGCTAGAATTTTTTTCGAAGTCTTCTGGTCGTGAGCAGATCCGTTTTAATCTGATGGCTTGGGAATATGGAATTGAAGTTTTGCAGTGGCGTGGGTGGCAGCTCTTCTAATGAAGGTACTGTTGCCTATCCGTGGGCTTTCTATAGACACTGGTGATTAAGGTACCCTTCTCCATTCGAATTGAGACGTCCAAGAAATTAATTTGACTGGTGGAGTAAGGGTGTGTGAAACAGATGTTTGAATGTACGTTGTTAAATGCTGAAATAAACTGGATGAATTGGTCCTCTGTTTTCGTCCATACCAATGAATATGTTGTCTAGGAAGCGTTTGTAAAAAGCCGTTTTTGTTGGGTATGAGCGGATAAACTCCGATTCAATGCTATGCATATATATGTTGGCATAGTTTGGGGCCATTTTCGTTCCCATAGCGGTACCACTCGTTTGTAGGTAAAAGGAGTTGTTGAATTCAAAAAAGTGGAGCTTGAGGACCAGATCAGTAAGTGCAGCGATGGTACTTTGGCTAGGAGCATCAGCGTTTTTGTGTTTTCCATAGGATGCGACCAGAATCGGATGCCATCATCATGCGGTATGTTTGTGTACAGAGACACTACATCAAGGGTAACTAAATATATATATGCAAAGTTGAGAGACGCTTAATTTAGACAGATTTATTTGGAGTCGACATTTCGGACAGAGCCTGTCCTTTCTCAAGACTGAAGTTACAGCGATCTTCCTCCCGTTCTTGAGGAGTTGTAATTGGCACACATGTCCGCCACATGAAAATAGCAACAAGCAATCGGGTGCTGGAAAGAAGATGGACAGAAAACAAAAATACTAGAAAAGGGAGAAAGAGTAATGAATAGAAAGAGAATACGCGCTGTCGCACCCTGTCCACCGAAAAGCCGCTGGGAGCGTGCAGAAAAAAAAAGAGGAAGAGGAAAAGGAAAACGAGGAGCGGGAGGGGAGATTGGTCGCCCCTCAAGGCAGAGCGGCGGCGAGTACAGGAACAGACAGACGGTGGCGGATTCGCGGAGATGCGTCTACTCGCGTGCCCCTGGCCAAAACGAGTAAAAAAAAAACAGAATAAAGCGCAGACATGGCAGGACACTTCCCTGGAGCCTCTTCGGCTGGAATAGTCAATGCGGAATCAGCGGCGCAGTTTGCTTAAGTAGACACGTGCACTGTGCATGCAAACACAAAAAAATAAAAATAAAAAAGGTGACAAAACATCCGAGTTCGGGAAAGTGTCGTGGGGGGGGGGGGGGAGGCGGGGGGTAAACGTGAATGGCGGGAGCATTTAGGCAAGGGTTCTTCAACTGCACCGCGCTCGGCAAAGTGGTCGAACTGGGTGGGGTGGAGGTAAAGATGCGCTTCTTTATCCCGCGCACGCTGTCACAAACGTGGGGAATTCTGAGAAAACTCTAGGGAAAATGTGTCTGTCACCAACCGGACATGACGTCATTAAAAGTCACGTGACCATGACGTTAGAGGAGCGACGTCACTTTTTTTTTGGGCCAATCAGCGTTTCCAGCCTACCGACCCGCAATCGCTTGTGCCGTTTGGGCCTCTTTCAGCTTTTCAGCATAGTGGTGGGTTGTAGCCTTAATACCGTATTTTCCGGTGTATAAGACGCACCTCAATTTACCCAGCTAGGGCAATGAGACTTGACTATACATGCTTGCATGAGCATCGCGAAATCTCCGTGCCTGTGAGAACAGTCTTTACGCAGTGCGAAATGATGGAAAAAAAGGCAACGCTCGCGCCCAAAAAAAACTTGCATAGGCACAGCAGCAACGCTTTATTTTTACTTGAAGCTCCCGTATACAGAGCAGACAAAATTGTAAATGGCGACTGGAAATCTGAGTTTGCTTGTCAATGGCAGTGTGGGCGGGCGAGAAACGTGGCTGTTGCCTTCTTGGGCATTTCATATCAGTTCTTGGGCCTATGAGACGGCCATATGTTTCATAATCGTGGAAGTCATTACCACTGCTGTTTCATGATAACATTAGCATAGGAACGTTGCGCCCGGAGGTCCCTGTATTGAAGCAACACAGTGTTACAACCGCGTGATCGATAGTGGCACCTTTTTTTCTTTTCCGCTATGGCTCATTTTATCATGGCTACAGTGCAGTACTTGCGGCCGCTCATTCTAAATGATGAAACAAGCCTGAACATCAACTCAAATTATTTCCACACTATATAAAAAAAACGAAAAAAAAAACATTTATAAGACGCACATTTGTATAGGACGCACTAGCTAAATTTTTTTAAGAAAGCCACGTCTTGTACAGTAAAACCTCGTTGATACGTTCTCGGTTCACGTGATTTCCCAGGTCACTCAAAATTGCGGCCCTGTATTTCTATATTCCTCCCGGTTAATACGTTCCTGGGAAACACGATTTCCTGGCTGCCACATTTAAAGTTTCAACAAATTGTGGTCGTATGATACCTTTTTTTTTTTTTTTTTGGCCAACCGCACATGTGTAAACACGCAAGTGGGCCGAACACGAGAGCACGCGATATGAAAAGCTGAAATGCTGTGGCAATCACCCGCCGCAGTGGCTTCTCTGCAGTGCATCAGTGCAAGAAGGCGAAGCACCACAATCAACAACAGAAATAAAAACTGTGCGCTAGCATTCAAGACAGCCGTTTTTGCAGGGACGTGACATGAAGCGGAGAAATGCTGAGGTTTCTTCACGATACATATGGGCAAGGGGGCTCAGCATCTGTGAACTACAGCGATGTGCTTTCATACGAGAAAGCCACCTCTGGCGAGCGTAGCTTAAAGGGTTCCTGGAAAGGGTGTTTGAGGTTTGCTATAAAAGGCTTGCATTATGTTGAGTACAGGTCATGGAGTGTTTATGCTGCGTAAAAAACCTCAAGTGAGCCAATAGTTTCCAATACATTTTTAAAAACTCCCTCTTCCGCGTCTCGCGGCGACCAGCGGTGCCGGGCTTTCGCTCGAATCCGCGCACAATGCGTCATGTAGCACTTGTACGCCAGCAGCGGGCTGCTGTCATTGCTTCACATTGCCAACTCCTCCCCAGAAGTCGGCGAAGGGGCCGAGTGAGTGGGACCGGCGGAGGAGCGCCAAAAAAGGATGTGTTCAGATCTTGTGCAAAGAAATGCTAATCGACATTTTTATGAAGGGAAATTGACAGTTATTGTCTTTGTACCTCATTCAGCAGTTACATTTCTCATAATGAGGCAGTTTAGGTCATACATTTTCTTGCATAATACAATTTTTCCTCATTTAAAAAAAAACGTACCAACAAAGCTTTACTGCACAACAGAGACTACTATAACCATCCCGTGCTCTCATCAACTTTCATGGAAGTCGTGAAAACGGCGATAGCTTTTGTGCTGTCGTCCTATTGTTCACGCTACACTGCTGTATACAGTAGCCGACGGGTAATTCGGACTTGTAGGATATTTCAGACCTCGATGAGGCACCGTCAGTCACCCCACAGAAGCGCATACATATTCGCGATGGATATTTCGGACTTCAAAAGTCCGAAAGTTCGATTTTTTGGACTAATTTCAGTCGCCTGCAGGACAAAATCGGCCATCTTATCGGCTTTTCGCCGGCGCAAAAGGCGCCACCTTGGATTGAGGTGGATTTGCGCTGCAGTTGGATTGGCTTGACATACTTTCGGCGCCTTTGCGTTGTGCCTTCATCGAAACGCGGCCACTGTGGTCGGGTTCCAACCCGGGTACTCCGGATCAGTAACCGAGCGCGCTAACTACTGAGCCACCGAGGCGGGTTTCACGTTCGCCATTCACCGTTTCGTCACTTGGGTTTCTCTGACTGCGTTGACCGAATGGCGCTCAGTCATCACGAAGTTACATCCGTTTGCCGTTTTGTGATTGCGTCCGGCGGTTCCGCCGCTTTGAATGAAAAGTGCCTTATCTTTGCGTGTTTGACGAGCTGTGTGGTGCACACTTGTGTTGTGGATAACATGGTCCCGCCGGGTCTGTCAAAGAAGCGTGGGAAGTATTCCAACTAATTGCGGTGACCTTGCTGTCTAGCGTGTACAGTGAAAGCACAACTTTGGCGCAAATACAGGTGCAAATCGTCGACAGCAAGAGAAATTTTCCGCAAGGTAAAATCAGTGACCTTTTTAAGCCGATTTCATCTCTATAAAGTGAGTTTTTGTATTTCACGGATTTTTCAAACTGTTTGATTATTCGGACCATTTTTCGGGTTCCTTCGAGTCCGAAAAATCGGTCGGTGACCAGTTGACGACCGAAAATTCGGACACACTTGATTATTCGGACTTTTCCGCGGCACCATGACATGGCCCATAGAGCCAGTGTATAAAAGCGCCTGAAATTTCGGACACACCGCAACTGACTGCTCGATCTTTCGGACCTCGTTCGCACTCGCCGCCATATAATGTGTACAGTGGAACCTCATTACTTCAAACTGCAGGAGAAATCGAAAACTTGATCAAATAAAACGAAATTCAAGCTTACAGGGGGCCTCTTGCGATACTGGAATTCTGCGCGTCGGCGCATTGCGCCTGCATGGTTTCGAATTCGTACGGCTCTTGAACATCTTCCGCCGCACTAACTTGAAAAGCAGTCAGAGTTCGCGGAACTCATCTATGCCGAGTCTTTCGTTTCAAATACGGAAAGAGGTAGCAGTGAAGCGCGTGGGGGCCATACAGCTTCACGGAGACGGCGAGCGCAGGAGGAAATGGTGGTGCATTTCTGAGCAAGCTCAGCGTACCCGTGGCAAAGCGCACCGCAACCCTGACTTTTCTATCGTAAAACCGTAACTAACTGGCATTTCGATGACAGGCAAGATGCCTCTCATTATACGCAAGCCACCGCAGAGTGCTTATCGCCGAATACGTTGCTGATTTTGGCTCTAGTCGCTAGGCCTAATGACTGAGGCCAACGTCGACGGAGCGCTTGCTTCGGCTTTTTCTCGGTACTCATTCTTTCCCTATCTTCGCGTTCTCGTTCTGGGCTTATCGTACTGCGGCCGTAATGCAGTTCCCACACCGGCGTGTTCGCTTTCCCGTTTAGACTTTGTCCCAACCTGTGCGTTCATCGGCAACATGCCGAGGGCAGCACATGCAACCAGGCCGGGCTGTGAAAGTGGTCGCCGCCCGTCGTCCATGCACATGTTGCGCGGCGAAATTTAGCCATGAGAAGCTTTATAGAATGTGTGCAGTACAACTGACCTCTTTTTCCAGCATTATGGCAATAAGTTTGTGATTTTTTCGGTGAAATTCGATTTTCCGGACTGCCTGATTTTTCGGTCGTTTTCGCAGTCCCTAGAGGGTGCGAAAAATCGCTCGACTGTATTTGCACACTCGCCACTGGCTGGCAGAGGAAATGTAGTATGCATCCCACAAAAAATGGAAGCAGTGCAGAAAATCCTTTGTGGCCGACCAAGCAGTTCTAACCATGGTTTGTCTCCTAAAGGTTGATACTCTTAATGGCTGCTCAACATGTGACGGTTTGGTGAGCCTTGTCTTTTCAGTGTGTAATTGAAGCACTGCAGAAGTAAGGTGCTGATGCCGTGTTCATGACAGCTGCCATTTCCTGACACTTCCTTTCCTCTTCGTGTGGATTTTCTCCATGTTGCGTGATGCAGTGGTTCAGCTGCTTTTTCTTCTTTCCCTCCCCCCTTTTTTGTTTAGGTGGCCTTCTCCTTTGGCACCAGCCTGTCTGAGTTCTATCTGCAGACTCAACTTGATGCCACAGTTGGCAGAGCTACAGGAGAAGCTACAGGCATCATGTGCTGAGAGCAGCAGGATTCAATCGCCTGTGAAGGGAGAAATTTTTGCAGCCCTGTTCAAAGATGACGGCCAGTGGTATCGTGCTAGGGTCAATGCAGTGGTGAGTTGTTTTCAGATTGATTCTTTATTTACATTTGAAATCACAAAAAGATGTGCAGGTTAAAAGAAAAAATTAGCTGTGGTTTAACTTCTGCTGAACGTGGTTAGAGAGTGAAAGCTGTGGTGGTATCGGGCAAATAGATGGGGCTCGGCGTCTATAACGTTGAGTGCATTCTGCACACTGGATAGGCAATGTACCCACCCTGCCACCTTGGCAGGTGGCAGTTAAATTATTGGTTGATCACAAGAGGTTGGTCACCCAATGAACGCTGCGGCCTATTGCTGCAGTGCCGCGTGTCTGCCACAATTTTGTCAGTGCTAATGCATGCAGCCCACACCTCTCTCTTACCACTGCCACATGCCTGAAGGCACTATTGAGGCATCCACTTACCCAGGGAGCCAGTTATGCGCCTTCCATTCCTCAAAAGCATCTGAGTCTAGAACGTTGTCAACCCTGATGGCAATGAACGCTGACCCCAATGCATGCAGTGCACATCTGTCCCCACGTAGGTTAAAGTGCAACTGAGGTGTCCATTGTTCCAGGGAGCCAGTTATGCACCTTTCCTTTGCATTGGAAGAAAATTGAAAATTGGTTCTGGAAATTGGTTTTGAAAATTGGTCGGCGACACCATACTTTTTTGCCACCGTAGCCTTTTTCAAACCACTCTCGACGTCCCTCGCAATGGTCTGGTTGGTTTCGAGAGCTTGCCGTTTCCTGGCTTTCAGAGGAGCAGACACCATCGGAACCGAAGGCAGCCGAGGCTGGTAGACTTGCCCTAGTTGTCAGCTGATTTGTTAACGTTGTCAACTTTTCGCTACACGCGACGACTCATATCTCGCTCATGAGCTCAGGCGTGACAAGATGCCGAGGCTGGTAGACTTGCCCTAGTTGTCAGCTGATTTGTTAACGTTGTCAACTT
Organism: Amblyomma americanum; assembly: GCF_052857255.1. NCBI lineage: Eukaryota > Metazoa > Arthropoda > Arachnida > Ixodida > Ixodidae > Amblyomma > Amblyomma americanum. Next base: position 557,113,506 of record NC_135497.1, on the reverse strand, counting down.
TTCGCTACACGCGACGACTCATATCTCGCTCATGAGCTCAGGCGTGACAAGATGCTGCCGCACGCATGCGTGGTGTGGGCAGCGCTTGCAGCGTCGTGCCATGCGCTCGCCGCCGTCACCGCTCCAGCATGCTCCAGTCTGGCCGTGCCATCACGTGCTTTCAAGTTTTGTCCAGTCGGTGCGCCCAACGGAGAGGCACTGGAGAAGGAGAGGAAAAACGCCTGCCTTGCGTCTTCTATTTCTTTTTATCCTCTCCTGCCTTCCACCTTACCTTGAACCACGCTGGCAACGCTCCCGCGCCCCGCCTGTTGCCCCCTTCTTGCGCAATCTGGGAAGCACGCTCGTCGCGCCCGCCAGTACTCACGGACCCGCACCGGTATGCTGGCCACCAGCCTTTCCAGAAACCGCACTATGCGCGGTCTCCGGTTACGCGCTGCCACATATTAAGCGGTTGTCACAAAAAGCCGCATATAGTCTGGTCCCGCATTATATGCGGTTACGTTATAAATGATCTGAGCTGTATTCACTATTAGTGTTAGTTCCACTGAACAATATTGCCATGCTTAGTTTGCTTTTGGTCTCACTGGTATATAGTCGGATACAACTTAAGAGCACAGCCGCTTTCCCCGTCTAAGGACCCCCCGTCCAACCAATGGCATCAGCTGATTTTCATTTTACAATGCAGGGAGTGGCGCCACAACAGAGAGAGGGGTCTATCCCCGACTATGGAGGAAGGAGACTGTCTCCTTTCATCTACCACTCCCTGCTCTGTCATACTAGCGGGGTCATGAGAACCAGCCGACGCCATTGGCAGGAAGGGACCCGGGTCTGGGGAAAAGCTGGTGTGCTCTTAAGTTGTATCCGACTATAGTATGCTGCGGGGCTGTATCTTCACAGTTATACTGTTTTTCTCTTTCAGGGATCAGTGTGCATGGTGTACTTCATTGACTGTGGCAACGTGGCTCCAGTGGCCCCCGAGAATATTCGTCCCCTCCCGGATCTCTACCTGCTACTGCCAGCACAGGCAGTGTGTTGCCGGCTGCATGAGGGCTGCGCCCAGCGTCTGCCGCCACAGGCTGGACCATGGAAACATATACAATGCTGGCCACCATGTTTCAAGCAGGCCCAGTGGTCGCTGATGGACTCAAGCTGGTGGACAACATGCACGAAGTGGAACTGGCTTCAAAGAAAGGTGAGTGTTCTTACTGCTGGCACCAGCTGCTTGTATGCATGGTGCGTGGTAGTCCTGCACTTAAGGTTGAGGAAAAAGGGGCCTTCGATGGAGATCAGCTTCCTACCTTGTTGAAGGGCCTGAAGTCCCTAGTTCACTGGATCTGCACAGTCAGAGGGATAGTCGCCATCACTGCACTGCACAGCCACTTTCACTGTCAGCCGCATGAAATGCTCCATGGTGGTTCCCTCCGATGCACTCTCACCTGCACCGTGTGTACTCAGAACTAACTGAGCATCTCTGTTTCCACTGAGGATGTTGCACAGCAGAATTGTAGCAACCTAACCTGGATGATGTGGAGCATTCCAGCGAAGGTCGCAAGTGAACGTCAAGGCAACGTAGATGTCATATATGCCAATGCTCGCCATAAGTACTTAGAGATAAACATAATAAATGTTGTGCATGATGTCTGTAGCTTGATTTGCGGCAAAATTGTAAACCTTGAAATGCTTGAATAGTGCTGGGCCCTTGAAAGCCTGACGTCAAAGCATCCCGGAATGGTGGATTTAAAACACATGCTTGCCTCAGGGTATTTGCTGGCTGATCTTGATGTACACTGCCTGCTGTTTTTCTATTTGCATGGTACAAATGGACAACAATGCAGAAGCATGCTAAATCTGCACCGGAATTTTGCTGGGGCTACAGCTTCAAGTGCATACCATGCAAAAACGTGTGAACCATTAGGTGGTTCAGTATGTAATCCTGTGTCCACTTGCAGTGACCTGTAGGATACCGCAGCGATGGCCTTGTGGTTAGAGCATCTGCCTTGGAAGTGGCATGTGCGGTGTTCAATACCCAGTGCTGCCAGGTACTGGGCACAGGCTTTTTCCTTGCCTAGTGTGTGGCTTCTTTGGGGAATTGGCTTGACCCATCTTCTTGAGTCGACGAAAAACATCTTGTGTCATGGTGCTTTTTAGCCATAGATGCCCTTGTGCCATAAAATTATCATGAACTTCAGGATGCTACTAAGCGAAGCAGTCGCCTGAGGACATGAAGTGGAGGTAAATGTGGGATGTGCTGCACATTACACTTGCTCTGAGTTCTGCTCTTGTTTTCTATAGCAGAGATTCAATTCCTCCTTTTCTTAATTTCTTTTTTTTTTCAGTTGGTAGCAAATGGGTTCTGTGGGTGAAAAGGGGGCATAGCCTTCCCTGAAATCATCATAAATCCAAATTCTGCTGGTGCATTTGATAAAATATCTTGGCAGTATGTTTCAAAGAGCCTAAATCACCAAATAAAACCACTGTCATCATTTACAACTCAAGTGCACTACATAAAATACGTGAACGGTAAAGCAAAACACTGCGAACACACTGATGTCCCGGCCTCTGAAATGGTTTTGCAATCGAAACTGAAATCCGACCATTCCACATGGTTGCCTAACTCATCGCTACTGCTTTAAAAAAAAAGACTGCATAAGAACCGACAAAATAGCCTTTAGACTTTGAAGAGCGCGTGGTGAAACGGACACCATGATCAGCGACCAGTGGACTACATCTGTACTAAATTAAGGCACAGTGCACGAAAGACGGGACTGAGAAAGAGACAAACACAGCGCTGACTTACGACTGAAAGGCTTTATTGCTCGCACGCAATAAATAGGCGAAAAGGAGCACAATCAACAGAAGAACAGCATCAGTGATGATTGTCAAAAAAAAGCACACAATCACAACCTACACAAGCGATCTTAACTGTTAAGATAGTCAATTTCTTTTTGTGTTAGCGTGACGGAAGGTTTGCTGACGCAGTTTTCAAGTCCCCGGTGAATCCGCCTTTTTCTTTTTCCTGTGCTGCCACCTCGCGTACAACGCTGGAAGCTCACTGGTAGGGTACTGCGCGCCCAACCCGGCCGGACTGAGTGCCGCTGCGGAGCACGTTTTGTTCGAATCTGTCAACGATGACTTGTCCTGGGCAGCCCCTGGTACCTTGAGGATTTCTAGGGTTGACTCATGGCTTGGTGCGAAGTCAGAGGCAGGCTGTAATGCCCACTGAAAAGCAAATTCTTCAGTATCTCCGATCATCCGGCATGCGATGCGAACACCAGCTAGCGAGGGCCGCCGCTTCAGAGATGAAGGCTACATTCGGAACATAATGTTCAATGAAATATCCCCGATCAGTGAGGTTGGCGTTATCCGCTGTATATGCCTGCCATTCATGAAAGGTGGATACTACATCGTGCACGCCGTAGTACAGAAAACGACTGGGGACAACAGTTTTCACAAGCAATCGTTGTGCCCAAGCGCTGCAGAATAGCTACACGAGCTATAAAAGCACAAGCGTACTCGCAACAAAGCAGCTCTGTTAGCATTTCACTGTATTTTCCCACAACACACCGCTGCATAGGTTAAACAAGCATGCGCGTCCCTAAAGACGAGCGCGAGAGGCGCACATTAATCCATTCCAGCGATACCACGCAGAGCTCTTCATCATGGATATGGTTCGAACACACGCATAACGCACCTTCTTCTTCTTCTGCCTCTTAATACATGGCACATACCCACACGGGGGGATTGGCCAGGGTGTAGTGGCATAAACAAGGAAATTTCCTTAGGAGATTATGACAAAAATTTAGCACCATGCGTGAATGCTCTCGTAGCTTCTTTTTCGTTGCCCGCTCCATCGCGCGTTGAAAGCGGCTCACAGCACTTGCCCATTTGGCCTTCTTGCTTGAGAAAGCAAAAAGCGTCGGAACGAAGTCTGGGTGGGTGACATTCGAGGCCTTCCTGCCCATGAATAAAACACTTCGTGATAGACTGCACACGCATTTAAACACAGTACCTCATCCGTACCTGTCACAAAGTGATTCCCGCACAGTCTTGACGTGCTTGACGGTGCCCAAGGGCGGCACGATCGTCGAGCCGGCGAACTGCTTTTATCCACGCTTCGCGCCGAAGGCTGTCCCGGGAAGCGCTCGGAAAGCGAAAAAATCCGAGTTTACTTCCCTTTACACACTGGGCATTGCTGCCGTATGCAACACATTTCGTAGGTATCGCCAAATGCGTCGCGCTGAACGCCCGACGGCTGCAGCAACGCACCCCGCGTAGGAAGCCGGTTTGTTTACACGTCCACGACCGGTCTCGAGTGGAGCGAGCGACCCTTCCAATATGTTTCGCAACACCGCCGCCAGGGGATGGCGCATGCGCAGTCACGTCGTGAAAAAGGCGGATTAAGAGCTTCCACGATTTCCCACGTACGTTGGTCCTTATATTTATACAGTATTCTAGTAGGGCCGAAAAAAGGAGTGCATTTACAGGATAGCCAATGTATAACCAAAATGCTTTTGAGGGGTGGTTTTAGGGAGCGTTTATGCTCACTTAGGCGATCATTGAGGCAGCGCCCTGTTTGGTCAATATAAAATCGCCCACAGGATAGCTCGATCTTATAGAGAACATTTTTACGGCACTGCACATAGGGTGATTCGTGATTTTTTTCCGCATTCGGCAGTGGGAGGTCCTTCACAGTTTACGGTTTTACACAAGCGCTGCAGTTTGTTCGGGGCCGAAAAGATGACTCTGACATCGGCTTTTCCTGCAATTCCAAAACAGGGCGCTGCCTCAATGATCGCCTAAGTGAGCATAAACTTTGTCAAAGTCAGAGACATTTTGTACATGCTAGTGACTGTGTCTGCGAAAGGGGTAGTGTGGTGCCTGGCTCTGATGCCCGGCATGCCCGCACCCTTGCTCCAAGTGGAGAAGGCGCTGCGCGACGAAGCCACGAAACATGGTGGCCAGAGCAAGGCTGATGAGTAAGTGTGGGGCAGCCACAGCATGTGCCAAAGAAATGTGACCTAGTCTGTGTATTTTGTATTTAAGGAAGGAGACCCCTCTTGTACCTATTTTTTTTTTTTATGGACAGATTTACTCCAGATTTTCGCTGTGCATTTTCATGTGATGATTCCAAAACTGCAAAAGTTTTTCTCCTTCATCAGACAGTTGTAGGTACTGTGAAAGCTCATTAATTCAAACTTCGAGAATTCGAATTTTCGCATAATTCGAAGTACACTACTTGGTCCGGCCAAGCTCTATAGAGATCTGTGTATAAAAAACCTGTTGATTCGAAAGCGAGTCGGTTCCGCTTCAGATGATTCGAACTACGCGCCGCCGCGTCTGGGCGACTTGGCACACAGCACGTGGCCAAAAAAATAGCACCTTCACATAATTAGAGGCTGCGCACGTCCTTAACGGGGACAAAAGGTGGAACCAGATAAAACTGGAAGAGTGGGTAAAGCCTAAATGGCGCCATCACCAGCGCAGCGGCCGGCGGCGGAGGAGAGTAGGGGTTGGCGGCCGTGGTGGTGGCGGCTGCCTACCCTCATTTCCGCGCAACCTTCGAAACTCGCAACTAAATACTCGTTAATTCGAGACCTGTTAATTTGGAAATGCTGCTGGCGCGGTCCCAGCCAACGCCCATGAAAGGCTATGACTTCGGACGGGCGCTACAAATTACGTGTGAAAATCTTTTTCTTTCTTTGCGAGTGTCGTACATCCTTCCACCCATCAGATGCCAACGGAAGCACGCGGTCAGCCGCGATCATGACGCCGGCATTTAGCATCGCCCGGCTATAGTGCTAGAAGGTTCTAGGCACTATAGCCCGGCGGTCAGCCGCTGGCCGGAAGCGGCCAACGTGGGCTATCAGCGCGGACCAATCATTGCGCGACCACGTCTGACTTCCGCCCGCTTCTACAACATGGCCGCGCTTGCCGAAGCGGCCTCTCGCTTCACCACGAACTTGTCGTTGCCGCTACACTGTGCCTCATGCTCACGGCAAACAGAAGACGCACGAAGCTTTCGCTTTGTCTGAAGATGCCCGTAGCACAAAGTTTTAGCGATGAAACGCGCCAGATTTTCAGAATGCTTCTGGATTTTCAAAGCTGCTAGGCTTAGCCACTACGCGTCGGTTGACGTCAGGAAGTGCGGGAGGTTCTAACAGGTTAACTATTTTGGTTCAGAAAGGGATCACAAAGAATAATTCGTCCTCTTTGGCGTCATTGAATAAATAATAGCTTAATTGTAAATGCACAGCTGTTCTTTTCAGCATTTTACTAAGTATATGGAATCGTGCCGTTTCTAAATCCTGGCGGCAGCGGTCTGGTGGCAGCCGCCCATTTTCCGTCGCGCCGCTCAATATCCGCAGCGCAAGTTCGCTTCGTGGGGTCATCTTTAAGGCGAACATACTGAAAATGGGGTTTGCACAACAGGACAAGCGCTGGCACTCTGCAGAGTTCACTTCTCCCCCTTGCTAGAGCTAACATCAAAAGGTAAACACGTCGTGCTGTTATCTCTGTGCAGAATATTGGCGCACCGCCAAGAAATGCATTGTGGACTGTGACGGTGCGAAACGGAGGGAAGCGTTAACCACTGATGCTTTATTTTTTTTCAAATTCTTAGGCAAAAAGTGGGGGTGGGTGGGTTCATGAGAGTGGGTTCACTACACGAGTAAATACGGTACATATATGTAATGCAGATGGTTCTGGTCAGGTTTTTCGAGGTCATTCGATAATTCAAACTTTTCCCGGTCCCGTGAAGTTCGAATTAACAAGCTTTACTGTATACATGGAAAGTATGTTCTGTTTGGTAGAAGCATGGTTAATAAACGTAAGACATTGTGGGTAAGATTTCTATTAATAAATGATCTAGAACAGGTTGTTTTCAAACTTCTATGCCTCAAGGAACCCCAGCAGCCTTCAACATGTGCCAGCCCCCCCCCCCCCCCCCTTCCTCTTTTCCTAGTCCCCAATCTGTCGTTGTAATCTGCTGATGCTTGTGCTTGTGAATGGACCCTTTCTGCTTTTTTTTTGCTGTCGGTCACTTCTGTAGGGTATTTGTTTGTTTTCTTACTTTCAGCAGTCGGCTTTTATTCAATGCCCATCTCTCACTCATGTTCACAACCTTTAACCCCAAGAAAAGAATGCAGAAAATCTACAGTTTGGAAGACAAATGCTTCGATTCAAGTACTCTATTGGCCGGGCTACGCACTGAATCACGTAACGCCGCGTCAGGGTTTCATTGGCTGTTTGCCACTAATTTAGACAGATACGGCGAGATACTGCTCGCCGGTGGCAAAACTTACCCCAGTACCCCAGTGCAATCGCATTTTTCGGGAAGCTCAAGCGTCCAATACGTTTTCTTTTTTTATTTTCAAATGCGCGCTCGGCGCTCAAGGGAGCGCCGATAGTTGATGGAAGGGCCGCTGTTCCAATCGAGGTGGCACCCCGCCACTCGGAACAGCAGCAGGTGCCGGGGGATTGTTGGAAGCCGACAGAAGAGCGGACGTTATTCACGTGTGGTTTCTCTAGTTCTGACGCATTTGACTAGTGCCAGCCGCGTTTGACAAGTAATAATGTAGTGCTTCATCATTGTGCTCCGGGTCTGGTAAGTGACCGGCGCTCGTTTACAGCTACATGCAAGATTTCAGTCTTTTCTTCCTTTGCGGCTAAGAAACGAACAACTGCGCGTCATGCCGCAGAGATTGATGTTCGCAATGGGTGATACAGGTGTGGCAGCTGCAGCGAGGCAAAATTGTCAGCTGTTCCACACGATGTCGTGATGTGGGCTGTTTGCGAAGTGCCGGTTTTCGCCGCACGACGATGTTAGAATGACGAGCTGTGGACCGTAGCAGCGATCAGGACGGCAGTGCTAGTGAGGACAATGGCACAAGTGTGGACGAGTAGTCCAGTGACTAATACATTTTCGTTTCGAAATGTGCCCACGGGTGCGCCTGCGCACGGCATCCGACAGTGGCTGGCGATAAGTGGAGGCCACAGGATAGTGCTATTGCATTCTGTTATTAAAGGACAAGTGTAAACGACCTTTTTTGTTTTTTTTCCAGAAATGTGATGTGGGGTTGGGGGGTTGACTTGCATTCGAGTAGACTTACTAGCTTGTAATACGGTATGCATTATTTCGTTATAAACAGTTTCGCTATAACGAGGTTCCACTGCATATGGACGATCGCCTGTTGAGAACGTTGTATCTTCACACGGTGCCCCTTCGGGGGCCCATCCGAATTAAGGGGGGGGGGGGGACACCTCTTTATACTATTTTCTTTATTTATGGACACATTTGTACCAAATTTTCACTGTTTGTGTATTTTCATGTGCCGATTCCAAAACTGCAAACTGTTCCCTCCTGCAGCAGACAGTTTTAGATTTATCATGGAAAGTACGTGTTTTGTTTGGAGGAAGCATTGTTAACAAACATAGCATCTTGTAGAGATTTCTATTTGTAAATGATCTAAAGTCGCCAAGGAGTGCAATAAGGCATAAATGAGCATCCTAGGATCACTTGGACGTAAGTTACAGGTGGCCAAATTTGACAGAATTAGCTCATTTTGATGACAAAGGATTTATTTTGAAAATTTTATCAATGAAGCAATGGTTTAAAGTTAGCATTATTGCACAACCTCTGCATTTCCTTCTACCGCGAAAAGAATTACAGTAATGTTGATATAGAACTGGAGATATCGCTCCTCCATAATTCTGAATGCGCCGAAAATGCAGTTTTGAAGAATCGGGGGGGGGGGGGGGGGGAAAACGTTTTTGGTATAGTATTTTTGTAGCAGCGAACTAGAAATCACTAAAGTGAGTTCTGGCTAGTTTCTGATGTGGAAGCTCCATTTCCCGTCTACATAATTGCGCTTGCAACAAGAAAATTGCCGGCTAACAGATGGCGTAGTCTGGAGGCTGAAACCAGAGACGAGTGCCTTCGCACTGCGACCTCCCCGAAGTATCGGTGCACGATTTTTTCTCACAACAGCACTGTGATTGCAAACGGCGCTGTGATCGCAGTCAGCCCCTAACAAACGATACATGCTCTTTGCTCATCTTGCACCTCAAAATATGCACAAGCAAATTTATTTTGTCAAGGTTTCAGATTCCGCACGTTGTGGGACGCCGTTTCGTGAGTTTGTGGCGCCACGCCTCCAGCTTTACCAGAAACTCAATACATCGTGCCGTTGCTGGCTGTCAACGAAAACTGTCTAAATATCGCTTCATCTGCACAGTCATGATTACACTGTCTGTACGCAGCAGGAATCGCCCTGATCACTCCTTGCTGCCCCGCTAAGCACCGCCGGTGATGGCATTATTGGGTCATCCCGAAGCATCAGCGGTTCATCACTGATTGTAGATAAAGGGATGCGATGATGCACCTACGGATCTCTACCTTCCGCTCCCTCAGGATATGTGTTCCCTCCTCGCTATGGCACTGAACACCTCCGGTTAAGGCGTTATCGGGCCATCGGCAAAGGAAACATTTTTATTTGACTCAACGTTTCTATCGGAGGGCCGATGTTGCTTTTTCAAGAGTGATTTGTTGTTGCTGGTGTTTCCCATCATATAGATATTGGACAGAGGAAGGGTGAGCGAAAAACGGGCGGAGAGTGTAGAACGAAGAAGATAGAAGTAAAAAAAAATTAATACAACTAAAAAAATAAAAAAAACATGGATAGGAAAAAGTAGGAAAGGGGATTGGGAGCCGCACGAAAAAATGGATTGTGAACTTGTAAGCTGTACAGAACTATCCAGATGCGACCGCTGCTTGTAAAGTAATGCATGCTTTGCTTATTGGCAGCCGTGTCGAGCTGAGCTGAGATGGGCGACTTCGTGCTTGGCCGTGCAGCTACCTTCATGGAAGAATGTGGGGCGGTGTCGCTCTTCATGGCCGGGAGGTCAAGGGGAAAGTATCTTGACTAAAAGAAAAACGGAGGAAGCAGGAAAAAAATCCTAGTGTTTTTTCTTTGCATTGGGCAATATTGCACCCTCCTCTGGTTTAGCCACTGAAGCTGGATTATAAAGGGGGGGAACAGGGCAGAGTGGAGGTACCAGTATGTTGCCAGTGTAAAAGATATCAGATTATAGAGTAGTCAGAGAAAGGAAAAATGGTAAAAAAAGAGAAAAGGGTTATGTGGCTTTAGTGAGATCAAATGGTAAGCCAAACGGGGGCTTATCAAAGCGCAACTTTTCTATGCATTCGTGTTTTCAGAATGGCCAGCCTACTTTTCAAACTGCACCTGACAATGCATCAGATGAGCAACACAGCAATCACTCACAGGCAACAAAGAAGTTTATTTGACCTTTTTGTCAAAGCGTCACAGTGAATGAAAGAACGGCGTTATTTTAGTCTGGCGCTGCGATTGAACTGCGCTGCTAACGACTTCATCTTCAAAAACAGTGAGGTACTTGAGCGCTTGCTCGCTGAGGTTTCTCTGAGCGCAGTAGAGGCGCAGTTTGTTGCAACAGTCGAGCACATCTTTGCACAAAACTTCTGCTGCACTTTCACTCACTTCGTCGGGATCATCTTTGGATAGAGGCTCACCGCCACTACGCATCGCTGCCACGCTGTCTTCATCTGTGGTGGCTACTTCACGCACAACGCCGTAGGGGTTGGCGACGGTGATGACCTCGTGCCGGTCCTTGAAACGCTGAATCCAGCCCTTCAATAGGTTGAAACCATCATGCCCCAAAAATGTTTGAAAGGCACCTGGCCTTGGCTTGCAATATCGAGCCACTCACTGGAACGCTCTGGGCCCGGACCTCATGAAACCGTTCGAACAAAGCGGGGATATATTCATGCATTGACGCACAAATCCACTGCCTTGCAAGCGACGCGGAGTCTTCCTTTAGCTGTTGTCGCAACATGTCGCTATTCTTCCAAATGGCGGACACAGTAGTATCAGCGACACCGTACTTCTTGGCCACCGTGCCGTTTTCAAACCACTCTTGACTCACGTTGTCCGCTGACTTGCCTACGTTGTCAACTTCTCGCTGCATGCGACGACGCATATCTCGCTCATGGGCTCAGGCGTCATGTGCGCGTGGTACGAGCAGCACTTGCAGCGTCATGCCTTGCGCTCGTCGCCGCCGCCTTTCCAGTATGCCCGTCTAGCCATGCCATCATGTGCTTTCAAGTTTTGTCCAGTCAGTGTGCCCAACGGAGGCGCATCGGAGAGAGAGAGGAAAAATACCTGCTTTGTGTCTTGTTTTTTTTTATGCTCTCTATCCTCTCCTGTCTTCCGCCTTGCCTTGAACTATGCTGACAACGCTCCCTCACCCCGCCTGCTGCCCCTTTCTTGCTCAATCTGGGGAGCGCGCTCCTTGCGCCTGTCGGTATGCGGGCCGCCAGGCTTTCCAGGAACCACACAATACACGGTCTCCGGTTGCGCTTTGGTGTGTATTAAGCGGTACACCAATACATTGAACTCTATGGGAAGGGAAGCAGTTGTCACAAAGAGCCGCATTATGAGCAGTTACATTATAAATGGTCTGAGCTGTACTTTTGGGCTGTTTTGAGCAAAGGTGTTTCATTATTTAAGAAAAAAAAGGGAAGTTTTCAGAACTACCTGTCACAACCGCCGCGGTGGCTGAGTGGTTATGCCGCTCCACTGCTGGCCCGAAAGACGCGGGTTCGATCCCGGCCGCGGCGGTCGAATTTCGATGAAGGCGAAATTCTAGAGGCCCGTGTACTGTACGATATCAGTGCACGTTGAAGAACCCCAGGTGGTCGAAATTCCAGGAGCCCTTCACTACGGCGTCTCTCATAGCCTTGGTCGCTTTCGGACGTTAAACCCCCATAAACTAAACTAAACTAAACTAAACTTGAACTACCTGTCATTTAATGCTGTTGTGAATGGTGACTTGTCTTGCTGTGGTGTGTACAAATTGCGGTCATTGTATCTTATTTCCCAAAAATAATTGGGAAAGTTTGTCATGCCTGGTCACCTGGTTTTCATCTGTGTTCACTGTGCAGGGTGACCGTTGGAGATTACGTGGCTTCTAAATCAACAGATAATACCGTGCTTGGTACCGTGCTTATGTGACTGAGATGACTGGTAGCAAGCACACCGTGCGCTATGTGGATTACGGCAATGACGAGGACAACACAACCATTTTCCTCCTGGCATCGAAGCACAAGCAGCTTCCTGCTGCGGCAGTGCGTCTTCTTACCTCAGACCCTACATCCTTCAGAATGGGGCAGCTGCTTTCGTTCACAGTTGAATCGATTGTCGATGGCACAGCTCAAAGAACTGTTTCATCTGAGGAAGACGGGAAGTCAATTGGTGGATTAGATTTGGTGACCTGGCACGCTGACCTGATCCGAGGAGGATTTTCCAAGACATCTTCATCCAGCCCACCTACTCCTGTATGAAGGTCATTGACTTGCCAGACTTGACCTCTGGCGACTAGATTGTGGCGTTGCCTTGGAAATTATTCTCACTAAGCTGCTTATTGCCGTTCTTTGTGCACTAAAATAACTGTAAATTGTACCTATTTTACAAGCTTGGAAATCTGAGCAGTAATCCCATAATTCTTGATTTGGGTGTCTTTTTTGTTGTTTGTTCTTGCGTATACCTGATGTCACCAGCAGTTGATTCATTGTGCTATGAGATCTTTTGTTATGCAGAAGGGGTAACAGATTGGATGGGGTAGCATCAGGAATGAATATGCTCAGATAAATTTTCGGGTTAATTGGTTCCATGTCCTTTGAATCACCACAGTGCCAAAAACAAATGTGAACTGACAGGAAGATGACACAACTACACAGCAATCAGCACCTCAGGAGGAACTATCTAGTGGCAAATGCAGAAGTCTAATGTCTTGGCCTTTCCATGTGTCTGTTTTCATACACTGTGGTGAATCCGAGCTTTCTGTTTCGTCACTGCGAGTGCCATAGCCTGGACCCATAGCAGCCTCTGCAACCAACCTTTTGCTTACTTTTTAAAATTTCTGCTCATATATGCATTCCCAGCTCCTCTATCTGCATGCTAGTACAGTTAAACCTCGAACTAACGAAGTCTAAAATTCACACCTTAATTCATAACATTTAAATCTAGCTATTGCATAAATGGACATGCACTTGCCAAAACTTCCGGAAAAAATTAGCTGTGGTTTAGCTCTGGTTAAACCTGGTAGAGTAGCGAGAGCTTGCGTGTTTCGTTTCGCCTCATAAGTCTAGCTTCTTTCAGAGAAGCAGAACTCGATTCGTCGTCCTCGTCCATTGTGGATGCACTGTCGGAGGCTAAGCGGGCCCGTCTAGCCACGTCTTCCTTGCTCCGCTTATCGAGACGCCTAGCGAACTCTTCCTCGGTTTCTTCGGCTCGCTGCCTCCTCTTGGTTTCATTCCGACGGCAAAGCCTGGCTTCTTTCAGTCTGTCTTCCATCTCTACCCTCGGCTCCACTGAGCCGTGTTCTATATATACAGCTGCGCCAATCCCTCTCCCTCCTACCGCACATGCGCACGGCAGTTGCAACTCGGGTTTCGCCGGCGCGCCGCGTCGTCGTGACCTGCTATGACGTCATGCGCATGCACACAGCTGGCAAAGCGAGCGACTGCTGCCAGCTGTTGCGGTTGCTAGGCAACGGCTCGGAGCCACGGTGCGACCACGGCTCAAGTGAGGCCACGCTGACATTCAAAGCGGCTGCCATAGTGTAGCTCTCACTACAAAAAAAAAATGGCGGGGGTGTAGCTCTGGTTAAATCTGGAGTGACGCGATAGCTACAGCTGGCTGAGTGGTACTTTGTCACATGACCAACCACGTGACGAACCACGTGATCAGCCACGGCGCCGTGCCGCCGGCAGCTGCTCCGCACCACGTGGCAGTGTGGCGGCGCCGCCACGCTGAAGGCTCGAGATGCTACCGTAATGTAGCTATCGCTACAAAAAGATAACACGACGTTTCGGGACCCATACGGGTTCTTTAATCACATAGAGCGCCGCATGGAACGACGGTGGAAATCTTCCAGAGATTACAATCTGACACTTCGCAATTTTAACCGTTCTCAAGCTGCCATCGCTCCATGCGGCGCTCGCTGTGATCAAGCGTACAGGCCACGAAACGTCGTGTTTCCTTTTTTTCAGAAGTTTTGTCAAGTGTATGTTTATTTCTGCAATTTTTGCTCCTCGCCAGATGATACTCCGTCCAACTCTGGACTACAAATCTAGCTACATTGAACTTCATCTCTTGTCATGCAAAGAATCCTTCAAAATGTATTGCTAATCACTCTTGGATAAAACTTTTTTCGCTGTGAAAATATTGGGCAGTCTGATGCTTCTGTGCTTTCTCCTCCAACAATCGTGTTACACTTGTTAGTTCATTCCACCACAAAAAATTGCATTGTGGCTCATGTTGCGAGCTTGCAAATCGCCTCAGCGCAACTTTCGCTTCCAACGGTTGCGCTTTCAACTTATGCTTAAGTGAAGGCATTATGGGTGTCGCACGGATTAAGACTAAGAAGCATTACTTTTTTCATGATATTAACTGACAATTATCATAGCTACAATGGACACCCTTCATATTGCTACGGTTGTGCTTGTGCTTGGAACGCTCGTGCTTGGTGCGCTCGCGCTTGGAACGCGAAGAGGACGAAGTGCGTTTCTGCGGCTGGGCTTCGCGTGCCCGGTTGTTCGGCTGCGTGGCTGTAAGCTGTTTCCCTGTAAATATATTTTTCCCTTTTGGTGTGCACATCTTCACGTTACATTATTGGTGGAGGTGCTGGGTACAGCCACAGCAAGCACGGAACTCCGCAGCGGTCGTCAGCTCGCTGGCTCTTCAACCATGACCAGCGAAGGGGCCGCTCCGTCGGCGTCCGCCAACCCGGCGTTCATCATTGCCCATCCGAGAGATCCTGGGACCTTCAACGGAACGGACGGCGTCGACGTGGAGGACTGGCTCGCAATGTACGAGCGCGTGAGCACACACAACAGGTGGGACCCGACCCTAAAGTTGGCCAACGTCATCTTCTACCTGACGGGCACTGCCAGGGTATGGTTCGAGACCCACGAGGATGAACTCACCAGCTGGGATCTCTGCAAGGGCAAGCTTTGTGACCTGTTTGGTAAGCCATTCGGGCGTCAGCTCGCTGCGAAGAAGGAGCTCGCATGCCGTGCACAAACGTCCACAGAGTCCTATGTATCATACATTCAGGACATATTAGCTCTCTGCATGAAAGTCGACGCCACTATGTCAGAGTGCGACAAAGTAGGTCACGTGCTCAAAGGCATCGCAGATGACGCCTTTAACCTTCTTGTATACAAGGACTGCGGAACGGTTGACGCAATCATCAAGGAATGCCGCCGGTTCGAACAAGCGAAGAGCCGCCGAATTTCTCCGCAGTTCACGCGGTTGCCGAATACGACTGCGACGTCGTCCTGTGTAGACTCGACTCCACCGAGCCGTCTGCCGACATCTGAGAGCCGGACACGACTTGTGCGCCAAGAAGTAGAGGCAATGTCCCCCGTTGCGTTTCATCCACCCGCAACAGACAGTACTCCAGCAGTATCCCTTATACAGGCTGTCGTTCGCAAAGAATTTGCCAATCTTGGGATTCAACCTGTTTGCTCAGTTAGTGCCCCATATGCTCGCCGCATGTCCCCGGAGCTCGGTTCTGAACGTGCATACTACCCTCGACGCAGCCGCAATCCAGATGAATGGAGAACACCTGATGACAGGCCCATCTGCTTTAACTGCTCCCGAGTTGGCCACATATCTCGACACTGCCGAAGCCGTCCGTCCTCGACCTACAGCCGCTACCCGCCGGGTTCTGCATATTCCCGCCGCTCTCCCTCGCCCTCGGAAACGACCTCTTCTGGCCACCACGCTCAGACCCCGCTTACCAACCGTTCGTCGTCACCTCAGCGCCGTCGATCTCCATCGCCCCGACCTCGCCGCCCTTCGTCGCCGGCCCCATATGCCCGCTCCCGGTCGGAAAACTGATGGCTGCAGCGTCTGGGGGTGATGCTGCTCTGACGACCCGACCAGAAAACCCTCCTTTAACTCTTCATACTCATCGGAACATCCTTAACGTCGACGTGGACGGGGTCCCTGTTACCGCTCTGATCGACACTGGAGCGCACGTCTCAGTCATGAATGCTCGTCTTCGCCGTCGCCTAAGGAAAGTGCTCACTCCTGCCCCCTCAACTGTGGTCCGTGTTGCAGATGGCGGTATGTCTATTGTCGTCGGAATGTGTACTGCTCGTGTTTCAATAGCCGGCCGCCATACTTCTGTGCTCTTCACTGTCCTCGAACACTGCCCTCATGACATCATTCTCGGCCTTGACTTTCTCACCGACCATTCCGCCCTTATAGATTGCGCCACAAGCATCGTTCAACTCGCTCTACCTGTTCCTTCAGAGCCACCGGATCCAATTGTTCACCGACTGTGCACCGCCGACTTTGTCCGCCTGGACCCCGATGCCGCCACTTATGTCCGTTTCTCCTCTGTCCCGCCAGTTCCCGATGGTGACTACATCATTACTCCGGTTCCTGATGTGCCCTTTACACGCAGTGTTGCCCTTGCGCATACAGTTGTCACCATGTCGGCAAATCAAGCGTCCCTTCCGGTTCTCAACTTTGCCTCTTACGTTCAGCCGCTCCCACAAGGTATGTCGCTCGCCACGCTGTGCCCTGCTGCCGAATGCGTCGTATCGGCGGTGAGAAGCGTCCCACCCTCGTCGAACTGCCGCGACTCTGACGTCCCACCACCTGATGAATATGCAAAAATGATTGCTGCTGACCTCTTACCAGGGCAAGCTCACGACCTTCGGTATCTTCTGTCGTCTTTTCGCGACATCTTTGACTTCGATGACCGCCCTTTGGCTCGAACATCTGTGGTCACGCATCGCATCAACACCGGTGACGCAGCTCCTATTCACAGACGACCCTACAGAGTGTCCAGTACAGAACGCACCATCATACAGCAAGAGGTGGACAAGATGCTCAGTAAAGACATCATAGAGCCCTCGTCGAGCCCTTGGGCCTCACCAGTTGTGCTGGTTCAAAAAAAGGACGGCAGCTGGCGCTTTTGCGTTGATTACCGGCACCTAAACAACATAACAAAAAAAGACGTCTATCCACTCCCAAGAATAGACGATGCTTTGGACTGCCTTCACGGAGCCAAATTTTTCTCTTCAATTGACCTTCGGTCCGGGTATTGGCAAATCTCTGTTGATGACACTGACCGCGAAAAGACGGCATTCGTCACACCGGACGGCTTATATCAGTTTAAAGTTATGCCATTCGGTCTCTGTAATGCGCCAGCTACCTTCGAAAGAATGATGGACTCCTTGCTTCGCGGCTTTAAATGGTCCACATGTCTATGTTACCTCGACGATGTTGTGGTTTTTTCGCCCACGTTTACCACGCACCTCGAAAGACTGGCGAGCATTCTTTCTGTCTTCCGTAGAGCCGGGCTACAGCTCAATTCGTCGAAATGTCAATTCGGTCGCCGCCAACTCACCATTCTCGGACATCTAGTCGACGCTTCTAGTGTCCGCCCGGATCCTGTTAAAGTTAAAGCCGTCAAGGACTTCCCTATTCCCCAGTCGTCTACGGATGTGCGCAGCTTCGTCGGCCTCTGCTCGTACTTCCGCCGTTTCATCAAAAATTTTGCCGGCACCGCTCGCCCCCTGACCGACCTTCTAAAGAAAGACACCCCTTTTACCTGGGGCCCTGCCCAAGAGGAGGCCTTTTCTTCGCTAGTCGACTTACTCACCTCCCCACCTATTCTGGCCCATTTTGATCCGTCGGCTCCGACTGAAGTTCGCACAGACGCCTGCGGTTATGGGATTGGCGCCGTGCTAGCCCAACGTCACCAAGGGCAAGATCGCGTTATTGCATATGCCAGCCGCCTCCTTTCTACAGCTGAGCGAAATTACTCAATTACAGAGCGCGAGTGTCTAGCTCTTGTTTGGGCTGTAGCTAAGTTCCGACCGTACCTGTTTGGCCGTCCATTCTCCGTAGTGACCGATCACCACGCCCTTTGTTGGCTGTCTTCACTGAAAGACCCCACAGGCCGGCTCGGACGTTGGACGTTGCGCCTCCAAGAGTATTCTTACACTGTTCATTACAAGTCAGGGCGTCTCCATCAAGACGCCGACTGCCTGTCTCGGCACCCTGTAGAGCCGCCTGATCCTGGAGACAACGACCTCGGCCCGTGCCTCTTCGCTATCTCCGATCTGGTTAACATCGCGGACGAGCAGCGACAAGACTCTTCCTTGCGTATTCTCATTGATCGCCTCAACTGTGCCAGCCGAGATCCTTCATTGCAACTGTTCGTCATTCAGGATGGCGTCCTATACCGCCGCAACCTTCGTCCTGACGGACCTCCGCTCCTGCTAGTCGTTCCCCACCGTCTCCGTTCATCTGTCCTAGCGGAACTACACGACCTACCGACCGCAGGCCACCTCGGCGTCTCCCGCACATACGATCGGGTCCGACGCCGCTTCTTTTGGCCTGGTCTGTACCGCTCTGTTCGGCGTTACGTTGCCTCCTGCGACCTCTGTCAACGCAGGAAGAGACCATCAACGTTGCCTGCTGGCCTTCTACAGCCTATTGACGTACCTCTCGAACCATTCTACCGTGTTGGACTCGACCTTCTCGGACCTTTTCCGACGTCCTGCTCCGGCAACCGTTGGATTGCTGTCGCGACCGACTATGCGACCCGGTACGCTATCACGCGTGCGTTACCAACAAGTTGCGCAACCGATGTCGCCGACTTCCTATTGCAGAACGTAATCCTTCACCACGGCGATCCACACCAATTGCTGACGGACCGCGGCCGCTACTTTTTGTCCCGAGTAGTTGACGATATCCTCCGGTCCTGTGGCACGCAGCATAAGCTCACTACAGCTTACCATCCCCAGACGAACGGGCTTACCGAGCGCCTCAACAGGACTCTGACCGATATGCTATCCATGTATGTCTCGCCCGACCACCGCGATTGGGACGTTGCCTTGCCTTATGTAACATTTGCTTATAATTCGTCGCGGCATGATACCACCGGCTATTCTCCTTTCTACCTTCTGTTTGGTCGGCATCCTGCGCTGCCATTGGATACATTACTACCGAGTTCTACTGCCTCGACCACAGAGTATGCACGTGACGCCATCTCCCGAGCAACTATGGCCCGTGAAATCGCCCGAGACCGGCTCACCGCATCTCAGACCTACCAGAAGTCAGTTTACGACCGCCGGCATCGCCCAGTACACTATCCGCCGGGCTCACTCGTCCTCCTTTGGTCTCCTTCTCGCCGTGTAGGTCTCTCTGAGAAACTTCTACGTCAGTACAGTGGCCCTTATCGAGTTCTCCGTCAGGTGACCGACGTGACCTACGAGATTACACCTCTTCATGCTTCGACGTCGTCCACTAGCCCTTTGACTGACGTCGTTCATGTAGCCCGTCTCAAACCGTACCACACGCCTGCTACATCATCCACTTAGCACCGGGACGGTGCTTTTGCCGCCGGGAGTTATGCTACGGTTGTGCTTGTGCTTGGAACGCTCGTGCTTGGTGCGCTCGCGCTTGGAACGCGAAGAGGACGAAGTGCGTTTCTGCGGCTGGGCTTCGCGTGCCCGGTTGTTCGGCTGCGTGGCTGTAAGCTGTTTCCCTGTAAATATATTTTTCCCTTTTGGTGTGCACATCTTCACGTTACAATATTTAAGTGAAGTGTTAACTTCCGCGTTGCTGCTTCACTGGTGCACCTAGTGTAGTCAAGGGAATGCTGTGAACAAATTCCAGAACTTGCTGCGGGTGTGAGAACCAGGTTCCACCCAAAAACAGTGTCCTTTGCTAAAGCCACCTTGTTTCAGCTTTAAAAGGTTATTTGCTGTTCATTGTCTGCTCTTGGTGTCGATGGCACTAAACTGGTGCCTTAATGCAGCTTCATCATGAGTTTGACCCACCAAACAACAAGCACAAACAGCATTCCAGCAACTAAGTACAGCTGCGGATGGAGTTTTCAGGCTTGGTGGGACATGAACATATTTTTTTGAAACATTCATATATTTAGACCATATTTCAATGGTTATTCAGTAAAATCCTAAATTATTAGTCTAAATTAAAGAACTCCAAAAAGTACTTTAATGCGCAATGTAATGATTGAACAGATGGCCATGGTGTATATATTGTTTATAGAGGAGGCAGCTTTAGCTGGCTGTTATGCCATTTGGCTGTGGGGTACCGATGTGCAATGCGTTTATGCTGTCCCCATTCCTTCTCATGCCCAGCTCTACCCCACTGAGCCTGCGTCCACTCCTTCTGCCCAGCCTGCACCAAGCCTTCAGTCAAATGTGGATGCAAAGGTTCTGCATGTGCCTCAGCAGAAACTCCCATCCAACAGGCCTGACATGGTCCTAGTCTGGAGGACACCAGATGGGCTGTTTGTGCAGCAGCAAAGCTTGACTGGGGAGTTGAAAGACATGATGGAGGCACTGAACGCCTGGGTCAAAAGCCACAGTCCCGAGCCCAGCACCACAAAGTACTCCAAGGGGGACTACGCCTGTGCTTTGTTCAGCGAGGATTCCATTTGGTATCGAGGCCAGGTACTTGTGCTCTTTGTTGTGTGTGTGTGCGCTCCAGCATACTCTATCAGTAGTAGCACAGTGTTTCCTTTTCTCTCTGCATTTATGGAAAGGAGTTCAAAACAGTAGATGCGTTTAAATTACAGTGCTGATGATGAATGCTTTTTCAGTGCCGAAACAATAGTGCACCTGTTTTATGAGCTACAGAAGGCATTACAAGTGGCACACCATTGATCATTGTTGTGTTACCACATGTAGGCTGTTCGGGTGTTTCGGGGCAAAAATTTTGAGAACCCCTGTGATAGACTAGTATATCTGCCTGCATGACCACGCATGCGCCACCCTACGCACCGGACTCTGGTCTGGAATTGCCAACGTAACGTGTGGTGCCGCATCGTTGCTAACTCGTTTTTTGCACCTGGCGTTCGCACTAGAACGGACAAAACATAATGCTGCACAAAAAAACTAGAATGTTGGGCACTCATGCTAGCGGCACGTTTCTTTGCAGCGACGCGCCACCCGCCAGGCGCAGCCGCCGTAGTAGTGTGTCATTCACCCGGTGTTGCTAGGCCTAGCGTGCTTCATATTGACACCGCAGGTCTAACCTCAATGCCAGTTTACCATCACAAAGTCACCTCACAATAAAATGAACATAAATTGATTTCTGGAAGGCCTTCGACAGTAAACCGCACGGAAAAGCAGGCCAGGCTGATGCCATGTTACATTGACGGCGGTGGGCCACACGTGTCGTGTTGCTCTGAACCGTCGCTCATTCGAGCACTAGATCTTCAGAGGATCTTGATCTTAACTTAGAATCATGTTGCATTTGCCAGTAAACTGATCTATCAACCTGTTTTACTTTTTACGGTTGATTCGTGCCGGTCGCCGGGTGCGCAGCATTCATACTTTCAAATTTGAAGGAATCACCGGGAGTGCACTAATTCATCATAAAAATTCGTGTTGCAGCATAACAAGAAGGAAGCATAGTCGGGACTTCAATGCAGTCGCAAAAGTGTAATGGAAAAATGCCAGTCTCATGTAAGGGCCACACATCGTCAAAACGGTTGAAGAAAAGGTGCGGCCCTTACGCGAGTTTATATGTTAACTTGAAACTGGTGAAGTGCACAAAGTCTACGTAATGCAAATGGCTGTTTTCTGGTTACTGTGTTCATTGTTTTCAACTTTTCAAGATCTTGAGCATTTGTCTGCACAGGTGTTCACCTAGTGAACCACTGACTTCTGGGGATAGGCACTGGTAATCAGTGGTAATTTTCTTCTACTTTCTGTAGCTGCCGCCATCTGTCTGAAAATTGTGCGCTGGGAAAATGGGCCCATTCACTGCATATGCTTCATGTTTTCTCTTTTGAGGAGAAATGATCAGAGCATGCATGAATGTGTTGATCTTTGCACTTTCAGCACAGTGTTGGTTACTTCAAGGAGCACGACTGCTCTTCTCTGTGCAGGTTTTGAGTGAGCAGTCCCCCGATGGAACATACCTGGTGCTGTTCGTAGACTTCGGCAACAGGGAGCGGATGCTAGCATCTTCTCTGCGCCCGCTGCCGCTGAGTTTTGCCGAGAAGCCACTCTTTGTCTTCTGTGTGGTGCCCCAGAATGTGCCTACGGAAAATTCCCGGCTGGCAGCTCTGCTGCAGCAGGAGCCATTCACAGCCGTGCAGGTGGAAACCACTCGGGCAGGTCTGCCAGTTGTTAGACTGGAGTGCAAGGATGGCACCTGCATCAACGACCTGATCAGCCATGCACCTCACAAGGTAACTGATCTGTTTTGACGGCAGGTGTACATAGGTTTTTGTGCAAGTTGAGGAACACCTTGTGGTTGCAGCCAAACCCACTTATGACAGTATTGAAGTGCCAAAGAAATATTATTATAACAGATAATTATTATAACCAGGCTATGCCGAAAAGAATTGAAAACTACAAACTTCAGAGCATTATTATATTTACCCGATTGTAAGTCTGAAAGTAAGTCGACTCCCGCCATACGCATGTCAGGAAAAATAAAGGGTGCGCCCACGGGCCATATTACAATGTGTAAATGTATTATTCACTGGACTACTCATCCACGCTTGTGCCATCGTCCTCGCTAGTACTGCTGTCATCGCTGCTGCGGTCCCACAGCTTGTCGTCCAGCAAAATCCCCCACCTTCAGATAATTCGAAAATTTATCCTGGTCTTTTTAAAGTCTTGAATTAATGCAGTTTTGTAATAGCCTTCCCTACTGAAAGAGAGTCATTTGCATCGCCATGACATCATGCTGCATGGTCATGTGCTTTTTTCGGTTTTGCTGCGCCTGCTCGATCCATCGAACATGCACATGCATGCGTTTTTGCATTGTAAGTGTGGTTTGGCTGGCGTGGTTGTATCACTTCCTTGTTTTTATTTCTTGCAGGGTTTGCTCTCAGTGACCAGATTTAATTGTTATAACCAATTTTGTGCTGTGGTAGGATTGTTATAAGCGGTTTATCTTACCATAGAACACATGGTAATGCTAAGGGGGCCACAGTTGTCCATTCTTATATCTGATGTGATGTTCTGACCAGTATTGTCATAAGTGAGTTTGGCTGTATTCCAGAGCCCACAAATAGGGACAAATTTTATGTTGCTGAGCTTAAGGTTGTGGCATCAAATCGCATCTGTGGCGGTTTCTTTTCAGTGGGCGCAGAATGTTGACGCATCCTTGTATTATGCGATGTCGGTGTTCTTTTAGAAACCCCTAGGGGTTGGAAAATGAAACTGGCCCCTCCGATCCAGTGGCTCTCGTAGACCGTGTGGAACCTTGAGGTGTTCAGGCCCACATACCTACCCCATATTGTTACATGACAGGAGACATACTCAATGCAACGCACACAAGAACACTCTGGTCAAAACTTAGTGCCCAAAGCATGCATAAAACTGTTACCCTTCGTTCACATTATCCTTTACAATGTGATGACAACTTCAGTCCACTCTGCAACAATTAATGACTGACCGTCATCAACAGGAAGACATTATCCTTGTGGATTGTGATTAGCTGGTCTGCATGTAAGGCAAGGTTGTGCAGATGGGAACTGTAGTAACACTAGTAGAGGCAGGTGCTCCGGCTTTGTCGCACCTTTGTGCCTCGCCACCGTTGGCATCACAGGGGTCAGCAGCAAGGTTGCCATTTTATTTATTTCAGTATACTGCAAGCCAGAGTTGGCCCAAGCAGGAGGGGCATACAACTAAAAAAATTTCTAAAAGAGCACCAGCTACAAAACCGCGAGTCAGTAAACAGGACACAAAACCAGAGTCATCAAACAAGATACTGGGAGTCATACAATAAGTTCTTGAGCTCCTTCTCAAAAATCCTAGACTTACATAAACCCGAAGGAAGGCCATTCCACTCCGCGACAGTGTCCGGAAAAAAACTGTTCTTAAACCCACTAGTTCGCGCGAAAATTGGTGCTAATGACTGCTCATGTACATGACGTGTTCTCCTAGTGCTCGCCAGCTTCACACAATCAGGAAGATCTGCCTTCAGATTTCCAGACATGTAATTATGAAGCAGTACTAGACGGGTAACTTTTCTTCTTATTGCCAAGAACTGTAAATTACTCTTTCGAATTAATGCAGTTGGAGAGTCTATCCTTCTATATTTCCCATAAATAAAACGAACTGCTTTTCGCTGAACACGCTCCAGTTGAGCAATGTTTTTCTTGTTATGCGGGTCCCACACTGCTGCCGCATATTCAAGTCGGGACCTAACACAATCCTTGTATGCAGTGATTCTGGTGCTCACGGGAGAGTTTCTGAGTTTTCTTTTAATAAACCATAATTTCTTTACTGGTGATGAGCAGATGTCAGCGATATGAGTGGACCAAGTAAGTTTGTTCGTGAGGGTTACTCCGAGGTACTTATAGCTTTCTACTTCTAAAATGGGATGATTGTGAAGTATATAACTGTGAAATCTGGGCACTTTTTTCCTTGTGATTCTTAATAGTACGGTTTTGTTTGGATTAATATCCATGCCCCAGCGCTCACACCAGTCCGCAATTGCTAATACAGTTTTTTGAAGTGACAAGTGATCAGAATCACCTACTACCTCTTTAAAAACTATACAATCATCGGCAAACAGCCTCACCTCTACATCCTTTTCAACAATATCCACTAGGTCATTTACATAGATTAAAAATAACAGGGATCCCAAGACACTGCCTTGAGGAACCCCTGAAGTCACATGCAGCATGTCAGAACAAGAGTCCTGGATTGCTACAAATTGCTGCCTATCTGTAAGATAGGCATGCACCTACTGAATTATAAAAGAGGGAAGTCCAATCGATTCAAGTTTAAACAATAATTTTTCGTGAGGCACCTTGTCAAATGCTTTACTAAAGTAAAAAAATAAGACGTCTGTTTGTCCGGAAGCATCCAGCACTCTTGAAAATTCATGCACTACAGATAAAAGTTGGGTAACAGTAGACATACCTCTCCTAAAACCATGTTGGTAAGCTGTTAAAATATTACGGTCCTCTAAAAATTTTACAATATAACAAAAAATAGCATGCTCTAACAACTTACAGCAATTATTCGTCAAAGAAACAGGGCGATAATTGGTAACTAGTTGGCAGTCACCTTTCTTAAGAATAGGGACAACTCGAGCCTTACGCCAATCAGACGGTATAACACCTGTTGTCAAAGACAAGTTAAACATATCAGTTAAGTATTGAGATATTTGTTCCACGTAGCGTTTAAGAAATGAATTCGGAACACCATCGGGTCCGGAAGATTTTTTTGTGTTAAGTTTAAGTAACATTGCTAAAACTCCTTCGCGACTAATTATCAGTTCGTTACTGCAAACAGAAGAATAATCATTACTACAAACACACTGAGGTTTAAAATCATCTAGCTTCGTGAAAACACTCTGGAAGTAATTGTTAAAATGCGTTGCAATCTCATTAGCGTCTGTTATAGTCACCTCGTCAATTTTTATCTTCGTAATTTCGTGCCTGGAAGGATTCAAATGGCGCCAGAACTTTGATGGGTCCGACCTCATGAACTCTTCAAGCCTGTTTTTGAAAAAGCTATTTCTGGCTTCTCTTATTTTGTCTGCCATCTTGCTTTTTAATGACCCAAACAGTGGAGTTCCTGTCCTGTGCTGTTTCCTAAGTCTTTTAAGTTTCCGTTTAACATGAATTATCTCTCTATTAATCCAAGGATTTTCACTGCGTTTAACGACTTTCTTGAGCGGAACAAATTTGTCAATACAAAACTTAACTGCATTGCAGAATTGTGTCCAACAACCCTCAACATCACTGGTAACAGAGCTAAGGTGACATTCCAAATAATCAAGAATCGCGACATCATCAGCTCTGCTAAAATCTCTGAAGCTGATCACTTTAACGGTTTTATCGGTCTTATCACCAGTGATTTTCCCGCAAAAGCATATTAATTTGTGGTCGGAGATGCCACGCTCTACGTGAACAGTGCCATTACTGAACGACTCGCTCACAAACAACAGGTCCAAGATCGCTGATCCCCGTGTACAGTCATTCACAATCTGTTCAAGATTGAGCGAGAACATCATATCTACAATGAAATCATTAGACGAAGAGAGGCCATAGTTCAAGTCATTCCAGTTAACAGACGGCAAATTAAAGTCACCGGTAATAATTATATTCTTACCACGAAATTTCAGCAAATAATCGTATAGCCTGCTCAAAAACAAATCATCCGAGTCCGGCGCACGATAAACTGCACAAAGAACAAACGTGTTCCCCCAAATAGAAACCTTCAAACACAAACTTTCATGGTCTTCTAACTGGTCGATTTCAAAGACATCGATACTGTTTTTTAGAATGATCGCTACTCCCCCACCACGGGAAGCCCTATCTCTTCTTTGCATTTTATATCCTGGTGGTATAATCTCATCATCTCTAATCATATCGTGCAACCAGGTTTCAGTTAGCACGCAGATGTGCGGATCATACTGCAATAACATGTGTTCAAGTTCGTTCACCTTATTAACTATACTTCTAGCATTCAGAGAAATCATACGGAGCTGGTGTGACTTTCGTTGCTAGCTTTGGGAAAGCGCACTGCACAAATCAGGAACCAAACGGCGAGAGCCTGTCTTTTCATCCCACGTGTAAACTTTGCCATCAATTCGAAGCTTATCGTGTTACAGTGACACCTTTTTCCCGGCTGCCTTATCTGCTCTAGCACTTTCCCACAGCTGCTTGCGTATGCGCTGCGTGTCAGCGGTGTAATCATTCTGCAAACTTATTCCAGTTCCTTTCAGCTTCCTGGCATTTCGCAAAACTTCTTGTTTCTCTGCATAGTTGTGAAAACTTAAAATAACCGGCCTTACCAACGAACCCTTTCCTAGTCTTTGAATTTTTGCAATAGAAGAACAGGTCACTCCCAATCTATGCTTGATAACATCGTTGACTATTGCATTACGCAATTCAAGTTCAGATTCATTTTCGAGCTCTGAAATCCCAAAAACCACAAGGTTAGATTTCCGATCACGGTCTTCAAATTTGGGAAATATTTCATGCTGGTTCCTCAGGATATCCTTAACATTAGCTGTGAAAGCGTTTAGTTGCTCCGTCCCCGCCCCATTTGATTTCAACTCATTGATGCTTACTTCAAGGTTAATCAGACGCCTACCAAAACCAGACACGATTTCTTCAGTGAGTTTAAGGCATGCTTTGATGTCTGCAATGTCAGCCCTAATGGCCTGTTGTCCATCAATAATTCTGAGATAGGTTTCCTCCAGTGGGGGACCAGGGTTAACCTCGATATCCCCGCACAACACCAGCATACAGGAGCAGAAACAGTTGTAGGCAATATTCAAACACATGCGTGGGCACATCAACTGTTCTACTGCAGAGCTCAGTGCAGCAGAACTGCCAGGTGGCACTGGTACATTTTACCACCTGTGCCTAAAACACTAGTAGCTGTTCAAACCTGGCATTTTTTTTCTGCGACGATATCAAACATTGCTGAACATTGAATCTTTTGAGCCCTGGTAGCAAGAAAATGTCTTTCCTGCACTGCTTGCTTTTTTTTTTGCTGCAGGACCCTGCACAGTCAGCAGCGACTGGGTCAGCACCGCAGGAGGAACCGCAGAAACCACCTGTTGCGGTCCAGACCCTTGTAGATGTTCCTGACTGTCCCCTTCCCAAGGGACTATTCGATGCTGTTGTCGCATCAGTGGAGGGCAATCTCGTCTACACCCAGCCAATCATCCGCGCCCCGGGCCTGTTGAAGGTCACGGAGGCACTGGTTAACAAAGCCCGACGAGATCCTGGCTACAAGTTCACCGAAATGCCTCCTGTCAACCAGTGTGTGCTGGCTCTCTACTCAGATGAGCAGTAGTACCGTGCCCGCGTGGTCTCGGCAGATGAAAGCGGCTCCATGGTACACTGCAGTCTCATAACTTTCTGCTGAAGTGTCCTTTAAAAGCTTTTAGTATTTAAGGGCTCCTTGCCAGTCTGTCAGTTTTTCATTGCCAGGTTTTCAGCAAAATTAATGATTTACTTGTGACCTATTTTCTTGGTAAAATGAAGCCCGAAATTTTACCTTTTGATAGTGGTTGTCATCTGGTACTTGCTGTTCGGTTCACATTGCAATTTCTTGCAAGTCATAACTGAGTAGCAGTTGAAAAGTGAAGTTGTTTCCAGTTCTTTTTGGCCTTCTTGCGCATTGCCCTTCGCTGCTCCTAGTCCAACTGGTCCACTTTCATCTGCAGGTGCGGGTGCAATTCTTGGACTACGGTAACACAGAAACAGTGTCCGTCAAACTGTTGTTGCCGATGAAGGAAGAACTGCCCAAAGAACCCGCCAGCGCCCTGGCTGTGCGACTTGAGGGCACACCGATGCTATCGCCCAGGGCCGGTGAGTGAGTGAGTGAAAACATTTATTGATTTCCAAAGGGATTCGCGGATCGAAGGCTCCGTCGTCTTCATGCTTGCGCCGGCGACTCGAGTCTTCTTTCAGCAAGGGTGGGCCCCTATTCCAAGGCTCCACTGAGTCGTGCTGCACCGGTCGCGTGCTCTATAAAGGCCCTCTGAGCCGTGAGCTCGCTGCTGGTGAGACGGCTCTCCCATTGCTCCGCACTCGGGTGTTTGTGTTTGTGAAATGCCTCGTTACGTTCGCATTCCCATGTGATGTGGTAGAGTGTGGGTATGGCTCCGCACCACGGACAGGTGTCCCTGTATTGCGATGGGTACATTTTGCTTAGTATATATAAATTGGGGAAGGAGTTCGTTTGCAATCTGCGCCAAGCAGTGGCCTCCTCCTTTGTCAGAGCTTTGTGTGGTGGCGGGTGTCTAATCCTGACGCCTCTGCATAGGTTTAAAAGTTCTGTGTATCCCCCCTCGCAGGCTTGAAGGTGAAGACCCGGGGCGTGTGACTGCCCGGCTCGGATTGCTTCCCCTCGAGCTAAGCTGTCTGAGGGCCGGTGAAATCCTTTCCAGGGAACCACGGGTGGTGGTGCAGTTGGTTGGCAGCGACAGCGGGGACGGGCCGCCATTGGTCCGCCTCATGCTCAAGGGAAAGTGCATCAACTCTACGGCTGCCTGCAACAAGCAGGTATCTCCGGTGAGTGGCATTGTTGTTTTCCTCCAGAATTTTCAGCATCACACCTTTACTAGGTTAGGCTTCCTGTGTAGTGCTTTGTGTTTGCTCAGCTGTGTATTCTTTGTGAGAGTCCCTCAGTCCTTGCACACAGGTTGTTGTTGGAACATCCGAGGCTCAGTATGAGAGTAAGCTTTCTAGGTGCTTGATCAACAGCCTCTGCAATGTGTTGCTATGGCTGTAACACTAAACTGTAAAAGGAAACGTATCCCAACCGGTCTTTATTGCTTCTCAGACTTCAATTCAATTCAGTTCTTTATTTACGAGAATACTGGATGGTCTTCAAGGCTAAAAGTTGCTGCCTACAACTTGACTGAGCTGTAGAGGCATGAAAGAGCTGCCCTGTCTGGTTTTTGTTTAGATAACGTCAAGCTTGAGGAGGAGTTGGAGGCTGGTGGTGTGAACATGACTGGGGTGGTTTTTCTTGGCTGAGCCTTTGGAACTCTTACTTGTAGGAGTACAGTAAAACCTCGTTAATTCGGCCCCCGATAATTCGCAAATTCGAATAATTCGGCATCCCCACTCCCTCCCCTCAAAAATGTACATAGCCCTATGGCAGCAAAATTTCGTTAATTCGGCGCAAAATTGCGCGCGCACCGGTTAATTCGGACTGGAGGCAGGCCAAGAACGGTGCTGGTATCCATTCCAATCCAAGCCAAGCCAGCGTACGAAGGTGGCGCTGCTATACGTTCAGGTCATCATCATCATCGTCCAAGGATCATCGCCATCACTGGAAACGGCCGACACCGCTCTCCATTCCGGAAATGCATCGCTGCTGCAGTCACTTCTCAGTTGACGACGGACGAGAACGACCAGAGCGGCCATTTTGTGTTTTCTTTGGTGCGTTGTGTCGGTGCGTGTGGTCGTGGTGCTCTTTATTACGATGGCAGTACCGGCAAAGCGCGCGAAGTATGCGGCCAAAGACTTATCAACCAAAGTGAAGATCCTCAAGGCTATGAAAGACGGGGCTTCCAGAGAAGTTATGCGCCAGTTCGACGTGAAAAGAAGCACGCTATCAACATACGTTAAGAATGAGGCTCAAATAGTGGAAGCCTTTGAGGGCTAGAAATTGCATGCCGGTCGGAAGCGTTGATGAACTGCAGCCCACCCAGCCCTGGAGGAAGCATTGTTGCGGTGGATTGCCGCTGCCATTGATTCGAAGCTGGAGTTGAGTGGACCACTCATCTGCGCGCAAGCGGAAACCTATGCCCTCCGAATGAATATTGATTCATTCAAGGCGTCAGAGGGTTGGTTTGCTCGTTTTAAAGACCGGCATGGACTTGTTTTTTAGACCGTGTGCAGGGAGAGGGGTGAGGTGGATGAAGAAGTCGTGAAAGATTGGCAAAACGTCCACCTTAAAGAGCACGTGGCAGCCTACGACCCCAACGACGTCTTTAATGCAGACGAAACGGCACTCTTCTTCAAAGCGCTGCCAGATAAAACGATAGCTTTCAAGGGGGACCCGTGCACTGGCGATAAAAGGAGTAAGGAGCGGGTGACAGTGCTGTTGGCAGCAAACATGACGGGAACGGAGCGCCTTCCAATTCTCGTCATCGGGAAGGCTCTAAAACCGAGATGTTTTAACAACATCAAGCGACTTCCCGTCGAGTACCGTGCAAACCGGAAGGCATGGATGACGTCGGAGATATTTCGTTCCTGGTTGCAGGAGCTGGATCGACGCTTCAGTGCCAAGGAACGCAAGGTGCTTTTGATGGTGAACAATTGCACCGCACAATGCAACGTTGCGAATTTGAAGGCGATCCGGCTAGTGTTCCTACCTCCCAACACTACCGCTGCTCTTCAACCGATGGACCAGGGAGTGATCCAGTACGTTAAGAAAAGGTACCGCAAACAAGTGCTGGAACGAATGCTTCTCTGCATGGAGCGGAAGCAGCAGTACGACACATATTGATGCGATACACACACACACACACACACACACACACACACACACACACACACACACACACACACACACACACACACACACACACACACATATATATATATATATATATATATATATATATATATATATATATATATATATATATATATATATATATATATATATATATATATATATATATATATGCAAACATATTAAGGAAGCCAACAGTCACCGAAACCAAGGTGCATACGGGAATGTTTTTAATTTTTTTTTAATTTGTAGTGCCAATCAGTCGGTTTTAAAGTTGGTAAGAGCACCGGACGCGATATCCGCAGGTCGTGGGTTCGGATCCCACCGGCGGCATGGTTGTTTTTTCTGCTGCTTTATAAGTAATTTTCTTTAAAACCGACTGATTGGCACTACAAATTAAAAAAAAATTAAAAACATTCCCGTATGCACCTTGGTTTCGGTGACTGTTGGCTTCCTTAATATGTTTGTCAAACGAGCCCTTTATTTCCTTTACCTTGTCTGCTAATACACACACACACACACACACACACACACACACACACACACACACACACACACACACACACACACACACACACACACACACACACACACACATATATATATATATATATATATATATATATATATATATATATATATATATATATATATATATATATATATATATATATATATATATATATATACATCTGAGTGCGATATATATTTTGGCGCACGTGTGGGCGAACATGCCGCCAGAAGTGGTGTCGAACTGTTTTAAGCACAGTTAGAGATGGGTAAAACGGCTCACTTCAGTGAGCGGCTCAGAACGGCTCCGCTCACTGAAGTGAGCCGGATCATTTGAACGGCTCACCCGCTCACTTCGGTCGCTCAGGAAAGAGCCGGGTCTTTTGAGCAACTCCTTTAAAGAACGAGTGAGCCGTGGTTCTTTCCTTTCCACTCCCTCTCTCCACAAGTGCGGCGCAGGGAACATCACTTTTTTTTTTCTTTTCCTTCCGCATGCTACCGGCTCCTTCAAGCGCATCTCTAGCTCTTTATTTCAGCCGTATCCATCCATCCATCCATCCATCCATCCATCCATCCATCCATCCATCCATCCATCCATCCATCCTCTAACTTCCCTTCCTTTCTGTCCCCCCCCCCCCCCCCCCCCAAACAGCGCAGCGACCATCCCCTCCCCTAGCAGTCGCAACCACCTCCTCGCCTTGAGATGTCTTTTTGTGCCGCGCTTTCAAAAGAGCGAGTGAGCCGTGGCTCAGTAAAAGTGAGCGGCGGCTCTTTTGGAGAGTGGCTGTCTCGTTCAGTGAGCCGCGCTGAACCGTTCAGACAGAGCCGTTCTTTTAGAGAGCCAGTCTCTCTCGTTCAGTGAGCCGTGCCGAACCGTTCAGCCAGAGGCCGGATATCCCCGCGGGTGCACGGCCGCTGGAGCTGCGTTTTTGGTTTTTTTTTTTTGTCCTGAAGTGTTGTAGTTTCATTTTCTGACCGATGAGTGGTGGTCGGCGTGTGTAGACTCGTGCTACTCGTACTCACCCGCTGTGTACGGTGTGCATGGCCGTCTCTTTGGTTTTGTATGCGTTTTATAGTGTGACACCCGATGCCACTGAAGGGAGAAATAAAGAAGCCTTAATAGGCAAAGGATGGCGCCGTTCTTTTCCTGCGCTGTTCGAACGACGTCTCACACCACTCACCGGTCGTGCATCGTGCGCTGGTGCAACAACACTATTCGAAGACGAAGTCAAACGAGTTAATTTCTCAATCCATAATTTTGGACCCACGGTTTAAGTCTCAAGGCTTTGGGGAGGATGCGAAGTTTAAGGTAAACTTCTCTATAAGATGGAATGTATGGGTGTGCCTTTTTTATCATTCGGTGGGCTCAAGCATACCTTACAGACAGACGGCAATATGTAGAAATTAATAAGACCGTTTCAAGTGTTGTTAATGTTCAATCAGGAGTCCCCCAAGGGAGTGTGCTTGGGCCATTGTTGTTTTTAATATATGTTAATGATTTAGTGGCGGTCGTACCTGAAGATGTTTCTGTGAAGTTATTCGTAGACGACTGTGTTGTGTTTAAACAAATTTCGTCCGAATATGACCACAGCTCTGTACAAAAAGCAGTTTTTGCCATTGAAAAATGGTGTCTTAAATGGGATATGGAACTTAATATTGAAAAAACTGTCGTCTTACGTATAACTTGAAAAAAATCTCCAAGTTTGCTGCCCTACCTTATTCGCGGTAATAGGATTTTTGGAAGTTGAGCAATATAAATATTTAGGTATAACACTTGACAGTAAGTTAAAATGGTCGTCACACATTACTAATATTTCTACAGCCGCATTGAGAAAGCTATGGGTTTTACGTAGAAAGCTAAAAACTGCCCCAGCACACATGAAAAAATTGGCTTACGAAACTTGTGTGCGGTCTTTACTCGAATATGCCTCAGTCGTTTGGGACCCGTACACGAAAAAGGATATAATGGTCCTTGAAAAAGTAAATAGGAAAGCGGTTAGGTTTATATACGGAAAATACAAAAGGGAAGACTCTCCATCGCAGTTAATGATGTCAAATAAAATTCCTACGCTAGAAGTCCGCCGAAAGATTAATAGATTGGTATTCTTGTTTAATAGTTTAACAGGTAAAAATAAATTGAAGCTACCGGAGTGCATTAAGCGTCCTCTAGTGAGAAGGACTCGGAACGTTCTTGAACATTCACTTACTCCCCTTTTCGCCAAAACTAACAGTTTTAAATACAGTTTTTTCCCTAGAACAGTGCAAGATTGGAATTCGCTACCGGAATCTGTTTTTTCCTCGCAAAATTTTTCTGATGCGTTAAATCGTCTATTTACCTGCTAATATTGATTATATGTATGTTTTGTATACGTGTGCTGCTGATATTGTATAAGTTTATTGTTTGGTTTATTCTTTTGGTATCCGTGCGCTGCTAACATTGTATAAATTTATTCTTTTGGTTTTATTCTTTAGTTCTCCGTGTGCTGCTAATATTGAACAACTTTATTCTTTTGGTTATGTATCATTATATGTTCACTCCGGCTTGGGCCAAGCAGTGGCCTGCAGTATTATGAAATAAATAAATAAATAAATAAAAGCGACTATCCAAAGTACACAGCCCGGACCAAGCATTGAGCCCGCAATGCCTGTTCAGACCTCCTCAGTATGGGATGAGTTTGACGCGAGTTTGAGCTCCTTGCAAGGAAACCAAGACCCTACAGCTCAGGCCGTCGTTGAGGTAGATAAGTACCTCAACGAGCCGTACTTTAACCGCATGAATGATCCGCTGAAGTGGTGGGAAAGTAGAAAATTCACCTACCCGAACTTGTATGCACTGGCTTTGAAAAGGCTTTGTATTCCCGCGACAAGTGTACCCTGTGAAAGAATATTTTCTAAAGCTGGCCAAATTTGTACAGAAAAGAGGAGTCTCCTCACTTCTGATAAAGTCAGCAAAATATTGTTTATCAACCATAACCTGCATTGGATGTAGAACGTTTTTACTGTGGGTAATTAGTTTTGTGGATTATGTACTTTGTTGAATGCATTTTGTATAGTACTATACGAAATTATTTCGACATTATATTTGTATGGGTTTACAGCTCACTCGTATTATAGTGAGCATGCGTATGTGAAGAAAGTTTACATAAAATTTAGTCTTTGTTCTTATTTTGACAAAGTGGATTTTTAAGTACCACAAGAACAGAAAACTCCTGCAATGACGATTAAGTTAATTTTTTTTCTGGAAAAATACATTGCATTCTGTCTGTTAGAGTACCATTATCATTCTATCCCCAATATAAAAAAATAAAGGTTAATTACAATTCAAAAATTTGCGCTTTTAAAATAAGTGAATAAGTAATTGATAAATGTTCTCAATACATAGCGAAAGTACCTATAACACGCGCAAGGCCGCGCTTCATCAAGGTATTCTTTTTTTCTTTTTTTTTTAGCGCGAGGTCACTGCGGGCTTCTGGTCTACGCCGAGAGTTCCCTGTAAAGCACCGAGCTCCCGAGTCCCCACCCGGTTGTCTCCCCACAAACATTGACAAAGGCGTAGGAGTCACTGTCCGTTTGACAGCATCCCTGTGACGGCCCAAGGCTCCTAGCTTTGTTAAGCGCGCACATTCACCCCCGCAGAAAGAAAGCAAGCGTGGCGCACACAATGAGTACATGCGCCGCTCGTTTCGATGCTCCATTTTCACGGCAGGAGATCTCCATGCCGCTTATTCTGCGGAAATATGCGCACTGCCACGTGTTCCGCGAAGGGCCATTTCCTTTGCTGGCATTCTTGATGGCGCCGAGGCGTCGCGGGCCTCCGCTATCTGATATTTCTGGGACGAGCCAGTGGGTTAGTGGCACCGCCAGTTAGCTGAGAAAAAAAAGAAAGAAAACTTGTCATCCTTCGAGAGGCGACGCGCAGGTGGGGCGGGGAAGGAAAAGAGCATCACGCAATAAGGGTAAGCGCTCCCGTAATAATAGGTTTTCCGGAAATTTTTGTTATGTGTTTTTCTTTTATCCAAGCCCTGGGCTCGAGGTTGTGTCAAACTTCGGGGCTGTACGTGGCTACCTTCATTGGTTATCGAAACTTAGGACGGGCCTCGAAATACGGCCGCTCTAACTTCTTTGTTTATAAAACTTACAAAAACGCAAGCAAATGCATTACAAATCACAAGTCGGTATTGCCTAGTTTAGCTAGAGGCTCCGTGCAGTGGCTTGTAATTCTGCAAATAAACCTAGGCTTTAACACGTGGGTCGATAAGTAAGGTCTTGTAGTGTATGTTCTCTGTGTGAGAATTACCTTTTTTTAGTTACAGTTAGTTCGGCCGTCTGTGTGAGATCTGCTTCTGTAACTCAGCTTGCCTTTGTACATTTATGTAGATATATTTCCTCTCTTTATCATCTGCATTCGACAATCGTCCCCATCTTCAAACACTGCCTGGAGAGGCCCTGTTCCTCTCTTAAGAAAAGGAAGAGACCATGCCTGAATTTACTACACGGCTATTTTACTGATGCATATATCGTTTCGTTTTCATGAAAGCCAAATAACTAGCAGGTTACACTGTAACCTCTGCTATAGAGTTTAGTTATTTGGCTTTTAAAAAAAACAATATGTGCATTAGTATAATAACTGTGTTATAGGTATTTTTACTAATACCTTCGAAATGTTGCACCAGCTCACGATGCACGATCGGTGGGAGTCGTGAGACATCGCTCGAACAACAGCTGTCAACGAACGGCGCCATCCGTTGCCAATGATTTGCCAGAAGACACGTTCTGAGCGAAACAGCGCTCGCAGACAACGGACGACAACAAGGAAGACACAACACCGCAGGACAACACAAAGCGAGGACAAGCTCTGCGAGCGCTCTTTTGCTCGGAATGTATCTCAACCAACTCGACCAGAAATACGCACTTTGCCAGAAGACCCGGCTCTGATTGAACGGTTCTTCGAACGGCTCACTGAACGAGAGAGAAGCGGCCCTCCAAAACAGCCGCACGGCTCACTAAACGAGAGAGAAGCGGATCTCCAAAAGAGCCGCACGGCTCACTGCACGAGAGAAGCAGTTCACCAAAAGAGCCAAACGGCTCACTGAACGAGAGAATCGGTTCACCAGAAGAGCGGCTCTCCAAAAGAGCCAAACGGCTCACTGAGCCAAAGACCCGGCTCTTCAAAAGATCCGGATCTCCAAAGGAGCCAAACGGGCAGTGACTGCTACAACCAGGTCGAAATAACGCAAGCGTTATTTCAACCCATGACGTCGCATCCGGTTTGAAGAAAAGACGTCACGTCCGCCAATTTTTTTGCACGTGAGTAGTTTGTTCTTTCTATATTTTGGCATGCACATACTGAGCAATTGCCTGTTATCTTACACTCGGCATTCCGTTGTCAACTTCCTTGCGCCCGAATATTTTGTGTTAGCAGATAACCCAGGACTAGCACGGAGCTCGCTTGACCGCCAGTGGACCCAAAGGCCCGGAGGGAAAGACTCATCTGTTTTATCGTAATTTCTGCTCGAAAGCTCTGTGCAGGTCTACGGAAAAGAGCAAGCGCTGAGCGTGTTTTTATATCTTTTGTCAGCCCAGCCCAACGTAACTCATGGTAACGCATAATTGCCAGCTTTTGCGTGCTCCCGAAAAAAGGCGGGAAACTTTTGACAACAGTCTAGTTGAACCAACAATAAAGCCGGTCGTCAGTTGAACTAACCGTTTGTGCGATGAGTTTTGTACGCGGTCCGATATTTTGTGGCCCCGCGGCTGGGAAAGTGTGTTGAGTGTTGACTTAATTGCACTTTACAATTGTGTGCTCTTGTTACAAATCGCTTTCTAAAACAGCTGCAAAAATTGTGGTGAGATAAGCGATTACGCTTTGGTGTCTGCAGAGGGAAACATGTTCTTCTTTTAAATTCATATTTATTTCAGACGACAGCACTTGAAAAACTTGCAGGCAGTTTTCTGGTATGCACGGGCCTTCCCGATTCCTGCTTCAAGTCCGGCGTTCACTTGTTGGCGCAGAGGCTGAACAAATGGGACGTTAAAATGCTGAGGCAGCAAAGGCTTTAAGGCGCCACAAGGTGAGCCCTCCACCTTCTGTGATGATTTTAAAATGAGTGCTGTGCCACCTGCACCGAACATCTGTTTTACGTGTTGAAGGTGTTTGGACTTAGGTGGCCAACTATCATGGAGGCAACTGGAAAAGCATGCTTCCTTTTAAGGCCTCTAATCTTAAGACCTTTTTACAGCTGATGTTGTAAAGAGGCCTTAAAGAGATGAACACTGTGGACAATGTGCATGATGTCCTTTGACTGTTTGGAAGCTTGTGAGGTGCATAAAGCTCACAAGGCACTGTTTTAGTGTGTGACAGGTCATTGTGGTGATATTAGAAAAAGACATAGTACAGCACAATGAGACAGAGAAAAGGAGCACACAGGATAAGTGCTCCTCCTGTGTGCTCCTTTTCTTTGTCCCGTTGTGCTGCGCTATGTCTTCTGATATGCTATACCAACAAGTCCAAACTACCACTTTGTTAAGATTGTGGTCATGATAGGTTTCTTTGATTTGGCTGCACTCTCTGCACTAGTTCTGTGAAGTTCCACGGTGGTGCCGGTTGCATGCAGTGTCAGTTCAGATGGTTCAAATGCAGCTTGGCACTGTCCGCTTCCAAAACGAATGGTCGAGTGCAGGCCCGATTGATAGCCTTGCTGTTGTCACGAAATTGCAGCCAACTGCATGCTGCCGACGCCAACGACCACTAAAATCATGAAACACTTGAAAGAATTTTCAAGCAGCAAATCGCAAAGAAGTCTTACCATGAACCTGCTCTAGGAAATCGTCGTTTCACAGAAAAAAAAATTGTTGCATGTATACACAGAGGCTACTTACGAATTAGCGCTGAAATGCTGCCCATGCAACTAGACTTGACCGCTTAGGTTTTCATTATGATGCCTCAAACAATCACTCAATTCTTCCATGTGTAGGTCGAAGAAGCAGAGAAGGTATGGCACGTGTTATTTAATGAAATGATGACAGTTATTTGCTGAAAGGTTATGGTTTATGGGGGTTTAATGTCCTAAAGCAACTCAGGCTATGAGGGACGCTGTAGTGAAGGGCTCCGGAAATTTTGACCACCTGGTGTTCTTTAAGGGAGCTGCTGACCTGAAGGACATGGGTTCGATCCCGGCCGCGGGGGTCGAATTTTGATGGAGGCGAAATTCTAGAGGCCCGTGTACTGTGCGATGTCAGTGCAAGTTAAAAAACCCCAGCTGGTCGAAATTTCCAGAGCCCTTCACTACAGTATTCCTCATAGCCTGAGTCGCTCTGGGACGTTAAACCCCCATAAACCAAACCAATCTTCTTTGTAATGAGGTGTAAGGCATTATTATACATGGATTACACGTGGTATGCTCCTACGGCTGCTAAATAACTTATAACTGAATTTCTTTCTCGTGCTGTTTCAGTTTCAGCAGCTGAACGATGACTGTGACCTTAAAGAGAGGTTGTAGGTCATGTGAGGCGTGAAAAACTGCAATATAATTGGTGCTTCTACATTTGTTGTCATTCCTCCTCTAGAGGAAGGCTGGCTTCAGCAGTGCAGTAAATAAAAACGATAAAGCAGCAATTATATCGCAGTTTTTCTATGCCTCTAATGACCTAAAACCTCTCCTTGTCGTCACAGCTATCATTCGGCTGTTTAAACCGAAACAGCATGACAGAAAAATTCGATTATGAATTATTTAGCGGTCGTAGGCGAATACCAAATCGTGATTCATGCATTGTAGTGTCTTCATTATAAAGAAGAAAATATGCCACCAATATTAGGTCTCTATGCTCCATTAACATGCACTGACATCGAACAGTACACGGGCCCCTAGAATTTTGCCTCCATTAAAATTCTAGAGGCCCGTGTACTGTGATGTCAGTGCATGATAAAGAACCCCAGGTGGTCGAAATTTCCAGAGCCCTTCACTATGGCATCCCTCATAGCTTGAGTCACTTTGTGACGTTTAAACCCCCCTCGACATTTCAACAAAGAACTGTCATCATTTCATTAAATAACTAGTGCCATACCTTCTTCAGTTCTACAACCTACACATGGGCATTGCCATACTGCTGCACCGCAGCTGCGGTGCAGCATTTCGGCTTTCATTTCATTCATTTCGGCCAGCCTAGAACTCGTGCTGCACTAGTGCAGAAAGTGCAGCCGAATGAAAGAGACCTTATGATTATGTGGCTACTTCCATTGCATTGGGTGGGCAACAGTTTTTTGTCCTAGCCATTACATAGAAAGAAGAAAAAAAAGGAAACGTGGGAACATTCACTATTAAGACAAAAGCTTTCACCTGCAGACCCCAAATGAACAAACCCTGCCTGTACAGTGAACAAATCAACTAGGCTGTCACGTATATAGCAAGTTATAATTTTGAAGGTGGGCCTCCTGCTGTGAAACTGGCAACGTTTGTGCCCCTAGAGACAAGCAGTGGCGAGAGGCGAGAAGTCGCAGACGAATGTAGGTAGGACAGGTAGATGAACGAGGAAGTAGTTCCCGTAATTGAAGAATACAAAGAAACACAAGGACGAGACATGTTTATGTTCTTCCTTCTATGCTTGTCATTTTGTTTTCACAAGTTAACAGTAGATGTTCGTTGTAGTTTCACTTTTTGAGGAAAATGGGGAAGGGGTTGTTCATCTTGAGACATGTAGCCCAAAAGACGGAGCACAGGAATGGCTCACACATTAGTGCTTGCGTTTTGTTCCTACTGTTCTGTGTGCTTGCACCCCTTGCCCCCAAATGAGGCATTGACATGATCTTACGTGGTGCTATGCTGGTAAAGGGTGTCTTCTGCATGCATATGGGTGTGTGGCATTCAGTTTCAAGCACCAACACACGGCTTCTAGTGCAGTAGGAATTATGGGAGCAAAAAAACCTCAAGGATGTGGATGAATAGTTTAGCTCTTCTACACGATAGCAAGGTGGGCGAGTTGGTGATACATATTTAAAAAATTAACAGCACGGAAAACGGGGACTTCAAGGGTAGAAAACACAGGACAAGCGCTTGTCCTGTGTTTTCTACCCTTGAAGTCCCTGTTTTCCGCGCTGTTATGTTTTTAACTCTCTAGTTTGCCTTTTCTGAAAAAATTCTGTGACAGGAGGTTCTAATACATGTCAGCCCACCCCTCATGTAATACTCCCTTGTGGGCCTTTGAGATACAAAAAAATTAAAAAAAGTAGTGCGCTTTCAAACAGAATAATTTGCAACTTTGGTGCAAGATTTTCAGTGGCCCCTTCAGGGAGTGTTTGTCCAGTGCTTGTAGTGATTGCTTAATGTCACTTGGTCCCAAGAACCAGACAGTTAACCAATTGCCCTTGTGCCTCTTGATGAGAAAATCTGAGAGGTAAAAATGACAGTTTACCATAGCTGTGAACAGTAATGAGCTGGATGTATTGCCGAAGAGAATCGAGGTCATCTACTTGACAGTGGTAAGAATTTTGGGTTGGTTAGAGCATAGATGGCTTAACATCGTCTTCCGTATCTTAATAGATGTGGCATTGTTGGCGTGTGTAATTAAAAATTTGTTTCGATGTGTGTGTTTCGATGTGAGCTGTCAACTCGGGCATGACGAAGTTGTAAGCTCGACCAGAAGTACCTGAGCTGTTTGAGCTCAGGGCAAGAGCTTTGAGCGAGGCCACTGCACTACGTCCTTGTTGTACATTTAACTTTCATGGTGCTCCAACTTCCTCCTTCCCCCACCTCTGTTAGGAATGTCGCCATGGGACCGAGCGAAAGTGGTAGGGTGTAATTAGAGAAGTGGCATGGCCATAAGGTCCATCCGAAAAGTACTGCGTAAGACTTGTTTGCTGGATTGGCCCCGCAGTCAGAACTGAGGTGAGTTATGAGTGGGCCACTGTGGAGAAAGATAGTAGAGCAGCGAAAAACATGCCACGAATGGTGGAGAGCTATAGTTTGGAAGCAACCTTTGATGCCTTTGTTGCCATTGTGGTCAAAGTTATCTGTGAGACCATCAAGGGCACCACCTGTTCTGAATGCATCGCATAGCAATAGATCAGGGCTTCAATTTTATAGTTGGATCATGGGCTTTACTGCAGGAGGTGTATGAATTGGTTCAGATTTCACATTGAGGCGCATCAAATTCAGCAACGTTAGTACTCACAGGTACAGTAAAACCTCGTTAAGGTATACCTCGCGGCACTGTGGAAAAGCTGTGCAAAGCGGCAATATTGTCACGAAGACGACGAAGCTGGTAGTGGTGCGGGAACGGAAAAGTCACGTTATAGGCGAGCGGCCATTAAAATCATCTCACTGCCATCATTCATCGCCGCTTATTATTCGGCTGGTCGCCACTTATCATTTGGTGTGAGATGCGGGGTATCATCCCCATCCTGGTCCTGGATCTTCGGAGTCTTCTGCCTGCCGTTATCATCGGCCGTGTGCACCTGGTTTGCCCCGCTGTGCCCCAGCCCACCGAACTTCAATCGACCTCGCCGCTCACCGCAGTCCCGTCCCCCGCCCTGACCACAAGACACGTTGACATGACAACGCTGCCGCGACCCGAGACG
This sequence comes from Amblyomma americanum, assembly GCF_052857255.1. Taxonomy (NCBI): domain Eukaryota; kingdom Metazoa; phylum Arthropoda; class Arachnida; order Ixodida; family Ixodidae; genus Amblyomma; species Amblyomma americanum. Next base: position 557,071,363 of record NC_135497.1, on the reverse strand, counting down.
CCGCCCACACGTGAGGACACCACCCCCTGCCTATGCCATTCGGTGCATTCAAGGGCTTCGTTCGTTGGCTACTGGTGACCTGTGTCCCAAGCGCTTCGTCGACTAGGATTCACTCACACATAACTTTCATCGTGGCAGCCAGCACTTCCCCCCATGTCATTTGTGTTGTACCGTCCTCCTCTGAACCCATCTCCACTGAGCCGTCCCTCCGTCGGTGTGTTCTTCTATTCACTATCGGGATGATCGCTCGGCAGCCCCGGGTAGTGTCACTGAAACGACGAAGCTGCCAGCGGCGCCGGAACACAAAGGTCGCGCTATAGGCGAGGGGCCATTAGAATGATCTCACTGCCATCGTTCATCACCACTTATAATTCGGCTGGTTGCCACGTAACAATATGCCCAAACTGAAAGCAGCCTGAGTATATCCGTTGACCTGGTAAAAGATGATACCTGAGGCATTTCAAAGAATGTGCAGGCGAAACCTTTTAATCACATAGCTACGAGTGCAGCCTCGAAGGTATGTAAGCCAGATCCCGTGTCCCAGCTGCTCTATTAGGCCGTATTGGAGTGAACAAGCAAGTGTCTAGCACGCATGCAGTTTTTTCCAACAGTACAAGTTTAGCTGTCTTCAGCTTCCATGTAGGCGTTACTTTCATTGGATGGTGTTTTGCCAGTGATGGAAGCAACAGTGTCAATACCAAACTGTGCTGAAGAAGTCTTCGACTGCATTGTCTAATCCATCACCAATCATGCAGAAAAAAAATGAGTCTCCACAATACGTCCTCTGCAACAAAATACCTCCTGTAAACAGGACGTATTTAGGAATACCTGCTCTATTCTGAGGCCTGGATTGGGAAAAGTGGGGATAAGAGTTAATGGAGAATATTTTAGTAATCTGCAATTCTCAGGTGATATCGCTAATTCGCTCAACAGATGAACTGCAAAGCAACATCAGTAAGCAGAATGATGGGTCTAAAGAATTAAAGGAGTATAGACACTTAACTTTTGGGTGCGTGTTTTTTGTTTGTAACGATGCGTAAGGCGTTGTTATACGTGAATTACCACCTGGTATTCTCCTATAACCAATAAATAATTTATAATAGCATTTCTTTCTCGTGCTGTTTCGGTCTCAGTTTCAACAGCCGAATGAGGACTATGACGCCAACGTGTACTTACAGGTCACGTGAGGCATGAAAACTGCAATATAATCGCTGCTTACACATTAGTTGGCATTCCGGCTCTTCAGGAAGGCTGGCTTCAGCAGTGCAGTAAATCATAACGATGAAGCAGCGATTATATGGGCGTTTTTCGATGCCTCACGCCACACAAAAGCACTCTGACATCACAGCAATTGTTCGGCTGTTGAAACTGAAATAGCGTGACAGAAAAAATTCAATTATAAATTATTTAGCGGTCATGGGCAAATATCACATGGTGATTCATGCGTAGTAGTATTTTCTGCATCGTTGTAGAGAAGAAAACATGCCACCAAAATTACGTGTCTATATTCCTTTAGCACGCAGAAAACCAAATGGAAAATGCTCTTGGCCATTCCCTCGAATGCAAATGCTGTGTGGTGTATAATATTGTTACGTGGTGGCTGTCCAAAGAGTGAGTTGCGATGAACGATGCAAGAGATATAATTTAATGGCCGTTGGCCTAGCGCGAGTGCTCTGTAACGCACCACAGCCAGCTTCGTCGTCTTTGTCACAATATTCCATTTCCTCATGAACATTGTCACTAATAGGAAACTGGGTGGTGTGTCATTGTTTGCATAAGAACTTAAGGACACTGAGAAGTTCCCTAGGCAGCCGCTGACCACACACCATACGTGGCAATATTACTTTTGAAAAGTAATTAAATTACATTACTAATTACTTTTCTATAAATCACAGAAGTAATTACATTACAAATTACTGGTCTCAAAGTAATGGCATTACATTACAATTAGCTGCCTTCAGTAATGAAAATTACTTAGTTTCCATGCTAAAATGTTGCGCATTGGCCATCCATTTTAAACCAGCCAGAAGACGCGACACAAAGGAAGAAGCAAACAAGACGAGGCTGGACTAACAACTGAAGTTTTATTGAAAGGAAGAAAACAACGAAGACTCGCACTGAGATGCGCGCGCACATAAGCCGTATCAGTGAAAGGGCACACAAAAATTTTTTTTTATTTTTTTTTTCAATGTCAGGGGATTACTAACAAGTTATCTAAAAAGGCAAATTCCTTAGCGTGAAGGTTTACCGACGGCTTAGCCACACACGTGTCCTTAGCCTTAGCAATGTAGAAGGCTTCAACTATCTCGCGACAGATTTGTTTTTCATTTCTATAAACCACAGTAGTGTCGCTGAAGTCAGGCGTGCAAAGAGACAGATCATCGTCCGATTTGCATTCTCGAGATTGCACGTGCAACGCCAGATTAGAGTTCGCCTTCCCACCCAGAGATTTAGAATGCTCCGTCAGGCGCACATTTAGACATCTGCCCGTCTGCCCGTAGTAGCATCGACCACAAGGCAGCGGAATGCGATACACCACATTCTTTCTGCAAGGGGTGAGCCGTGTCTTATGTGACACTGTGCATCGGGAACGATCACTTGATGTTTTATCAAGCCTCCTTTTTACGCTGGCGCACAAGCCTCCTATCTTGTTTTTAGCTGTGAAGACAACGCCAACGTCATACTTCGCCGCAAGTTTCTTGAGTCGGTGTGAAACACCATGGAGGTAGGGAAAGGCGGCCACCTTTTTTCGCCGCACCTCCACGTCAGCATCTTCCGGCCCCGTGTTGCTCTTTCTCAAGCGAGTCAAAACACGTTCAGACAAGCGGGCAAGGTGGGCAGTTGGAAACCCAGCTGCCATTAACTTTGAAACCTGCTGCGAGAATGAGTCCTCAACGCGGTGATGGCAAGACTTACGTAAAGCGGACTTGATGCATGCGACTGCCAAGCCATCCTTTACCAACCTCGAGTGGTCAGACTGATAGCTGAGCAGAGGCTTCCCTGACCTGGGGCTGTAGCCCCAACATACGTGATCGTCCCCAAAGCACAGGTCTAAATCAAGAAACTGCAAATGGTTATCTTTAGGAAATTCAGACGTAAAAGACAGGCCCTGACCGCCCTCCTTGAACATTCCTAGAACATCTTGTGCCAACCTATCAGAGTCATCCTTGCCTAAGAAAATCAAGTAGTCATCAACGTAGCGAAACGCTACTACGCCGATGGCTTCCAAACCAGGCTGTAAAGCAGTGTCAACTTTGGAAAGAAAAATGTCGCTAAGCAAAGGTGCGAAGACCCTTCTCCCAAGCATCTCATCCTAGATATGCCGAGCACCATGGCGGGGAAATCTTAAAACCGGTGGGTACCCGGCGGCACTGGGAATTGAACACAGCACCCCCCGAATATGAGGCGGATGCTCTGCCACAAGGTCGCGCTTCGGTGCTATGATCTTTGCCAAAAGGCCGAGAAATGAAAAGCCGAAAGATTGTCGTTCGGCAGCTTACAAAGTCAAGCTGTCATGTTTTTTTCCTGAACACAGTTACGGCTCAGGCTAATTGTACCATTCTACATGATTTTCCCTCATTCATTGAGACGCTCAGTAAGCTTTAGGATGCGATAAATTATGAAGAGGAATGAAATATTTGTATGAAATGTTTCTTTTCATCACTGCATTTTGTGGAAACATGTTTGTATTGTAATTTCAAATGTTTTATAATTTGAACTACTCGAAAATAAAGCATGTCGCAGTACTGGCCGGCATTTCGGAAGGCCCTGATATGCACACCATGTGTACGAGAGCAGACGATGCAGCGGTCCCTGTGTCATTACTTTTGGAATCCACATGACCAGGGTTGCTGCTCTTCCTCGGAGTAACGTCGTAATGCACCCCGACACTCAGAAACCGAAATCGCTCAGTATAAATAATGCGGTAATATTTAATGTTCATATTTAAATTGCGGAGCACGTATCACGCACCGGGTGGGAGTATGCAATGCTTGAAACTAAGAACACTCCAACCAAAAATTTGATGTCTCCGCTCCTTTAAGGTTTTGGGTTTAGCATATGGAGCTTGTGACCGCCTGTGTGCCAGCGTCAGAAGCCTTTCAGAAACCCTTTCGTTGTTTGTCTTGACTGTTTTTATTCATTCTTGGTCTCTGCCTTGTACACACTTCTTTTTGTGTGTGGTTTCGCTGGTACATCTTGAACAATGTTCCTTTATTCTTTTTTTAATTATCTTTCTAATGTCCATACGCAAAGCCACTACAGGAGTGCGTGGGCTGCTGCTGTAGCCTGTTGGGAGATGTCCTTATCTTTTTTCTCTCACATGCATTCCATTTTTGTGTATTTGTTTGTGGGTTTCTCTTAGTGGTTTATTAGTTGCATTTTATTGTTCTGAGCTTGCATACTTTTTCTCTTTTCATGCATCCAACCCTGTGTATGACTGACACTAGTGGAGAGACTGCAGCAGCCGACCTTGCATGGCGCGGCAATCTCTGGCCCAAGGCACCTATTCCCCGTTCCAGGCTATTGGCTCAAGGTTGTGCCCAAAAGTCTGCACCTTGGCCTACAGGCAGAGTCGCATTAGGCCCATGTCGGCCAGGACTTCTTTGCCAAATAAAGTGTTCCTACCGACACGCCTTGTCAGTAATTGATGAAGCGTATGAATAAATGAGTAACAACTTCGTTGGCCGTACAGAAAAACCGTGTTACAAAGCAGTTTTTTTTAAGGCCATACCAAGCCACCACATTGTTTCCTCTGAGCAACCTACTCATTTTTGAGGTAAGTGCTTGCCGTGTGTCGCATCACAGTCTGAAGTGTTGCTGCAGAACCGCATATTGCCTTCCTGTTTATGCCATTGCAGCAGGAAATGCTTCACAAAGCTAATGAAAAAAAAAATTTCGCCAACATACTGCTTTGAGGCAACTGCTAAACGGGTGCCGAAGCCCACTGAACATTGTAATTGAGGCCCTTTGAATTGAATGTTCTTTGTAGGTATTTTACAAAGGCAAGAGAACAGTCCTAGCAGTTTTGGGTGCAAAAACTGGGTAATATCAGGCTTGAAGTGCTAACAAGAGGCCCTAAATATTCGCTAAATTTGATTTATTGTCTTCTCTTACGGTTGTAACCTACCTTTCCTCAAGAAGAACGGTGGCTGAGTGAATTCGCATCACCTGTTAATATTTTTTTTCTTTTCTCAGCTGCTGAGGGCCATTATTGCCAGAGGGATATGTAAGGTGTGTACTGTAGACAGACAGGGAAATGGCTTAATTCAAACCGGCGGTATTTACAAACTGGCACTTCGCTCCCGTCAAAATCGCATATTTCAGTGCAACCAAGCTGCCGGTAATATAAGCATACGCAACGGCCGTACTGCTTACCTGTCCTGATCGATGAAGCATGGCAATGCAGCGTGCTGCATACGGCCATCGTGGAGAACCACTCGTCTACTACCCCTGTCACACGGTGCTTTCGAAGTGCAGTTTCTCCAGCTGCGCTCCTGTTTCTGCCACGACGTGGGACCAGTTTATCTTAGCGTATGCGGGGCCTATCGAGTGGAAGCTATGAGGCGCCGCTGACATTGCTGATGAGCGGTCGCATAAGAATGAAAAGACCCGTACCAACCCCTCTGGTCGGGCTCTCTTTATTCCGAACTCTGCGTAAAGAACTATTTTTCGGTCCCCTCACCCTTTGTTTCTAATCAGCATAGTTTGAACAAATTTTTGGTCACTTAATAGTTTGAAGTATCGAGGCGTCGAATGCCTGACCGTTGGTACGTGGCCATATATATATTTCCCACCTATGGTGTGCGCACAATTTGTCCCTAAACGTAATGATCGTTGGATATATTGTCTTCATCTTCAAAAGACGTCGAAAATCTCAAAGTATTATTATAGCGACTAATTTATAACTGCTCCAAGGGAGCACGGCTACAAAACCACCGCCGCACACACGCGTTCACTCTTGGCGCCCTTAATTCACTTCCAATAGATTGACCGAAACTTTGAGCTATAAAAGCGAGCACAAAACAACGAGAATTCACTGTGTGAGCGTTTGTTTGAGGAAGGATCGCGCATAAAAGGTTTTACAACTAAACGCACTGATCATAGTGCTTGCATGCGGCACAGCGAAACGGTGATATCTATATGAGATGGAATTCCGCATCTGGAGCTTCTAGCCCTCGCAATGAAAAGAGGCAGGATTAATTTTTCCCTTTGCAAAACAAACACCTAGTAGAACTCGCTGCTACGTTCGCGGTTGCTGCGTTTTTCCCGGTACGTTTTTTTTTTTTCATATGAGCCAGGTAGTCCAGCTGCCACAGAAGCCCCTACAACTGAAACTCGATCGCCTATATCTGTTACATATAGCAATTGTTGCATAATTGCCTTTTCGTACGTCGCGAAAGTCATCTCACGATTGTAGTTTATACCGTCCCGGAATTCGTTCAATGCGCGCGTAATGGCGACGCCAGCCAGAAAAAGCGATACTATACACGTACTCTATATAGGCACTTGTTCGCCGCTGCGTTCGGTGACTTCTGGAAGCACCCAGGCCAACGCCAGCACACCTACAGACCATGTGATTTTTTTGTGCGTCTGTTGTTTGTTACATCGACGCTGCGACGCTAGCGCGAACGACAGCACAAAAACGAAACTATGCCGCGGCAGACTGCACAAACAGCGCTGTATGAAATGCGCTTGCGTGGGTTCGCTCCGACAATTTTGTTTCTGCCATCCGCTTTATTCTTGTCGCCTGCACCTTAAAATACAGAATTTATACATTCCAATACACCGAAGATTCTATGGGATTTTTAATGCGGCCACCGCGATAACAGCGAAGAAGCGCGCGCGTACCGCATCTTCGCACGCTCAAGGCATGCTCCCTCTTCATTGCTAAATACCTTCCACAGACAGCTGCTCAGGCTAACCGAGACTCGACGCAGTGCGTTTCTGAAGGACGGTATTTGCTTATGTCAGCTTTGTACCCCTTTCCCTTATATACCGTGTTCATTCTACTTGATCGCCATAGAATGTGCCTATTGTTTCCCACAAATCATCTTGAATAACGTTGCCGTAGGCTCGCCTGATATCCAGAAATGCTAGCCATAGGGGCAATCTCTATATAATGTGTCAATGAAAACACTGTCCTAGCTCCAACCTCCTCTGTTTCCGGAACCCATTGTGTAGCTCCCCTAGCACCCCCTCGTTCTCCATCCAAGCCTGCAGTCTGTCCTTTATAATCTGCATCACCACCCTATAAACCACACACCTCACTGCTATGGGATGGTATTTGCTTATGTCAGCTTTGTCCCCTTTTCCCCTATATATCAAGTTCATTCTGCTTGATCGCCATTCATCCACTATCATTTTGTTCACTAACTCTGTTAATGTTTGCTTGGATTTTGGTCCTAACTTCTTTATTAACATAATCGGAATACCATCTGGTCCTGTCGACGTGCCACTAGCAGCCTTCTTCTCTTGTCGTTACGCGAGCGCTTGGTTGCGCTCTGTGGAGGGCCACTGCGTCCGACACGGCCGCGCATCGAAGCGAAGTGGCAGATGACGCGAAGCGCCACCCCCAGGTCCAACTTCTGCGCCACTCGACTGCGATGAATGGCCGTGTCGGACGCAGTGGCCCTCCAGAGAGTGCAGCCACGCACTCTTGTGTTCAGGGTGGACGACCCTGTACGTATGGAACCGCTGCTCGCTTCGACCGACGGATGCCTCGGGGACTACAGAACCACCGTGCCTGATCCTATTTCGGACCATTGCCACACGTTGTAAAGAATTCACATTACTAACTTGCCTATACTCTGCGCAAATCAAGACGAAAGTTCGGAACGGATGAGCGCGCATATGGCCACTCGAACAACCCATAAATTACGCGAAATGAAAGCGTATTTTCATACGGTCAATTACGACAAGATTTTCCTGAGAAACCTTCGAAAAGACTTTCATTTTTCTGGAGCGCCTTCGAAGGCACATGCACTACACAAGTGCGAGCACACAAACCACACAAGCGTCCTTTCACAACGAATGTGCCACACCACACGTCCAGAGCATCCAGTGGCCGACCAAACAAGGAAGCGATGCAAAACGCCCACGCCCGCACGACCGCGAATCCACATATCACAAATGACGCCAAGCCAATCTATAATCCATGGGTGAAAATAACGCTTTCGTTATTACGACCAGGTCGGAATAACGATTTGGCTTGGCTTTCCGTTATTTTCACCTGGTCGAAATAACGCCGGCCAGCCAAACCCCGGCTCTTCAAAAGATCCGGATCTTTTGAAGAGCCGGGTCTTTGGCTCAGTGAGCCGTTTGGCTCCATTGGAGATCCGGATCTTTTGAAGAGCCGGGTCTTTGGCTCAGTGAGCCGTTTGGCTCCATTGGAGATCCGGATCTTTTGAAGAGCCGGGTCTTCGGCTCAGTGAGCCGATTGGCTCCTTTGAAGATCCGGATCTCTCGTTCAGCGAGCGGGCGACCCGTTCACTCAACCAGCTTTCTCGCACTGCTAATAGATGGCGCGCAAATCGCACCCAGCAGCTATGACGGACGGTTGGACACGGCTAACTGAACGACAAACCAGCTTTCTCGCACTGCTAACAGATGGCGCGCAAATCGCACCCAGCAGTAGACCCAGCGACCCAGCTCTGACGGAACAGACAGTTCGCCGTTCGGCACGGATCACTACTCGTGACTACGGTCCTATGGATCAGTGAGCCGGATCTTCAAAAGAACCGCCGCTCACTTTTACTGAGCCACGGCTCACCCGCTCTTTTAAAAGAGCGGCTCAGAAGATCCGGCTCACTCCTGAGCGACCCATCTCTAAGCACAGTGGAATTGTGTGGCCCGAGACATCCCAGAGCCTGAAGTCTGCAACGCCAGAAGAGGACGATGACGGGGCATTCGTTGGCCTGCTCCCCACCGAAGTTCCGCTCGCCGACTACGTTGCCATCGACGACGGCGTTGTCGTCGCTGGCCAGTTGAGCGATGACAAGATAATCAGCGATGCTCTCGGTGTGGCAGGTGAGGCTTCTGAGGAAGACGACCTGTGCGATGTACTCCCGGTGCACCGTACTGCAAAAGAAGCCGCGGATGCTCTCGCTGTTTTAGAGGAGTTTTGTTATGGTGCTCCATGCAACACGCTCGCACTGGACGGATTGTCGCACGTACGGAAGCTAGTCCTTTCCGCCCAGCTATCCGCGAAAAAACAAACGACCATCACCGACTTCTTCTCAAAGTGAAGGTATGCATTAAAATAATTGTAAATGTGCCATTTTTGTTGTTCATTCGATAATTCGACATTCGGATAATTCAGACAATTTTTTTACTCCCGTCAGATACGAATTAACGAGGTTTTACTGTAATACTCACAGAAGCAGTTGCACAGGATTCAGACTGAACTTGCTGTTGGAAACCAAATGCTACCTTTGACACTTATGGCGAATTCCACTGGTCGATCTGGAGCAGCTTTTCTTGCTCTGTGGCGGCAAGTGCGAGTTCCACTGGTTGATCTGGATCGCATTTACGTGTTCGACTGGTTGTTTCGAAGCAACTTGCTCCACAGCAGAGCACTTCCTCTTGATCCGACAAGAGGCGGATTTAGCTTGAACTCCGAGGGTCGCTTCCGGGTGGCCAAGCCATGTTTTCTTGTTTTTAGCCCAGTTTGAGCCATCACAGGTTAACCCTGGGCATTTCTTTTAAATTCATTCTGATGGTCATTGAAACGAAGAGTGACTCTCCTCGCCTTCGTTAATTTTGAAAGTAGTTGACGGAGCCGGGCGGCCAGTGACGATTGCGAAATGTACCATATTTACTCACGTATAACCCGCACCTGAATTTGAAAAAATGCGTTTAAGAAGTGGGGGTGTTGGCTGCGAATTTTTTCTTTGAAGGGTGGGGGGTTGGCTTGACGGCAATGTGCGACTGCCTCCCCCGTGTAGTCCGCCATCCCCACCATCATCGTCGCTTGTCAAGCCAGCGAGAGGTGAATGAAAGGCATAGCCAAATCCGCATTCATAGTCTGTTTATTCTTCCCTACGTTTTCTTCAGCCAGCGTTGTTGAGCCTAAGTGCAGGCACAGTTTCGTGTACTACACCCCAGTTTGCACTGTTTGCCTGCTTTGTTTTGACGTCATGAGTGCAATTGGGCGGCAGTGTTTCACAGCGAAGGAGAAGCTAAAGGTTATAGTCACTGCCGAAGAAATCGGCAACAGAGCTGCTGCGAGACAGCATGACGTAGACGAGTCGTGCATTCGTGACTGGAGGAAGAAAAAAGGTCTTGAAACAACGAACCGGGACAGGCGAGTGTTTTGTGGTCCGAAGATTGGCGCATACCCCCACGCAGCTTGCCAAGTTCATTGAAAAGCAGAGAAGTCAAGGGCATGCTATTTTGACTGAGATTGCGCAAGTGGAAGCCCTGAAGTTGGCCCATGAGATGAACATTCCACACGAGCTTCGTGCAAGCCGTGGATGGCTTCAGCACTTCATGTGAGGACGTGGATTTTCTATGCGGCGGTGAACAATCATGTTCTAGCTGCTTCCTGATGCCTACGAGGAAAAATTGATGAATTTCAACGGTATGTCATTGCACTTCAGAAGGAGCACAGCTACCGTATAAACCGGAAGATAAGTCGAGATTTTTTCTTGAAAACAGTGAGCGAAAGTCGCCCCTCGTCTTATAAAGCGGCCTTAGCAGAATGTGAGTCGCAGTCTGGCAACCCACGGAGCCTGTTCGCGAACGGATAGCCAAAGCCGTATCGACATCCAAACGCGAATACTTCTGTTTTGTTTTTTTTTTCGTTCAGAGCCACCGGATTGTTGGTCTTCGCGTGCGCTGCTTTGTTTGACCTCGTGCACAATTCCGCGTTAGCAATGAGTACCAGCGGCACGCGGAGGCAGTTCACAGCGGCTTTCAAGAAGAAAGTTATAGAGTTCGCTGAAGCGAACGGGAACATGGCCGCTGAGTGCATGTTCGGCGTTTCGGAGAAGAGCGTGCGGTATTGGCGCAGACAGAAAGATAAGTTGTTCGCGTGCAAGCCGAGCAAAATGTCCTTTCGCGGTCGTCGTGCAGTACATCCAGAACTTGAGGACGCACTTGCGGACTTTGTGCGGCACCTTCGTGCGCGGTCACTACCCGTGACTGTGCATTCCATTCAATGCAAAGCTTTGGACCTTGCGCGGGAAGCTGGACTATGCCGAGAAGAGTTCAGCGCATTGAAGTCATGGGTGCGCCGTTTTATGAGGCGCAATGGATTTTCTCTCCGTCGCCGCACATCCATATGCCAGAAGCTGCCAGAGGAGTTCGCCGATAAGCTCGTCAGCTTCCAGCGGTATGTGATTCGGCTTCGAGAGGAGCACGATTACATGCTCGGACAAATTGCGAACGCCGACGAGACCCCTGTCTGGTTTGATATGCCTTCGGCTACCACGGTCAGCGAACGCGGCGCCAAAGAAGTAAAACTTCTGTCGACAGGAAGTGAGCACTCGCGTTTTACTGCCATGCTTGCGTGCACGGCAGATGGCAGGAAGTTGCCTCCTTTTGTCATTTTCAAAAGGAAAACCATGCCGAAGGAAGCCTTCCCTTCAGGTGTTGTGCGCGTGAATGAGAAAGGGTACATGGACGAGGCTATGATGATTGATTGGATTCGCGTGGTGTGGAATCGGCCCGGTGCACTGCTGCGTCATCGGAGCATGCTGGTTTTGGATGCTTTTCGCGGCCCCGGAAGCTAGGACCGACCTCGTCGTCATTCCTGGTGGAATGACGTCTACCCTTCAGCCACTCGACGTGGTACTCAACAAGCCCTTTAAGGACAGAGTGCGACAGGAGTACAATGAGTGGATGTCCGGCGACAATCCGAAGACGCCGATGGGCTGCCTGCAAAGGCCTCCGCTTGCGACCGTCTGCAGCTGGGTGTTGTCGGCCTGGCGTTCTTTGCCAGATGCCATGGTGCAAAAGACTTTCAAGAAGTGCTGCATAAGCAACACGCTGGATGGAACTGAGAAAGACGCACTGTGGGAGGCGGTGAGCGACAAGGAATCGTCTTCCGACGACACTGATGAAAGTTCGGAGTGAAGTCGCAGCTCCGGTGGTCCAGGGACGCAGCCGACTTTGCAAATAAATGCGTTTCGGCAATATTTGCTTCTTCTCTATTTTTTTCTATTTTCTTCACTTCAAGGTAACGGGGTCGACCTATATTCCCACTCGACCTATATACGGTTTATACGGTATTTGCTGTCTCAGGTGGGAAATGCTGATCAGACACCTGTGTATCGTATAGTGCGGAATATAGATCAAGATTTTTCCGAAAAATATTACTAAAAGGTCACTTCTCGACTTATATACCGGCCCTTGGCACAACCTTAATAATCAATCGTCTGGCAACATGCGGGAGCGGCAGACTTTCTGATATCCGCATCGTTATCACCTCCATGTTGACCGACATGGCCAAACATTGACGGCGGTAATCGTTCTTGGCGTTGTTAGGCATTAATTTCGCAACAACCCATAAAATGAGTATCAGTACTTGACGTCAGTTCACCGCGGCGTTAAAAAACAAGTTATTGAATTAGCTGAAGTGTATGGGAACATGTCTGCCCAGCGACACTTTGACGTCTTGGAGAAAAGCGTTCGGTACTATAGTCGGGTACAACTTTAGAAGACAGGAGAGGACCCGCCCAGATGACCGAAGCGCAGCAGCCAATTGCCTCCGCGACTAAAGAAATAGACCCACTCAAAAAATTGTGACTGCTTCTAAAACGCGTATTTCTCTGTATAAATAAGATTTGTGTATCTTGATGAGTGGTTTAGTAAAGCTATCATGATGCAAATGCTTCAGCACATGCCGGATCGCGAGAGAAAAATAACTCCGTGCCTTCTACAACGCTGTGCGTCGTCTGCTACGGAGCGAGATCGACGGCACCGGGCGTGTAATTACAAAATAGTCTGGCTCAATAGCATAGGATTCATATGTGCTTTTTGTGTGTTTTCACAAGCTTATTTTTTAATGTGTGAGGCTTATTTTTCAATTCCTAGTTGTTTCTTTTTTTGCGGTTGCGAACCTACAATCTCATGAGTTCACGCACGTTCGCGCACGGCATTCCGTACCTCTTTTCCGCCATGGAGTCCAGCAAGGTGACATCGGGACGCGAGCCTTTGTTGCCGAACGAGCATTGTGTCGCATCGATGATCACACCACCAAGGAGCCTCGGCAAGAGCAAGAGCGGCCGCATCCTGAACAGCGATTCACGCAACATGATCTTCCACTGCTACACGTTTTGGCCTAACAGGGAGCCTGAACGCAGCGTAGAGGAGACGAGCAAGTTTGTCGCTGACATGCTCGGTGTCAGCGAGAGGACTGTGTTCAGGGTGAGGAAGGAAGTTAAAGCTTCGCATTTTTCGGGTGGCAAACTGACGACGCCGTCCCGAAAGCGCCCACGCAATGCGGAGAAGAGAAGACGCAGCGCGAAGTTTGACAGCTTCACGTTGTGCGCGCTGAGGTCATGTGTGCACGATTTCTTTCGCCGCAACGAGATACCGACGGTCGAGAAGATCAGTACCGAGTTCTCGGAACGTATGGAACTCCCATCACTAAGGCGGTGGACTGTGCGTCGCCTGCTTGCTGAGATCGGCTTCAAGCACGAAAAGAGAAGCCGCAACTCGCTGCTTATCGACCGGGATGACATCACCGATTGGCGGAATCGTTACCTCCGTGACGTGGAGCGCTACCGAGCGGAAGGCCGAAAGATCTTCTACCTGGACGAGACATGGGTGACGGCGGGACACACTCGGTCGATCGTGTGGACAGACACCTTGGTGCAGAAGCGCGGACGCCTGTTCGCTCGAGCAAATGGCCTAACGACGGGTCTAAAACAACCTTCTGGGAAAGGTCAGCGCCTGATCGTCACGCACATCGGCAGCGAGGATGGCTTCGTCGACGGCTGCTTGGATGTATTCCGAGGCCAAAAGACAGGCGACTACCACAAGGAAATGGACGGCAATCGCTTTGAGGGCTGGTTTAATGGCGTTCTGCAGAAGTTGCCAGCTGGTAGCGTCATTGTTTTAGACAGTGCACCTTACCATAGCCGGCGAGAAGAGAAATTGCCAACGACGGCCTGGAAGAAGGAGAAGATACAGGAGTGGCTCACAAGCAAGAAGATCACCTACGCTGAAAGGATGATAAAGAAGCAGCTGCTTGAGCTGGTGGCATCTGTAAAGTCACGCTTTCTGAGCTACATCGTAGACAATGCAGCTGTAAGCGCCGGTTGCATTGTACTCAGGCTCCCGCCGTACCATTGCGAATTTAATCCCATTGAGCTTGTTTGGGCCAAGGTCAAAAATGGCATCGCTGCGGACGACAGAGACTTCAAGCTGTCCACGGTCGACGCCATCTTGAGGGAGAAAATCAAGCACGTAGCGGCGGAAGACGGGGCGAAGAGCATTCAGCACGTGATGGACTTGGAGGCAAAGTTCAGACTTGACACGTCTGGGAGATGGCACATTCAACCCATCATCATCCAGCTGGGTGAAGATTACACTGAAGAAAGCGACTCCGACTGCGAGCTGTCTGGCATTGAGCCACTCGACGAAGCATAATGGCTTCTTTTAACGAAAGAACAGCCTTTATTAGGGCTACCAAAATTTTTCCCGTTGGTTCGCAACAGACAACCATCCATTCCGTGACCTCTGAAATAAATAAGCAGTTCCATTTATGGCGTATTCCTTATAATAGAAGCTCAATTCTGATAAGCAACGTCCAGCACACATTGTGCTCGATTTAAGAAGTGGCATAGAAACATGTTTAAATGCTGGTATATCTGAATTGAAACACAACTGTTAACTCTGATTATCTTTGGTGGGCTCAAAATGCTCATTCAGGCAGCCACCATCTAGGTTGACGGGCCCCATGTTGAAATAACAGTATTCAAGGCACGCTTTATAGCTCCGTTAGTAGTCTGCACTGGAAATCGCAGTCATGTCATAGCCAGTGCTGCTGCGATACCAGCAGTCAACACGAAACTGACAGCCACTGTTAGCAGCTTGCACGCCAAAGCACATTGATGTGGTTGCATTGTTTATTTTGGTTATCTGGCTCACACAAGTAATGAGAATAAGAGAATAAATATAAAGCATCATTAGCTTATTGAGGCCCAAAATGCTCATTCAGGCAGCCATCGTTGAGTTTAACGGGCCCCATGTTGAAATAACAGTAGTCAGAGCACGCTTTATGGCTCTGTTAGCAGTATGCACTGGAAATCGTAGTCATGTCATAGCCAGTACTGCTGCGATACCAGTAGTCAACACGAAACTGACAGCCACTGTTAGCAGCTTGCACGCCAAAGCACATTCATGTGGTTGCATTGTTTATTTTGGTTATCTGGCTCACACAAGTAATGAGAATAAGAGAATACATATAAAGCATCATTAGCTTATTGAGGCCCAAAATGCTCATTCAGGCAGCCATCGTCGTGTTTGACGGGCCCCCTGTTGAAATAACAGTAGTCAGAGCACGCTTTATGGCCCTGTTAGCAGTATGCACTGAAAATCGCAGTCATGTCGTAGGCAGTGCAGCTGCGATACCAGTAGTCAACACGAAACTGACAGCCACTGTTAGCAGTTTGCACGCCAAAGCACGTTCATGTGGTTGCATTGTTTATTTTGGTTATCTGGCTCACACAAGTAATGAGAATAAGAGAATAAATATAAAGCATCATTAGCTTATTGAGGCCCAAAATGCTCATTCAGGCAGCCATCGTCGAGTTTGTCGGGCCCCATGTTGAAATAACAGTATTCAGAGCACGCTTTATGGCTCTGTTAGCAGTATGCACTGAAAAGTGCAGCCTTGTCATAGCCAATTTTTAATTTATTTATCTGACTCTGGCATTAACGCGAATGCAAGCACAGTTATTAACGTGAATAACTTTGCTAGCATTTTTTTGTCATATTTACGTACCGGAAAAATGCTCAGCAAGGTTGAACGTGTTTTAGTGAGTCACTTTGTTCATTACAAGCCGTAGGCAAAATGACGGCCAGATTCAGACAGTGATATTGGTAAGGTGATAAATGGTGAAAGCTGAAAAAGCTCTCACAGCACTGCTTTGCTGGACTCCATTCACTAGAAAACTGCATTTGTAATGATGAAAGCGTCAAGACAGGAAATGATAATCCACTGCACAATGTTATGTGTACCCCCACATGTGACGGGCAGCGAAGCCATCTATTTATTAAGACTGAATGCAACAACATCGCAAGATGCTGTTGCACAATATGGCACCCTTTCATGTGCACTCCTGGCGAGCTGCCGTATGCACTGATGCATAAACACATTAACAGGGGAAGAGACGAAGTTATTGCGCAAGCCACGTGATGCTTTTAACATTTTGTATAGGTCAATGTTTCTGTCGTCACAGCTGATAGAAGTTTCTTTAGTGCAAGTTGGTTAATCACGTTGCGACAACAGCACAAGAAGCAAGGTCAGAATAGTAGGAGAAAACACAGCAAGATGGCAGGCTGAGGAGGCAAGGTAGACAAGAATGTAAGGATTTAATGACATCGAAGAGGCCAGCCCTGCTATTCACAGGACTTGATGCTTTGAATGAGACGAGTTAATGAAATTGTAAAGGAAGAGGTGGATGCAGCATGCTTACAAGAACAAACACAAAAATAAAAGGACACAAATAGGAATAATAAACACATACACGCACAGAAGCACTCACATATTCACACACATGCACACAAACGCGAGCGCAAAAACTAAGATCTAAAATGCAAAAAAGGGGAAAATAACAAATATAAACAAACACGCAAGAAAACATGCACACACATTTAATGCAGACGCGAGTAGAGGTATTAGGAGTCAGTTCACAAGCAGCTGTGCCTACTTTGTCGTACTTTTAAATGATGTACATAATGGCTCTGTTGCCTTCACTGTCTTGGAATTGTTTTAGTAGCAACATATAACAATCGAAAAGCAGCGCAAAGTTGTGTTGTGGGAAAGCAAGTCGAGCGCTGGCAGCACAACTGATGTGCGATTGTGTCACAGCAGGCATTCTACAGCTGG
The DNA here is from genome assembly GCF_052857255.1 of Amblyomma americanum. Taxonomy (NCBI): domain Eukaryota; kingdom Metazoa; phylum Arthropoda; class Arachnida; order Ixodida; family Ixodidae; genus Amblyomma; species Amblyomma americanum. The sequence continues at coordinate 557,054,304 of NC_135497.1, read as the reverse complement.
CGCGTGCAGTGAGTGAAGAATTCTAAGCCATACAGAGACGCGAATTCATGCCAAGCTCCCTTGTAAAGGCACCAGTGTATCGGTCATAATTTTATATTAGTACTAAGGCTGACATTAAGGAAACAAACACTGCTCCCACACGCCTGGCCGTTAATAATCCAATGACATTCGCTCAAGCAACGTGTGTTAGTCACTGATTGTTAGCACTGGTGGAAAGTGATCAATCGACGGTGCTACACAACACTCGAACGACGCCCTTCTAGACGCTCGGCTATCTTACCATACTGCTGCCAACGATCGATCGTTTGCGCGCTGAGCTGGCAGCAACAAATCTTTGCGTTGGAGGTTGCTTCCGCAAATCTTTTCGGTTGAGGAACTCGTAGGTTGGTTTCATCCGCGCACGCTTTTCTCATTTATCCTGAGAATGGTTTTGCTCCATCACTTCGCCACGTCCGACGTGAAACGCAGGGGCACAGTACACTAACACACCCGCCGCTCACAGTAGGTACCAGACTTTGGAAAATTCTCCTCGTCGTAAGTTCACTTAGGAGCAAAACAAAACACCATAGAACAAACACGCACGATGTTTGTTTGCCGCGGTGTGCCGCTGCGGGATCCTGTTTCCAGACGAAGCGCAGCGCAGCGCAGTCACCGATGTTCGCTGCAACCATTTTTCGTCGCCTCACGGCTCAGAACAAACGCACGCGGCACAAGTTGTGCATCGTAAGCTTGCAATAATATTTCCGACATGACAGACGCCCACAAACAATTCGAATTCACTCTGACGAAGGGAGACGCACACAGCTGACGCGACTCGGCCCAGTTCGAAGCGAGGGCGGCCATGTTAAGCATGTTCTCCGTCGGCGGGGTCACCGGCCGTCCGGCTCATGACGTCACCTGAAGTGCGCGCCTATTGGCGGAGGCTTGTGTGCATCCGCCTTTGAGGGGCAAATGCCGCTGCCTTCTTAAGTTGTACCCGACTATAGTGAACGCAGAAAATAGAGCTGTCTGCCTGCAGCGCTCCGAAGACGTCCTTTTGCGGGTGCCGCGCGGTGCACCTTGAGCTCGAATAATAATAATAATAATAATAATTGGTTTTTGGGGAAAGGAAATGGCGCAGTATCTGTCTCATATATCGTTGGACACCTGAACCGCGCCGTAAGGGAAGGAATGAGGGAGGGAGTGAAAGAAGAAAGAGAAATAGGTGCCGTAGTGGAGGGCTCCGGCATAATTTCGACCACCTGGGGATCTTTAACGTGCACTGACATCGCACAGCACACGGGCGCCTTAGCGTTTTGCCTCCATAAAAACGCAGCCGCCGCGGTCGGGTTCGAACCCGGGAACTCCGGATCAGTAGACAAATTGCAGATTTTGTCCGCGAGCATCGTGCCAGATCCTTGCCAGTGACAGCAGAACTCATCCGCATCAAAAGCTGTCGAGCTCGCCCGTGAATCCGGACTGTCCCAGGAGCAATTCAAGGGCTCCATTCCATTTACTGGTTTAGTCGCTTCATGTGATGCAAAGGATTTGCACTTCGCCGGCGCACTTCAATCTGCCAGAAGCTACCAGAGGCATATGAGGACAAGCTGGCCGAATTCCGGTCCTATGTTATCCGTCTCCGGCAGCAGCATGTCTACATGCTGGGACAGATCAGCAACGCTGATGAAACGCCGGTGTGGTTCGACATGCCATCGCCTACCACACTGCGCGAACGAGCACTCATGCACTGCAGCAGAATGAGCACTTGGGTACACTGCAGACAGCAGAAAGCTGCCCCCATATGTAATCTTGAAGAGGAAGACGCTCCCGAAAGAGGCTTTCCCGCGGGACGTTGTCGTTCGCATGAACGAAAAGGGCTATATGGACGAGGCCCCCTGGTGAGTTGGATCAATATCGTCTGGAATCGGCGACCTGGCGCACTCCTGCGGTGTCCAAGCATGCTCGTCTTGGATGCCTTCCATGGGCACTTCACCACTGGTGTGAAGCAGGCGCTCTGTGACGGGAGGACTGAGCTCGATATTCCGAGGGGCATGACGTCTACCCTTTAGTTGCTGGACATCGTGCTAAATAAACCCTTTAAACACCGTATGCGTGAACTCTATAATCAGTGGATGAACGGCGACAACCCGAAGAGATCTAACTGGCCGGCTGCGCAGGCCGCCTCTCGCCACTGTGGCCACATGGGTGTCTCGGGCTTGGCACTTGCTGCCCGATGATATATGGTGGTGCGGGCATTCAAGAACTGTTGCGCTGGCAACTCGGACGGTACTGAGGACGACATGTTGTGGGACGGCAGCCAGTGTGAAGCAGTCATCTTTGGGCGAGAGTACAGACAGCTCAGAAGAATGAGCAGGCGACGAGTCTGGTGGCACCAGTAAATAAAACGAAGTTTTGTGCCTTATAATTTTTATGTTGACTTCTTTGCTTCAAGTTAAGGGTGTAGACCTATATTCCGCATTGTATGATACTACTTTGAGATGCCGATGGACATGACCATGGAAAAAAAAAGGTTCCAAATCATAGTGGTGGTTCGACAGCGCAACAGCACACACAGACCAAGTAGGAGACGAGACACACAAACCAGCGCTGAACTTACAACTGATTTTTTATTGCGAAGAAGCACGTCATATATACAGTCACGAAAAAACAGCGCACATGCGCAATGTCAAGAAGACACCTAGTGATAGTAAATGGTAAAAACCGCTTTAAAAGCACGTGTGCATCCGCTGGAACGCTACCCACTATGTAGCATATTGATTTCTAGAGGCGATAATGAAACAGATGGCGTACTCATGCATCCTTCACTTTTTCTGATAATATGAAATGCCTCAGCTACTTCTCGAGTGCGCTGGTCAGGATGAGCGAACAGGACATCATTGTCATCAAAAAACGGCGTGCATTTGCACGCGAAACAATGTTTAGCCAGGTTAGTTTCTTTCTTCGTTACAGAATTAGCGTGCTCCATGAGCCGCACGTTAACGCAGCGGCCAGTCTGTCCTATGTATGTAAGGCCACAGGACAGGGGATTTGATACACAACGCCTGTCTTGCAGGGAACATATCTATTTCATGGTTTATGCTGCAAGCATTTCTTCTGCGCCATTCATGCCTTCTTTGAACCGCCGCCCCAACTCTTTCTAGCTTGTTAGGTGCAGAGAAAAAAAACCTTTACCCCATGCTTGCTCCCCACCCTTTTAATCCGGTGCGACAGCTTGTGGACATATGGCATAACCACTGCCCTTCTCCTTTCTTCCGAACCCTTTTCCAGCCCCGAGGTACTTGCAGACAATTTCAGGGAACGGCGGACTTTGTCCGCACTCGAAACAAGAACTGAGTCCGGGAAACCAGCTTCCCTACATCTGTCTGCCTGGGCTAAGAGACTGGGCATCATTTTATAACAAGATTTCTTTACTGCCATGCCTAAGCATCCCGTAACGATACCGCTTTTTGCAAGCTTTGAATGAAAGGACCTGTAATTCAAAAGAGGCTTTTCACTCCTGGGTGAGTACTGCCAACAGACATGGTTCGATTCGAAAGACAACTTTAAATCAATGAATTGCAACACTGTTTCCTGAGGGACTTCATGTGTGAACCTCAGCCCCGACCCATTACGTGCAAAAACATCAAGAACATTTGACACAAATTTTGGATTCACTGACCTAGCCAGCACCAGGTAATCGTGCACATAACGAAAAATGCGTATACAACAACAGGCTAGATCAGTCTCAACTTTCATATCAACCCGGCTTAGATAAATGTTACTGAGAATGGGGGCTACCTTCGCACCTATGCACACGCCCGATTTTTGCATATAAAGTTGGCCATCCCACTCAACAAACGTGTTACTCAGGTAGTAGGTTAACAGTTTCAGAAAGGATCCTGTCGTGATTCCACACTCATTTTGGAACACGCATTCATCGTTGTTCTCCGTGATACATTGCTGAACATATTGGATTAGTTCATAGTGTGGAAGAGAATAAAACAAGTCAACCACATCGACGCTAAAACCATCACATAGTGCTGGGCTCTCATTTCGGAGGAAATCAGCGACTGCCTCAGAATTAGGTACGAGAAACGGATCCTTTACGCGAAGTGACGACAAATGTTTGCACAGATAGGTAGACACAACCAACTGCCAAGAATTGCGCTCAGATACGATTGCCCGGAAAGGAATGTTAGGCTTGTGCGTCTTAGCACTAAAGAAAATTTCTAGCACCGAGTGTTCAGCTTCCCTCACTTTCTTTGCCATACCTTCTAGCTCAAACTTCCGAAGCAAAGTCACTGCTCTCTTCTTGCTCAGCACCGGATTCCTAGTGACACTTTTGAAGTTCTTCATAACTGCTCCATGGGCCTTTTCAGAAAACTGGTCCTCTGACATTACTACAAAGAAACCCTCCTTGTCCGACTGGACTGTGCGCAAGCGGTTATCGTACAGATAGTCGACTAATGAGCGAAACTGATTATACTTCCCCTTCGAACTAACGCATCTAGAGACGGCATCAATGCAATCTGATTCGCATTTTGTTCGGTCTGCAGCTGGGGCTTTATAAGAGACATCTCGTGCAAGTTCCAACCTTTCGACGGTCATCATGCCCGATTCTAGGCAAAACTTCGGTCCAAGACGTAAAGTTTGTGCATGCCTTGGATCCACGGCGATGTCTCCAAGTACCAAAAGCTTCCCTCCCGCGTAAGAACGCCTCTTGGCTTTGGGAAGGGAAGACCGGACGACGTTCCACAGGAATTCCGTAAGCTGGTCTGTAGTCCTACACCAATAACGAAAAACACGCTGGTTCTGGAGAGGTGTCCCGCTGGCGCATCTTGACCACAACACATCCTTGAGGAATCTTGCCTGGCGCATCCATTCACTTCGAAGAATCTTGCAGACCCTCTTCGTGTGCCCCGTGGAAGGTCTCAGCCAACCGCAAAGTGCCTGTACATCCTGAGGGCAAATGTCTTCCCGACAGTGCCATGAAGCAGTGCGTGCCCGGCAGATACACACAGCTATAAGCGGAGATAGGACAGCTGGGTTAGACAAGTCCAAATTGTGACACATAAAAGACGGCCATGTACTAAAAATAAACTGCAGAAGAACTGCAGATTGGGCTAGTTGGTGATGCATAGCGGTGGTTCGACAGCGCAACAGCACACACAGACCAAGTAGGAGACGAGACACACAAACCAGCGCTGAACTTACAGCTGATTTTTTATTGGGAAGAAGCACGTCATATATACAGTCACGAATAAACAGCGCACATGCGCAATGTCAAGAAGACACCTAGTGATAGTAAATGGTAAAAACCGCTTTAAAAGCACGTGTGCATCCGCTGGACCGCTACCCACTATGTAGCATATTGATTTCTAAAGGCGATAATGAAACAGTTGGCGTACTCACGCATCCTTCACTTTTTCTGATAATATGAAATGCCTCAGCTACTTCTCAAGTGCGCTGGTCAGGATGAGCGATCAGGACATCAGTGTGATAAAAAACGGCGTGCATTTGCACGCGAAACAATGTTTAGCCGTGTTAGTTTCTTTCTTCGTTACAGAATTAGCGTGCTCCATGAGCCGCACGTTAACGCAGCGGCCAGTCTGTCCTACGTATGTAAGGCCACAGGACAGGGGAATTTGATACACAACGCCCGTCTTGCAGGGAACATATCTATTTTCATGGTTTATGCTGCAAGCATTTCTTCTGCGCCCTTCATGCCTTCTTTGAACTGCCGCCCCCACCCTTTCTAGTTTGTTAGGTGCAGAGAACAGAACCTTTACCCCATGCTTGCTCCCCACCCTTTTAATCCGGTGCGACAGCTTGTGGACATATGGCATAACCACTGCCCTTCTCCTTTCTTCCGAACCCTTTTCTAGCCCCGAGGTACTTGCAGACAATTTCAGGGAACGGCGGACTTTGTCCGCACTCGAAACGAGAACTGAGTCCGGGAAACCAGCTTCCCTACATCTGTCTGCCTGGGCTAAGAGACTGGGCATCATTTTATGATAACAAGATTTCTTTACTGCCATGCCTAAGCATCCCGTAACGATACCGCTTTTTACAAGCTTTGAATGAAAGGACCTGTAATTCAAAAGAGGCTTTTCACTCCTAGGTGAATACTGCCAACAGACATGGTTGGGTTCGAAAGACAACTTTAAATCAAGAAATCGCAAGACTGTTTCCTGAGGGACTTCATGTGTGAACCTCAGCCCCACCCATTCCGTGCAAAAACATCAAGAACATTTGACACAAATTCTGGATTCACGAACCTAGCCAGCACCAGGTAATCGTGCACATAACGAAAAATGCGTATACAACCACCGGCTAGATCAGTCTCAACTTTCATATCAACCCGGCTTTCGAATCGAACCATGTCTGTTGGCAGTATTCACCCAGGTGTGAAAAGCCTCTTTTGAATTACAGGTCCTTTCATTCAAAGCTTGTAAAAAGCGGTATCGTTACGGGATGCTTAGGCATGGCAGTAAAGAAATCTTGCTATCATAAATTGATGCCCAGTCACTTAGCCCAGCAGACAGATGTAGGGAAGCTGGTTTCCCGGATTCAGTTCTTGTTTCGAGTGCGGACAAAGTCCGCCGTTCCCTGAAATTGTCTGCAAGTACCGCGGGGCTGGAAAAGGGTTCGGAAGAAAGGAGCAGGGCAGTGGTTATGCCATATGTCCACAAGCTGTCGCACCTAGAGATGGGTCGCTCAGGAGTGAGCCGGATCTTCTGAGCCGCTCTTTTAAAAGAGCGGGTGAGCCGTGGCTCAGTAAAAGTGAGCGGCGGTTCTTTTGGAGATCCGGCTCACTGATCCATAGACCGTAGTCACGCGTAGTGATCCGTGCCGAACGGCGAACTGTCTGTTCCGTCAGAGCTGGGTCGCTGGGTCTTCTGCTGGGTGCGATTTGCGCGCCATGTGTTAGCAGTGCGAGAAAGCTGGTTTGTCGTTCAGTTAGCAGTGTCCAACCGTCCGTCAGAGCTGCTGGGTGCGATTTGCGCGCCATCTATTAGCCGTGCGAGAAAGCTGGTTGAGTGAACGGGTCGCCCGCTCGCTGAACGAGAGATCCGGATCTTCAAAGGAGCCAATCGGCTCACTGAGCCGAAGACCCGGCTCTTCAAAAGATCCGGATCTTTTGAAGAGCCGGGTCTTTGGCTCAGTGAGCCGTTTGGCTCCATTGGAGATCCGGATCTTTTGAAGAGCCGGGTTTGGCTGGCCGGCGTTATTTCGACCAGGTGAAAATAACGGAAAGCCAAGCCAAATCGTTATTCCGACCTGGTCGTAATAACGAAAGCGTTATTTTCACCCATGGATTATAGATTGGCTTGGCGTCATTTGTGATATGTGGATTCGCGGTCGTGCGGGCGTGGGCGTTTTGCATCGCTTGCTTGTTTGGTCGGCCTCTGGATGCTCTGGACGTGTGGTGAGGCACATTCGTTGTGAAAGGACGCTTGTGTGGTTTGTGTGCTCGCACTTGTGTAGTGCATGTGCCTTCGAAGGCGCTCCAGAAAAATGAAAGTCTTTTCGAAGGTTTCTCAGGAAAATCTTGTCGTAATTGACCGTATGAAAATACGCTTTCATTTCGCGTAATTTATGGGTTGTTCGAGTGGCCATATGCGCGCTCATCCGTTCCGAACTTTCGTCTTGATTTGCGCAGAGTATAGGCAAGCTAGTAATGTGAATTCTTTACAACGTGTGGCAATGGTCAGAAATACGATCATGCACGGTGGTTCTGCAGTCCCCGAGGCATCCGTCGGTCGAAGCGAGCAGCGGTCCCATACGTACACGGTCGTCCACCCTGAACACGCGAGTGCGTGGCTGCACTCTCTGGAGGGCCACTGCGTCCGACACGGCCATTCATCGCAGTCGAGTGGCGCAGAAGTTGGACCTGGGGGTGGCGCTTCGCGTCATCTGCCACTCCGCTTCGATGCGCGGCCGTGTCGGACGCAGTGGCCCTCCACAGAGCGCAACCAAGCGCTCGCGTAACGACAAGAGAAGAAGGCTGCTAGTGGCACGTCGACAGGACCAGATGGTATTCCGATTATGTTAATAAAGAAGTTAGGACCAAAATCCAAGCAAACATTAACAGAGTTAGTGAACAAAATGATAGTGGATGAATGGCGATCAAGCAGAATGAACTTGATATATAGGGGAAAAGGGGACAAAACTGACTTAAGCAAATACCATCCCATAACAGTGAAGTGTGTGGTTTATAAAGTGGTGATGCAGATTATAAAGGACAGACTGCAGGCTTGGATGGAGAACGGGTTCCGGAAACAGAGGAGGTTGGAGCTAGGACAATGTTTTCATTGACACATTTTATAGAGATTGCCCCTATGGCTAGCATTTCTGGATATCAGGCGAGCCTACGGCAACGTTATACAAGATGATTTGTGGGAAACAATAGGCACATTCTATGGCGATCAAGTAGAATGAACACGGTATATAAGGGAAAGGGGGACAAAGCTGACATAAGCAAATACCGTCCTTCAGAAACGCACTGCGTCGAGTCTCGGTTAGCCTGAGCAGCTGTCTGTGGAAGGTATTTAGCAATGAAGAGGGAGCATGCCTGGAGCGTGCGAAGATGCGGTACGCGCGCGCTCCTTCGCTGTTATCGCGGTGGCCGCATTAAAAATCCCATACAATCTTCGGTGTATTGGAATGTATAAATTCTGTATTTTAAGGTGCAGGCGACAAGAATAAAGCGGATGGCAGAAACAAAATTGTCGGAGCGAACCCACGCAAGCGCATTTCATACAGCGCGGTTTGTGCAGTCTGCCGCGGCATAGTTTCGTTTTTGTGCTGTCGTTCACGCTAGCGTCGCAGCGTCGATGTAACAAACAACAGACGCACAAAAAAATCACATGGTCTGTAGGTGTGCTGGCGTTGGCCTGGGTGCTTCCAGAAGTCGCCGAACGCAGCGGCGAACAAGTGCCTATATAGAGTACGTGTATAGTATCGCTTTTTCTGGCCGGCGTCGCCATTACGCGCGCATTGAACGAATTCCGGGACGGTATAAACTACAATCGTGAGATGACTTTCGCGACGTACGACAAGGGAATTATGCAACAATTGCATTATGTAACAGATATAGGCGATCGAGTTTCAGTTGTAGGGGCTTCTGTGGCAGCTGGACTACCTGGCTCATATGAAAAAAAAAAACGTACCGGGAAAAACGCAGCAACCGCGAACGTAGCAGCGGGTTCTACTAGATGTTTGTTTTGCAAAGGGAAAAATTAATCCTGCCTCTTTTCATTGCGAGGGCTAGAAGCGCCAGATGCGGAATTCCATCTCATATCGATATCACCGTTTCGCTGTGCCGCATGCAAGCACTATGATCAGTGCGTTTAGTTGTAAAACCTTTTATGCGCGATCCTTCCTCAAACACACGCTCACACAGTGAATTCTCGTTGTTTTGTGCTCGCTTTTATAGCTCAAAGTTTCGGTCAATCTATTGGAAGTGAATTAAGGGCGCCAAGAGTGAACGCGTGTGTGCGGCGGTGGTTTTGTAGCCGTGCTCCCTTGGAGCAGTTATAAATTAGTCGCTATAATAAAACTTTGAGATTTTCGACGTCTTTTGAAGATGAAGACAATATATCCAACGATCATTACGTTTAGGGACAAATTGTGCGCACACCATAGGTGGGAAATATATATATGGCCACGTACCAACGGTCAGGCATTCGACGCCTCGATACTTCAAACTATTAAGTGACCAAAAATTTGTTCAAACTATGCTGATTAGAAACAAAGGGTGAGGGGACCGAAAAATAGTTCTTTACGCAGAGTTCGGAATAAAGAGAGCCCGACCAGAGGGGTTGGTACGGGTCTTTTCATTCTTATGCGACCGCTCATCAGCAATGTCAGCGGCGCCTCATAGCTTCCACTCGATAGGCCCCGCATACGCTAAGATAAACTGGTCCCACGTCGTGGCAGAAACAGGAGCGCAGCTGGAGAAACTGCACTTCGAAAGCACCGTGTGACAGGGGTAGTAGACGAGTGGTTCTCCGCGATGGCCGTATGCAGCACGCTGCATTGCCATGCTTCATCGGTCAGAACAGGTAAGCTGTACGGCCGTTGCGTATGCTTATATTACCGGCAGCTTGGTTGCACTGAAATATGCGATTTTGACGGGAGCGAAGTGCCAGTTCGTAAATACCGCCGGTTTGAATTAAGCAATTTCCCTGTCTGTCTACAGTACACACCTTACATACCCCTCTGGCAATAATGGCCCTCAGCAGCTGAGAAAAGAAAAAAATATTAACAGGTGATGCGAATTCACTCAGCCACCGTTCTTCTTGAGGAAAGGTAGGTTACAACAGTAAGAGAAGACAATAAATCAAATTTAGCGAATATTTAGGGCCTCTTGTTAGCAGTTCAAGCCTGATATTACCCAGTTTGTGCACCCAAAACTGCTAGGACTGTTCTCTTGCCTTTGTAAAATACCTACAAAGAACATTCAATTCAAAGGGCCTCAATTACAATGTTCAGTGGGCTTCGGCACCCGTTTAGCAGTTGCCTGAAAGCAGTATGTTGGCGAAATTTATTTTTTTTCATTAGCTTTGTGAAGCATTTCCTGCTGCAATGGCATAAACAGGAAGGCAATATGCGGTTCTGCAGCAACACTTCAGACTGTGATGCGACACACGGCAAGCACTTACCTCAAAGATGAGTAGGTCGCTCAGAGGAAACAATGTGGTGGCCGGGTATGGCCTTAAAAAAAACTGCTTTGTAACACGGTTTTTCTATACGGCCAACGAAGTTGTTACTCATTTATTCATACGCTTCATCAATTACTGACAAGGCGTGTCGGTAGGAACACTTTATTTGGCAAAGAAGTCCTGGCCGACATGGGCCTAAAGCGACTCTGCCTGTAGGCCAAGGTGCAGACTTGTGGGCACAACCTTGAGCCAATAGCCTGGAACGGGGAATAGGTGCCTTGGGATAGAAATTGCCGCGCCATGCAAGGTCGGCTGCTGCAGTCCCTCCACTAGTGTCAGTCATACACAGGGTTGGATGCCATGAAAAGAGAAAAAGTATGCAAGCTCAGAACAATAAAATGCAACTAATAAACCCCTAAGAGAAACCCACAAACAAATACACAAAAAATGGAATGCATATAAGAGAAAAAGATAAGGAGATCTCTCAACAGGCTACAGCAGCAGCCCACGCACTCCTGTAGTGGCTTTGCGTATGGACATTAGAAAGATCCTTAAAAAAAGAATAAAAGGAACATTGTTCAAGATGTGCCAGCGAAACCACACACAAAAAGAAGTGTGTACAAGGCAGAGACCAAGAATTAATAAAAACAGTCAAGACAAACAACGAAAGGGTTTCTGAAAGGCTTCTGACGCTGGCACACAGGCGGTCACAAGCTCCATATGCTAAACCCAAAACCTTAAAGGAGCGTAGACATCAAATTTTTGGTTGGAGTGTTCTTAGTTTCAAGCATTGCATACTCCCACCCGGTGCGTGATACGTGCTCCGCAATTTAAATATGAACATTAAATATTACCGCATTATTTATACTGAGCGATTTCGGTTTCTGAGTGTCGGGGTGCATTACGACGTTACTCCCGAGGAAGAGCAGCAACCCTGGTCATGTGGGTTCCAAAAGTAATGACACAGGGACCGCTGCATCTTCTGCTCTCGTACACATGGTGTGCATATCAGGGCCTTCCGAAATGCCGGCCAGTACTGCGATATGCTTTATTTTCGAGTAGTTCAAATTATAAAACATTTGAAATTACAATACAAACATGTTTCCACAAAATGCATGGATGAAAAGAAACATTTCATACAAATATTTCATTCCTCTTCATAATTTATCGCATCCTAAAGCTTACTGGGCGTCTCAATGAATGAGGGAAAATCATGTAGAATGGTACAATTAGCCTGAGCCGTAACTGTGTTCAGGAAAAAACATGACAGCTTGACTTTGTAAGCTGCCGAACGACAATCTTTTGGCTTTTCATTTCTCGGCCTTTTGGCAAAGATCATAGCACCGAAGCGCGACCTTGTGGCAGAGCATCCGCCTCACATTCGGGAGGTGCTGTGTTCAATTCCCAGTGCCGCCGGGTACCCACCGGTTTTAAGATTTCCCCGCCATGGTGCTCGGCATATCTAGGGTGAGATGCTTGGGAGAAGGGTCTTCGACAAAACCGTTGCCTTGATGGATCAGAGATATGTTCCGCCGTCAAGCAACCCTAAATCCACCTCGTGCGGTAGAAGCCCATCTTTTTTTTAACCCGTCATGCACATCTGCTGATGCGTGTGAGCCAGCCACAACGGTAGCAATCAAATACCGCCGCACTTTGCTCGAAGGGGGTTTGTGAGCGGAGAGTGCTTATGTCACATCTATCTTGAGGCTAGAGAAGTGAACGTTATGAGTTTTGTAACTGGCACAAGGCAAGAGTTTTGGACTGCGGGTTTTAACCACGTGGAGACGTTTTTGTGCCCGCATTTGACGGGAATTTTGAGGCGCAGGCTATCCTTCCCACGCAGTGCAGCCCTAGAGAGCCGAGCACTAGGCCGGGGGACCGCCTGTTCCTATTGGATTAATTGGCTGGTGGACCGGAGGCCGCGGGAATCGTACCCACGACCTCCTGTAGCTGAGGCGAGCACTCAAGCATGAGGTCATGGCTGCAGTGGAGATGCTCTTGTCACAGTTCAGACACTGAAAAGGCATATGACGTGATGTGGCATTGTTGAGACACATTAATGACACAAAAAATCGATGAACAGCAGCTTAAGCTACAACAAGAGTGAGAGCATTAACAAGACGACCTCTTCCACACTTTCTTGTGACACCTCCAGCTGTGGAATGCTGCACCAGATCCAGCATTCTTAACGGGACATGGCCCACTTAACTCTTGTGTATGGGTTTCACCACACTGGAATCCCTGGCCGTAACGGACCCACAGATGCTGGCACATTTCAACTAGGAATCTGTGCTGAAATTTCAGCAGCTGTTTTCCTTCTCACTGGACGAAAAGTGCCTGACTGATCCGGACTCTTAGATTTGGAAGTTTGTTAAAATTATGTTCACAAGTTTTTGCTTTCTTTTAATGGCTCATAAGAGTGGTGGCCATATGTGCTGACATTACATGTGCTTTCACAAAAGAAACAAAACTCTGAGAAAATTCTGAAAAATTTCTAAACGGAACACTCTGCATGCTTTCAGGGACTCCATACACTGTTCATTGTACTGCAAAAGAATATTTCAGGCTTTCAAGAAGAAACCCTTGAACAAGAGGGCTGACAAAGGTTGGTTTGCTCATCACTGAGAAGCAATGCCTTTTACTGCCTTTCCAATGAAGGCACACTCTGGCACCCCTTTCGATAGCAGCAATGCCACAGGACAAGCACGAAGCATTTCCAGAAAAAGTAACAGCTTTTTACGACCTCGTCATCACAGCTCGAACCGCAGAGAAACTAGCCTCTGTTTGTTTGTTTCTGCAATAGCCTACAAGATTGACGAGGCCCGAGAGCAAGATTTACAGATCGATTTTGATGCCACATTGGTGTGGCGTGGCACCTCGCATCAGTATACTGAAAGCGCATGAATTCTGCACATTCCTATGACTACGGCTTATTCCACAGAAAATACTTTTGAACGTAGCTGTGTCTATTGATATGCACCAGACCAAACTTAATGAGGAGAGTGGCAACCTGTAGAGAACCAACTAGTACCGTATTTACACACATAATTTGCGCACCCTTTACTTATCACTCGGGTTTACAAAAAAAAAATTTTTTACTCGCATATTTTACGCACCGTGCTGCGCTAGACCACCATCATGAACGCGGGCTCTACCCAGTAGCATTCGGCTATTCCGCGTGTTTGTTCGGAAGGCTTTTTGAATCTATTGTGCACTGGGCATTCATGGTGGTGTCGGGCCGCTGTTACAATCACGGTGGCACCAGCGGCATCGCCACTCGGAACGGCCAGCAGCGCTTTCACGGAGGATCGGCAGCTGATAGAAGAGCCAACACCGCTGTTTGTTTGGCTGATGCATGAGTCTCGACTGCCGGCTACGCTTTTCTCTGTCGCTCTGACGACTTGTGTTTGTTTGTTCGGTCGTGTCTTGCGATGGGATATCACAACTATATGGCAAGTTTCAAATTGCTTGTCAGCACCTTATCATGGCGCGGAGCGGCGAAGCCAGCGAGAATAACTGTGTGCGCGCAAGTTTGTCCATAGACGACCATCGTTGTGTCAGCAAACTTGTGTGCATGTGGTTATTCTCGCTGGCTTCTCAGCTGCGCGCCGTGATAAGGCGCTGACAAGCAGTTTGGTCGATACTCGCGCGGTACTGTTAAAGAATTGTGTGGTCTGATAATTGATTTATTGATTCGGTTGCTTTCCTACACGAAGTTGCGAAAGCAAATTTACGGAATCAGGAACTATCGAACAATTGGCTGGGTTTTTTTTTCGGGGCCGGCCAGCGTAGGGTGCGGGTTCGGGTGCTGACGTGTACGCAGCAACATACACTATACCTATATTGCGCGTGATGACCTTTGTGGAGTTTAAGTCGTGCTCGCGAAATCCCCGCGTAATTTGCGCACCCCCTTCTTAGAGCCCTAATTTCTGAATAAAAAGTGCGCAAATTATGTGCGTAAATACGGTATATACAATGCTCACTTAATTGAAGGCAAGAAAAAGACAGCTAAAACAGACAGGCTGCCATGCCTAATACTCATTAGAAGCAAAACTATGTCATGCCAATAAGAACGGACCGTGTGCTGGACACTCACAGTATCGTTAAAACTCGCAGCAGACATCTGCGTTAATTTCAGTCCGTCCTTTTCCGAGACTTGACCACTTTCTTGATGGTATCCCTCAAAACTGCCAGAATTTTCCAGGTAACCGAAATTCCTTTTGACAATTCAAGGTTGATAGACACCCTTTAAAACCGTCTCAGCCCTTCAAAGAAATACAGTAGAACCTTGCTTTTCTGTTCTTGGTTCGTGTAATCTGCAGTATCACAAAACGAAAAATTATGCGTGTTGTGCTATTTTTATTCACAATACAAATCCTGGAAAACTTTTTGAAACGATTCCCTGGTATACATGCCCATAATTTTGCCAAATTCTGACCACATGAGCCATTCAGAGACCATTCAGACACCGCCGCCGTAACCCGCTTGATTTCCCATATGTAGTCGCTAACGTTCACCTGCAGTCCGTTTCATCATACAAATACCTAGGCGTCACACTGTGTAACAACTTATCATGGGCTACACACGTTACTAACGTCATTTCCTCGGCTAATAAAACTCGGATTCTTACGACGTCATCTTCGCCACGCCCCACAACAGGTAAAATTACTAGCATATAAAACTCTTGTCAGGTCAAAGTTAGATTACGCATCGCCAGTTTGGAACCCTCATCAAGTTTACCTTAGCAATGCGCTCGAGTCACTTCAAAACAGAGCAGCCAGATTCATTCATTCCTCCTATTCGTACGATATCAGTGTAACATCTTTAAAAGCGGAATCCAGTTTAGCGCCCCTTTCACTTCGTCGTCGTATTTCTAGCCTCTGCCTATACCATAAATTTTTCCATAGTTCGCTGCGCTGCGCTCCCTACATTGCCCCGCCAGCCGGCATATCCCACCACATTCGTCATCCTTTCCAAGTGTTTCGCCCCCGTGCCCGTACTGTTACCTGTGCCGCTTCTTTTTTTCACCGTGTTTCTGTAGACTGGAACGACCTCTCCAATGACATCGCTACCATCTCATGCCCATCCACATTCGCCGAACCTGTTACCAACCATTTTTCAACATAACACTTGTTCATTTGACTGTATGTACCCACCCCTTATGTAATACCCCCAGTGGGTCTTTAAGGTATTAAAATGAAATGAAATGAAAGAAAATGCCAGCCAAGCTAGTCATCATTTTTGGTTGCTTTGCCCACATGCAACTGAGCACTGCGAAGAAGACGCCGCTGCTGCTCTGCACAAAGGCAAGGACACAAAGCATCTTAAGAGCAGCTGCGGCTCTTCCACAATGCCCAAGTGTAACGGGACAAAGTATCTGAGAACGGTAAGAAATAGTTGACGGACTGGACATGCCATGAAACTTCACCCCCATGGAAAACAAAAATATGGAAACAACTTGCAAGCGCTAGCAAAGGAACTTTTCAAAATTTGTGCCAGCACATTCACAAAAGTTTTATTGAAGTGAAAGTGCCAATAAATGCCAGGGACTAGGAAGTGGCGCAAAACCTGGACATAGAGACAGTCACGTGCAGACCAGCAAAAAATTTTTTCATAGGGGCTAATTCAAGCTTATTGTTAAAACATTGCATTCATAACATAAAAAAAAAACATATGAAGGGGGAAGGGGGGAGACAAAAAGTAAAAGGGAAGGTGGCACAAACCTTTGCCTTAAATATGCAAAAGGCGTTGTTTCGTACCATTTGCAAAAGCTATCATGTCAGGATTTCGCATTCATTGAAAAGCAGTGTGCAATCACCTTGAAATCAGTGTGTGGCAGATTAGCCAGCAAATAAATTACTGTAATATATTTACAGTAATTAAATTACTTTTCTCGGTAATTTATAATGTAATTCATTACTTTTGTGGCCTGGTAATTTAGTAATGTAATGAACTACTTTCAAGCAGTAATTTCACAGAAAAGTAATCAATTACTAGCAATATTACTTTTGCTGCATACCGAGTGCATGCTTCTCCTCGTATCTGTCATGCTTTGGCCTCGCGTTTGGGAGATGAGCATATACAAAGCAAAGATGCAGTTTATGGGGGTTTAACGTCCCAAAGCAATCGACTATGGCTATGAGGGATGCCATAGTGAAGGGCTCCGGGAATTTTGATCACCTGGGGTTCTTTAACGTGCACTGACATCGCACAGTACATGGGCCTATAGCATTTCGCCTCTCCCGAAATGAGACTGCCGCAGACGGGATGAAACCAGAGTCTTTAGGGTCAGCAGCCGAGCACCATATAACCAATAAGCCACCGCGGCGACTCCCAAAGCAAGAACAAATTACGGAGGGCACTAGAGAATACTTCCATGCTTTGAAGGCGAAAAACATTCACTTTTTAATTTATATTGTTTCCTTCCTTTCTAGTGACACATCTACTCATTAGCTTATAGTCATAGGGCAACACATACATTAAATGAATCATTACTTGCCAAGAAACAACGCGGTTTTGTGGCCGATGGGTTGTGTGATCACCTCGTAATCTGAAGGCCCTGGGTTCAATTCTCTGCACCCTTGGAAGAAATTTTTCTCTTTGCTGACGATGTCATTGGGGGTTATGGACCACTTTTCCTGGACATCGACAACAACGCCGGGTATCGATGTTAATGTGCCACTTAAGGCTTGTGCCTTAAAAGCGTGCAAGTAGTAATAGCCAGCACCCCAGGGAAGCACGCGGACGAGAGGTGCGCGCAGGCATCAGCACTGCCTTGGTGAAGAGTCTGCATATCAGTCACAGGACTGCTACGCATCTCCCTGCACTGCATAAGGTCTCACACACAAACGCACTGCATGGCCACCAGGAGAGCTCGATGACCAAGGTATGCCATATGGCACCTTCACGCAGACGCACTGCGAGTGCTTGAGCAAGTACTTTAACGTCTTTGAGTACTTTGACACTGACAAAAAGTCAAAAGAAAGTTGTCCACGAGTTGTCGGGTTTTTGTGGCCTCACCTGAGGCCGTATTTCTAACTCAAGGGCAAGATAGGCAACAGCGTCCCAGCGACATGCAATGTATTTCCACCAACTTGCCTCCAGAACAAATTAATTGAACAGCAGAATTGGCAGCTTCGCGAGCGCCTGTGCACTTCTGGGATGATGCATGGATAAGCAGTCACTGCACTCCCGCTGTTTACGCGGATGACAAATTCTTCAAAATCAGGATGGTGGGACCATATTACACATTGAACAATGTACTTCTGATTGAAGAATGATATGACAAAGACCTCATCTACATCAGCAATGCGGCAGTTCAAATTGACAGAAAAGGGGAAAAATTTCTGACGCCCATTTTCAAGCTCAGTGGCGGGGCAAACAACAAAAAAAACCCTAGAAATTTTGCACAAACTATGGCCAATGCGCAACATTTTAGCATGGAAACTAAGTAATTTTCATTACTTAAGGCAGCTAATTGTAATGTAATGCCATTACTTTGAGACCAGTAATTTGTAATGTAATTACTTCTGTGATTTATAGGAAAGTAATTAGTAATGTAATTTAATTACTTTTCAAATGTAATATTGCCACGTATGGTGTGTGGTCAGCGGCTGCCTAGGGAACTTCTCAGTGTCCTTAAGTTCTTATGCAAACAATGACACACCACCCAGTTTTCTATTAGTGACAATGTTCATGAGGAAATGGAATATTGTGACAAAGACGACGAAGCTGGCTGTGGTGCGTTACAGAGCACTCGCGCTAGGCCAACGGCCATTAAATTATATCTCTTGCATCGTTCATCGCAACTCACTCTTTGGACAGCCACCACGTAACAATATTATACACCACACAGCATTTGCATTCGAGGGAATGGCCAAGAGCATTTTCCATTTGGTTTTCTGCGTGCTAAAGGAATATAGACACGTAATTTTGGTGGCATGTTTTCTTCTCTACAACGATGCAGAAAATACTACTACGCATGAATCACCATGTGATATTTGCCCATGACCGCTAAATAATTTATAATTGAATTTTTTCTGTCACGCTATTTCAGTTTCAACAACCGAACAATTGCTGTGATGTCAGAGTGCTTTTGTGTCGCGTGAGGCATCGAAAAACGCCCATATAATCGCTGCTTCATCGTTATGATTTACTGCACTGCTGAAGCCAGCCTTCCTGAAGAGCCGGAATGCCAACTAATGTGTAAGCAGCGATTATATTGCAGTTCTTTCATGCCTCACGTGACCTGTAAGTACACGTTGGCGTCATAGTCCTCATTCGGCTGTTGAAACTGAGACCGAAACACCACGAGAAAGAAATGCTATTATAAATTATTTATTGGTTATAGGAGAATACCAGGTGGTAACTCACGTATAACAACGCCTTACGCATCGTTACAAACAAAAAACACGCACCCAAAAGTTAAGTGTCTATACTCCTTTAATTCTTTAGACCCATCATTCTGCTTACTGATCTTGCTTTGCAGTTCATCTGCTGAGCGAATTAGCGATATCACCTGAGAATTGCAGATTACTAAAATATTCTCCATTAACTCTTATCCCCACTTTTCCCATTCCAGGCCTCAGAATAGAGCAGGTATTCCTAAATATGTCCTGTTTACAGGAGGTATTTTGTTGCAGAGGACGTATTGTGGAGACTCATTTTTTTTCTGCATGATTGGTGATGGATTAGACAATGCAGTCGAAGACTTCTTCAGCACGGTTTGGTATTGACACTGTTGCTTCCATCACTGGCAAAACACCATCCAATGAAAGTAACGCCTACATGGAAGCTGAAGACAGCTAAACTTGTACTGTTGGAAAAAACTGCATGCGTGCTAGACACTTGCTTGTACACTCCAATACGGCCTAATAGAGCAGCTGGGACACGGGACCTGGCGCACATACCTTCGAGGCTGCACTCGTAGCTATGTGATTAAAAGGTTTCGCCTGCACATTCTTTGAAATGCCTCAGGTATCATCTTTTACCAGGTCAACGGATATACTCAGGCTGCTTTCAGTTTGGGCATATTGTTACGTGGCAACCAGCCGAATTATAAGTGGTGATGAACGATGGCAGTGAGATCATTCTAATGGCCCCTCGCCTATAGCGCGACCTTTGTGTTCCCGCGCCGCTGCCAACTTCGTCGTTTCAGTGACACTACCCGGGGCTGCCGAGCGATCATCCCGATTGTGAATAGAAGAACACACCGACGGAGGGACGGCTCAGTGGAGATGGGTTCAGAGGAGGACGGTACAACACAAATGACATGGGGGGAAGTGCTGGCTGCCAGGATGAAAGTTATGTGTGAGTGAATCCTAGTCGACGAAGCGCTTGGGACACAGGTCACCAGTAGCCAACGAACGAAGCCCTTGAATGCACCAAATGGCATGGGCAGGGGGGTGGTGTCCTCACGTGTGGGCGGCGTCTCGGGTCGCGGCAGCGTTGTCATGTCAACGTGTCTTGTGGTCAGGGCGGGGGACGGGACTGCGGTGAGCGGCGAGGTCGATTGAAGTTCGGCGGGCTGGGGCACAGCGGGGCAAACCAGGTGCACACGGCCGATGATAACGGCAGGCAGAAGACTCCGAAGATCCAGGGCCAGGATGGGGATGATACCCCGCATCTCACACCAAATGTTAAGTGGCGACCAGCCGAATAATAAGCGGCGATGAATGATGGCAGTGAGATGATTTTAATGGCCGCTCGCCTATAACGTGACTTTTCCGTTCCCGCACCACTACCAGCTTCGTCGTCTTCGCGACAATATTGCCGCTTTGAACAGGTTTTCCACAGTGCCGCGAGGTATACCTTAACGAGGTTTTACTGTACCTGTGAGTACTAACGTTGCTGAATTTGATGCGCCTCAATGTGAAATCTGAACCAATTCATACACCTCCTGCAGTAAAGCCCATGATCCAACTATAAAATTGAAGCCCTGATCTATTGCTATGCGATGCATTCAGAACAGGTGGTGCCCTTGATGGTCTCACAGATAACTTTGACCACAATGGCAACAAAGGCATCAAAGGTTGCTTCCAAACTATAGCTCTCCACCATTCGTGGCATGTTTTTCGCTGCTCTACTATCTTTCTCCACAGTGGCCCACTCATAACTCCCCTCAGTTCTGACTGCGGGGCCAATCCAGCAAACAAGTCTTACGCAGTACTGTTCGGATGGACCTTATGGCCATGCCACTGCTCTAATTACACCCTACCACTTTCGCTCGGCCCCATGGCGACATTCCTAACAGAGGTGGGGGAAGGAGGAAGTTGGAGCACCATGAAAGCGAAATGTACAACAAGGACGTAGTGCAGTGGCCTCGCTCAAAGCTCTTGCCCTGAGCTCAAACAGCACAGGTACTTCTGGTCGAGCTTACAACTTCGTCATGCCCGAGTTGACAGCTCACATCGAAACACACACATCGAAACAAATTTTTAATTACACACGCCAACAATGCCACATCAGTTAAGATACGGAAGATGATGTTAAGCCATCTATGCTCTAACCAACCCAAAATTCTTACCACTGTCAAGTAGATGACCTCGATTCTCTTCGGCAATACATCAAGCTCATTACTGTTCACAGCTATGGTAAACTGTCATTTTTACCTCTCAGATTTTCTCATCAAGAGGCACAAGGGCAATTGGTTAACTGTCTCGTTCTTGGGACCAAGTGACATTAAGCAATCACTACAAGCACTGGACAAACACTCCCTGAAGGGGCCACTGAAAATCTTGCACCAAAGTTGCAAATTATTCTGTTTGAAAGGGCACTACTTTTTTTTATTTATTTGTACCTCAAAGGCCCACAAGGGAGTATTACATGAGGGGTGGGCTGACATGTATTAGAACCTCCTGTCACAGAATTTTTTCAGAAAAGGCAAACTAGAGAGTTAAAAACATAACAGCGCGGAAAACAGGGACTTCAAGGGTAGAAAACACAGGACAAGCGCTTGTCCTGTGTTTTCTACCCTTGAAGTCCCCGTTTTCCGTGCTGTTAATTTTTTAAATATGTATCACCAACTCGCCCACCTCGCTATCGTGTAGAAGAGCTAAACTATTCATCCACATCCTTGAGGTTTTTTTGCTCCCATAATTCCTACTGCACTAGAAGCCGTGTGTTGGTGCTTGAAACTGAATGCCACACACCCATATGCATGCAGCAGACACCCTTTACCAGCATAGCACCACGTAAGATCATGTCAATGCCTCATTTGGGGGCAAGGGGTGCAAGCACACAGAACAGTAGGAACAAAACGCAAGCACTAATGTGTGAGCCATTCCTGTGCTCCGTCTTTTGGGCTACATGTCTCAAGATGAACAACCCCTTCCCCATTTTCCTCAAAAAGTGAAACTACAACGAACATCTAATGTTAACTTGTGAAAACAAAATGACAAGCATAGAAGGAAAAACATAAACATGTCTCGTCCTTGTGTTTCTTTGTATTCTTCAATTACGGGAACTACTTCCTCGTTCAGCTACCTGTCCTACCTACATTCGTCTGCGACTTCTCGCCTCTCGCCACTGCTTGTCTCTAGGGGCACAAACGTTGCCAGTTTCACAGCAGGAGGCCCACCTTCAAAATTATAACTTGCTATATACGTGACAGCCTAGTTGATTTGTTCACTGTACAGGCAGGGTTTGTTCATTTGGGGTCTGCAGGTGAAAGCTTTTGTCTTAATAGTGAATGTTCCCACGTTTCCTTTTTTTTCTTCTTTCTATGTAATGGCTAGGACAAAAAACTGTTGCCCACCCAATGCAATGGAAGTAGCCACATAATCATAAGGTCTCTTTCATTCGGCTGCACTTTCTGCACTAGTGCGGCACGAGTTCTAGGCTGGCCGAAATGAATGAAATGAAAGCCGAAATGCTGCACCGCAGCTGCGGTGCAGCAGTATGGCAATGCCCATGTGTAGGTTGTAGAACTGAAGAAGGTATGGCACTAGTTATTTAATGAAATGATGACAGTTCTTTGTTGAAATGTCGAGGGGGGTTTAAACGTCACAAAGTGACTCAAGCTATGAGGGATGCCATAGTGAAGGGCTCTGGAAATTTCGACCACCTGGGGTTCTTTATCATGCACTGACATCACAGTACACGGGCCTCTAGAATTTTAATGGAGGCAAAATTCTAGGGGCCCGTGTACTGTTCGATGTCAGTGCATGTTAATGGAGCATAGAGACCTAATATTGGTGGCATATTTTCTTCTTTATAATGAAGACACTACAATGCATGAATCACGATTTGGTATTCGCCTACGACCGCTAAATAATTCATAATCGAATTTTTCTGTCATGCTGTTTCGGTTTAAACAGCCGAATGATAGCTGTGACGACAAGGAGAGGTTTTAGGTCATTAGAGGCATAGAAAAACTGCGATATAATTGCTGCTTTATCGTTTTTATTTACTGCACTGCTGAAGCCAGCCTTCCTCTAGAGGAGGAATGACAACAAATGTAGAAGCACCAATTATATTGCAGTTTTTCACGCCTCACATGACCTACAACCTCTCTTTAAGGTCACAGTCATCGTTCAGCTGCTGAAACTGAAACAGCACGAGAAAGAAATTCAGTTATAAGTTATTTAGCAGCCGTAGGAGCATACCACGTGTAATCCATGTATAATAATGCCTTACACCTCATTACAAAGAAGATTGGTTTGGTTTATGGGGGTTTAACGTCCCAGAGCGACTCAGGCTATGAGGAATACTGTAGTGAAGGGCTCTGGAAATTTCGACCAGCTGGGGTTTTTTAACTTGCACTGACATCGCACAGTACACGGGCCTCTAGAATTTCGCCTCCATCAAAATTCGACCCCCGCGGCCGTGATCGAACCCATGTCCTTCAGGTCAGCAGCTCCCTTAAAGAACACCAGGTGGTCAAAATTTCCGGAGCCCTTCACTACAGCGTCCCTCATAGCCTGAGTTGCTTTAGGACATTAAACCCCCATAAACCATAACCTTTCAGCAAATAACTGTCATCATTTCATTAAATAACACGTGCCATACCTTCTCTGCTTCTTCGACCTACACATGGAAGAATTGAGTGATTGTTTGAGGCATCATAATGAAAACCTAAGCGGTCAAGTCCAGTTGCATGGGCAGCATTTCAGCGCTAATTCTTAAGTAGCCTGTGTGTATACATGCAACAATTTTTTTTTTCTGTGAAACGACGATTTCCTAGAGCAGGTTCATGGTAAGACTTCTTTGCGATTTGCTGCTTGAAAATTCTTCCAAGTGTTTCAGGATTTTAGTGGTCGTTGGCGTCGGCAGCATGCAGTTGGCTGCAATTTCGTGACAACAGCAAGGCTATCAATCGGGCCTGCACTCGACCATTCGTTTTGGAAGCGGACAGTGCCAAGCTGCATTTGAACCATCTGAACTGACACTGCATGCAACCGGCACCACCGTGGAACTTCACAGAACTAGTGCAGAGAGTGCAGCCAAATCAAAGAAACCTATCATGACCACAATCTTAACAAAGTGGTAGTTTGGACTTGTTGGTATAGCATATCAGAAGACATAGCGCAGCACAACGGGACAAAGAAAAGGAGCACACAGGAGGAGCACTTATCCTGTGTGCTCCTTTTCTCTGTCTCATTGTGCTGTACTATGTCTTTTTCTAATATCACCACAATGACCTGTCACACACTAAAACAGTGCCTTGTGAGCTTTATGCACCTCACAAGCTTCCAAACAGTCAAAGGACATCATGCACATTGTCCACAGTGTTCATCTCTTTAAGGCCTCTTTACAACATCAGCTGTAAAAAGGTCTTAAGATTAGAGGCCTTAAAAGGAAGCATGCTTTTCCAGTTGCCTCCATGATAGTTGGCCACCTAAGTCCAAACACCTTCCCCACGTAAAACAGATGTTCGGTGCAGGTGGCACAGCACTCATTTTAAAATCATCACAGAAGGTGGAGGGCTCACCTTGTGGCGCCTTAAAGCCTTTGCTGCCTCAGCATTTTAACGTCCCATTTGTTCAGCCTCTGCGCCAACAAGTGAACGCCGGACTTGAAGCAGGAATCGGGAAGGCCCGTGCATACCAGAAAACTGCCTGCAAGTTTTTCAAGTGCTGTCGTCTGAAATAAATATGAATTTAAAAGAAGAACATGTTTCCCTCTGCAGACACCAAAGCGTAATCGCTTATCTCGCCACAATTTTTGCAGCTGTTTTAGAAAGCGATTTGTAACAAGAGCACACAATTGTAAAGTGCAATTAAGTCAACACTCAACACACTTTCCCAGCCGCGGGGCCATAAAATATCGGACCGCGTACAAAACTCATCGCACAAACGGATAGTTCAACTGACGACCGGCTTTATTAGTGGTTCAACTAGACTGTTGTCAAAAGTTTCCCGCCTTTTTTCGGGAGCACGCAAAAGCTGGCAATTATGCGTTACCATGAGTTACGTTGGGCTGGGCTGACAAAAGATATAAAAACACGCTCAGCGCTTGCTCTTTTCCGTAGACCTGCACAGAGCTTTTGAGCAGAACTTACGATAAAACAGATGAGTCTTTCCCTCCGGGCCTTTGGGTCCACTGGCGGTCAAGCGAGCTCCGTGCTAGTCTTGGGTTATCTGCTAACACAAAATATTCGGGCGCAAGGAAGTTGACAACGGAATGCCTAGTGTCAGATAACAGGCAATTGCTCAGTATGTGCATGCCAAAATATAGAAAGAACAAATTACTCACGTGCAAAAAAATTGGCGGACGTGACGTCTTTTCTTCAAACCGGATGCGACGTCATGGGTTGAAATAACGCTTGCGTTATTTCGACCTGGTTGTAGCAGTCACTGCCCGTTTGGCTCCTTTGGAGATCCGGATCTTTTGAAGAGCCGGGTCTTTGGCTCGGTGAGCCGTTTGGCTCTTTTGGAGAGCCGCTCTTCTGGTGAACCGATTCTCTCGTTCAGTGAGCCGTTTGGCTCTTTTGGTGAACTGCTTCTCTCGTGCAGTGAGCCGTGCGGCTCTTTTGGAGATCCGCTTCTCTCTCGTTCAGTGAGCCGTGCGGCTGTTTTGGAGGGCCGCTTCTCTCTCGTTCAGTGAGCCGTTCGAAGAACCGTTCAATCAGAGCAGGGTCTTCTGGCAAAGTGCGTATTTCTGGGCGAGTTGGTTGAGATACATTCCGAGCAAAAGAGCGCTCGCAGAGCTTGTCCTCGCTTTGTGTTGTCCTGCGGTGTTGTGTCTTCCTTGTTGTCGTCCGTTGTCTGCGAGCGCTGTTTCGCTCAGAACGTGTCTTCTGGCAAATCATTGGCAAAGGATGGCGCCGTTCGTTGACAGCTGTTGTTCGAGCGATGTCTCACGACTCCCACCGATCGTGCATCGTGAGCTGGTGCAACATTTCGAAGGTATTAGTAAAAATACCTATAACACAGTTATTATACTAATGCACATATTGTTTTTTTTAAAAGCCAAATAACTAAACTCTATAGCAGAGGTTACAGTGTAACCTGCTAGTTATTTGGCTTTCATGAAAACGAAACGATATATGCATCAGTAAAATAGCCGTGTAGTAAATTCAGGCATGGTCTCTTCCTTTTCTTAAGAGAGGAACAGGGCCTCTCCAGGCAGTGTTTGAAGATGGGGACGATTGTCGAATGCAGATGATAAAGAGAGGAAATATATCTACATAAATGTACAAAGGCAAGCTGAGTTACAGAAGCAGATCTCACACAGACGGCCGAACTAACTGTAACTAAAAAAAGGTAATTCTCACACAGAGAACGTACACTACAAGACCTTACTTATCGACCCACGTGTTAAAGCCTAGGTTTATTTGCAGAATTACAAGCCACTGCACGGAGCCTCTAGCTAAACTAGGCAATACCGACTTGTGATTTGTAATGCATTTGCTTGCGTTTTTGTAAGTTTTATAAACAAAGAAGTTAGAGCGGCCGTATTTCGAGGCCCGTCCTAAGTTTCGATAACCAATGAAGGTAGCCACGTACAGCCCCGAAGTTTGACACAACCTCGAGCCCAGGGCTTGGATAAAAGAAAAACACATAACAAAAATTTCCGGAAAACCTATTATTACGGGAGCGCTTACCCTTATTGCGTGATGCTCTTTTCCTTCCCCGCCCCACCTGCGCGTCGCCTCTCGAAGGATGACAAGTTTTCTTTCTTTTTTTTCTCAGCTAACTGGCGGTGCCACTAACCCACTGGCTCGTCCCAGAAATATCAGATAGCGGAGGCCCGCGACGCCTCGGCGCCATCAAGAATGCCAGCAAAGGAAATGGCCCTTCGCGGAACACGTGGCAGTGCGCATATTTCCGCAGAATAAGCGGCATGGAGATCTCCTGCCGTGAAAATGGAGCATCGAAACGAGCGGCGCATGTACTCATTGTGTGCGCCACGCTTGCTTTCTTTCTGCGGGGGTGAATGTGCGCGCTTAACAAAGCTAGGAGCCTTGGGCCGTCACAGGGATGCTGTCAAACGGACAGTGACTCCTCGCCTTTGTCAATGTTTGTGGGGAGACAACCGGGTGGGGACTCGGGAGCTCGGTGCTTTACAGGGAACTCTCGGCGTAGACCAGAAGCCCGCAGTGACCTCGCGCTAAAAAAAAAAGAAAAAAAGAATACCTTGATGAAGCGCGGCCTTGCGCGTGTTATAGGTACTTTCGCTATGTATTGAGAACATTTATCAATTACTTATTCACTTATTTTAAAAGCGCAAATTTTTGAATTGTAATTAACCTTTATTTTTTTATATTGGGGATAGAATGATAATGGTACTCTAACAGACAGAATGCAATGTATTTTTCCAGAAAAAAAAATAACTTAATCGTCATTGCAGGAGTTTTCTGTTCTTGTGGTACTTAAAAATCCACTTTGTCAAAATAAGAACAAAGACTAAATTTTATGTAAACTTTATTCACATACGCATGCTCACTATAATACGAGTGAGCTGTAAACCCATACAAATATAATGTCGAAATAATTTCGTATAGTACTATACAAAATGCATTCAACAAAGTACATAATCCACAAAACTAATTATCCACAGTAAAAACGTTCTACATCCAATGCAGGTTATGGTTGATAAACAATATTTTGCTGACTTTATCAGAAGTGAGGAGACTCCTCTTTTCTGTACAAATTTGGCCAGCTTTAGAAAATATTCTTTCACAGGGTACACTTGTCGCGGGAATACAAAGCCTTTTCAAAGCCAGTGCATACAAGTTCGGGTAGGTGAATTTTCTACTTTCCCACCACTTCAGCGGATCATTCATGCGGTTAAAGTACGGCTCGTTGAGGTACTTATCTACCTCAACGACGGCCTGAGCTGTAGGGTCTTGGTTTCCTTGCAAGGAGCTCAAACTCGCGTCAAACTCATCCCATACTGAGGAGGTCTGAACAGGCATTGCGGGCTCAATGCTTGGTCCGGGCTGTGTACTTTGGATAGTCGCTTTTACCCTCAAAACAAGCGCTTTATTAGTCGCCTTAAACTTCGCATCATCCCCAAAGCCTTGAGACTTAAACCGTGGGTCCAAAATTATGGATTGAGAAATTAACTCGTTTGACTTCGTCTTCGAATAGTGTTGTTGCACCAGCGCACGATGCACGACCGGTGAGTGGTGTGAGACGTCGTTCGAACAGCGCAGGAAAAGAACGGCGCCATCCTTTGCCTATTAAGGCTTCTTTATTTCTCCCTTCAGTGGCATCGGGTGTCACACTATAAAACGCATACAAAACCAAAGAGACGGCCATGAACACCGTACACAGCGGGTGAGTACGAGTAGCACGAGTCTACACACGCCGACCACCACTCATCGGTCAGAAAATGAAACTACAACACTTCAGGACAAAAAAAAAAACCAAAAACGCAGCTCCAGCGGCCGTGCACCCGCGGGGATATCCGGCTCTGGCTGAACGGTTCGGCACGGCTCACTGAACGAGAGAGACTGGCTCTCTAAAAGAACGGCTCTGTCTGAACGGTTCAGCGCGGCTCACTGAACGAGACAGCCACTCTCCAAAAGAGCCGCCGCTCACTTTTACTGAGCCACGGCTCACTCGCTCTTGAAAGCGCGGCTCAAAAAGACATCTCAAGGCGAGGAGGTGGTTGCGACTGCTAGGGGTGGGGATGGTCGCTGCGCTGTTTGGGGGGGGGGGGGGGACAGAAAGGAAGGGAAGTTAGAGGATGGATGGATGGATGGATGGATGGATGGATGGATGGATGGATGGATGGATGGATGGATGGATGGATGGATGGATGGATGGATGGATGGATGGATGGATGGATGGATGGATACGGCTGAAATAAAGAGCTAGAGATGCGCTTGAAGGAGCCGGTAGCATGCGGAAGGAAAAGAAAAAAAAGTGATGTTCCCTGCGCCGCACTTGTGGAGAGAGGGAGTGGAAAGGAAAGAACCACGGCTCACTCGTTCTTTAAAGGAGTTGCTCAAAAGACCCGGCTCTTTCCTGAGCGACCGAAGTGAGCGGGTGAGCTGTTCAAATGATCCGGCTCACTTCAGTGAGCGGAGCCGTTCTGAGCCGCTCACTGAAGTGAGCCGTTTTGCCCATCTCTAGTCGCACCGGATTAAAAGGGTGGGGAGCAAGCATGGGGTAGAGGTTTTTTTCTCTGCACCTAACAAACTAGAAAGGGTGGGGGCGGCGGTTCCAAGAAGGCATGAAGGGCGCAGAAGACATGCTTGCAGCATAAACCATGAAAATAGATATGTTCCCTGCAAGACGGGCGTTGTGTATCAAATTCCCCTGTCCTGTGGCCTTACATACATAGGACAGACTGGCCACTGCGTTAACGTGCGGCTCATGGAGCACGCTAATTCTGTAACGAAGAAAGAAAACTAACCTGGCTAAACATTGTTTCGCGTGCAAATGCACGCCGTTTTTTGATGACACTGATGTCCTGTTCGCTCATCCTGACCAGCGCACTCGAGAAGTAGCTGAGGCATTTCATATTAGCAAAAAAGTGAAGGATGCGTGAGTACGCCATCTGTTTCATTATCGCCTCTAGAAATCAATATGCTACATAGTGGGTAGCGGTCCAGTGGATGCACACGTGCTTTTAAAGCGGTTTTTACCATTTACTATCACTAGGTGTCTTCTTGACATTGTGCATGTGCGCTGTTTTTTCGTGACTGTATATATGACGTGCATCTTCCCAATAAAAAATCAGTTGTAAGTTCAGCGCTGGTTTGTGTGTCTCGTCTCCTACTTGGTCTGTGTCTGCTGTTGCGCTGTCGAACCACCACTATACATCACCAACTAGCCCAATCTGCAGTTCTTCTACGGTTCCAAATCAGTCAGCGTACTGGCCGGCAGCAATGCCAAGCTGTTCATGTTATGTGCTTTGGCTGATGGCATAAAACTGCGCCCTTATGTGTTTTTCATATTGCAAGGCGCTACTTAGCACACCACTGCCTCCAGGAATCGCTGTGTGTGCGGAAGGAAATTCCTGGATGAACAGTGGCCTAGTCGGTGACTGGCTTGTAGTAGTCTGGGAATGAAGACCAGGTGCCTTGCTGGCACGCCTGTCGATGCTCGTACTGGATTCCATCCTAGGCCACTGCACTGATGTGATGAAGGCTCGCATCGCCGAGACTGGCACCGACCTCGTTATAATACCTGGTGGCATGACGTCCATGCTACAGCCACTCGACGTGTGCCTGAACAAGCCGTTCAAGGCATACTTGAAGCAGCTGTGTGCCCAGTGGATGGCCGACGGCCTTTACGCTCTCACATCGACGGGACGCATGCGAAGGCCCGATATTCCATTGCTGTGCCAGTAGATCATGGCTGCGTGGAAAGCGATACCGGTCGACTTGATGCTTAAAAGCTTTTAAAAAATGTGCCATCACTAACAGCTTGGATGGTTCCAAGGACGACTACGTCTTTGAGAGTGGCGGTGAAGCCTCGGATGGCAGCAGGGAGAGCGGCAACGATTGAGAATCTGATAACCAGTGACCTGGTGGTGGTCGTTTGAATAAATGTTCTTAAATTGAAATGGTCGCCGAGTGTGCAGTTGTATCTTTCTAGTGCTCATTTTTTTTCTTTTTTCAGGTAAACGTGCGGGTTGTATGCGTCTTTTTTTTCGTGGAGTTCATACGGGTGCGGGTTATACGCCGGGGCGGGCTATATGCAAGTAAATACGGTATGTTCTTTTATAGGTGTTTATTACAGGAATGTTTCTTGACTCGCCTTGCAAGCAATCGAAAAATCACCGGCTACATAGACATTGCAGCCCACAACTATTCAGGCGAAGCTGTAAGGACATAAGCAGGGTGTGCAATCATTCCTGGTGTCCAACACTGGTTGTCATCGACCATTGGGCCTGCAAAAATGCAGGCCAGCTCATGCGCGAAGTCCAAGATATGACTGAAGTTTCGCCGGTGATGGCCTCGCGGCGGGCCATGTGGTCTGCTCTCCCACCCATCCACTCTTCTTTACTCTCCTTTCTTTCTCCTTGTCGGCGAGCGAGGAGAGTGTCCTCCAATCACTGCTCGTGTTTTCCGCCATAAGTGTGAGCGTGTACACACATCGATGTACGATGTACACGCATCGTCCGAGCGAGAAGTGAAGTTGTCAAGTGCAAAACGCGCGACAGGCTTCACAGCCAGCCGATGTGTGTGCAAATGGCACTGATATTTTCCAGTCCTTTTACCAAGCTTTGGGCATCTGTAAACCTCAGTCTCTTAATATAACTAGAGGGCAAGCTAACCACAAAGTGAACAAGAGAGGGAAAAGCCTCAGTGCACTTGCAGCATTTCGACAAGAGGAATTGGTCTTCGTCTGGGGGACAGCTGGTGGCACTACACTTCGTCTACCATGGAGAGGCACAGGATTGCTGGGAAGATTAGG
Organism: Amblyomma americanum; assembly: GCF_052857255.1. Classification (NCBI taxonomy): domain Eukaryota; kingdom Metazoa; phylum Arthropoda; class Arachnida; order Ixodida; family Ixodidae; genus Amblyomma; species Amblyomma americanum. The sequence continues at coordinate 557,022,842 of NC_135497.1, read as the reverse complement.
TTTCCTACTTGGCTTGATTATTGTTGAGCGTAAAACATGGATTTATTCATAAAAATGCGACTTCTCGAGGCAAAACTCAAAGAAAAAGCTGTGAAAGTTTTCATTCCAGCACAACACGGAACTTTCACTTGCATTAGATCTGTTCATGATGTGAAGGGCACAGTATTGAAATAATTTATCTGCTCACGGAGTAGAGCAGCATTGCAGCGCAATTACCTATTTCAGGGTACTATCCACATTTTCAGCATAACACTAGCGAGGCCAAACAGGAAGCCTCGTCTTCCCAGCATTATCACGGTGGATGAAGTGCTCACTAAGAAACTTGCATAGCTTTCCCTCAGGGTAATATTTAGAACAGCTATGCTGTAAAAACGATAAACGTGGCACGCTGGCTTTGAGCACAGGCAGCGCGTCTCATTCAGTGCCGGTTTTGGGCAATATAGTAAGAACCGCGGGCTGGCCTCGCAGGCTGCCAAGGATGCACTTGCCACAAGCTTGATTTTCTGCCAGTCATGTGCACTAAATGACCAGCATGGGTCTAGTTTGAACAGGTGCTTACCTGTATTGTGTGCACTTGTGGGAAATGAGGTTAACCATAGTATGGTTTAAATGTTTGGGCTGCTGTATCATCGGCTTCTGTACTGCTAAGCAAACACATTGTCACATTGTTTTCTTTGTTTCTTTTTAAGGCACCAAAGAAGGTGCACTTGGAGAGGCCCCTGCACACTGAACGCACTAAGGCTGTCATCACACATGTTGATGGTGATGGGCTTGTCCACCTGCAGCAGCTCAGCCTGGCTTCGGAATTGCAGGCTGTGATGAGGGAGCTGAACAGCTCTGTTCCTACAACACCACTGCCTGCACCATCAGTCGGCGATGCAGCATGTGCATGCCATCCTGCGAATAATTTCTGGTATAGAGTCTGTGTGCTCTCCACACCAGAGGATGGCAAGTGCAAGGTGTCATTTGTGGACTTTGGCGTTGAAGACTGTGCCACTCCCCGATATCAGGGCACTTCCAGACAAGATGAAGGACGTACAGCTTTTTGCCAACTGTGGGGCACTGCAGGGAGTGAAGACAGTGAGAAGGGACAGTGCGGCAGAGTTACTTAATGTTGAGGTCGAGTTCAAGGTTGTGGACTCAAGCCAGCCATGCAAGGCAAAGCTGTTTGCAGGGGTCCAGTGCGTGAATAACCTGATTGATTGAATCCCAAGTTGGAGTTTTCGAAATTGATGTTTGTTTGTTTTGTGGTTGGACTATGATGCCAAATTGTGTTTCGTAACAGTACAGATAAACCATTTGTACTACTTCAGGCATTTGTTCATTTCAAACATGCTTCAGTCTTTCATCTCTGATGCAAGTGTACCTCAAATGCAGCTTGCGTTTGTATGAGGTCAGTGAACTTGCCCTAGCATGGCAAACTGCTCCACCAAATAAGCTCCTGCTTTTTGGCGTCTGCCATACAGCATTGCCTGCCTCTGCTGAAGTGAGCGGCATGTGACGCATTGATGACCCTGCAGTTCCTTTGCAGGCGCATCTTCTGGAAAAGTGATTTTTTCAGGCACCCTAACTAGGGAGCACACAGTTTTTTTAAAATTAATTGATGGTTACCTTCTGCAGCCTGTTGATGTCCCTGGAAAGCCTGCACAAAGAAAGCTACACTGCTGCTTACAAGCGTCATTATATCACATAAGTTAACCATTTTCATTAGCGTCCATGTATCTGCCCCACAGGCAAGTACCAGTAATGTACAGCTGTTATATACTTTCCTCTTGAGGGGTACTGGTAAACTACCAGTCATAATCAAGAGTACCTGCCAAATGCTTTCTAAATCATTCTTAATCTCTTGGTTATTTAACTCTCGTGGCCCGGATCTCCAGTCACTATCTGCCCTAAGTACCGTAGATGTCTCTCGGCCTATTGTAAACCGTTATTTCGTTCTGAAACTTGAAAAATTCTTCAGTTTTTCTGTATATTAATTTTTGAACCTACTGTTCTGCTTTGCCTTTTGAGGTTTTCAATCATGGTTTGCAATTTGTCCCCTGAGTCATTTGCAAATTTCAGACTACTGAGGTATCGTCCCTACTGTTGTCCCCAACTCTTCCCAATCAAATTCTCTGAATACCTCCTGTAAACTGTAAAAACACGCAGCATAATACTTGAAAGATTGTGTGGCCCTACCCAACACCGTAGTCGAACGCCCTTCCTTACATGGTCACTCTGTAGCCATTGTATTTTCCGGCACAATCTACACCCTGATTACGCAATCACTGTTGAGGTTTCGATTGAGTCAAATGCTTTTTTTCGTAATTTATGAAGGCTATATATACAAACAATTACATTGTTTATACAGTCGAGCCCACTTATAACGAACATGACCGTCACGCGGCGCCCGTTCGTTATATCCCAAAGTTCGTAGTAAGTGGACCACAGCTTTAAGACAGTTGCTTGTCAAAACATAATTTTTTCTTTGCGAAAAGGTCTGTGATGGCAATTGTTGTTGTGAATATAGTCTATTGTACAGTAACCTTTCTGGCAGCTAGCCTGGCCCTTTGATTGACTGAAATTTGAGGTTGATCTAATTTGCTTAGCGATAACTTTAGTAAATACCTTGTAAGCAGACAAGCTGCTTGGTCTTCATTTTTCAAGCTCTTGACATCCCCTGATGGATTAACTCTTTCTTTATCGTGAAAAAAATGAGCGATTTTGAGTGTTTTAAAATAGGAATTATTTCTTAAAGAAGTGCTAAATGCACTGTGCAATGTAATACATCAAACTGTAGCTTATTTATAATACTTCCGAACTAAAAAAATGCCAGTGTAGTGTGTGTGAACCTTTTAGAAAATTTATTGGTTAAGTATGCTGCTAACACAAAAAAGGATACAAGCAAGAGAAAAAGGCACTGCACTGAGCAAGACAGTAATTAAAAAAAATTAAAATATATATTCATGTTGCACAAGTTCTTGGCTACCATTCTTGCGATTTTCAGCTGTGTACTACCTTGATGGAAAGAAACGTGAACCCGGCGCCAACACGCCCCGCTGTTGGAATTTATTTTCATCGCGCTTTTACCTGGGTGGTACAAAAAAAACGTTAGAGTTGTCCTAGAATGTATCATGGACGAGTATAGGGTCTTTTTGCTATCACCGAAGTAAAAAGCGCGGTGAAAAGAAATTCAAACAGCGGAGCGTGTTGGCGCCGGGTTGTTCGCATTTCTTTCCTTCGAGGTAGTACATAATACACTTCTTTCCGTGGCCTTTTGGAAATATGACTGCTGTGCCACTAGAGAAAGCATTCGCGTGAGGAAATGAAGTAGAGGTGGATGTGGGATGTGCTGCGCATTACCAGTGATGGTAATGCTGCGCCACTTGCGCCAACCTGTGCCATTTCATTAAAGCTGCTACAATAGGTGATTTTTGATGAAATCGTGCCAATGCTGCGCCAGAATGACATTCCAGCAACCAAGAACTGCGGTGAATCTGAGGTGGCACAGGTAACCGCAGAAAATGCACAGGCATGAGGCTGGTTTCTGCTGTCAGTGTAAGACGAGAAAGATGACCTGCGAAGTTCAAATCTGCCCCGTTTCAATTTACTTGTTAACCCTTGACTGTTTACTGTTAGTACACGGCATGTTTGCATTTTGCATATCTGCTTTGACGACGCTGGCAATATTGTCCAAAACGAACATGGCAGATGCATATGTGAAAAAAAAGTGCTTTTGAAGAGCCTTATATAATGATTGTGCAGCACCATCCCCTGTCCTGTAGGGTAAATGTTTGCCCAGAAGTAAGGTTTCGAACGTGTTAGAGTTGATACCTCTATTTCACGGCCCTCATTCATACTCGCTGGAACCCTGGTCCGGGACGAGTTTTCTCGAATTGAGAGGTTAGGGCGCTCGGATACTGAGCTGGAGTTCCCGGATTTTAACCCGGCCACAGTGGCAGCGTTTCGATGGAGGCGAAATGCAAAGACGCCTGTGTGCTGTATGATGTCAGTGCATGTTAAAGGGGTTCTGAAAGGGGCTCTCAATAATGTTGCGGTACGTCTAGGATGTTAAAGGACGCCACTTCGCAAATATCCTGTAGCGAATTTTGTTAATGGGTTTTGTGTAAGCAGAGTTGTTTTTAGTTGGTAAATTTCCGCATTTTCGCGCCATTCTCTAACCTCTCGTCACTTTTGCTCACTGAAATGTCCGCGCTCCTCCGCCAGTCCAGTAGGCTCAAAGTCCGACGCTGTGTATGTTGATGCGGCACCATACCTTTCCCGCCCTACTTACCCCCTCGGCACCGTTTCCCATACACTTTCCTTTCTCTTCCAGCTGTGACCATCGTAGCTGCACGACGACGGAAAGAGTTGGCACGTTAAACCAATGATAGCCCTCCGCTGCTGATTTAACGAGCGCTGCATGAAGCGTTGCACGTGGATTCGGGCAAGCGCCCGGCACCGCTGGTCGCCCCAAGGCGTAGAAGCGCGAATTTTTAAACATATATTGTAAATAATCAGTTCGCTTTTGACCGGTCATGTATCGGGCATGAACGATCGGTGTCCTAACCTAAGACACCTTTCTCGGGGACCCTTCAAAGATCTCCAGGTAGTCGAAATTATTCCTGAGCCTTCCTCTGCGCCACCTCTTTCTCTCTTCTTTCACTCCACCTTCCTCGCCTTACGGTGCGGTTCGTGTGGCCCACAGCGGTGGCTCAGCGGTTAGGGCGCTCGGCTCTGCCCGACTTCGAATCCAACCGTGGCGGCCGCTATGTCAATGCACGTTTAAAGATCCCCAGGTGGTAGAAATTATTCCGGAGCCCTCCACTACGGCACCTCTTTCTCCCTTTCCTCTCTCAGTGCCTACTTGATCCCTTCGCTTAGGGCGCAGTTCAGGTGTGGGCCGATATGCCAGACAGATACTACGCCATTTCCTTTCCCTGAAAACCAATTTTCAATTAATATTGTCCACAGAGATGCGAGACTACTTCGCGGTACTTAGTGGTACTTCGCGGTAAGCGAACAAAAGAGCTGGGAGATATCTATCCCAATAAGTGGGTCTCTCCTGGCACATTTTCTTGATCATTTTTTGAGGGTGCCGTTGAACCGCTCTACAAGCGCATTACACATGGGATGGTAAGGCGTTGTCCGTAATTGCCTTACGGACAGAAGGCGGTTAACCTCCTTCATTAGTTCCGATGTGAAATTTGAGCCCCGGTCACTCAAAACTTCCCTCGGGAACCAATAACGCGAAAACATTTCCACGAGACCCTCCGCCACTTGGATACTGTCAATCGTTCTCAGTGGAATAGCGTCAGGATAACGAGTGGCCACGTCAACCAGAGTAAGCACATATCGCCTTTGGCGGATACTGGAGTAATTGGCCCCACAATGTCCATCGCCACTCGCTGAAACGTAGGTCGATGGCTGGCATCTTGCCCAGAGGTACGGGACCAACTCTTCCCTTCGGAACTGCGCGCTGGCACACATCACATGAGCGGACAAAGCGCTTAACGTCACTCTGAACACCCGGCCAAAAGAACTCGGTGATCCTAGACACCGTTTTTTGAACACCCTGGTGTCCGGCCATAATGGCGTCATGTCCTAAGTGCAGCACGGTCCCTCGCATATCTCTCGGTAACACCAGCTGTTGGACCCGCCTTCCTGAACTAAATATGCACTCCCTGTGCAGAAGACCATTCATCAATTGATATTCGAAGGACGTACGACTCTTCTTTCTTTTCGCTTTTTCCCCGACTCTTTCGAATCAGGCTTTCAAGCTCGGGTCTTCTTTTTGCCTAATTGCAATTTCGCCCGGTGTTACGCTCAAGCACATCGCAACAGGAGTAGAGAGCGGACGCTACGTTGCTCGGGCTGTCGCTTGAGCTCTTGTCTCCACTGCCGACGAGAAACTGCACCCGTCTGAGCTGTCGCAGGCCTTTCCTCCTTTGGATGTTCTTCACCGTCGAGCATCCTCCACTCGGGATCGGGGTCTTCGACACTTCTTACACCCGTAATGTTTCCCTGGATGAGATCGTAGATAGGTTGGTCTACCCATTTTGCCACTACCTTCCCAGTATAATATGGCGTGGACACTAGAATCCTTGCTTCAGGAAGGTACCTCACTGTGCTATCTACAAGAGTGCTATCTACAAAGCAGTCCTCGTTGCGTCGCTGTCTACCAGAGGCGAAGTAATGGGCCTCCCGTCGCTCGCCCGGCTTCCTCGCTGGACGGAAGCCATCTTGCGCACACGTATTCGCGCAGCCCCTAGCCGCTCGCGCGCAAGCCCCAGCGCGCACCAGCTCTTGCTCTCATCACTGGGCTGTCGTAAACTTCGTAGCTGCGGATTCATGGCAGCTTTCCCGCGCACCCCGGCATGCCCACATAATTCTTTTTGGAACTGGTGCAGCGGCGCGCGGCGCTTCGCAAGTTTTTTGCACAGCTTCACGGCCCTACACCATAATAGCGCTCTTACAGGCGTCGTTCGCGGCAGCGGATTTCAAGGCAATGGGCGACTCCTAGCGCACACTCTGCATCCCTCAGCGCCTCCGACGTCTGTGGCGTGTTGTTGGTGACAGCGTGGCCGTCTACAGCGGTCATAGGCGGGGGAGATCTTGCTTTGTCTGTCGATTTGTGTGCCTCTCGTCCCGTCTTGTTCGCGCAGTTTATACCCTTTCTGTTCTTCGGAAGCCCACCGGACTCTTGTTGCGAGTGCCCATGGATTAACCTGCTCTACCTACATTGCCGTCCTGTCGCAGCGGTATAGTTTGTGTTGTGTTCGCGTCGCTGACTCCCAATCCACCCCCACCGGATTACTTGTGCCTTGATCACCTTGATCTCGCCTCCCACGCCGTATTGTGCCGCACGCGTGGTCTGCTGTACCATGGGTGCGGCGAGCCAGGGCTCCTACCTCAAGACGTCCCCCCTTTCCATCCGGCTCCAAGCAGTCTTATCTCCACACTGAGTCACAAGAAAATAAAACGGGGGTGTAACGAGGATGTAACGCGTATGTTTGAGCGTTCGCTGTGCCGTGAGAAGGCGCAGGACAGAAGGCTGCGTTGAACGCATATATATATATATATATATATATATATATATATATATATATATATATATATATATATATATATATATATATATATATATATATATATATATATATATATATATATATATATATATATATATATATATATATATATATATATATATATGCGTTCAACGCAGCCTTCTGTCCTGCGCACTTTATTTCGTCCCCGGGTTTCTGTTGGCAACGTCGTCAAGGTATGTGGTTTATGCTCATTTTTTTATTTTCGCCTCGTAGAATTAATTTTTTTCCTGTTTTGATAACACGTTCAAGATTACTCCGAGGCTCGTGCGGGAGGCAAAGCGAGAGGGAGGTTTCACCCTGCACAATATCCGTAACCTGAAACCGCATATCTGTATCGCACGCCCATATCGTCTATTCTTTTGGCACCCAAGTTGCTCTTCACATGCGTTTGCTTTTGCGTGTGCATATATGCTTTTGTACCCTTTAGAATGTTTGCTTAAGGTGCATCAACTTTCAGCCTGTATTATGTTTTTATTGCTCCATTTTTTTCAGATTTCTCAGAGCTAGAGAAAATTTTGGCCATTATTATTTTCTGGTGTCGTAGTGCTCCGTACATTGTGTTTAAATGGTGCATACATATGCGTCTCCTGTTTGTATTCATTTAATTGCAAATGCACATCTAATAAACTGAAATTACCACTGTATTGCGCTGCTATTTCCTGTTATATGGGCGGGATCGGGCGACTTTTTGTTAATATTTCCTTTGTGTGTAAAATTCTAGCAAATTTCAAGTTCTTGTGGCGGGAGCAGCGTAGCACGAAACAAAGAGGAGAGAGGCAGGGATCAACGCTGACTAACAACCAGATTTTTAATCCACGTTCGATCGAGTATATACATCTCGCTCGTGCAATAAGGAAAGGACAGAAGCATGGCAAACGCATATGATGTACACATGGTAAAAGATTAGGACAACGCACGCAGATAATCAATTTCGCTGTCACGAAACGCTATCGAAAGTATGCTGACGCATATACGTCGCTCTTTTGCCCGATGTTGAAGGCTTCAATCTCCCTGGTCCGTTGATTAAAATACGACGGGATGACCATTGTGTTGATAAGCTGCGGAGCGCATTCATGCTCTCTGCAATGTTTTGCTAATTCACTGCTGATGGCGCCCTTTAGAGATATTTTGTGCTCTCGAAGCCATTAATTCAAACAGTGCCCTTTTTGACCAATGTAGGTGCGTCCGCATGACATAGGTATTTCCTAAACCCCGCTTTTCACACATTTCACGTGTTTTTTTTTCGGTGCTTTTTCTTGGATTGATTTTTCTTTGCTTGCTGTTGACTTTGGCGCAACAGGCTTCTTAATTTGTTGGGTGCTGACATGAGCACTGTTACACCAGCTCTTGCGCCTGCCTTTTTGAGACTGTGGGAAATGCCATTAATGTAAGGAATGACCGCGTACGGCTTCCTTTCTTCTAATGTGGTTGTGGCCTATTTTCTGCCTCTAAGTGCTTGCAGAATCCCTTCCGCGACACTGGATAGCAGTGTCGTCGTGCAACCTGCTGCTTTCAGCCGACTGTTCTGGTCGTAAAAACTTCCTCGAACTTCATGATGACAGGATCTCGTCAATGCGGCTCTCATTGCTACTTTTGCTAAGGACTAGAAGAACTAGGACTAGAAATAACAAGTGAACTCCCAGAAAACAACGTTATACGATTTCTTGACTTGACGCTAGCCTTTCTAGGCGCTCACATATGCTGGCGGTACGGACCACGAAGCTAGAAGGGACTGCTCCCCTACACACCTACGCACTCTAAAATCATCAAGCGGGGGTATAAAAAACAACAATGAGAGCCGCATTGACGAGATCCTGTCATCATGAGGTTAAAGGCTGTTTTGACATCCAGAACCGTCGGCTGAAAGCGGCAGGTTGCCCGACGGGACTGCTATCCAGTGGTGCAGAAGGGATTCTGCAAGCACCTAGAGGCAAAAAATATGTCACAACCACATCATAATAAAGGAAGCCGTACGCGGTCATTCCTTGCATTAATGGCATTTCCCACAGTCTCAAAAGGGTAAGAGCAAGAGCTTGTGTAAAAGTGCTCATGTCAGCACCCAACAAGTTTAGGAGCCTGTGCGCCAAAGTAAGCCGAGAGCAAAGAAAAAAATCAATGAAAAAAAACACCTAAAAAATGTGAAATGTGTGAAAAGCGGGGTTTATGAAATACTTATGTCATGCGGACGCACATACATTGGTCAAACAGGGCGCTGTTTGAATAAACGGCTTCGAGAGCACAAAAAATCTCTAAAGGGCGCCATCAGCAGTGAATTAGCAAAACATTGCAGAGAGCATGAATGCGCTCCGCAGCTTATCAACACAATGGTCATCTCGTCGTATTTTGATCAACGGACCAGGGAGATTGAAGAAGCCTTCAACATCTGACCAAAGAGCGACATATGCGTCTGCATACCTTCAATAGCGCTTCGTGACAGAGAAATTGATTATCTGCGTGCGATGTCTTAATATTTCACCACGTGTACATCTTATGGGTTTGCCATGCTTCTGTCCTTTCCTTATTGCACGAACGAGATGTATATATTCGACGAACGTGCATTAAAAATCTGGTTGTTATTCAGCGCCGTGTCCCGCCTCTCTCTGTCTCGTGCTGCGCTGCTCCCGTCACAAGGTCATGCACCAACCAGCCCAAATTTTCACCTTGTTAAAGCACATATTTCATGTAAACAGGTAAGTCTGAATAGCCCAGCCAGAAAGCATTCCCGCGAGTTGACAGATGTATTACACCACCTGTAACGTAAGCATGTGCCTGAAATTTGGCACATTAGTGCGCTTAGACGCCTGAAGTCTGCATGAAAAAGAAGAAATAATTTTATTGAGCCAGAGCCGAGAAATCTAGCATTAACCTTTTGGGGCTGTCCCTGAGACGCACAACTTTTTGAACACGGCTAGTTGTGGGGACGTTTTTTGGACGTCTTCGGGAAAAATGAGAACCTCCTGTCGACATTCCAAATGTCCTATTGGGATATTTCTGGGAGATTTTGAGGAGGTTTTGTGTTTGTTGGGCGGATGATATAGTGCTAATGGCTGGCAGCAAAGAGGACTTGCAGAAGTTGGTAGACATATGTGGTACAGAGGGAGATAGATTAGGTTTCAAGTTTAGTAAGGAAAAATCTGCAGTCATGATATTTAATGAAGATGGCGGCGAGCATAGAATACAGGAGTTCACGCTCTAAGTAGTGGATGAGTACAAGTATATTGGTGTGCGGATAAATAACGGTGCTGAGTATCTGACAGAGCATGAAAATTATGTAATGAATAGAGCTAGTAGGAATGCAGCGGTCCTGAAAAATAGGGCACTGTGGAATTACAATAGGTATGAAGTGGTAAGAGGGATCTGGAAAGGGGTGATGGTTCCTAGCCTGACTTTCGGTAATGCGGTCCTGTGCATGAGATGAGATGTTCAAGCAAGGTTAGAAATCAAACAACGCGGCGTAGGGAGGCTAGCTTTGGAAGCACATGGCAATACACCAGATCAGGGGGTACAGGGTGATATGGGATGGGCGTCGTCCGAGAGCAGAGAAGCTATAGCAGTAAGATAGCATTTGAGGATCGAGCGATTGAGAAAAATGGGGGAAAAGCAGTGGGCAAGGAAAGTTTTCTGATACCTGTACATAAGGAATGTTGACACGAAATGGAGAAGTACTAGAAAATTGACAAGCAAATATCTGGAGAGCAGTAGGGGGGCAAATCAGCAATTATTGGTTAAGAAAAAGGTTAAAGAAACAGAGAGAGCTCTGTGGAAAACAGGGATGCTGACGAAATCGGCACTGGGAACATACAGGATCTTTAAACAGGAAATTGCCAAAGAAAATATCTATGATAATTGTAGGGGAAGCTCTTTGTTGTTTGAGGCCAGGACTGGAGTTTTGCGGACTAAGACATATAGAGTCAGGTGCCACGAGATAGACACGTTGTGCGTTGCGTGCGGAGTGGAGGAGGAAACAGCTGAACACTTGATACTTTTCTGTAAAGGGCTTCACCCTACAGTGGAAAGCAGCGGGGCTGATTTATCCAAGGCATTGGGGTTTAAGGACAGTGCAGGGAAAGTAGATCTTAAGCGGGTAGAAGTAACCAAGCGAAGGTTATACGATTGGTGGCTAAAATCAAGAGAAGAGTCAAATTTCATAAGTCACGGCTAGGTGGCTTGAGCCACCGCCCGATTTAAAGCGTTCAGCCTTATCCATTCATCCATCCATCCGAGGCAGGTGCGGGTGTTCGGGCTGCGGCGACCATATACGTATCAGTTGGCGTTTTGTTTGCGTTGCGTCTACGCATCGTTTCGCGTGTGCCATGAGCTATGACATACTGCTGTGCCCCGGAATGCAAATCAGACGCGAAGCGGAAAGTGCCAAGTTTTTCATTCCATGAAATTCCTAGTGACATCGATTTGAGAGTGAAGTGGCTGCAAGTGATGTCCAGAAAGGACTGGGTGCCGAATACCACGTCACGCTATTCGGTGGTTTGCAGCAAACATTACAGAGTTATAGCATATCGTTACCGTGTTTACGTTACCGTTTACCGGGCCCGGCAAGCGACGTCTGCGCATGCGCCGCCACTTTCCGGTCTGCAAACACTTTACGGTATCCCTTTTAGCGTTGCGGAGAGTTAGCGTTCGCTTGTAAACAAACATGGCGGCGCCCTGCACGGCCGCTTAGGACCAAATACAGCACCGCCGCCGCGTTCTTCGGCGCCATTTCTCGCTATACATGAAGGCATTCGCTTTTAATTTGCAAACTCTCACTCATACGTTGAGGTTTGAGTAACAACTAGGCCATGTTTTTGAGAATACTTGCCGATTTTTGAGCAGTTAAGCCTGACCATATTGCGTGTACATAGCCAAATAGCAACGACTACACTGCAGCTCTTCAGTTTCATGCCCGATTTAATTTTTCTATATTTTCATCATTTTTTCCTCGAAAAAAAGGACTGGTAATTCTTTTGCTATATTGATCAGTAATTTCAGAAAATAAAAGGTTTCTCCTGCCCGGTGTTGACGCGCTTTAACTTACTGCCACTAGATGGCACCACAGTATTCACATCCAAACACATAAGCGACGTTGCGGCACGGCGAACAGGTGTCATAGTTGTGCTTTTTTTTTACAACGCTCGCAACGCAACGTGCGCTATGTATGGAAGCTTACTGAGGTCTACGTAGTGAAATTGTCTGCTGGCCAGGGTAAGCAAAGGTGTCTAGCTTCACGGGCACATTTGAAAAGCCGCTGAGTCGGCTGTTAGCTGAAGTGTAGTCGGTACGTCTTTATATGCATAGAAAAAAGATTATTAAAGTGATTTCACTCCATAGAAATGATTGCAATGCATCCGTTTTTTTTATCATTAAAATCTGGGCATCTGCCATCATCATCACTCGTTTTAGCCCTATGGTAACTTGTTACGGGAGAGACGGTACGCTAAAACGTCTTCTGGCGTGCGCCGCGCTAACCGGAAAATCCGGCGTCCGGTAACACGGTAAACGGTAACGTAAACACGGTAACGATATGCTATAACTCTCTATTTTCTGCCTGACGACTTGGAAGAAGGATGCAAGACTAGGAAGCTTAAAAGAGGTGCGACTCCGAACCGTGTTTCTGAACTATCCAGAGTATATGCAACCACCTGCTAAGAAGCCCGGAGCGATTGTGCATTGAGAAAACGGGAGGCTGCCGTTCTGCATTGCATGTCCGTTGTCCGTGCTGCTACAAGTTAACTGGCTCGCGATGTCATTGCCGGCTCTCCGCTACCGGCAGTAAAGTTCTTGTATGTCGACTAGATGTGCCTTGTCTTTTGGTTCCATTGCATCATTACCAGGCAAAAGTCGGCAGTAAACACACGGATAAGGAATGCTGACTATCCCCAGGATTCTGAACCATGCGCCTCGAAAAACCGGTCGCGCCATCTCGCGACAGCCGGCGGCGCGGCGGCGCGTAACTCAATGGCGACGAAAAATAAAAATTGATATTTCGTCGCGCATTACAGTTAGAAATTAGCTCTCTCGCCTAGATGTTAAATGCATCTTAAAGTTTCATTTAGTCGAGTTTCATCGATGTAGCTTACATATTGCGTTTGCCATGAGCAATGATCTATGACAGCATGGAGCCTATGGCGAGGTCCTGAAAAATACCCCACTTGACTTCAATTTATCGCTCACTACAGCCCTATTTTAAAATATATCGACAAGCTCTAGCAGCTTCATGTAGGGTAATGTCCTACCTTTAAGGAACTATAAGGTATTTTACATTTCAATGGCGTAAAAGTCTTCCTGCGCTATTTCATTATTGATCATGCACCATCAGCTTTTTCATGAAACGTGTGGCGCCCTCTCTCGGTGCGTTGGAAAGGCACACGTCCCTGCTCGCGGCCGGGCTCGAGTAGCGGAGGCGGCTCGATTCCGGCCGCGCCCTGCTACAGTGTCCCTGCTTTGGTAGGTTGCTTTGGGAGGTTGAGCCTGCCGTACGAATGAGCAGTTTTATCAAAAGTGCCCCCATCGGAGGGAGGCTATGGCCATGGGCTGCTACATAAAATGCTACAAGAAAGCGTGTGCCTTCTATGAGGTATATAGAGGAAATTATAAGAAGACTCTTTTGCTTGACAGGTACATTTTTCATTAAGCGCGTACAGTGACCACACCGGCATAGGTGATAGTGGAATTGCGTACGCAATAACAGTGCAAAGCAATGAAGCTTCTAGGTACTTTCGTTCAAACAGTGAAATTTGTAATTCCCGGACGCTCATACTTAGAGCTCACTCACCGATACTTGTATATGGTTCTTGCACTGTGCATTCAAAATTGTAAAATCGTGTCTTAATGTCTACATTTCAACACTCATGTTATTAGCCTCAATAGCAGAAAGCTCTTCCAATCTTTTGTCGATGTGGTGCAAGTGCAGCAAGGATGCGTTGAAGTGAATGTTGCATGTGTAAGGCTAAAGAAGAAGATGCGTCTGATGATTTGAAAAGACGAAGACGAGGTGACAGTGCTCTCGAGAGTTTTTGCCAGCGCTACGCTTGTGTGTCTTTTGCCGATCTGATCCCAGACTGCTGCCGTTGCCGTTCCCGTCACCCCAGTACCTCGTAACAAACCCCCCGTTACACATGTGTTGCACATAAGAGGCGGCAAACCTGATGCTGCGTTTTATGCCAGTAGGTTATTTGTCCAATGTAACAATTAGTAGTGTGGTAGTTCACATTTTTGTCTAGGTTGGTAAAGTGCTTCTCACGATTCGATCGTTCGCCGTCGAGAAGGGGTTTACCATTGCTGTAATCGATGCTAGTTTCGGCAATTCTGTCAAAGATGTACGTGAAGGATGAACCGCTAACGAAGACTTCATAGAGTGGCATGCTGGGAACTATTCTGAAGAGTGTGCCATCAGTTACCCAGAACAGCAATCAAGAGTCAAACTCTAGTTAAATGTTTTTGATTATAATTTAAATCTGCTAAGAAATGAACAGAAGTTATTGTCGGATAACACGATGTTTAAAAGATTACTGGTTTTCTCCAGTACGGTGACTCGGCGCTCCACACAACCCGTTTGTGCAATGCGCCGCTAGCGCGATTCATTAGCGACAGGACGCTACATGCTCGCGGCCCTGAATATGCAGGGAATTTACCGTGTTGCGAATATGTGCAACAATACCCATAAGCACTTTCGCACGAGTGGCGCGAACATATTTTTTTTTGCATAAGTTCCAACCTACCCTCGTTTTTTTTTTCTGCCGCTCTCCTATCTACTTTTCCCTATCCTCTCTCTGCTTTTAATTCCACCGGTTGCAGTTCCAGTGCTTGAGGGATTAGATAGCAATCGCTGGGCCGGCAACATTTTTAGCTTCCTTTTTGTATTCTCGTCAGTTGTTGTTGCCTCTGAATCTGTTGGCAAACTACTACTTCTTGGATGTGTGACTCCCGGGGAGTTAGCGCGGCTTTTTAAACGCACAAACCGCGGGAGTCAGAAGAGGGAGCCGTTTCCACGGAACGATCCAGCGACTTTTAAATGTGCCATGCATCTCCATGTTCCTGGTGCTGGCTCCCTTCCCCTGTCGAGCGGACGGAGAGAATTTCAAGCCGTGGAGAGAAGGGGTTGGGGGGCGATGAAAGAACAACTTAAACCGCGAAGAAAAGTTCGGGGAACCTGAAATAGCTTCAAGCCATGAAGAAAAGAGCCACCGAGAGCCCGGCGATCCTTCCATTGTTATAAACCGGACCCCCCTTCCAACGCGTACACGAGCGCCCGCGCGCTGATGCCGACATCTAGCACGGACGCCTCACCTAGGCTTGCTGGCGTCTCCTGCAGTGCGCATGAGCAGACCGGTTTCGGCTTACGCTAAGAGCGCGGACGCTGAGCGCGTACGCCCAGGAAGGGCCATTCGAGTTGGCGCCTCTAGGCCTTTTTTGGGGTGGGATGACTGTCTTTGAAGTGGCACAGGAGGCCTCCGATAATGATGTCCGGCTTGTGTGTAGTTTGCATCCCTTCCTTTCTGAGAACACTGGCCAAGGTTTCGCAGACACCCTTTACGTACTAACTGCATACGCGTTTTTGCCACCAGCGTGTCCTTAGCATAAGCATATCGAGTTGTTTTCGTTGCATCCTTTTCAGTTTTAGATGATACATCGAGTGAAGAATCTTGGGTATCCATTGCCTAGAAATGTTTTCTTTTGCTGATGATGAGTTTTAATGGCGCACTGGCAACCTCGCACCAAGCGCAATGGGTTGAAGTGTTTTCTTAAACACAATGTTAGGTGGAAGACCATTTTCCGAGCACTTCAACTCAAAGAAACCAAGCGCCAGGCTTCGAGAAAACTTCTACCCATTGGAAATCAGTGGGTACACGGCGACACTGCGGAACGAATCACACACCGTCCTCGAGCCGCATGCTCAAAGCGATGTGTCATTGCTGTTGTCGCTGATTTTAAAACAAATATGCAAGAATTGGGAATCGTCTTAACCAAAACTTGCTTGAATTCCACCCTACCCTTAGGGCACAATTTTCAGCACTGTTCCTCCCAAAAAGGCTACGGGAACAAGACGCACAACACGCAGCATCAAACGGATGAAGAACGTGGAGAGGCGGTAACGGAAAGGGCCAAGGATGATTTGAGCAGGTGCATAGGTGCGGAGAAATTCTTTTTCAAGAGCTACACGGGCAGCCGGTAGCAGGGTGGTAAGAGGGAGGAAGAAAAGGACAGTGGGGAGGGGTCTCCTGCTGTGTCTTTGCCTGCCTTTCTTGTTTTTTCTCCTTTTACTTTTCCTCGAATCGTGGAGCGCAGTCCATGGTTGCTTTTTGGATGCGCTATGTTTCTGTTCCCTATGGTGCGAAGCACGAGCTGCACGACATAGTCGGCGCCTCTGCGAAAACGGCCCGGAAAGGTCATGGACGCACTCTTGCCTCCAGGCTGTCACAAAAAAAAAACTTACAACCGCTAATGTGTCAGTCCTGGCAAAGGGTTTCTCCACACGCAGACAAAAATCTCCCAAAAAAGACATCAGAATTTCTGCAGAAGATTCTTTACTGCCTTCCGCCAAACTAAGGAATTCCACCAGCTTTGTTAAAAGCACAGCGCATGGCACAGGTAGACAGTGCCACCAAAATCAATTTCGGACGAGTTAGCGTGGTTACGCCAGTTGCAACTAGGAGTGCTAGCACTTCGGTTTTCAGTGCTGTTTCAGTGTTCGGTTCCGTTGCGCATAGATGCAGCTGATGAAGACGACGGTATCCAAAATACAGCGCAAGAGACTGGTATTTTATGACGCAGAATGTTCGGCTACGGCGGTGTGGCAGTCGACGGCGGCAAAAAAGCGCTCCGCTGCCGCCGACGCCGGCGAATCGCCCGGAAAAACGCTCCATGCGGGCCACGCTTAACGCAGTAACCAGCAAAACGTATGCGTTCTCGCCGCCTCGGGTTCGAAACTCACTCGCGGCCGTAAAACATTTTCGATTATTTTATTTCAGGTCAAGTAAATTTCAGACATACAAAGAGGCCACGTCGAAATCCAAAATTGAAGCCTCAGTGCTGCAATGAAAAATGCGACCCCGTTAGCCCGCTGTTCTACCAGCTTGTGGAGGCAACGGTTAGTACCAATGCGGCCACTCGATGGAACCGCATCACCGAGTGGCCGTGGCTCTCATCTGCTCACTCACTGAAAAAGGCAGCGCGTTGGAAATGTTTTCCTTAAGCCCCAACTCGATGGGCACATCCTAGGCGTACGGCAGAGCGCCTGCGCGCCCAGCTCCGCGCCGCGACGAGGCAACACAAAGCGGACGTCCGACAAATGAACCGTGACCGCAGCGCTGCGGCCGAACACTGCGAGGCATGCGACCACCGAATGGACGTTGACGGCACTAATGTACTAGAAACCGAAGCTAACCCGCACAGGAGGCTTCTACTTGAGTCGTGGCACATCCAACAGACAGGGAAGAATGTTAATCGCTCCCTGGGGACACTTCCCGCTTCTTACATCCATGGTTTGCAGCCACTGACCCGGATGTCTTCAACACGAGGGCTTCAAAAGCCGAGGTTCGAACCATCCGAGGGTTTGTCGACAGCCCGGCGCCGAAATGCGGCGATTTCCCTGTTAATCCCCGTCAGCAGGAAGCGTGCATGGCGAGGCAAGCGGGCGTAGACCGGCGAAGGCAAAGACCGAGCCAGAGGAAAGGAGCCAAGACGTTTTCCCGAAACCGACCGCCCCCCTTCGCCCGTCTAAGGAAACCACCGCAGTGATAGCGTAGCATAGCGCATAGTCAGCGCGGACGCGGCATGCAGACGCCGCGTCTAAGCCGCGACGGCGTCGAAGTCAGAGGATGGGGCATACCAACGGGTCCCGAGAAGCGGGCCTGCTTAACGAAACGCTGAAGCGTGTTCAGAGGCAGCAACGACAGGCTGGCGCCTCTTTCCAGATTTTGCGGGGACGCCTGTCAACAGTCGTCCCGAAGACGAGTAGTCTACTACTCGCAGCGGTAGCGATCGGTTGAATATCGGTAATTGGCGTAAAGCTGGGAGCCGAATGGAAATGTTTTGATGTATTTTCATATGTTTCTCTTTTTACTTTTTAAGGGAGAGAGTTTGAGTAATACTGTGGAAGAATGGGTCGTGGCTCGTAAACCTGATGGCCCAAGCATTTCGAGGGTTCATTCCCGGAATTACATTTTCTTATAGTAATTTAGATGTGCTGTGTATTTCAGGGAGAGGGTTTGAACCTTGCAGAAATTGGAGGGCGTGCCATGAAGTTTGTAAACCAATGATGGGTTAGTTTGCTGTTGATTGGGCGATGCAAGAGGTGGGCCGGGTTTCTAGGTCTTTAAAACCAGGGTCCGGAGCCATGGGAGATCGTTCTGAGCTAGATTTAGATCCCTTGCATCTTCGGCGGTGCCAATGAAGGAAGATTTTCCCTTAGCCAGTTCCATGTAACCGCCATCGCCCCCCATACACCTTGCCCTCGTCTCCCGCATCCTTTAAGCTCCTCAGGACCTGGCTGTCTCGCTACTGTCTGTCATCAGCTGCATCTGGTTAGCCAGTTCCCTGCGTCCATTGACTTTCTTCTGCTGAAGTTTTGATGTACCAGCTGGTCGAGAGAGTCATTGCCAAAACGGTAAGTAACAACCTTCCCAAGCCATTTCTTTAAGTACCTCGGTCCATGTTACGTTTTGTGTTTGTTTGCATGTCCTGATTACACAATTCAGGGCGGTCTGTAGAGCTTGTTGGTAACTTTTTTTTAATTCCTACAGCATGACAAGCGTAGAGCTTACATGCGTGTGCAATCACTGTGGATTTGGTTTGTGTGGAAGGATTGTCACGGAAATTCAGTGTGGGGTCATCGTTTCGATTAAAGATAAGAGGCTTAGGCAGAATTCGACACAGCCACTAGGTTGCGAACCAAACGCGCTCGAGGCCACAAGCACGCTTTGGTGTTTTGGGGAAAGGAAATGGCGCAGTATCTGTCTCGCATATCGGCGGACACCTGAACCGCGCCGTAAGGGAAGGGATAAAGGGGGGAGTGAAAGAAGAAAGGAAGAAAGAGGTGCCGTAGTGGAGGGCTCCGGAATAATTTCGAACACCTGGGGATCTTTAACGTGCGCTGACATCGCACAGCACACGGGCGCCTTAGCGTTTTTCCTCCATAAAAACGCAGCCGCCGCGGTCGGGTTCGAACCCGGGAACTCCGGCTCAGTAGTCGAGCGCCCTAACCACTGAGCCACCGCGGCGGGTAATGATCTGGGAACAAGAACAAACAAAGGACGCGTCTTCGTTTGGAGCTATCCACGAGGGCCACGATTAAACATTAATTCTTTCGCATTCCATGATTTCACAAGCAGTCTTCAGTGTCCTCAAAATTTCTTCGTTTTTTTTCTGACATATAACTGCGAATTTGTAAAGATAATACTTGTACATAGTTCCTGACCACTCTCCCTCCTATAGTTTATGGCTATAGTTATTTCATTTCTCTAATCTGCCTGATATCCCTTTATTTGCGCTGCCCCAGCTCAGGTGCTCGCAGCAGGAAAAATCTTTCCCTTCTTTTCTTTTTATTATTTGGATAAAATCACCGCTACTACTACTACATATAATTGCCACCCATCACAGTTAGCATTCAACATTGCACATGCGACACGTGACACGCCGCCGCGGTGGCTGAGTGGTTATGGCGCTCGGCTGCTGGCCCGAAAGATGCGGGTTCGATCCCGGCCTCGCCGGTCGAATTTCGATGCAGGTGAAATTCGAGAGCCCCGTGTACTATGCGTTGTCGATGCATGTTAAAGAACCCCAGGTGGTCGAAATTTCCCAAGCCCTTCACTACGGCGTCTCTCATAGCCTGAGTCGGTTTGGGGCGTTAAACCCTCATAAAACAACGACCATAAAAAATGTACACAACGACCGGTCGTTCATGTTTATAGCATGCAAACAGCTTAAGGCCCTTGCTTACATGGTGCTAATTGCGGTTTACTTAGTGCTCTCATATTTTATTAGGTAAAATTACAACATTTGGCCAGAAAAAAGCAGTACAGGGAGACGTCGGAGCAAATGTATTATTATTCCAAAGGATATGCAAGGCACTGCAGATAATTTAGCGAAGCTTAAAGAGATAACATGCAAAGGTCCGAATAATGCAGAAATACAGCAGGCGCCTTCTGCTGGACATAATATTTCTGAAGTACGTAATTAACAAGTAGCGCTATCTCTCTTGTTATTCATAACTTTAGCTCAACATTTTCAACGTAAATGTAGACCAAGTGAGGACTTTATTTACTAATGTACGCATGCCAGTGTTACCGGGTACGTTGTCATTCACAAGTAGACATGATGCAAAGCATGCAAGGCGAGCGAATTAAAGAGGAATCACTCGTGGGCGATGTAAAACGGTATGGCATACCTACTGACAGAGGAGTGAAGCGGCAAGATTTGACACATAAAAAAAAAAACCTGCAGCTGGTTCGCTTTCCCATCTCGAGGAATAAAAATAAGCGCACAAAAATATGTTTGGATAGAACAGATGACAACCTAAACCTTGCAAGTGCAGAATATTTGCAGCGCGCGCATTTGTTTCTTCAAGCTTTCCTTAGCATTAGCTGAGCGACTCTGAATACCAGGTGTTACCTGGAAGACGTTTCAAAAATATGCGTTTTGGCTTTAAAATATGGCTTTTACGGCACAGTATTACCAGTGTGAATTGTTTCCGGTGAATCGTTTTAACTATTCAGCTGGTTAACTAGATTTTAATAATTAACTTTTAACAATTGCAGTTAGGCGCTTAGTCGTAATTTTAGATTAGTAGCCAGTAGTTAGTAATAGCCATATAAGTTTTTAGAATTTCCAAAACATGGTTACCTTTGGCCATATGGATCGACAAAATTTGGCTGTTTCGACTAGTTACGCGCACTGGAAAGGTTTCTTTGCTTGCATGCTTTCGAAAGCGCATGTATTTTGGCGCTAACTGGTTCTTGAAAATTGGCTTTTGAGGAGAGGAAATGACAAAGTAACTGTCCCGCCTATCTCGGCGGGCCCCCGAATTGCACCGTAAGGGAAGAGATGAAGGAGGGAGTTAAAGAAGAAAGGAACAAATAGGTGCCGTTGTGGAGGGCTCCAGAATAATTTCGACCAACTAGGGATCTTCAAAGTGCAGTGATATTGCACAGCGCATGGGTGCCTTTTGCGTTTCGCCTCCATAGAAGCGCAGCCGCTGCGGTTGAGTGCCAACCCGGGTACTCCGGCTCAGCAGATGAGCACCTTAACCACTGAGCCATCGCATGATGTAGCCAAATTTTGTCGAGCCACTGCGATGAGGGTAATCGCGTTTTCGAAATTCTAAAAACTGATACGGATATTAGTAACCTAGCTCTAACTGCAACTAGGCGCCTAACTAATAGTTAAAAGTTAATATCAGAATTAGTAAACCAGCTTCCTCCCGGTTTACTGCCTGTTAACTACTGGGTAACTACCGGTTAGCTACAGTTTGTGGGCACTGTTATACTATGCCGCAAAATCCATATTTTAAAAGCGAAAGCTTTTCCTGCTTTCGTCGGAGCGATTTCGCCGTCACCTCACGTTTGATCTTGAACGTCCTTGCTGCGCCGCTGCCATAGCAACCCAGCAAGTGACTTTGCCGCGCCGCCAAGCCTAGTCTTCGCCGTCTCTGCGCAGGGGCTCCACAGCCGTGCAGCGGCTGCTGCCTGACCACGTTATCTAGCCGAGTATCAGCTGGATAAAAAAATATTAGCTCTTGCTCAACTACTGCTGAACCTTGTTAGAGATCGAGAGCTGTGATGTATCGTGCAAGCAGACGCGGCTTAGCGTCTGTAGCGTTGAGTGCGTTCCGCACACTGGATGAGCAGTGCGCCCAACCTGCCACCCTGGCAGGTGGCATTTGAATTAATGGCTGATCGCGAGAGGTTGGTCAGGCTGCGGCCTATTGCTGCAGTGCCGCGTGTCTGCCACAACGTTGTCAGCGCTAATGCATGCAGCCCACATCTTTCTCTCACCACCATCACGTACCTCAAAGCGCTATTGAGGCGCCCACTTGCACAGGTGGCCAGTTATATGCGCCCTTCCTTTCCACAAAATCACCAAGAAAGTTGTCAACGCCAACACCAATGAACACAATGAACGCCGACGACTTTCGCTTTGTTAGCTGAGCTAATCCGAGAAAGCTTAATTTTGATGATGAGTTAGTTTTCTCTGTAACACCTGGTATGTGTTACTGCTGTTATCTGTATAAGAGAGCCCAGAAAAATTCAAACCTTTTTCTTTTGCATTTGTTTATTGATGTTTGAAAAAATGTTGTTAGCTTGCATATAAATAAGCTGCGAGGAATATAAACTTAAGAGGTGTCTTGATCACATTTTCTTTAGGTTTTTAGGTTTTCATTGACTAAAATGTGTTAGAGAAATTGGTAAAATTGCACAGTAGGAGGCCCCAAAGCGCGGCAGTCAGGGAGACTTCCTATAACAAAATGTCTCCGCAATTGGTATACCGCCAGTTTTCACTCGTACTCACAAAAGGGACGACGAAAGGCGCGAGTGGACTACCTGCGCCGCACACACCGACAGGCACGAAATGCTGTATACGTCGACGCAGCCATGTACCCCAATTCCACGAACGCGGTGGCGGTAGTTTTGGACACCAACTTCAAGGAAATCGCCAGCGCCTCTCTACGCAACTGCTCTCCCACAGTAGCAGAAACGGCCGCAATCGGTCTCGCCATCCAGCACGGCGATACCACGCGAAACGGACTAAAAATTGTTACAGACTCCCAGTCGGCGTGTGGGCTCTTCCTCACTGGCAGACTTCCACACTCCATCGCTCCCATTCTGACTACCCCACATGTTAAAAATTCCACATGCAAGCACCAAATCACTTGGGCTCCTGGGCACGAGGGGCTCGAGGGAAACGAGGCCGCGGACAGTCTAGCTCGAGATACACCAACCGAGCGACTAACCTCCCCGACGTCACCCCTCTTCCCTCTATGTACGGCGAACGCCTCCTCCTTCTCCGAACGCAAAGGCAAGTCTATCCCCCACCACACTCGAAGCTAACGGCGGCAGAGGCGAGGGGCTGGCGACAACTACAGACGAACACCTTCCCAAACCTACACAAATACCATATCATGTTTCCCGATAGATACGACGGAATCTGCCCCTGGTGTGGCGGAATTCCAACAACATACCATGTAACATGGGGCTGCTCCGGTAGCAAGCCCCCCGAACTAGACAAACATCAATCCGAGGAACAGTGGGAGTCTGCCCTGCTCAGCTCCGATTTGGTGACCCAGCGTAGCCTAATATCCCAAGCAAGAGCAACTGCGGTGGACATTGGGGTCCTGAAATAAGGACTCCACCCAAAATCTGTTTTTTCCCGCCTCTTTATCCTACCTTTCGATGAATAAATGTTTTCTACTACTACTACTACTACTACTACCGCCAGTTTTGAACACTCGACTTCCAAACTTAGTGATGATGCCAGAGACAAAGCATTTTTCATAAATATATTTTTTTCGCGCTAAGCGGGCAGCCTGAGTCCAGTAAGGTAGATAACGCGGTCAAGATTTTGAGCAAACCCTTCAATCCCCAGTAACTTAAGTCCTCTAAGGCACTCATTTCGTCACAAATGGATATGTTAACATTTGCATAAATTACCATTCAAGTTCATTGGCTCTTCATTTCGTAGTGACATATCTTTCCTTTGTCTTTTCTTTGTTTCACTTGTGCTTTGTTTTGTCGTTCCTCGGCGTGTGTGAGTTTTCTTGCGCTAAATGTTTCACCATGCCATCTTTTTTTTACAGAGCAAGGGATACCTTATAAAATGGAAAGGATATTCCAAGTGGCATTGCTCCGTTGAACCAAGAAAAAATCTGAACGGCGCCTGTCTCCGGGAATTTAAGCACCCAAGCAAGCCATCGCCACAACGACTGGAAGCTGCTGCTGAGGAATTAATTTACGCTGTGCAAAAGGAACTTTCCAACAGCCGTCGATCCAGCGGGCTTGTCAAGGTGAACATAGACCTGGACATCTTTATATGGGTTTTCAGTAGGAAAGGAAGGCCGCTCGAAAGGGGTTGGATTGTTTGCAATGAGTCAGACTTTTCAAAGCTGAATCTTCCCTTTGGGTGGCATACTCGAGAAACGAAACTTGGCAGTGTAGTGGCAATTGAGTTCCCAGTGCGTGTGAAGGCTGCTGTGACACGACAGAAAGCTTGCAAGCTCTTTCCAAACGGCTATCCTGTGGAAAGTCTGCAAATGTTCCTTGTGTCGAAAGTTGTTGCATGCAGAACCTAACCCACAGAAATAGTGAGCCTTCCGCCTTTCACATATATGTTGCCAGCAAACGTTTTGGAACTTTTTTTTTCGATATAGTATTGATTCTTGCATTTCAATTTGTGTTGTTTAGAATTTCTTAAAAATGAGTTCGGGAGCTTTGCGCTTAGAGATTTATGAATGTGCAATTTCATTTACATTGACAAATAAGACAGTTCTGGAAATCTTTAGCAACAAAACGGTTTTGGAGAAATCTTATTTTGAGACAATAACATCTTTTATTCCACTTGGCATGTCCATCCCAGAGAGTTTAAAGGTTGCAGTAGAGACAAGATTTAGAAGCCTCTGCTCCTCGGTAGATACTCAGTACAGAAAAATTAATGGCCGAGCAAAAGAGGGGTTCCTTAAAAAAGAGCGCCATGTAAAAATTCCCTTCGATAAGGAAAGTTCTGTTCAAAATTCAAATAACAGTATCAAGGACATCATTATTCAAACTTTACAAGAAGAAGTGAAGCGAATGGAGGGTGTATCAGAACGGTCTCTTTCTGAACTGCGTAAGTCCATTCAGGATTTTGAGGCAAAATGCCTTCAGCTGCAAAAAGAAAACAAAAGCCTGTCATCACAGGCAAAAAACTGCCGCTTGCTCAACAACTGCGGAAAAAGGGTCGGGGAAGGTTCGAAAAGCACCGATAGAAGAAAGCTGCATTCTGTAGGCAGCGTGATAGTTCAAGGGCTAGAAGAAATTTTGGAAAGCTATGGCTTGGACTTATGCCAGTTGGTTGTAGAAGACCTTCGAGGGCTACTGCACAAAATTACTTTTTCTGACATTGACGGAATCTCCGTGGAGCGAGGAATCAAAAAAGAATACCGCAGTAATGGTAAAACTGACTATCAGGATCTTTCTTCCCCCGAGAAGAAAAGCGTCCGTGCAATCACCGCGCTCTTAGACAACCACTTTGTAAGCAATGTTTTTTGGGAAAAAATGTCTTCAGCTGTCCCTAATTTACCCTCGCTCCGTGTCATCAATTCATACAGGCAAAAACTAGACGAAAGCACTGCTGTGTTTAAAACCCTAGGAGAAGCAGCTGGCGCTCAGGTGTCTTTTGTGCACGAACTTGAAACTGCCGTTGCGGAGTACGCAGTGAATAGAGGTATGACAGGAGAACAGCTCAGGTCGCAGCCAATTTTGGTCAAAATAGAAGGAGATGGCTGTGTAGTCAGCACACGAACAAGCTGGACAACTGTATCTTTTCTCCTGATTGACAGCAGCCGGAGGCTGCAGAGCCATACCTTACATCGCCTGCTCGCAGTCGTCGAAGTCTCTGAAAACTATTTTCAGATTAGAGAAAATTTGAAGGATTTGATAGACGAAGTTAACAGTGTTGTGAAAAGGGGCAGTGTCAGCTTGGAAGGACAGGAAGTTCCCGTCATAGTCTGTCTGGGCTCAGATCTAAAATTCTTGCTCATGGTTCAAGGATTGCAGTCAGCGTCTTCTAGGCACCCATGTCCTTTCTGTCGTATTAATTTAAAGGAACGAAGCAGAGCTGGGGCAAACACAGAGGAGTGTAATAAGCCGCCTCTTCTGCGCACTCTAAAAAACATGAGGGAGGACGGCATTGTTGAAGAATTCGGAATGAAAGTCGTTCCCCTATTCAACATTGAACCTGCATTTGTGGTTCCAGACATTTTACACATGCGCATTAGAGTCGTTAATCGCCTGGTTGATGGATTGATTGTCGAAGCAATGGACAAAGACAACCGCGATAAAGTTACGAACTTAAACACCAAGAGCACTCACGTGGAAGCAATTGTGCAGGCAATTAATAGCTGTGGTGTAAAATTTGAACTGTGGCAGGACGAAAGAAAGGAAAAAAAATTCACCTGTATTCAAGGAGACTCCTGCGAGCGCCTGCTCGAAATGCTGCCAGAGAGGCTCACTGGAAAACTCAGCCCGGAAACAGAAAAAAAAATCATCTCAGTTTGGAAAATGCTTAGCCGCATTTTTGATCATTTTGAACATAACACGACCGGCGAAAGCATCGAGCAAGAAATAGCCAAATTCCATAAAACGTACTTACAACTTGGAGAACGAGGGCATAAGGGTTACGGTGCTGAAAGAATGACGCCATATATGCATATTCTTGTCTGTCATGCCTCAAATAAGCATAAAGAATTCAAGTGTTTGGGGTGGTTTTCGAGCGAAGGCATGGAGAAAAAGAATGATATTCTGAAGCATTTGCATCATGCAAGATCCAATAAATGGAATGCGGCCGCCGATGCGCTGAAGCTGGCAAAACGCCTTGAGAATAGCGCGCACGTAACAACAAGTCGAGCGTACAAAAAACACGATCGTTCACACTGGGTTGAGGGTATGATTGAAGAGAGTCGCACAAATAGGGCTCGAAGCGCTCCTGAAATGGAGCGCGAGGATACACCTCCCGCTTGCATCGAGGATATGGACGCGGTTGAACTGCTGACCGAATTGAAAGCTGCTGGCATTTCAACGAAAGTAAAATCAGTTCCCAAACTGCGTGAAATGCTTCGCAAAGAAAGAGAAAAACGATGTTTTCAGCAGTCGACTTGACTTCTATTAGCAAAAATTGCCTGCAATTAGCAATTGCCGGCTCGCGATGTTCCACAAATCTGTATGCCTCAGTTTTTATCATTTCTTACTTTTTTAATGAAATATTCATCAAAAATTTTTGTAGTGCAGTATGTGCACACTTGCAGCTTCAACGGTTTACTATCTCTCTTCACTCAATGCTAAAACTCGCATTCTCGCTGGTACGACTAAATGCGAGTGAAATGCTTTGTTTGTGCTTGTGGCGACTTATATGTGCAGTAAATGTTCTTCGTTCTTCGCCATATTTGTGGTAATCTTCCTTGATGTGCAATATTTACACGCCGTATCTGTATTCATGTATGATATGTTTATATTTTTTGTATCGCACCACGCTGTGTTGTTTTGTGTTTTTTGGGTTTCATCAAGATTAGGCCAATTGTGTTTTATAATTACTGCAGTGCACGCTTGAAATGCCTTCGCAGTGCACCTCTGGCTGCCTATGTTCCCTGCGAAACAGCGCGGTTCATGTGGCTGACCTCATTGTAGCGCGAATGTTGCACCTCTCCTTTCCTCACAACCGGCCTAGTGATGTGTGGCGGTTGCAAGTGGTACACGTCTATGTAAAAAGTGCAAAGTTTTGCCATACTTAATATTTACTACCGACACTTTCTCAAGCTGGTTCTGTGCATAAGTGCATTGTGTATTTCTAGCAAACTGTCGAAATGTATCGTTTAGACTTTTTCTGCGCCATGATGTGATGCGATAATAAATGTATTCTGTCATGTCAAGTAAACTGCCGCTTTGATTTTTTGTACGAGTTTTTGTAGCGATTATTACGGCAGCATTTCGAGCCTTCAACGTGGCGGCGCCGTGGTGGTGGCGGCACCGCCACCCTGTGGCTGCGTTGACACCCTGTAGATGCGCCGCCACCCTGTCACGTGGTTGGTCACGTGGTGCGGCTGATCACGTTGTTGGTCACGTGTTTGGTCACGTGACCAAGTTCCACTCGGGCAGCTGTAGCTATCGCGTCACTCCAGGTTTAACCAAAGCTAAACCACCGTTATTTTTTTTTTTGCAACTTGCACAAAAGGACAGGAACAAAGAATTGAGCAAAACACTCAACAGGTTAGGAAATTCGGTAGGCTGAAGAAGTTAAACTGAATGTACGCATTGCTACATTTAATTTTCGCTATTTTCAACTTCACTCCTGAACCTAATATGGCCTCCTTTTGGAGATTCTCATTTGCGATGGCATGTTCTATCTGCGGCCGCCTCAGCATTCACAGTTGACGGCGAGGGGACCGAATTCCCGGGGGTATTCAGCGGCGGTCGTAATCTAGTCACGTCACCATGCTGGTGAGTAACGTCATGTAGATCCGGGCGTCAGGGTACGTTAGTAAATTTCAGCTTTAACATAAGTGATGTGTCTCCACTTGGATCCCAATTTAGATCAGTTACGAAAAACAACAGAAGGAACGAAGAGGACCGGGTGGGACGCATTGCTGCCGTTATATGATCTCTAATCGTCTTTGAAACATTTGTCAGGAAGTGCTTTCAAATACGTGAAAAGGTATGTTTGGCGCATCACAGCTCCAGCTGCCGCTGAGCGAGTTCTTACAACGTGAAAAAGCAATGCTTGCTTTCCGATCCCTCATAGTTATGTCACACCCAAAAATAATTGTGGAATCTCCTTCATCACGGTTTTCCATAAGCCGTATAATATTTCCATGCGTTTTGGTTTATGGTTTATCGTCCCAAAGTGACTCAGGCTATGAGGAACGCCGTAGTGAAAGACTCCGGGAATTTCGACCAGCTGAGGTTCTTTAACATGCACTGAAATCGAACAGTACACGGACCACTAGCATTTCGCCTACATCCAAATCCAAGCGCTCCATAACGATCGCAAAGTACAACATTGATGACTTGACTACACAACTCCTCATTGCGGCAGCACTATGAGCAGTACTTTTGAACAAAGAAAAGAAATCGCGCTGAAATTAAGAAATTTGGGGAACACTTAGCTCCGCCTTGTTGGTATGATGCTATAGCATTAACAGGTCTTTTCTGCGGCTTGGTGTCCTCCGCATATTTTGTATTCGAAATTTCAGGCTATTTCGCATGGTCTCATGACGTAACATTTAGCCCGGCGAGCAATGAGCACTCGACCGTATAACCAGCCAACAGCCACCCGCTAGTGCACCTCCCATCTCGGACATGTGACGGCGCTTGGTCATGTCACCAGGTATCGTAATCTAGTATCTTAACCCCGCTCAGCCACAGCGTTTAATGCCGGGATGCATGAGGCGTTTTTACGGCGTGAGGCCGGCGATTTTCACCCGATGGTGAGCGCCGCCACCAATGTGGACCTACCAGATAATTTTCGCACGTCGTCCGACGACGGTTGATGAGGCGGCGGCTGACGCGAGCGAATAGGTGCGCAGAAAGCCCGCTCTTTTCCGATATGACTGCTTGCGCACGTCGCCGTCGACGAGGCCGCCATGGCCGACGAGCACGTGGCGACTTGGGGGGCGGGCATGGAAACGTGACTGTCTTGAAGATAAACGATTCATCAAGCATAGCATATCTTTTTTTTATGGGGACATGAATTACTGTCGTATGAAAATGGGCGCGCGCGTTTCCTCAAGGCCGGTGGAAGAAAACCACGCGCGCAAAAAGCCTGTGTTGTCTCGAGCGTGTGGTTCTCGATATCTGGACATGTTCATGCGGAGTAATGTGATGAAAAAAAAAATCCGAGGGATCTGGTTGCATGTTACATTCTCGAATTTCCTGTTTACATTATCCCTACGTCATAAGACAGGCTGGTGATCAGCCATGGAACTTAAAAGCTTCACATCCTGAGCCGGCCCTCGCCCTCCTAACCAAGCCAAACTTGCGACAAGCCAAGTGGGAGCTCCGCGTTTTTGCGCCACTGCATGCAATGGACTCTACCGTGGCGCGCGCGCGCACACCCACACACTCAGCCCAACACACACACACACACACACACACACACACACACACACACACACACACACACACACACACACACACACACACACACACACACACACACACACACACACACACACACACACACACACACACACACACACACACACACACACACACACACACACACACACACATGCAGAAAAAGGCAGTGAACTAGGGCGCCAGAAAGTCACGTGCTTGCAGGTACAATTCCTATACAAGCGCATCCCGAAAATGGTTACACGTTTAAATGGTATTATTCAATAATTTGTACGCTGAGCAACCTGTCACCATACTTGTGTATAAATGCAGGAAACACATGTTGTGTGCAAGCAGCCTAGGTAAAATGATCAGCGGCGTTCGTAAGTAGAAGGCAGCATATTTTCATTTTTGCGAAAGCATAGCAGCTCATAAGGAGGAAAATCAGGCGTTGTCCTCCCCAGAGGTTTGGAAAAACCACGCGACCTAATCAGAAAAAGAAAAATTAAGTTTCGTAAATAAAATACTTTCCGAAGTGGGTTCCGCACCCACGAAGGGAACCCGCCGCATTGGCTCAGTGGATAGGGCGCGATGTCAGTGCACGCTAAACATCCCCAGGTGGTCTAAATTATTCCAGAACCCTCCACTACGGCACCTTTTTCTTCTTTTTTTTCACTCCCTCCATTTTCCCTTTACGGCGCGGTTCAGGTGTCAGCCGATATGAAATACAGATACTGCGCCATTTCCTTTCTCAAAAAACCAATTTTCAATTCTTACTTTCAAGGTTAGTTTCTAAAATTGGTTTTGAGGAAAGGAAATGGCGCAGTAACTGTCTCACATATATCGGTGGACGCTCGAACCACGCCGTGAGAGGACTGACCTCTGGCCCACTTGAAGGTCAAAACCGTAAGCACCGCGAAATCGTTACGAGGTAGCATAGTGAAGCTTTCGCATCAAAAGTGAAGGAAAATAATGTTGCCGGCCGTGGCAATTGCTATCTAATATCTTAACCACCCGAGCTGCAGCCGGCGGAGGAGAAAGGGAAATGATATCGAGGAGAAATATAAAGGGGAGCGATAGCAAGGAAGCACAGGATCGAGTATTCGGGTGTGGCTCAATCCCCGGTCCGCTTTCGAAGGGGGATGCCATTCACATACCTGGCTTAATATCTCATATGGGCCCTTGAGGCGTGGGTGTTACGCATATTTTTGAAAGTATGGCGGAGTGCTTGGCGTAACGCACTCTGGCACAGGTCAGCCCGGTATTGCACTGCCTCCGGGATTGGCCCGTGGCCTACGGGCTATTGCGCGCGCTTTTCTTCTGTCTCTTTACTCCCATCTTTCACCTCCTACTATCAGCACGCAGGCAGCTGGGCGTGGCTCCGCATTGAGCCAGTAAGCAAGCCCGTGCTTTTCCTTTCGTCCTTCTGTCGACAACTAAACTCAACTCGAAAAAAGGAAGCACAGGGGCTCGAGCTGGGTTTGGGTATCGTCGCCTTCATCAACTTCCATTCGGGCGGCGTGAACTGATCAGCTTGGCTGGCCATTGCATTAGAGCAGCACGCCATCGCCGCAGCCGAACACCACGCTGCAAGCTTTCTCCTTCACAGCTCGTCAGTAGACTTAATTGTTGTCCGTAATTTTTTTCCCCGTTGCGAAAAACTTGACAATTATGGTGAGTCAGGTTATAACTGCAACCTCTTTCGAAAAAATAAAAACACTGACGTGTAAACAAATGCGCAACACAAGGTTCTTACTGATGCTTATACGGCCGCTAGTTCTGTTCTGTCACCAGTCATCAGATTTTCTGTACAGCAAAACACCATTTACCATGAAGACACAGACAGTCCCACGGGGAGAAGTTGGGTGCAGCGCTAAAAAAATTCTATTCCACGCATTATGCTCTGGACTCACTGAGTGATAGCTGGGCCTTGGCACAATTCTGGAACGTTTAGCCATATCTTGTGAGATGTGCATATATACCGCCAGTAGTTTTTGACAAATGGCCCCTCAAAGTCGGACAAAGACGGGGCGTGTACACCGCTTCAACCCCAACCCGACTTCTTTCTTTTCTTGCACCGCAGTAAAGGAACAGACTAGGGGAGCCGCACAGTCAGCCCGTTTCGAACACGCTGGGTGGAAAAAAAAAAAACAGAAACGCGAAGGGTGCCCCCCTCCCGAGGAGCTTGGCTTGGGAGGACACACAAAGCGGACAATGGGCGAAGCTTACTAGCGTCTCTCTCTCAAACCGGGAGGAAGAATATAAGAGAAGGAGGAGGAGCTCAACTTCATGCGGCCCGTGGTGGCGGCGTTGTGAACTAGGAGCGGATGAACCAGAATCCTGGCCATAGATTAGCCCGCAAAAAAACATATTCGGAACGTGGAATGGTGTTCACAGGCACGCTCTCTATCCATTGAGAAATAGTCTCATCTAATGTTTTGATTAGGTAACTTAAGGGTTCTAATGGTAGTGTGCTTTTTTTTGTAGGATCTAGCAAACTGCATAGCATCGCCGGTGATGAAGTCAACAAACGAAAAGTTCACCTTGGAGTCGTAACTGTGCCGCAGCCGCACGCTATCAGTATGCCCCGGCTGTCGTGTTCACAATTTTATTTATTTTTGTAAAGAAGACGACGAGCATATGCGCGAGCTGCGGGGCAGTGGCTAAGTACCTGGCGGTGTTGCTCTAGCTTGCTAAATTTCTCCTTTTTGTCTGTGTCTGTTTGCTCCTGTTCTGGGGTGATTGGGTGCGGGACGAGAGCTTAATGTCTACTTCTTCTCCTGGCCAGGGGTTTTCCCCTTGGTCGGCATCTATTCCTAAAGACCAGCTCCCAATTGATCTCTTTTTCCGCAGCGGTGTTTCAAGCATTCCAGACGCATTAGTGCCTTCCGATGGAGGAGCTATCCGACTGAACAACCCGGAGGCCGTGCAGGCGGTTCTTAGGTCCACATCGCAGCATTTCATGCACATTACCGACGTCCGGCAGTTCGGCAGGGGTAGTATTTTGTGCAGGTCGCCGGATAAAGCCTGTATTGAAGACCTGCTGAAGTGTACGTCATTCGCCAACCAGCCGGTGAGCGCATTCATTCCGCCTCATCTAGCATGTTCCAAGGGCTTGGTCCGAGGGGTCGACTCTCGAATGAGCCCTGCGGAAACGCTTGAGAACCTCTCGCCTGCGGGAGTGATCGCTGTCCATCGATGCAGCAGGATGGTTAACGGAGAAAAAATTCCTACGGAGTCCGTCATTGCCACATTTGCAGGAATATTTTGCCCGTCAGAGATTAAGGTGTGGCCATTGGTTTTTCGAGTAGATGCCTTTAACTCTCGGCCCCTTCAGTGTCAAAACTGCTGGCGATTTGGCCACAGCGGCAAAGCCTGCAAATCGGCCTTACGCTGCTGTGCCTGTGGGGAACGTCATTGCAGAGAGGAATGTCCTGAACAGCAAGAGAAATGTTGTTTGTGTAGCGGTGCTCACCCTGCTGATTCGCCTGACTGTCCTGCACGAGCACAAGAAGTTCAGGTGCTCGAGCTTATAGACAAGCGCAGATGCATGCAGAGAGAGGCTTTTGCCGCAGTCAAGGAGAGAGCCTCAGCCTACTCTAGTGTGGCCGCCAAATGTCCACCCATAATGGATTCTAGTTGGTCCCAGGCTATTACAGCGGCAGTTGAGAAAGCTGTGGCAAATGCAATGGATCGCATTATGGAAACCGTGTCCACATGCATTTCGCAGGTCATAGCTGCTCAGATGACCAATCTTCTGCAGGCGTCCACCGCTCCGCTCTTGTCTTCTTTGGCTTCGGAAGCTACCCCTCCTTCTGTAGTAATCGATTCCGCTCCACAGGGCCACAAACAATGTGAGCAACAAAATACCTCTCAGGCCTCTCCTTCGCATAGCGTTATGGACGTATCCTCTATGGATTATATGGATATAGAGTCTAATCTCCGCGCCCAGAAACGAAGTGGGTCTCCTCTGAATATTGCAGGTCCATCTTGCCCCCAGTCAAAGACAAAGAAAAGTAACGCAAGTCAAAACGCTAAGACCAGGATTCTAGAAAAGGCAGTCGCGGCTGCGGCACTTCCGCCAAGATAGGGTTCTTAAGTGTACTCCAGTGGAATTGTCGATCTATATTCTCCGCTTCAACATATTTAAATTGCCTATGCAGTCAGCTTCTACCAGATTTAGTTGCTTTACAGGAAACATGGCTACCTTCAAATTTCAATTATCATCTCAAGGATTACCATCCGTTCCGGCTTGACCGGTCATCACGAGGGGGAGGGTTGTTAGTGCTCATATCTACAAAGTTTTGCCACAGGGCATGCATTTCTTTTCAATAGGCGGACAATGAATGTGAAATCCTTGCGGTTGACCTCAGTGTCCCAGGTCAACAGCCCTTTACGGTAGCTAATGCATATTTCCCGTCTGGTGTGCGTGACACTCGGCCCCTTGACTCACTCATGTCTAGTAGCCGATCTCAGGTTCTATTACTTGGCGACTTCAATTCGCACCATGTGACTTGGGGGTTTAAAACAGACAGCTTTGGTCCTAGACTATTTGATTGGGCTTCTGGCAACAACTTGATCTGCAACAATTCCGGATTGCCTACGTTTGTTCGCAGTCAATGCCGCTCTGCCTTGGATTTAACTTTTTCCTCCCCAGGAGTCTCTGTTATGTCTTGGGCGCCTGTTGACTGTGCAACAAACAGTGATCATCTACCGATTAGTTTCAAGTTTGCGTGTAAATTAACTCTTCCTGAGCGACATCAGCGCACGTTAATAAATTACAACTGCTTTAAAGACACGCTAAAATCAGCCCTCCAAATCACTTCAGACACTCGCGCTCAGAGAAGTGCCGAAAGCAAGGCTGCACATCTATGCTCAGTACTGGACCATGCAAGGCAAAAGTCTGAATTTTTGCTTAAGAGAACAAAGGGTGCAATCGCGAACAATTGGTGGAATGCTGAGTGCACGCGTGCATATAGACGACGGAAAGCAGCTTGGAAGAAACTTCTCATCAATCAATGCCCAAAAAATTGGCTGGATTATAAGTATGTTGCAGCAACATTTAAGCGTACTATCGCCCGTGCAAAGGAGGAGTATAATACAAATCATTATGATTTCCTTTCCCAATCAGGAAATAAACGAGCTTTGTTTAATTTCATGAGGCGCAACAAGGTGATTCCTCCGGCTGCCAACATTGAATCCCTTGTTCAGTCCCCTGCTGACATCGCAAAGGCCTTAGAGGATATTGCGTGTGGCCTAGAGCTTCGCTTTACATCTGCTTTACCTTCTCCTACTATATTCACATGCACCTCAAGTGATTTCACTGAGGTCTCTATGCCTGAGCTGTCGCAAATTGTTATGCGCTTATCCCCAGCGGCTCCTGGCCCCGATAAGGTCACTTCATCTATGATCAAAATTTTGTTCAATGAATCTCCTGCAGACCTGTTGGCTCTAATTAACCGTTCTATTAAAGGTCCTTGGATACCGCATGAGTGGCGTCTTGCTGAAATAGTTCCATTGCTTAAAAAGCAAGGGGAGGGCTTAACTTTAGACAATATAGGCCCTATTTCGTTAACATCGAACCTTGTGAAATTGGCGGAAAGGGTCCTTCTCAGCCGTGTCATGTCATTGATTTCAGAAAATGCTGTATTGAATCCATGCCAAATTGGTTTCAGGCCGGGTTGTTCAATTTGGTGTGCTCATACTGACCTTGAGAGTCGTATTAAATTAGCTCGCAATAGAAAAATGTTTGCTGCGCTTGTCACCTTGGATGTCAGTAAAGCATACGACAGCGTGGAGCACTCGACTCTATTACTAAGATTAAAGGAGCTCAACTTCCCAAGCTATTTTGTAGCCTGGATTTGTGTTTTTTTGGAAAAAAGAGAATTTTACTGCTGCCAAAATGGTGTTTCCTCAAGGAGATTTCCACAGACAAGAGGTGTTCCGCAAGGATCAGTTCTCTCACCTGTTCTTTTTAACATTTTTTTAAGCTCAATTCCATGCATTCAAAATGTGAAAACTTATGTGTACGCCGACAATATTGCATTTTTTGCATCAGCAGGTGACATTTATTTTATTTATTTTTATTTATTTACAGAAGACTGCTGGCTTTATTGCAAAGCCTTAAGCAGGAGTGGGTGTAAAATACACTTTGACAAAAAGAAAACCTCCCTGAGGTACACGCAACTCAGCACACAATACCGAAAAAAATGAACGACGAAAAGAAACAACATTATACAATATTAGACGACGCCTGGCGTCAATATGAGCACTGGGGGAAAAAAAAAAGGAAAATGTTGAATGCTGCAAAATTGTTACGAATTCCTAAGCGACTCCGTAAATGACTCCACAGTAGAAGCCTCTACAATATTCGCTTTGAGGACATTCCATTCCCGCACAGTACGGGGGAAGAAAGAATTCTTGTATGTTTCAGTGCGGCATGAGTATTCCTTCACTTTTAAAGAATGGTAGGATCGTGTCGAACGACCCGGGACGAGCTCAATGTACTTGCTGCTGTTAATTCCTAATTTGTTGTGAACAATCATGAACATGTATTTAAGCCTCTCGCGGTATCTCCTGAGCTGCAAAGAATCCAAAGTTGCTTTCTCAAGTAGCATGGTAGGGGACGTCTGCCAGCTGTATGAATTATAAATAAATCGCACTGACTTTCTTTGAATATTTTCGAGTGTTTTAATGTTTTCTTTAGTATAAGGGTCCCACACAACAGAGGCGTATTCTAAAACAGGTCGGATAAAAGTTTTGTAAGCTAGTAACCTAATTTCCTGCGTAGAGTACCGGAGAGATCTTCTTAAAAAGCCAAGTTTTTTCATAGCTTTATTTTTAATATTAGAAATGTGTTTGTTCCACCGTAGGTCAGAGCTAATCGTTAATCCCAAGTACTTGTAGCTGTCCACGGTAGGCAGGGGATGGTTATTAATAGTATAGGCAAAACTTAATGGCCGCTTCTTCCGCGTAATAGACATTGAAACTGTTTTTTTAGTATTAATACTCATCTGCCACGTTGAGCACCAATCATGAATTTTAGCCAAGGCGTCATTAAGAAGAAGCTGGTCAGCAGGAGTTCGTATTTCATGATATAATACACAATCGTCGGCAAACAGCTTGATTTTGACAGGAATTTCTTTAACAATGTCATTTATAAAAATTAAAAAGAACAATGGCCCAAGTACTGAGCCTTGTGGGATACCGGAGCTTACCAAAGCTGGGCTCGAACATGCATTGCCGATTGATATGGACTGATATCGAGACGATAGATATGCCTGTACCCACGTCAACAGTAGATCGTTTTTAAAGATAGTATTTAGCTTTAGCAAGAACTTTCTGTGTGAGACGCGGTCAAATGCTTTTTCGAAATCTAAAAAAATGACATCAATTTGACACTGGTTATCAATGGCTGCGGCAAAATCCTGCATCGTCTCTAGAAGTTGGGTCACTGTAGAGAAGCCTTTGCGAAAACCGTGTTGCCGGTCGTCAATTACGTGATTGGTTTCCAGGAAGGCTGATATATGCCCAAAAAGTATATGTTCAAGTATTTTTGAAGAAGTACACAGTAAAGATATTGGCCTATATGAGCTAAGTAGAGATGAATTTTCAGTTTTGGGAATAGGAATAATTTTTCCGTGCTTCCAGTCCTCCGGGAGCTCGGCGTTTAACAGAGACTTCTTAAATATGAGCGTTAAGTACTTGGAACACCATTCGGCATATCTCACAAGAAACGTATTTGGTATGTCATCAATTCCCGGCGTCTTTTTTGCGTCACAACTGAGAAGCAGAGAGAAAACACCTTCTTCAGTTACAGAAACATCAGTAATAGGCGGACAAGCTGAGTTAAAATGAGGCTTTCTACCATCATCGTGCGTAAACACAGTACAAAAGAAACGGTTGAAAGACGAAGCAATCTGTGTCGCATCAGTAATCAGTTCGCCGTCAACGACAACGATGTACACAGGTTTCTTTTTCTTTGATAACTGCCGCCAGAACTTTGCAGGGGACGAAACAAGAAAGTTTTTCATAGATACGCTAAAGTGAAACTCTTTTGCTTTTTTGATACTTTGTTTTAAGTTCAAGCGCATATCAGACAGTTTAGCAGCATCAACTGCCGACTGGCTTCGCCGAAGTTTTTTGCGAACTCTCTTAATCTTTCGTCCCATGCGTACAAGTTCCCTCGTCATCCAAGGGATGCTGGCGCGTAGGGTAATTACCCGAGTAGGCACAAAACGCGAAATGCAATTCAGAGCAAGGTTCTTAAAGAAAACCCAGAGATTTTCTACTGAGCAGTCGCAGGATTTGTAAAGAACCACAAAATCTGAGAATGAAATATCAAGTAAGTCTAAAACTGCAACATCATCAGCACGCGAGAAGTTTGGCACAACACGCACCTCTTTCTTTTTATTTTTCGGAAGAAGCAATGGAATGTTTAAAGATACCATAACATGGTCAGATATGCCTTCAAAATATTGAAGTAGAGGACCGCGACGAAAGACACTGTTACTAACGAAGAAAAGATCAAGAATGGATTTCTTATCCTTTTGTATACGCGTTGCTTGCTTTACTAATTGAGTTAAATCGTGATCAAGTACGATGTCTACAAGAAGTTCGGCTGATGTGCAGAGCGGCTCTGGAAACTGTTTGTCCCAATTGACGAGCGGCATGTTAAAGTCTCCAGCCAATAGTACATTACTTGATTGTGCTTTCGTAGTACATAAGAATTCATTTAGTTTCTCAAAGAAAACACCGTCACCTCGTGGTGGGCGGTAAAACGCGCCAATAACAAGACTAAGTTCATTTAGAATTAGTTTACAAATGACGCATTCAATTCCTTGCACGTCAGGTAGCCTGATTACTTGGAAAGATTCTTGAAAAAGAATTGCAACACCACCACCGCGAGAAGTCCTGTCTTTGCGCATAATTCTGTATCCTGGTGGTGTAATTTCTTCATAAGTGATATCAGAGTGCAGCCAGGTTTCGGTGATTATAATGATATGCGGTTTATGCGCCACTACTATACTTTCCAAATCCTCAGACTTGTTCACAATGCTCCGGGCGTTAAACTGAATACATTTTAGCGATTTAATTTGTCTGTTCTCGATTCATTGGTCACTTTGTTTTCGATTCCGGCTGCCATGCTCTAGGACTCTTTCTTTGCTAGTGTCATCCCAAACAAACAGATCGTCACCAATTTTTATCTTGTTGTAGATTAGCTTAACCTTCTGACCGGCTTTTCGAATCTCTGCGGTGCTTTCCCAGAGATTCTTTCGTATCTGCCGCGTGGTATACGAAAAGTCTTCTGAAATAGAGTAATCGGTGTCTTTTAGTTTCGAGCAGTTTTTCAGTATGTTAACTTTCTCACGATGATCCATCAGCTTGATAATAACAGGTCGATGCTTGTTAGGTTGCTTGCGACCGATTCTATGAATTCTCTCGGCTGAAACAACTTTCGTGTCCATTTTGTCACAGAACACGCCTTTCAACACACTCTGTGACAGTTCTTCGTAAGTTTCATTCAATTTTTCAGGAATTCCGAACACGATTACATTATTTCGTCTGCCCCGGTCTTCTAGGTCGACAAGCTTCCTTTCTAAGCCTGCAACTCGTGATTCTAGCTCCCGGCTTAAATCTCTGAATTCATTTATAGCTGATGTGAATTCTTCCACTTTGTGCAATTTGGCCTCAATTTCGCCCAGTCTCTGCTGAATATCTTTCTGGCCTTCAAGGAGCTGGGTCAGTAGCTGTTCAGTGGGTGGCCCAGGGTTGGACTCAATGTCGCCACACAGCATAAGTAGAGACAATACGAAGTCACGACCAATAAAATAAACTTCAAGCACTCTACGTGGGCATGTCAGCTGGATAAGGCACATATTATTGGATTTGATTGTAGAAACATTGCTACTAACCTGCATGAAAAACAGGAATGGATTTGACATGGTGTCGACTGGACGCCAGCTGACATGCCCACTGAAGAAGGACGATGGCAGGAGGGCTTTTATATCGTGGTTCGTCGATGACGTCGATGAGGTAGCACGTGGCGATCCCCAGCAGTCACTCAGATTCGGAAATTCTTTTTCTTTTGCGCAGTCTCCGTGCTGGCGTAGGCGTTCAGCGAGGATGAATTCCGTGTTCACAGCGCCGGCTTCCGCAGACGAGACGATTAGGGCAAACTGCATGAAAAACAGGAATAGATTTGACATGGTGTCGACTGGACGCCAGCTGACATGCCCACATTCACACTCTTTATCAAACCCTGCAAAATTACCTCAATGTTCTTGACAACTGGCTAGGAAAAATTCATCTGTCCCTTAATGTGAAGAAATGCGCATTGTTAGTATTTCCAGTTTCTGTTCCAGTAAATATCTGCCTGGTCTATAAAAATAACATAATACCTCAATTTCAGACGGTGAAGTATCTCGGTGTAATATACGACTCTACTCTCTCCTGGCGGCCACACATTGAGCAAGTTTCTGCAAAAGGAGTTCGGGCCATTGGCATCCTGCGCAGGCTTTGTAGTGCTAGGTCAGGCATGAGAAGGCATACGCTTCTGATGATTTATAAAATGTACGTCCGCCCAATTTTGGAGTTCGGGTGTGTTTTATTCTCAGGAGCTCCTGCCTATAAACTTCGCCCTCTTGTGCTTTTGGAGCGTGAGGCGTTGCGCCTTTGTCTGGGGCTTCCAAAATATGTCGCCAATGCTGTTCTGCACCTTGAGGCGCGAATGCCTTCGTTATCAGCTAGGTTTCGCCTTTTAACAGTTCAAACATTTTTAAAATTGTGCGACTCACCTCTTCACGCTTCCAGTATAATATTTCTTAGTCAACCTTCCGCCTTTTTTAGTGCTGCCTGGTCTCGATTTCATACCCCGCAGATATGTTACGTGCAGTCCCTCCTTGATCGCATAAATATTCATTTCACAGATGTCCGCCAAATATATAACAACTCCTCATCTGTCCAGATTGAATTCGATGACATTTTCCCATCGAATGCAAAGCTGCAGCCCTTCCCGCTTCTTCAGGGTCTATTGCAGGACCACCTAAGGTCCTTTCCCTCTCATGTTCTTATTGCTACCGATGCCTCGCAGGATCACGAAAAGGCAGGTGTGGGAATTTTTTCGCCTTCACTGGATTGGTCTTTTTCTCTCCGTCTTCCTGACTTCACTTCAATTTTTCTGGCTGAATTATTAGCAGTAATCTTAGCCTTACGAAAATTAGAATCTACCGTTTCCCAGGTTGTGGTTATGACAGACTCTCTGTCCATTTGCTCTTCCTTATCCTCACCCACTGACTCTAGGCCATTACGCCTCTTTAAGTTCTTGATTCCGCTCCATCTAAATTCGGTAAGGTTGCTTTGGGTACCCGGTCACATGGGCTTTCACTTAAATGAGGTTGCAGATTCCTTAGCAAGAGCCTCTCTCAGCGGCCCAATTGTTGCTGTCCTGCCATCGTGTGCATATACAGTTGCGGTGAGGTTTCGCAGCTACA
Organism: Amblyomma americanum; assembly: GCF_052857255.1. Classification (NCBI taxonomy): domain Eukaryota; kingdom Metazoa; phylum Arthropoda; class Arachnida; order Ixodida; family Ixodidae; genus Amblyomma; species Amblyomma americanum. The sequence goes on along the minus strand of NC_135497.1, from coordinate 556,981,466 downwards.
CAATATTTCAGGAATTTGCTGCCTCGGCTCTTACATCATCTCCCGAATATCAGCATCTTCTGCATCCTTGGAGTAGCAAAGACTGGCGCTCACGCAGACTAGAGGTCTCTTTCACGCGCTTGCGTTGCCGGGTTCCCCTTCTATATTCCGCAACCGAACGCTACCCCCTACCGCGATGCCTAACCACCAAGCAGTCCAAGTGAGCCCGGCCGCCGTCATCTGTGCTGGTTCTCTCCGCCAGCGAGACCCCGCTATCTTCAGTGGCACGGACGACCATGATGTTGAAGATTGGCTCGCATCATATGAGCGGGTGAGCGCATACAACAAGTTGGACGCGGAAACCAAACTAAACAATGTGATTTTCTATCTTACGGGCGTTGCGAATCTGTGGCATCGGAACCACGAGGCGGATATTACATCATGGTCTGTTTTCAAATCTAACTTCTCAGAGGTATTCGGCCGCCCGGCAGTCAGAAAACTCCGTGCCGAACAGCGCTTGCGTGCGCGGTGACAGCAGTTTGGCGAGAACTTCACGAGTTACATCCAGGATGGCGTCGATCTGTGCAAGAGGGTGAACGCTCAGATGCCCGAAGCCGACAAGATCAGGCATATTCTCAAGGGCATTGATGACGACGCCTTTCAGATGTTGTTGGCGCGAGAACTGCGCACCGTCGCGGAAGTCGTCACCCTGTGTCAGAGCTTCGACGAACTACGCAAGCAGAGGGCTCTGACACGCGAACACACCACGAACGTCGACTCACTTGCTGGCCTGACCGATGCAAGAGACCAGTCATCGCTCCTACCGCACATCAAGAGCTTCATCCGAGAAGAAGTTGCTCGCCAGCTCTCGCTTATTTCCCGCCATCAAGAGCCATCACCACACATAACTCCGAATTTGCGGCACATCATTCAAGAACAGGTCGCTGAAGCTCTTCCGCAGGCCCCTCAACCCACACCTCTTGCGGCCCCGCTAACATATGCGGACGTTGTTGCGCGACCTCGTCCACCTACCTATGCTCAGCCTCCTGGTCCCATTCGAGAGCCCGCTACTTTTATTTCGCCGCCTGCTCATCTGCGAACCTCCTGGGGCACGCCTGACAATAATCGACCGCCTGCTCAACTGGGAAACTCCTGGCGCACGCCTGACAACCGCCCGATCTGCTACTTCTGCGACTTGCCAGGTCATGTGGCGCGGCTTTGCCGTCGACGCATGAACATCTCCCGAACACCTCCTGAAGTTTCCGGTTACTGGTCCCAGCGTCAGCACTCACCTCCTGCTGAGCCGCCCCTAAGCCGTTTTCTGTCTCCTGAGCGCACCTCCTTCTCTGGACGCCGTTCCCCTTCTCCACGTCGGCGCTCCATCTCTCCGATGCGACGGCGTCCCTCGACCACTCAAGAGGAAAACTAGGTGCCGCAGTTCCTGAGGCGAGAACTGCGCAGGCGTCGAAATTTGAAAGGCCTCGTCTGTCTACCGCCAATTTAATTAAGTTTTTGTAGAGGGCGTATCTGTGATGGCGCTTGTGGACACCGTTGCTGCAGTTTCTGTCATGGATGCAGCGCTTTGCCGATCTTTGAGGAAAGTGAAGACGCCCCTTTCTGGCCTGTCGTTACGAACTGCAAGTGCGCACCTCATCCAGCCGTTAGCAGCGTGCACTGCTCGAGTAGTCATAGCAGACATTCTATATTTGGTTGAGTTCATCGTTCTGCCGTCATGTTCGCATTCGATCATCTTGGGCTGGGACTTCCTATCGCTTCATGACGCGGTCATCGACTGTGCTCGGGCTCAAGTAGCGCTCTCCACGTTGCCGAATACCGTGCCAGAGACTGAAATTTGCGGTGCCCCTGTTCCTGCTAAAGCTTTTGTCGCCGACAGTACCGATATTCCTGCGTGCTCTTCCGTGATTGAGCCTCTCTCCTGTGCTTGTGTTCGCGATGCCAGTGTCCTCTTCACGCCGTCTCCTACTTTTCTGCGTCGCCATTGCTTGCCGCTGCCTTATTCCCTGCTCACTTTCTCCGCCGGACTTACCGCACTGTGGGTCTTCAACCCGTTTTCAAGCCCCTTCACTTTGCGCCGTGGAGAATGCGTCGGCACCGTGCAGCTCTTTGATTCTGTTTTCAACCATCCCGACGCTGCCGCAGAATCACCGCCGGTCGCCATGGACGCCCTCAGCTCACCTACTCCTGCGCCCGCCCCATTGTTGACCACCTATTAATTCGCTCTATCGACGCCACTCTACCTCCGACTCAGCGAACCCAGCTTCTTGCGCTACTTGAGGAGTTTCGCTCGTCCTTCGATTGCCACCAAAGCGGTTTGGGGCGCACGTCGACTGTCGAGCATCACATTGAAACCGGTGCCCATGCCCCTCTGCGACAGCGCCCATATCGTGTTTCCGCCGCTGAACGAAGAGTTATTGAAGAACAGGTAGACACCATGCTTCAGAGCGGCGTTATTCAGCCTTCCACCAGCCCTTGGGCCTCCCCGGTTGTCCTCGTCAAAAAGAAGGATGAATCCGTTCGGTTTTGCGTCGATTACCGCCGCATTAATAAGATCACACGCAAAGACGTCTACCCTCTGCCCCGTATTGATGACGCCCTGGACTGTCTACAAGGCGCGGAGCTCTTTTCTTCCCTTGATTTGCGCTCTGGTTATTGGCAGGTCCCAATGGCAGCTACAGATCGTGCCAAAACCGCATTCGTGACCCCTGACGGCCTCTACTAGTTTACCGTCATGCCTTTCGGTCTGTGTAACGCTCCTGCTACTTTCGAGCGAATGATGGATACTGTGACATTCCGTGTGTGCTACGAGGATCCACGTTCGACGGCGCGGCGTAGACGGAGACCCGTGACAGCGGCATCATCAATTACCCAGCCATGCTCTTTGAGTGACGACCAGAACAACCGGACCCGCCGCCGCCCCGGGGAAACAGGCTTTATCCTCCCCAATTTCCGGGCACATTCCAGGACAAGGGAGCTGTCAGCGGGCCAGAGCGCGCCGTACCACAGCCGACGCTATGCGCTACCGCGAAGACAACATTCTTTCCCTCCTTCCCCTTTCTTTGTGGGCTATCGCCGGGAAGGCACCCACAGCTTCCCGCCGTGCCTCGTGAACAAAAGCGCATTCCCAGAAGGGCCGTGACGGACACCTGTCATGGCGGACAGGCAGTACTCGCCAAGAATGTGGAAAGACAGGCGCTAGTGAATTAGCTCCGAAGAGAGAGCCTGTGTATACTCTCACTTGAGAGAGAGTGGTGGCGTTTTTGTTGTTTATTTAGTTTGTATTGTTAACAGACTCTGGGGTCGAGGCTAAGCCCAACCCAAGGGGTGGTCCCCATCTCGCATGTTATTTTGGATTGGAGAATTGATGCTTTGGGCGGGCCACTGGAAATGACCGCCCTTAGTCCTTTGTTAATCAAGTGCTTAAAAGCACATGTAAACGGATGCAGTCCAGTCTGAGCTGGGGCTCCATGCTTAGCATGTAATGTGATGCTACTTAGGCACTAACCTGCCCGGTCGATGAGTAAAGTAGTGCAAAGTTTGTTCTTTTGTAAATTCAGTTCTGCTTTTTCCAGTTTAACTCTCTGTATATGTATGTTGTAAAATTATGCTCTGCTGTCATCATCTACAAGCTCGCCTCCTGTTCATCTTCCAAGCCGAACGACACTAGAGGAAGGGTTTGTGAACCATCCTCGAAGAAACGGAAGAAGAACGCTCAGGACGACATCGTTCGCCAAGAGGGCCTTCAGCGCCGAAGCCCGACGGCGTGCAGCTTCTGCCAGCAACCGCTCGAGCCCAACTCCGGAGCCACTCCATCGCCCCCATGAAGTCGTCGGCACGTAAGCTCGGACGCCCCAGCCTCTGATGTATAATCTTAATCATGTGTAATTATTGAATATACCTGTTTGTTTAAACTGAGCCATACGGTGTCTCTTTGCCTCTCCGTCCCGTGTGGACCTGCGCATTATGGGGGTCATCACACTGGTGTCAGAAGTGGGGTCTCAAAAGCAAATGTCCTCTGAATGCTGCGACATTCATGACTTCAAAATTGTAATCAAAAGGGAATCACGGGACTGATTGTGGGACTTTTACCCCCATTTGAGAGGCTTGAGGCACCGGAGGGCTTGAAAAAAAAATGTCTTTATCTGAGGGAGCTCCCACTCCACAGCCGTCGCTCGGAGCAAGCATGCTGGCATTAGGAAGCGTCATTCCGACGTTTACAGGAGATAAGACAGGGGTTCCAATCTGCGATTTCTTTTCCATGCTAGAAGAGATTGGGAAAATGGGGGGATGGTCCGATGCTCAAATGCTGGGAATGGCGAGGTGTAAGATGGCAGGAGCTGCTCATGATTTTGCATGGCGAGACGAAAAAGTAAAATCCACAAAATCATTTGCGGAATTTAAGAAGCTCGCGTTTGAGCATTTCGACACTGAACCACGTCACGTGCGGGTACAAAGGTTCCGTGACGCCGGACAGATGGTAGGGGAGGACGTGCGAACGTTTGCGTCGCGGCTTCAGCGCTTAGCGCGCGATACGTTAAGCAGGGAGGAGGAAGGAGACCAGCTAGGGAAGAAATACGCGGAGGATCTTCTTAAAGAGGAAATGACCGCTTTGTTCGTGGCTGGTCTGCAAGACCCCTTGCGCCGGTTCGTGCTCTCGCGCAAGCCGAGCAATTTCGACCAAGCCGTGGCGGCCGCATTGGATGAGGAACGAAATGAGGCGTTAACGACAGCCGCAGCGAGAGTACGCGTCATAGAGAGAGCGGTGCTCAACCCTGAGGTTGCTCTCTTGACAGAGCGGTTAGATCGCTTAGAAAAGCTGCTATCTCAGCAGGTGGAACGCCAGGTTGAAGCGCGCGCTCAACAGTGCCCATTCGCTGGAAACCGGAGACCGCCACAAAGCTACAGGCGCGGTATGCGAGATTTTGAAGAAATCGTATGCTTCGCTTGCCAGGGTCGCGGACACATCGCCAGGTTCTGCCAAAACGTGCGCCGTGGGGAGCCACAAAGAGAAGCAGGCGAGACACGCCCTAAGCAAGCCTACAGCGGGGCTCCAGATACCGAGACAAAAAACTAGTTAGTCCTCCCCAGCCTGAGGAGCGTGGGGAGGGAGCAGTGGATGATGAGGTGGTGGTAGTTTGTGTGGCCGACGAGGCATACCCTGTTGTGCGTTGCAAGTTAAATGGTTGTTGCATGGAATTGTTGATAGATACGGGGTCAAAGGTGACATTGCTTAAGGAGAGCAGTTTTAACACGCTTCGAAGGAAGGGGGACCGCGAGGTGTTGGAAGCGTCTGGTGGTATGGAAACCAAATTTGTAGGCATAACGGGGGATCCTCTTGGCATAAGTGGACTCTACCGGTTACACTTCTCTCTCGGCGGAATTGCATTGGAGCACCCCTGCTACGTATGCCCGGACACGGTGTCCCTGCCAAACGGAGTGTCAGGTATATTAGGGCAGGATGTTTTGAGAAAAGGGAAGGTAGTAGCCTCATTCTCTGAGGAAGAGGTTAATGCGGGCGGATCAAAAGTTCCGTTTTTGAACAGGAGAGGGGCTGAGATTCGCATTACCGATATTGACACCCGTCAAACAGTGGGATCATTGGAGAAGGTATATTCGCGGGTTGCCGTCAGGCTGGTCGATGAGGCGGTCGTCCTTCCTTGGTCGGAGCACATTTTGTACGCGTTTGTGCCTTCAGATGTAGAGAGCGGCGCCGTGGGAGTGCTTGAGCCGGTCGACTCTCTCAGCAATGGCCTGAAGGCAGCCGCGTGCCTCGTGACAGTTAATGACGCCCACAGAGTGCCCCTACGGGTGGTTAACTGTAGCCAGCAGCCACTGAGCCTTCCCAAGAACAAAACATTGGCTTTCTTCACCTCTGCGATAGAGAAACGTGAGCCCACCGATACGGTACTCGCAACTGTAGAGCATGCTAGTCCTCCGGCTGCTCCAAAGGTGTCATTCGATCTTTCTCACGTAAATTCCAGGGAGAGGGAGGCTCTGGCTGGTTTGCTGAACGACTACTCGGAGGTATTCGCCGCGTCCAACCTGGATTTGGGCTGCTGTGGCGTTATAAAGCACAGGATAGAAACCGGCACTTCATCGCCCGTTTACCAGCGTGCGTACAGGATTCCTTACTCCCAACGTGGGGAGATGGAGCGACAGGTGCAGGACCTGATTGATCGCGGCATTGTCGAACACTCAAAGTCACCCTGGGGAGCACCAGCACTATTGGTGGAAAAGCCAGATGGCTCGTATCGATTGGTAGTGGTATTCTTTCGTTAAAATTTAAGCAGCGCTAACTTTTAGGACGAATACACAGAAGACATGACAGGACGGGCGCCGTCCTGTCATGTCTTCTGTGTATTCGTCCTAAAAGTTAGCGCTGCTTAAATTTTAACGAAAGAATATGCATAACCAACTAGCCCCGCAACGTGTTTTACTAAGTGATTGGTAGTGGACTACCGCAAACTAAATGCCGTAACTCGCATCGATCCATACCCCATCCCCAATATACAGGAGACGCTTTCTCAGCTGGGCTCTGCCAGGTACTTCACGGTAGTGGACATGGCGGCGGGATTCTGGCAGATAGCAATGGATCCGGCAGATGCCGAGAAAACGGCATTCAACACGCCCTCAGGGCACTATGAATGGAAAAGAATGCCGATGGGTCTGGCCAACAGCCCTGCTGTCTGGCAGAGAACCGCTGATGTTATCCTGGCAGGTCTTCTGGGGAGGCTGTGCTTCGTGTATATGGATGACATTATCATATACAGTGACAGTGTTGAGAACCATTTGCGCGATATTGAGCAGGTTTTGGTGCGACTAAGAGGAGCGGGTCTCAAGCTGAAGCCCTCTAAGTGCCAATTCCTCAAAAACGAGGTGAAATACCTCGGGCACGTTGTTTCAGCTGACGGCGTGCGACCGGACCCTGAGAAACTAAGGTGTGTCTCGGATTTTCCATCCCCGACTAGCGTCCGCCAGGTCCGGCAGTTTCTCGGCCTGATCGGTTACTACCGAAGGCACATAGAGGAGTTCGCCAAGCTCGCTAAGCCGCTCACCGCCTTAACAGCCAAAAATGTCGCCTTTCGCTGGGACGAAAACGCGGAGAATGCTTTTGGGGCCCTGAAAAGGAAGCTAATGAGTGCACCGCTGTTGCGCCACCCGGATTTTAATTTGCCCTTCGTTATGGCCACAGATGCGTCAAAGTTCGCAGTTGGTGCCGTGCTATCTCAGGTTATCGAGGGCAAAGAACATCCCGTTGCTTTTGCTAGCCGACAGCTGAGCCCCACAGAGCAAAAGTACGGAGCTACGGAAAGGGAGTGCCTCGCCGTTGTCTGGGCAGTAAAGCACTTCAGATGCTACCTTTACGGCCGCAAATTCAAGCTAGTCACAGACTGCCATCCTCTGAAATGGGTGATGAGTGTCAGAGACCCTAGCTCGCGACTCGCTAGATGGAATCTACACCAGCAGGAATACTGCTTTGAAGTTGAGCACAAGTCAGGAAAGACACATCTGAATGCTGATGCACTCAGCCGCACAGCTGCCGTGGCAGCTATAGATGAGTTTGTCCCCGTAGTCGACCCCGCCGAATTACGCACAGAGCAGTGCAAAGATCCTGACCTGAAGCGAATAATCGAAAGCTTAGAGGGCGCACCGTCTCACCCCGAACAGCTAGGTTATTTCATTGGAAAAGACGGCACCCTGTGTCGGCGCACGAGGCCAACCAGGAAAGGGAGACCAGAGAAAACCGCTTGGGAGAGAGTCGTCATACCTCGGTCGTGGACAGAAAGGGTTCTTCGCGCGTTTCACGATGCGCCATGCGCCGGTCATTTTGGCGTAGCGAAGACACGCAGGCGTGTGGAGCGTTTGTACTTTTGGAGTGGCATGCGACAGGATGTTAGAGACTACTGTGCGAAGTGTCATTCCTGTCTCGAAAGAAAAACACCCAAGGGACGAAGACCAGCTCCAATTCAGCCGTTCTCTGAGGTTTCGGCTCCCTTCGAGCGGACAGGTATGGACATAATGGCCCATTGCCCACGACCACTTCCGGAAACAAGTACATTTTAGTATTTGTCGATCACCTTTCAAAATACGCGGAAGCGGTAGCACTCCCAGATCAGAAGGCAGACACGGTTGCAAGAGCATTTGTCGAACAGATCGTGCTCCTACATGGACCCCCGAGGCAACTCTTGACAGATCGGGGAACGAACTTCGTGTCGCAGCTAATGAGGAGAGTTTGCGAGCTGCTTAAGATCGCTAAGAAGCAGACAACACCGTACCATCCGGCTTGCAACGGCGCGGTGGAGCGACTGAACCAAACCGTGGCCGGGTTCCTGTCGCATTTTGTTTCGCGCGACCAGCGGGACTGGGACTTGTGGCTCCCGTATAAATGCCTGAGGAGGTCAGAACCAGTTATTTAGAAGGAGGTCAATCAGGACTGCATGCTTAAATCAGTGCCTGCACAATACAACGAAATAACTTCACTGTGTAACATAACTGTAGTGCCGAGAAGCTGCCAATATTGATGACACCACAGAGTATAAAAATAATGGAGGCTACTCATTTGTTTTTATGCACATATATCACACACGCAAAGTGAAGTAAACTGTCCATATGCATAAAATTGAGCACGACGACACAGGTATGCCACACGTATGGCTGGAGCCATTTTAAACTTTACATTTGTTGGCAGGGCTTTAAACTACGGACCTAGATTTCGTTCAGCGTACATTACACCACATCGAAGGACTACCCTTGGCAATGTGGCAGCAAACATTGAACCATTTGATACGAAAATAGAGTTCTGAAGTAGCATGGATATTAAACCTTCAGTTGAGTGTTTTCTTGTTTGTAACGGTGCTTAATTAGCACACAAGTAGATATGGAATTCCACTTTCGTCCATGCCTACTAACATCTTGTAATATTAATTGGTTTTGTAAGCGTACATAATGTGTACATAATTGCACTAGTCCACTTTGCTATTCGGATGCTAGACAGCGGAACGAGAATAAGAAATTCATTGCAATTATTTACTAGACGTAATCATATTCTACATGGCAGTTTATATTCACTTGTCTCGTGCTTACACAGAACGTACAGCCGAAATGTGTCAGTACTGCTTTGATGACAATTTGTGCACCTTAGGCCGGTATTTGGTAATGTATACATGGCTTTGTCGAGCATTTTTCGCTCAGTTGACACCGCCATTTAGCCCCAGAGCACTTCCTTTTGAATAATTTGGAAGGGCGCCTTTTGCGAGCATGGGGAAAAGAGAAGCATTGAAAGATGGCGCCTCACCGGCGCCGTGTCGAACACTGCGCGTTTCGCTTGCCGCGCTGCCTTATAAAAACCACTGCGACATGAATTATCCGTGTTAGCACTTTTTCAAATGCTGCGCGGCACCCGTCGTCTGCACTGGCCCAAACACGGCGCATACGTTTTCAAACGCCGCGCCATTTATGCCAAAAGCGCTGTTTGGCTAGTATCATCATCAGGAGCCAAATTTGTTTACGAACTTACAAACGCGAAAACCATTTATATATTTGTGAAATCTTGGCTACTTGGGGTGTGTACGTTATTAATTGTTGCCAAAACTAAAATGTGAAGATGTAATAGTGCTGGCATGCATTTTGACATGATCTTTTTGTTTTGTTTTCAAATAAGCTTGCTATGGCAGTACTTGCGTCGACCGCTAGGGGACGAAAAAGCGGTAGACAAGATGGCCGCCTCCAGTGTGCTTGCGTTACATTTCAAAACATCGCGAATAGTTCGCAAGACGCCAGCATACGAAAGGCAAGTGAACGTTTCAGGTTTACCAAGTGATTCAATGCGTGCTATTGTTGGAAATGTGGCACAGAAGTTTCGTAGCTGGCCTTGCGTGACAAGCAAGTGCGTGAGCAACGAGCGCAAGAGCGGAGGAAAGTTTTGCTTTTACTTGCATTAAGTACCAGCAGGCTGTTTTTAAAATGGTGGAAGATGAGCAGCGCACGAAAGCAAGCCTTTGACGGCACTGGTGGTCATTAATTTCAAACGTCAGGTCCTCTAAGTTACACCAAGCATTGGATGTTTCAGTTCTGTGTGTGAATTGAACTGCAGTGAGCCTTTCGTGTTGCCTGCCGCGTCTGCATGCTACCTTGCACTGAAAGTTGTGTCAGTTAAAGAACTGTGCAGTTTGTCTTTCGCCTTGCCTGTCACGTGTGCCTGCTTCTTTGCACGTGTGCCTGCTTCTTTGCATCGGACGCAAGGAAATCTGCCTGCTGACTACGCAAGATCATTACGACGCATTTTTGAATAAGATATAAACGCATGCTTTTGCCTGGTTTCACCCATTGTGAACAAGGAAGCCGTAGGGCTTCCGAAACGTCAATACGTTTCTTTAAAATTTTGACTTGGTCAGTGACCCTATGTTTTTATTATGCCTCTACCTGACCAGACGACGTTTCGTCAAACTCTTGACTACATCAACATACGCCATAAGTATGGGCAGCCAGTCATTACAAGCATCCGCCATTTCATTCGTAGTTCGTCAAAACTGGCAGCTTTCCGAACGCATCTGCAATTCAACTTGGCCTGTAAGATTCACCGTGTGACGCCGAGATCCCTTCGTCTGCACAGACCCGTAAGATCTGCCTTTGGACACCAAGTGATCAACAAAGCGGAGCGCCTTCTCGTCCAAGCCCGCATTGAAGAATGCAAACTTACTCTGAAACGCCTTGACAATGATGTGTTCTGTGAAAGGCGCCTCCTAGAATCTTCGGCTCCAGACGTTTTTCACGAGATCCAACTCGTTGCCAACCAAGAAGCCCGCTTGACAAAGGAAAAACACGAGAGGGCCCAGGAATCGAAGCTCGACAAACTTACCTCCGAAAAAAGGGGCATACGGGCGACACCATTGTCTGAGGTACGGAACCTTTCCTCTTACACTCTGACTCCGAGCGAAGCCCAGGTTCTAAGTCACGGACTGAACTTCAACCAAGGAAAGCCACCAGATTCACGAAAAGTGATCTCTGCCGTTGAAAGCGCTGTTCAACTTTTAGACGTTGGTCTCAGGGATGAAGTCCGTACGAAGGTGATAGGGATACTTTCACGTATACGCAAGTCTGACCCTGTGTGCCCTCTGTCCTCAGAAGAGCGGAAGTCACTAGAAAGGCTACGCAGTAACCGCAGGATTGCGATACTACCAGCCGACAAAGGAAACGTCACAGTTATTCTTGACCGTGAGTCTTATAAAGCCAAAATTGAAGATTTGCTTCAGGACCCGGAAACTTACAGCCGCCTACCCAAAGACCCCACTTCTAAAGTCCAGAGGGACCTTCAAAAGCTACTGTCAACGATTTTTCAGTTCCTTCCACCGTCAAAAAGAAGCCTATATTACAAGCTACTCTGCACAAACGGATCGGCGCCAGCTATCTACGGGCTGCCGAAAGTTCATAAGGAAGGTGTTCCGTTGCGTCCTATTGTGGATTTTACAAGGTCTCCACTCCAAAGTTTGTCTCGCTACCTGCACAAGATTTTATCTCCTCTAGTTGGCAAGACCGAGACGCATATACGGAATACAGTGGACTTCATTAACAAAGTGAAGAACGTCGCACTTGAAAGTGGTGAAGTGATGGTTTCCTTCGATGTTTGTTCCCTTTTCACGTGCGTTCCGGTTGACCTGGCTGTGGAAACCTGCAAGCTTCGTTTGAACGAGGACTCGTCTCTTGAAGAGCGCACACCTTTCGACGTACCCGACCTATGTAAGCTTCTTTCCTTTTGCCTTGCCAACACATATTTCTCGTACGGTGGCAATTACTATCGACAGACCTTCGGCACAGCCATGGGAGCATCAATTTCCGTGACGGCGGCTAACCTCACAATGGAAGCCATCGAGACGAAAGCCCTAGAAACATTCGAGCCACGCCCTAAATTATTCGTCAGGTACGTGGATGATTGTTTTTGCATCTTAAAGAAACAATACGTCCAACGGTTCTTAAACCACCTCAACGGCATAGAAGCCTCAATCAAGTTCACTGTGGAAGAGGAGGCGAATGGCTGCATCTCTTTTCTGGACACCCGTGTGACGCAAAAACCCACGAGCCTGGAGTTCACCGTGTACAGAAAGCCTACGCACACAGGCCGTTATCTTGACTTTTATTCTGTCCACCCGATGGCACACAAGCGCTCTGTCGTCTGCTCTTTAGTCGAAAGAGCAATAAACACGTGCTCGAACGAGCAGTCCCTGAAGGAAGAGCTAAAGACTGTTGAAAGGGATTTGGCGAGAAATGGCTATCCAAGAAGTTTTGTGGCAAACACAAAAAAGAAACTACTGGAGCGACCGCCACCTTCTGACGTCGCCAATGCTTCTAAGCCAAAACGCGCATCCATCCCCTACATGCCACATATCAGTGAAGCACTTGGTCGGGTATTCCGAAAGTACGGCGTGCAAGTTGCCCACGTTCCAACAAGCAAGCTTAGAAACGAGCTCGTCAATGTGAAAGACCCGCTTCCCCCTGACAGATATCCTGGGGTCGTGTACAAGATTCCGTGTGAAGATTGCGACCGGAATTATATCGGGGAATCCGGAAACTGGTGCAGACGGATCCAGCAGCACAAAAATGACGTGGCGAAAGGACGCAGTGCTGCTAACGCTCTGGCCGAACACGTGCAAGAGACTGGACATGTCATCAATTGGGACGGGGCACGTGTGCTTGCCAGAGAACGAATCACTTCTAGACGCCTGTATCTAGAGTCCTTGATGATACAAACCACTCCCGGTACACTAAATCGGACGCAAGGAAATCTGCCTGCTGACTACGCAAGATCATTACGACGCATTTTTGAATAAGATATAAACGCATGCTTTTGCCTGGTTTCACCCATTGTGAACAAGGAAGCCGTAGGGCTTCCGAAACGTCAATACGTTTCTTTAAAATTTTGACTTGGTCAGTGACCCTATGTTTTTATTATGTGAATTCCCGGCGTTCAGTTCCGCTTCAATCTATAATAGTGCCACACCGAAACTGTAGGATCGTTCACCAGTACGCAGCGTAAACGATCACGCCAGGATATCGCGGAGAGTTCGGGATATTGGTAGGCATGCTAGTTTTTAGGTTTAAAAATAAGGCATTTTTTGTTTTCAGTACTGCCCAGAGCATGGTCTTTGACAGCATGTCAAAGGCAGCAAGCCTTAGCCTAACGAGGCCCCACAACCCATGTAATTCTCGCCGGCAAATAAAAGTGAAAAGCGCTACGAACCAAAGTACACAGCTAGGTATCACCTTGCGCTTATGATGTCTGTACACACTTACCGCAGCACCTTCCTGTCTCAGACATTCCTAGATGACATCATGGGCTCAGTCAACATGGTTTTGCAAAGACATTAATGGGCTGTTTTGGGCTACTGTTTATGAGGTGCCAATATTTAAGTGTACGAAGAAGTTCTACTATCATATCGACTGCACAGCGAAGTTTTCACTTTTTCACGCATTGCTATGCGTGGGGATCACATACGTTGTCATTTGAAAAATGCACAGCAATTACAACTGTGCTAATACAACCACAGGTGTTTCCACCACCTTCCAACGCGTAATCTGGGACTGTTTTATTGGTTAGACCGCAAAAGGATCAGGGCTGATGTTGCTTGTACTGCCTCGCCATTTAATTCCTCATGCATTGAACTTCTATGCTGTAACTGTGCTATAAATTGCTGTGCACCTAGCCAAAGCAATCGTTGCCCTTCCCCGGCCACCGCGGTGGCTGAGTGGTTATGGCGCTCAGCTGCTGTCCCGAAAGACGCGGGTTTGACCCCGGCCACGGCGGTCGAATTTCAATGGAGGCGAAATTCTGGAGGCCCATGTGCTGTGCGATGTCAGTGCACGTTAAAGAACCCCAGGTGGTCGAAGTTTCCGGAGCCCTTCACTACGACGTCTCTCATAGCCTGAGTCGCTTTGGGACGTTAAATCCCCATTAACCAAACCATTGCCTTTCCCTGATGAATTCTCAACAGGAGATTCATTTAGTCAAAACACTCACAGGTTTAAAATAGGAGTATTTCGTGAGAAGGGCATATACAGAAGGCGAAGGACAGAAAAAAGCGGCATACATATAGGACATCACTTTTTAGAGAGAAGCTCTTGAGCGCATGTTCCTGCATTCAGCGTCCTTGGCACAGTCTGCATAACTGATTGCCCAATCCTTCACCCTTGGCATGGCAGGTAGTAGCAGAGCGAAACGCCACGTGCCAGGGACAGAGTGGAGTAAAGCAGCTGAATGGGCTAGTTGGTTTTGCATCTTGGTGAAAAAACAGCGCACAAGCAGACACAGACGTTTGTCCCCTTCTTTCTGTCTGTGTCTGCTTGTGCGCTGTTTTTTCACCAACAGAGTGGAGGAATGGGCAACCGGAAGGTTGCTAGCATCATAACACGTCGCCTGCCAGCAGTGGCAAGTGGCGTTTAAAGAGCTGCACTCAAATTTCACATTACCCACTATTGCAATCATATATCCATATTTTTTTTTCAAACTTCTGAAGCTTCACCATAAATGGAGTACACAATACGCAAGTGTGTAGGGTAAGAAGTTACAGAACTGCACATGGCACAAAAAACCATATGTAGTACAATATAAGGCTTTGGAGAATAGTACACAAGAAATTATATTTCTGCTGTTTATAGGAACATTTAAAACATGACTAACAAAGTACAAAACAGCACATAATAAACCAAGAAAAGCATAGCAGCACTTTAAGACTGCAGGGTCATGAATCGGTGTGATCAGAAATATCATTCCAGCAACTTATGGCTTGCGGCAGGCCAGTCAAATTAACAGCTGTGGTTCGACCGAGTAAGTGCCTAAAGCCACGGTCTTTATAAAGACAACGGGATGCACAATGTGGTTCAGCTAGGGGAAGGTTAGAACGATGCATGACAAAGTAGGATGCCGTTTTGCCATGCAAGCAAGACTGCAGCTGTTCCACTCAGGTATGTGATTGTGTGCAAAGAAGTAGAGTCAAGGGAAGGGGCCGTTGCAACTTTTAAACAAAGCTTATCTTCCTCTGTAATGGCAGATGTTCATGTTGAAGCTGTGTGGTGCAAGCTGCATCTGCAAGAATGTCTCTTACATGTGGATACCATCTACACAATTTAGAATTTTGGAGGAACATATCTTGGCTCTAATATATGCTCAAGCACGTTTGGAAGTAAAATTATCATGGCTGGTGACCTGAATCTTGCTGGTATAAACTGGAGCACTGAATACCGGAAGTAGAGAAACAAATTGCGTATAAGATTTTATGTTCACCTTTAGCCTCAAACAGCGTAATGAGTTAATTCTCATATATACAGAAGGTTATTCTCTACATTCATAGATCCGTGGGAGTCGTCATACCGCTCCTGGCGCAGTGGTGCAGCGATGCGCCACTGCCCTGCGATGGCAGGTTCCCCCAGTGGTGGGCCTTCTGCGGCCCCACTTGCTCTTCCCGAGCGACCAATCATTCATTTAACTGCCACCTGCCACGGTGGGCAGTCTGCTCACTATCCGGTGGGCAGGTTGTGATGACATCGCATGGTCACGTTGCCCACCTGCCTCCTAGGTTGCTATGTAGGGACCACCTGCTAGAGCCATGCCTGTTTTTTTTTGCTCACTATGCTGACACCAGATGTTCTGGAGAAGGGGGCCATTAACGCTATCACTTTAACATAAAGGTAGATAGCAGTAGACAGTCATGTTCATTTGAGTGCATTGTTTGCTCGAAAGGTACAGAAAAATGAAAGGGTCAAGACTATAGCTGGAGGTAATGCAATGGTACCATGCAGCTGATTCCATTGACGAATGGGGTGGAAGGGAGGTGAATGAAAAAAGCAATTAGATGGAGGAAAGGTACATTCCTCTTTCAGTTGATCAATGCAGGTAAAAACATGACAGGTCGGCGTGATATGGCACCTAGCAAAAGAAGAATGACTATGCTATTATTTGTGAAAAAAGGACAGAATGGAAAATATTAGCCGTCTTTCGAGCAGAGGTAAGTTCAGATATTTGTTCCATTTCTTTTACACTCAGTAATTCTTAGATATAAATTGGGCAGGCTCATCCTGCAGGCTCCAGTTTTGTTACTAAGTATCTGTGATGTCTGTTCCAAATCAAGCAGGTATATTCCACTTCGAGCACACTAATGAATTTTATGTTAAAAGCATTGTGTCTGGGTTTGCTAAACAAAGGTTGCATGTAAGGAATTCAGATACTTTCGATGGCTTGTTAAAGGGGTCATGGTACCATTTTTCAGACTCAAATTGTTTATTGCATGTTGTTTGCTAAGCATCCCTGAACAAGTAGGCAATATATGAGCTGATTTATTGCAGCAAGTAATTTGTAATTTATTTTTTAAAGTTATCCTGAATCATGCAGGAGTCGGGTAACACTGTCGTACCCTCGATCTATGATGACACAAACCAATGGTCGCCTGAACTGCGCATAGTGAGGGTAGGGCAGTGGGTTGCATATTTTTCAGGCTAGGGGTGTGGAGGGGCGATGCTGGCGAGAGAATGAGGAGCCCACACCCCACAACAGGGGGACAAAGGCAACAAAGGCCTGTGTCCTTCTGTTTTATGCCTAGCTTCTGCCGGATCTTGGAGACTTCACCACAGTGTGCCACGGTGGGACTTGAGTAGGTGCATGTTATGCTCCACACCGACCGTGCGCGGCAGTTTTGGAGTTGATAGTGCTATCGATTTATGACAACACTCAGGCTGCATCAATATGGCCGTCACTGGCAGAGGGGAGGGGCTTAGAGCCGATAACTTCTGATGATGATGATTATAAATTTTTATGGCGCAAGGGCAGCTATGGCCAAAGAGCGCCATGTCACAAGGTATTTTTTCTTTTTCTCAAGGTGGGGTCAGAGACCCATTTCCCAAGCATTTCGCCCTAAATAAGCCGAGCACCAGACCAAGGGAAAGCTTGTACCCATTGTATCACCGGTGGGTACCCGGCGGCACTGGGGATCGAACCCCGCACCTCCCGCATACGAGGCGGATGCTCAACCACTTGGCCACCGCTGCGGTACCCGATAACTTCTAATTGCAATTTCTAGCTGAAATGTGCGCGTAGGACCGTACGCCTTTTTTTATGTATAGGCAATAATTCCGTGGCTAGTGGCTCTAACGTAAAATCATTTGTTGGTAGAACATGTCACGAACCTTTTAATAACCGCATCTATTTTACTGTTCCAAGAAAGGTCTGATGTTATGTGAACCCCTAAATACTTGATGGTGGTTACTGATTCTATGGTACCATTGTTCAGAGTGTAATGGCATGGTGCAGGGCTATATTGCAAAATCGACGGGCGTCAAAATCAGACGCAAGAACAGCTTTTAAATTTCAGAACCTGCGTCAGACGTCGAGATATTGAACATGAGTATAGGTTCTGAGAACTCAATTAGCTTTTCCCACATCGCATATTGAAAATGGGCGGCTTTAGAACATAAGTGATATAGGCGCAATTCCTGTAACAGTGCCTCGTGCAATGCCTTTTATGAACATGTAGTGCGGGAAAGGCAATTTTTACGAGTTGCCAAATGGATGTTTTCTATGGTCTATATCACAAATTACGACACTGTTTTAGAAGTGTTTTAAACTGAATTTGCCTGCTACGTTGAAGGTTTTCAATTTGTCAGTATAATCATGTGCTCTGAAAACAAAAAGTTAAGAAGTTCAGTTTATATCTGTTTATCATTTCTTTGTTTTAATATGTACGTAATATCCGCCTTGCTGTATAATCAACCTGCATAGATGTACGTGCCTTTCGTAGCTTCTCAAATAAAAATTCGTTTTCAATAATTTGAAACACCATGTTGTGTGTATGCATATATAAGCTATTGTGTGTAGAAAAAGTTTCTAGAAAAATACCTGGTGCAGTCATTTCATCCGTTTGCACGATGAGGTGTTCCTGTTTCTTCAAACACTTCTGTCGCCATTTAGGTGTCAAAATAAAAATAAGGTGGCCACTAACTCACTACAACATGGCAGAGTTTCTCTGCTGTGTGTTGCAACAAAGAGAGTTCAAATAAAGGTAAAAGAATAACTGCAGAACTGCTTGCTGGTCATCAAAATGATAGCACAATAGTATATCTGTAAGAAAAACACCTGTGCGTATGTGCTCCATTCACACCTGTAATGCAGGGTTGCAGTGTGCAGAAGTATTCTTTTGAAGTGATCATGTGGTTGCGAAGCACGATTCTGCTCTCACAATAATCCCACCGAGTTGTAACGGGAGCAACTTTATGAAAACAGGCGACAGAATACTTGATGCTGTTGGTCCTGCGGGACGGCGTTTGCTGTCTACATGAATTACCAGCTCGCAATTCTCTCTGGGCTTGTGTTTTCATTAAGTTTACACTAACACTTCTCAGCCGAAATCAGTGAAAAGCGCAGCCGAACCAGAAATTGGGGTACTGCGCTGCTAAGGAAACAGAATTGTGCTCTTGTCTTCTCTGTGCTATTGTGGACATCCAAACCTGGATTTGTGCAAATAAATAATACAACAGAGTTACGTGGTCATGTCTTCCTTTATTTGATACTACCAAAAACAGGTTCCTGACAAGGAGGTCCTGGCAAAGCAGTCATGTTGTAAGCACTCTGCAAAGAAGCGACTATCATGTATTCGGCACAGATAACTGCACAATGAAACCAGTTTGGTTAAAAAAATATATGCAGAAATGTATAATATATCCACAGAAAGGGAAAAACATGAAGCAGTAATATCACATAGCGGCTACAAAACACCATGCAAGACCAAGTATACAGCCACGAAATTACCATAGCCAAAAGGAGAAAGGAATAGAAAGGTAAAACACGATAAAACAGCAGGAAGAAGTTTTGGAATCCTCTTAAACAAGACGGAAACCAACATGCAAAGAAAACACAAGGCTGTAAAAAGTTTTAATCGGTACCAAGACAATTAAAAAACACGAACTGGTTTGACTGAGGCATTCGTTCGTGCCAGATCCATACCTTGGTTGCCTACAGGGTACCCCTGAATATGCAAATGGAAGAAAAATGCGCTTATAAAAAGGAACAACTCTAAGGGAAAGAAAGCTTGGAGATGAAGAAAAAACAATATGTGATGCCAGGCATTACACATCTGGTTATTACGCAGTTACCGCAAGCTACAGAATTATCCAAAACTGTTCTGCACTTAGATGAAGCAAAAGAAACGAAGCATACATTTAGGGCATTTGCAAAAGTAGTGAGAAATTCCCTCAGTCCGACTTCCACTCTGGCAAAAAGGGAAAGCACTGTTTGTTTTAGTGTTAGGTGTGACGGACCCACCGCCACCCGCAGACATGAGAAATGTCTGCGTCGTTACATCATATTACACCTGTTCACACCATGCAAGTGGCCACAGCACTAGCAACACCTCTCTCGCATCACATCCTGGCCTGTTTGTGCCACTTCCCTAGACTATGAATACATTAGGACCTTTTTGATATGTTGCCAGTTGATAGCTCTCAAAATCGCGAACAGCAGAAATGTCTCCTCCTAGAATTACAAATACAACACCATGCGACACGTTTTCCCAGCTGCCAAAGTTACAATTCTGACGAATTCTGGTTCGTATAATGTTTAATGACTAACCGTAGGTGCGCAAACATTTAAACGGGCCAAACATGGCAGCACGAAACATGAAAAACTAGGATGCAGCAGGAGTCACTTACTGCGGTGTGGTGTGTGCGATGTTGGCACATGCTATAAAAACCCTGGGCAGTCTAAACTAATCCGAAGCCCTCCAATACGGCGTCCCTCGCAACCCATGTGTCAATTCACGACTTTAAACTGCATTGATTCAAATACTACTACGATGCGCTTACATACGAGCGGCCGAAGTGCGGAGAAGGCAGCATTTAAAGCAAGGCACTCACTAAGACAGTTAGCTGCCACATCGCTTCCTTGCACTGCGCAAGTGCAAGAAGGGCGAAGCATTTGAAGGTGACCAGGAAGAGATTTTGGCTGCTTTTACTACTGACAGACCGAATGCCTAGCGAATTTCGTTCCGCACTTGAAACAATGAACATGTGGACTGATTTCTGCGAGCTCGAGAAGCCATTGAAAGCTTATGCAAAGAAATGCCAGTCGACATTTGAGCTGTCAGCTGCCAGAGCGCTTTTTTGCACTGCAATTGTGCAAAGGGGTGAAGCATCTGAGGATGACCGGAAAGAGATTCCTTGGCTGGTTTTACTATCGACAGACCGGATGTCATCAAATATTCGCCTGGATAATGTGGATAACCACCCGCAGACATGAGAAATGTCTGCGTCGTCACAGCATATTACAACTGTTCACACCATGCAAGTGGCACAAGCACTAGCAGCACCTCTCGCATCACATCATGGCATTCATGCAACACAAGAGCAACTTGAGTACAAGTGGCGCCAGCACTGGGGGCACCTTTCAATCACGTACCACCCAGGCGAGTTAGTGCCACTTGGCTGCACACCACAAATGTACACACTGAGCACACCACTGGAAAGTTTTACACTGTAGAGCCCAACGTATAAAACCAGGCATCGAGTGCTCACTTTTCAGTGGGCGCGGAGGCACGATGAAGAAAAGCATCAATGACTTACGCACCTTCTTCGTTCTACAGCTCATCGCAGTGCTGGCAGCTGGGACGACAGCAGAGGGCCCCCAGCAGGAGACTACTTCGGCTGCGGCGGGACCTGGCTACGATGCGGCTGCATCCTGTGAAGCCGCTTCTGCTTCGGAACCGCCATTCCTCTCGACTGGCTTCGTGGCCATATGCCCCCTTGGGATCCACCACTGCGCACCAGCAACATCAACGTCATCACAGTCGGAACGTATAAAACTAGGCATCGAGTGCCCACTTGTCAGTGGGCGCGGAGGCACGATGATGAAAAGCATCAATGACTTACACACCTTCTTCGTTCTACAGGTTGGTTATCTTTCCAAATTACCGTTTCCTTGCTTGAAATCGGATAACCGCTTTATCGTCGTGCTTCCGTGCCCAGAAGCAGTGATTGCGCCTTTCTGTTCATTGTTATTGCTCTTTAGCGGCGACATCGAAAGCAATCCGGGTCCTGAAGATCTTGCGCAGATCTTGCGAACCTTGAAAGACATGAACGAACGCTCCAAGAGAATTGAATTAGCGCAAAATACTATGTTGGAAAGCATGTCAAACTGAAACAACAGCAGCAGTCTGCTTCACAGGCGATGACGGAAATAAAGGAAAGATTAAAAAAAGTAGAAAATCAAACTTCTGTTTTCGAGCACTGGCAGCAGGACATGAAAGAGTTGCATGCCACAGTAGAGCGCCTTGAGAAAGACAATATTGCGCTTCGATCCCGTCTTGATGATGCAGAGGACCGATCTAGACGCAACAATTTAGTCTTTTATAGCATAACTGACAGTGCAGAAGAAACATCGTCCGAATCAGAGCAAGAAGTTCTCGAACTTATAAAGAACACTATGAAAATTGATATCTGTAGTTCAGATATTTTCCGTGCACATAGAATTAGGCGTTTCGCCAATGACAAAACACGACCACTTATAGCAAGATTTGAGAACTATAAAATAAAAGAACTAGTCATGTCGAAACGGGAGTCGTTGAAGAATACAGGGAAAGGAATTGCTGGAGACTTCTGCCCAGCCACGCGTAATATCAGAAAAAAATTAATAGAGTTTGGCAAACCCAAAGGCGGCATATCCTTCAAACTCGGCTATAAGAAAATTTTTATCGAAGGAAAGTGCTACGGCTACAACGAAAGCGAAGGCGTCATTTACGAAATCAGCAATTCCTCTGGAAATGCGTCTGAAAATGCTCCTGAAAATGCCACTGAAAACGCGAGTGAAACTCAAAGCAGAACTCTCCGCTATGGTCGCGGGAAGTCTACTAGGTAGGATTATGAGAGGGGAGGTGCTTCGAAAATTCTCGCCTGTTCAGTTCTTTACACAAACATACGTAGTCTTTACCCAAAAAAAGATGAATTATGCGCGATGATTGAAGACTGTAATGCTGATATTATTGTATTAACCGAAGCATGGCTAAACAGCAAAATAACAGATAGTGAACTGTTTCATTGTAAAAATAAATATGTTGTCTTCCGGAGTGACCGAACTGGCAGAGTTGGTGGTGGTGTCCTAATTGCTATTAATGAATGCATTGATTGTTTTGTTGTACCTGTTATTACTAATTTAGATCTAATGCCTAAATCTTAACTTTAAAAAGTTAATAGTAGGCGTATGTTATCGATCTCCCTCGGCCAACACATCCTTCTGCGACAACCTACACGATTCTCTAAATCAGATTGTCACGCGTTTCCCTGGTGCTGAACTTTTACTTCTAGGTGACTTCAATTTTCCGAATATCGTCTGGTCACGTGATCACCCCTTTTCTAATCCCTCGTCCGCTGAATCCAATCTATTTCTTTCCGTTTGTTCAGACTTCAGCTTATCACAGATCGTTAGTTCTCCTACACGTGTAACACCAAATACATCATCAATTCTCGACCTTATTCTTTCGACAGTAACAGACAACTTATCGACTGTTTCGCACCTGCCTGGGCTGAGCGATCATGATGTCTTACATTTCACGCTAACGGTGACTCAAACAAAAACGAGCAGACAAAAAAGAAAATTTCGTGATTTTAACCAAGCTGACTGCCCTGCCATCAACAGCGAACTCTGCTCACTTCTAGATGTGTTTCTGCCATCATATCTTGATCGGTCCATAGAAGCTAACTGGGGCATGTTCAAAAATAAAATTTCAGAGTTAATCATCCGATACGTCCCCCTTAGAACCACCTACACTAGCAACAAAGCACCTTGATATAACACTCATCTAAACAGGTTATCGAACAAGAAAAAGCGTTTATTTCGTTCAGCTAAACAGTCCTCAAAATTATTTCATTGGTTAGCGTACAAAAAAGCGGCCAAATCTTATGTCACGTCTTTAAGGTCAGCTAAGTTTTCATTTTTAAACACTACTCTTCCACAGTTACTAAAAACTAATCCAAAGCGATTTTGGAATGTCATTCGAGGCAACACTAATAAGAGTGTCTTATCACTACTCACCAGTTCTGGGGACTCAGTGCCGCCTCATCTCTGTTCAAATGTGCTTAACAACACATTTATTATGTCATTTTCATCCCCAGTACTCACCACTCCAATGCCGGTTTTGAATGCTACCAATTATCAGATCATGGACCCCATAATATTTGAGTCAACAGGTATCAAAGCTGTAATAAATAACTTAAAACCCAAATTATCTTGCGGAAAGGACGAGATCAATATTAATTTTTTGCTAAATACGGTGGAATACAGTTCAATAATACTAGTGTGCATTTTCTCACAATCGTACAACTCTGGCACTATACCTATTGACTGGAAATCTGGAAAAGTAATCCCCATCCACAAGTCAGGTCCAACACATGATCCCCTCAACTACAGGCCCATTTCCCTTACATCTGTACCATGTAAAATCATGGAGCACATTATATACACACATCTTGTTAACTTTCTTGAAAATAACTTTTTCTCAAGTGCCCCGCATGGATTCCACAAACATTTCTCTTGCGAAACTCAGCTTGTCTCCTTCACTAATGATTTGCATGCCTATCTAGACTCTGGTTTTTCAATCGACTGTATATTTCTTGATTTCTCTAAAGCTTTTGACAAGGTAAACCATGCGCTACTTCTTCATAAACTAAGCTTCTTAAGCATTGACCCTACAGTAATTGATTGGATTCGCGCTTTCCTCACGTCCCGCGTTCAGTTTGTAACTACTAATGAAGTTAACTCACCTTCGGCCCCAGTCCACTCCGGCGTTCCGCAAGGGTCGGTTCTGGGTCCTCTCTTATTCTTGATTTACATAAACGACTTGTCTTCTTGCGTTTCTTCTAAAATTTGCCTATTTGCTGATGACTGTGTTGTGTACCGTAAACTTACTGATAATTCCGATGTCCTATTAGTTCAGAATGACCTTAATAAAATTAATGAATGGTGCAGTACATGGTGCATGCAATTAAATATTAACAAATGTAAATCAATGAGGGTATCTCGCACTAACTTATCAGATCCCACGTATACTCTTAATAACGTCTTATTAGAGTCTGTGACATCATACCGCTACCTTGGTGTAACCATTACAAATGATCTCTCTTGGAAATCACATGTCAGTTCCATTATCGCCAAAGCCAGTCGTACTCTTGGATACATTCGTCGTAATTTCTCTGTTGCACCATCATCCTTAAAATTATTAATGTATACAACCTACATTCGTCCCCAACTCGAATGCGCATCATCTGTTTGGGATCCCGGCCAAGTAACTCTCATACAGTCCCTTGAGGCAGTACAAAATCGCTCAGCCCGGTTCATCTTAAATAACTATCAAAGGACAGCCAGCGTTACTAATATGAAAGCATACTTGCATCTTCCGCCCTTATCAACTCGAAGAAAGCTATCTCGCCTCACACTTTTTCATAAAATATACCACTATAACTCAACATTGCGCTCCTTGTGGATTCAACCCCCATCATACATTTCATATCGCCGTAACCAAAGTAAAAAGGCCTACATTCCACACTCAAACACGGTTGCCCATTCTAACTCGTTTCTTCCCAGGACTTGCAATGATTGGAATAACCTATCCGCATCACTAACAAGTATAACTGAAGAAGAAAATTTTAAATCCGCGTTGCAAAGCTTCTTTCTTGCATAGTGTTAAACCATTTTTCATTTGTTAATCTTCATTGTGTACTGTGTTCCTTGTTACATTTTTATTATATTTTTGACACCAATGCCGCCTTAGAAATTATATTTTGTACCTTGTTATATTTTCTTTTGTTTTATTGTTTTCTTCATGTGCTAACTTTGCCTTGTATATGTATCCGCTCCTCCCCTCTGTAACGTACATCTGTACCCTGAGGGTATCTTAAATAAATAAATAAATAAATAAATGCTTTTTCACAAGGCACAGACAGACACTGCTGGGACAGGACAGACTTTTCAAACTAAACACTCTAAATGGATGTCGCCCATTCACACTGCAGCATTCATGGAACACAAAAGCAGCTTGAGCACAAGTGGCGCCAGCACTGGTGGCACCTCTCACTGGTGTACCACCCAGGCCAGTTAGTGCCACTGCCTACATAATATCACAGGTCAGCACACTCACTCACGAGTGCACTCGTATCGCATGCATGTGACACAAGTGGGATAACGTGAGTGTGAGTTGGTGGTCGCGCGTGTGAGCGAGTCGCTGTCAGTACGAGTGGTCATGAGTGTGAGTGCGATTGAGTGGATGTGAGTGAGAGCGTGACTGGGCTGCCTTCCATGACGATGAGGTGTGCATAATATAAGGACAGTTACACGCCTAACTTTTTAAAAGGCCCCAGACCAGGTCTGCACACATAATGAACAGAAACATTTTCAATGTGTGGCAGTTTCATGAACTGAGAGTTGAAATGTAAACCTGTACTGAGTTTTCAAATTCCAGAAAGCATACTGAACTCTTAACTGTGTCTAATTATCTGCCGTTTTCTGAACATATAAGCAGGCTCAAATTAATGAAAAAACTATTCCATACCTCCAATTACACAAAGCAAATTTAATTTTCAACTGCTGCCTGACTTGACAGCTGTCAAACATATTCCCAGCCTAAGTTTAAATGACAGCTTTGTTTACTGTATTTTTTCCTTTCATATATCAGTGCTGGCCACCAAAAGATGAGCTACCAAACAAATGCCACACTCCACAAGTGTGCATTTTATAGTGTCCTCCCTCCAATAACGCGTTCCTTATCATGCCCACAGCGTGAAGGTCACTGGTGATCCCCCATAGCTGCTGTACCCTTCTTTTAGATTTCTATGCATTTGTATACTTGTTACACGAAAACAAATAGACTAAAATTTAGGGTGTACATAATAGAAAGGTTGAATAGTTAGCGAAGCTGCTGCGGTTGCTCATTGTAATTGTATTCAGGAGAGCTTTACGTAGTCGTGCTCTCTCAGAATGTGGATACATGGATCATAATTCGCGATGCGGATAGGTGGACCCTGTTGACATTCAAGCTGTTGTCTCACATGCTCCCCTTGAGAACATGTTCCAGCTGATGTAGAAGCGGTGGCATTGCTGCGTTTGGGCCAATACCTTGACTGCTTTTCTTGTCGCTTATTGGCAGGAGGTGGCCTAGGCTGAGGTGGTTCCTCCTCTTTGTCGGCACACCCACTGACAACCTGCGCAAGTTTGCTAATGTATTCACGCCCCAACGCTCCCACTTTTGGGTCGGTTGATGTTTTTTTACTGAATTCGCGTGTAAGAGCAGCAAGCTCCATGTCAACACCTGCAAGCACATTTCAGTCTTGTGACTGAATCATGTCACTTTGAATGCTCTCAAATAGTGCTGCAGGATCATCCACTGGGAATGAATCATTTGCAGATGTGTCCTCACTGACTGACTCGTGAACAGGAGGTTCATTCAGTGAGAATGAATGATCATCTGCAGATGCCAAAACAGAAGATGGATCCTCAATGATTGGATCGTGAACAGTTGCATCCCTTCTCCGCAGCTCCCACTGCACAACTGCATGGATATGGTGGCACATTTTCATGCACAGATAAAATACCTACAGCTGCACTGGAGCCTGTGGAAACAAGTGTTACATTCAGGGCAGCTAAGCATGTACCCTGCAGGCTTCAAGCATTTCTGGGATTCCATTTAGGTAAGTGCAGAAACATGATCTCACCGAAAAACAGCGCGCTTACACGGAACACGAGAAAGGAGACACGCACACACTTTCTCGTGTCCCGTGTAAGCGCGCTGTTTTTCGGTGAGATCATGTACCAACTGGCCCGGCAACTGTCCTTAATGCATAAACATGGTTACGCACAAACGAATGCTGCACAGTATGCATCGGTGGCTCATTTACTACTTTAAACATCTCGAGTTTTGGCACAAGCATGTATTGAAAGTTGTTTTCTTTCAGTTAGCATTCATTACATTACGGCTTTATTGCATAAACGTCATGCAACAACGTCAACTGCAGAAACTCGAAATTTCTGTCAGTTGCACTTTGCAAGATGTGCACGGCTTTGTTTTTCAGCAAGTTGTCCGTGTCTCATTCTATTAACGACATGTGGACTAATACTCTTATATTGCACAAACAGCTTACACATTTTTGCTTTCCTTTAGAAACAAGGAACCTGCTTTACAAGACTAACATAAGACCAATGCTGGAATATGCTTGTACTGTCTGGGACCCGTGGACTGCGACAGACATAAAGAAACTAGAAAGAGAACAAACCTTAGCAGCCCGTTTCGTGGTTCAAAATTATACTCGGTATTTTAGCGCATCCCAAGCAAAGGAAACATTAGGCTGGAATACACTTCAAAATCGTAGAAAAACATTCAGATTAAAATTTTTGCACAATATATATCATTCTAAAACCGGCCTCAATCGTGATAGCTACATAAGGCCACCGGAGTACACTTCTGGCAGGCGTGATCACCCACTTAAGATTAAAGAGTATAGATGCAGAACGGAGCTTCTTAGGATGTCATTTTTTCCTAAGACGGTCAGTGAGTGGAACAGGTTGCCCGGCGATGTTGTATCGCTATCTTCAAATGATGCCTTTGCTTCAGCAGTATGACTTGAATTTTTTTTTCTGTACTTTGTGCTTGCGTCAACAGAACCGCTTTGTTTCACTTCGCACATGTACGGTTATGCTCTGCTTCTTTGTTCCTTCTTTTTGTTGTGACGGCGATTTGCCCTGATCTGTATCTATATAAACTATATTCTATATAAACTGCTGTTTGTCAATGATATATGTACTTCTTCCCCCCCCCTCCCCCCACTGTAATGCCAAACTGGCGCTGTGGGTACTGTGATAAATTAATTAAATAATTAATTAATATAAATAGGCAAATATGTCAATATGCACCGGCTAAACTCTGAAAGCCGATTTTACAATAGAAATGCAGCTCCAAAAAAAAAAACAGGATTTACTTGATATTTATTTTGCAACACATACATGAAGTTGCTTTAAAAAATCAGTATTTTCCACAGGTAAATAAATGAAGACAGTAACATAAGGACGCAAACACTGAAGTTCAGCATAATATTTGCTGGAAGCTCAGCAGAGGAATGTGCGGCACACGGAAACCTTTTTTTATTGCCGAGTGCTAACTCAGTGTTGCGGCTGAAAGCAGCATTCTGAGAGGCGTTGGTTGGAACACACATGGAGTTTATTGTGACATTCGAATGGCATGGCTGCTAGATTGCGCCTACTTTATGCGTTCCTCACACGTTCTGATTCTTCATGCTTGTTGACGACAGCATTCATATGGATCTTGCACGCGAGAGCCAGGACTCTGAAGACAATACGCACTGATAGGCGGACTGATTTCCTGCTCTCAACAAAGGAGGAGCCTACATTACTTATTGAATCGTGTTTTCCTTTGCTTTACAGCTTCTTCCTTTGGTACCCTTGAAAACACACTGCTCAGCGGTGGTGGGGTCTGCATGAGTGCAGTCTCCTTGGCCTCTGATGTCCTGCTTGCCTCTACCATGACCATGTTCAGAAGTGTCTGTACGTACCCTAAAAAGAAATTTGAGAATGACATGAAGCAATGCTGCTTTGATAACAAGTAAAACCATTTGCACGTACCATATGTTGGTTGTTCCTTTACAGGGCAAGCAGTTGCTTTTCCTCCTGTGGCCTTTGGGTATTTCGAGTTCCAACGGGCTGCACCGTCCAGTCGGCAGGCTTGACTTCGTGCACAGTTTTCATTGTAATGCATGACGGCCAACTGGGTTCTGATACAATGCTCAGTGATCAAGAGTACAGTAAGTAATTACATGTAACATTGATTGTCTCTTGCGCAGGTCATATATAACGGCCTGTACACTGTCGCCCCATAAGGTAACCATGTTAGTACAGTGTAGCAAACTATGAATATGTGTGGAGTAGGAATTCTTGTGTATAACTAGTTGCCACCACAGGTGATTTGTTGTTTGAGAAACACTTATTATAATAAGGATGTTGACCTTTTGGTTATTTTTCAAAAATGTGAGAAATTTTGGTGAATGTTTATTTCAGAATGCAGCTACTTTTTTTTCATTGGATCAAATATTCTTTCTTCTTTTTCCGTGGCATAATACACTATTTCAGTATGCTCACAAGTGGTTCGAAGTATATCTTGACCTTTTTGCAAGCACACACAGTCCATTCTGGTGCATTTAAAAGTATGGTTCTAGTCTTGCAACAAAAAAAAAATATGGCGCTGTCATTCTGAAATGCAAGCGGTCATATATTTCTAAAAACCAGGCTGCCTAAACACTGTTTACGTACGGCGCTTGGCTGACCAAATGGCTAAGGAATCATGCGGTGTCTCTATTGCTCACAGTGATGGAACTGCTGCTGGCCTCATGCGTAGCCAAAATATATTTTCTTATCCATGGTCATGCATGCCTTCACATCAGTGTGTTTACATGAATATATGTAAACACACAAGCAAATTAAACAGACTTGAGATGTTGAGATTTACCTTGCCTTCATACCAAGGTATGAGTACTGGCAGTTCTTTGGGGCAAAATGCAATAAAAGGTTATGAAACGTTTCCAGACCATAAGTCTGGTGTTTAGTTGATAGCTTCAGCATGTCTGCCAATAGGACCTTTGAGGTAGCTATGTTGTTTAGCTTTTCAAATGCTTTCGATTCTGAAAAACAGGAGAGAGAGTGAAACAAATCAAAGTTGAGTAAGCAAATTGAGTACTCTTGGTGTATTCCCACTGGGCAGACAAGTCTCACATTGATCAAACAGTGCTCACAGTGATCAAACAGTGAAGACTCGAAGTCAAATTGGAAAGGTTCTGCCTGGCTTTCTGCTCTTGGCAAAAAACTTCGTGTCAATAGAGCAAGGATGGTACAATGGCATGGTTTGATGGCATAGAAAGAGTGAAAAAACATTCGTATGCAAAGCATAACATTATGTGAAAAATGCTGGGCTATTTATGTTAACGATCCTGCTTGACTCAGGGCAGTCACATACTGGTCAGAATAAATCAGTTCAACAATACCATTTCTGCTCAGACAGAAATAAGAGACTTGAGATAAAGATTAATGAATTGAGTTAAGAACATTTACACTATCTGAGCAAAGAGCAACACGGAACGAGAGAGTGGGTGCAAAAAAATTTTCTGAAATATTACATTTCAGAAAAGGTTGAAATGCTCTTTGTTATCGTTTGATGACACATGTCAGCTCACTATTAGAAAGTCTAGGTGGTCTCCACTATGGTCTTTTTTCACAGATTGAGTTATTTAAAGACGTTAGAGCTCACAGTTAACAATGTACAAATTTTCTTTGATGGAAGAAATATTGAACACGAAGGAAGCACGTGTACAAGTTTTCATTTTGCCTCGTGTATTTTTACACATAATGAGCATTACCACCCTTCCCAGCTTTCGATTCTAGCAAAGTGTTCAAGCAGAGTGTTTTATTGCTTTCCAACATGTTAAATTTTTCTATATTTTTTTTCTGCTAGGCCTCTACTTACCCTTTTTGAGCCACATCCGGCACTCAGGCTTGTCATGAAGGCAGGCTGGAAACAGTGCATCATTGTGCACATGCACATCCCTAATGTGGTTGAGAAGCGATAACCATTTGGGAACAATGTGGTCACTGTGCCCGTGGCTGGATGCAGCTGACCAGTATAGATGGTTCTGAATGGACTTAGCCCAAAGCTGCAGGTCCTTGCAATCACGCCTATTAGATACGGCAGTCACTTTCTTGAAGACACCTAAAAGGCATAATGCAAGAGCTAATAATCAGTGTTCACATTTTATTACAAAACACACTGAACAGAAAACATTGCAAATGACGATATTTTCACCACAAAATGTGCTGCTTCAAAGTACCTTTTGCAACATGCCAAACGTCAAACTTGTGCTGGATGCCTGGTCTTTCTCTTCGCATGTGCGCCTTGATCTGAATATGTCGGTCTGTCACAAGAGCTTTCACAGTGATGCCTTGGTTTTCAAGAAATTGCAGGCCACGTTTGAGGCCTTCTAGTTCCATGTAGCAACTGCCTCCTACTTCATTGGACTGCAATATACAACATATAATTGTTTTTCTCATGATAGAAATTGCCAATATAGAGCAGAAACAAAAGTAATCATAACTTCTGCAGCAGACGGCATTTAGCAGTATGGAGTTAAGAGGCCGTCCCAGAAGGCTAAAGTAAAAGGAAAACAAACCTGGACAAGCTCGAAGTTCAGCAATTTGTTGTTTTGGACGTCCAACAAAGAATATGTGCCAAATTTAGCACTGAAGCCAGGTGAATCGGCTCGCCCATCGCCGGCAAGGGCGACTTCTTTGCCCCTGACATCCTTCAACAACTGCTCTTGCTGCTGCCTCCAAACCTTCAAAAAAAGATTTTTGAAAGCAGTGAGCACTTGCCGTGAAATCTTCAATAAGCATAACTTTTTCAAAACAATTGCTTACTCTGTCGATTGCAGGCCAAATATGGATCTTCTGAATGAAGAAGAATGTTTTGTCGGTGACTACCTCAACACCAATTGATGACAACATTCGCAAAGATGCAGTGGGGTTATTGCCTGAAAATAAAAGGGCAGCACAAAGTTGCAAGTTTAATACTGGCTGTTGTCTCACAACATCCTGATTTTTCCAGCACAGTTGGTGCCTTGAAGGACACCAAGCATGTATTTCAATAAGAGTTCCTTCGCAGCGAATGCTGCACGTGCAAGGTGCAAGACACGTGTGGCACACTTCAAACAATGCTTTCAGGTGCTTTTTCTGAACTAAAACTATTCCTCTCTCAGAATAATCTATGGCCGACTGCTGCTGCGAACATAGGTGCCCATCACAATTGTCACACCTGAAAAAAAGCAGGATTCTTATAGTGAAAACTTGTGAAGCAGTGGCATGGAGTTTATATTTGTGCCATCTTATAAGCTCCATAAAATGGTACCTCAAGCTAAAAGGTATGCAGCAGTAAGAATAGCAAAACATACTCGTGCCAGGAGTCATTGTCAGGGCTATAGTCGTCGTGATGTTCGGGCTCAGGCTCACAATTAGTAAGGCTGTCATCCTCTTCGTATGGCTCTACCATAAAATTCACTTGGGTAGCTGCATCCACCAGGAAGCTCCCAACCTGGACACCTTAAGAGAAGGGAACATGTATTCAACTAAATATTTTAGAGCTCATTGTCATAATTTTCATTAAGAATAAAGAAGAGATCCATTCGCTTTAAAATATTTTGAAGCTCACAACTACAACTAAAATATTAAAGTGAACATTCCATATGTGCTCGATATGAAGACATGCACAAAAAACATGACAAGATTACCCCACCGACTGAAACACCTTGAGGCTTTGTCTGCGTTTTTCGTGATGTTTTCGGTGCTTTCACATATGCTTGCAATCCTTTGCAGAGTGTTGGTAGCCGCACCACAACTTGGAAGCTTTTTTCAGTAGTGTCAGGAACATTATTTGCAACATCATCTGCCTCTGCCACACTTTCTGCTACAAGTGCTTCGCTTGGGGATGGTGGTAGTGATACGGCAACTTCTTGAGGAGCTATGTTTTCGAGCAGCTGTACAAGGACCTGAAAGAGCATGAAATGCGGGCAGCACAAATGCAGGTTTATTATGAAAAGACACGCATGCATCAAAATGCATGAAAACCACAGACAAAAGCTTTTCTTTCTTCAGTATTGATGACCTCATTGTCTTAGACCACATCCAAAGAATAGGAGCCTCGCAGAATTTAATATACACAGAAATGCCCTTTTGTGCACTCTGCTCTTTTGCATCCTGAAAGATGCGACACTATATTCAAAAGAAGTTCTAACACTATGTTCAAAAGAAGTCAAATTTATACCAGTTAAACAGAACAGGCTTGAATTGCGTCAATGTAAAGCACACAGAAAACTACTTCCATTGCACTGATGTGGTGCGATTTAAACTACTGGAACATGAACATTTCAATAGATATATGGTAAGAAGGTGAATCAAAAACTCTGACGAAAGGTGCCAATTCTACGCTGCACAGCTAAACTTTCAGTTACTGCAGTGCTGCTAGCACGTATTCCAAACCAAAAAAAATTTGGTGGATGCCTAGGCTTAAAAAGTGGGACGAGATAGCGTGTTGCAGCGTTACGAAGGAGTCGACTGAACGCCGATGGATGGATGGATGGATGGATACGGCTGAACCCTTTACATCGGGCGGTGGCTCAAGCCACCTAGCCATGTCTTGTGAAATTTTACTCCTGTCTTGCTTTTAGCCACCAATCAGATAACCTTCGCTTGGTTACTTCTAACCTCTTAAAATCCACTTTCCCTTCACTATCCCTAAACCCCAATGCCTTGGGTAAGTCAGCCCCGCTGCCTTCCACTGTAGGGTGAAGCCCTTTACAGAAAAGTATCAAGTGTTCAGCCGTTTCCTCCTCCTCTCCACACGCAATGCACAAAGTGTCTATCTCCTGGTACCTGACTCTATACTTCTTAGTCCGCAAAACTCCAGTCCTGGCCTCAAACAACAAAGAACTTCCCCTACAATTATCATAGATATTTTCTTTGACAATTTCCTGTTTAAAGGTCCGGTATGTTAAGGACAACGCAGCGAGCCATGGAAAGAAAAATGATAGGTGTAACGTTAAGAGATCGGAAGCGGGCAGAGTGGGTGAGGGAACAAACACGGGTTAATGACATCCTAGTCGAAATCAAGAGAAAGAAATGGGCTTGGGCAGGGCATGTAATGCGAAGGCAAGATAACCGCTGGTCTTTAAGGGTAACGGAGTGGGTTCCAAGAGAAAGTAAGCGTAGCAGGGGGCGGCAGAAGGTTAGATGGGCGGATGAGATTAAGAAGTTTGCAGGCAAAGGGTGGATGCAGCTGGCAAAGGATAGGGTTAATTGGAGAGACATGGGAGAGGCCTTTGCCCTGCAGTGGGTGTAGTAGGGCTGATGATGTTTCTAGTGCCGATTTCGTCAGCATCCCTGTTTTCCACAAAGCTCTCTCTGTTCCTTTAACCTTTTTCTTAACCGATAATTGCTGATTTGCCCCCTTACTGCTGTCCAGATATTTGCTTGTCAATTTTCTAGTTCGCTTTCTCCATTTCGTGTCAACATTCTTTATATACAGGTATCTGAAAACTTTCCTAGCCCACCGCTT
This sequence comes from Amblyomma americanum, assembly GCF_052857255.1. NCBI lineage: Eukaryota > Metazoa > Arthropoda > Arachnida > Ixodida > Ixodidae > Amblyomma > Amblyomma americanum. The sequence continues at coordinate 556,947,291 of NC_135497.1, read as the reverse complement.
TTCCTCCATCCTTCTCAATCGTTCCTCAAATGCTATCTTACTGCTAGCCTCTCTGCTCTCGAAAGACGCCCATTTCATATCACCCTGTACCCCCTGATTTGGTGTATTGCCATGTGCTCCCAAAGCTAACCTCCCTACTCCCCGTTGCCTAATTTCCAGCCTTGCTTGAACATCTGGCCTCATACACAGGACCGCATTCCCGAAGGTCAGGCTAGGAACCATCACCCCTTTCCAGATCCCTCTTACCACTTCATACCTATTGTAATTCCACAGTGCCCTATTTTTCATGACAGCTGCATTCCTACTAGCTTTATTCATTACATATTTTTCATGCTCTGTCAGATACTCAACACTGTTATTTATCCACACCCCAAGATACTTGTACTCATTCACTACCTTTAGCACGAACTCCTGTATTCTATGCTCGCCGCCCTCTTCATTAAATGTCATGACTGCAGATTTTTCCTTACTATACTTGAAGCCTAATCTATCTCCCTCTGTACTGCATATGTCTAACAACTTCTGCAGGTCTTCCTTGTTGTCAGCCATTATCACTATATCGTCCGCATATATTAGTCCCGGTAATGTCTGTTTAATCAATTCCCCTTGCTTGAAAAAAGATAGGTTGAAACCTAGTCCGCTCCCCTCTAGCTTGGCCTCCAAACCTTGCAGGTACAACATGAACAACAAAGGGGACAGAGGACATCCTTGTCTAAGCCCCCGCTGTATCTCTACAGGCCCTGATACATTTTTTCCCCATTTTATGAGCACTCTGTTACCTCTATATATATCTTTTAAAAGATTAATTACTCCATTTTCCACATCCAATGTGCCCAATATGTCCCACAAACGCTCCTGAGTAACGTTGTCATAGGCTCCCCTAATATCCAGAAATGCTAGCAATAAGGGCCTATGTTCCTTTTCCGCAATTTCTATACACTGTGTCAATGAAAATAGATTGTCCTCCAACCTCCTTTGTTTCCGGAACCCATTCTGTAGTTCCCCTAGCACCCCCTCGTTCTCCACCCAAGCCTGCAGTCTATCCTTTATAATTTGCATCACCACCCTGTAAACCACAGACGTCACTGTTATGGGGCGATAGTTACTTACGTCTGCTTTGTCCCCCTTTCCCTTATATATCATGTTCATTCTACTTAATCGCCATTCATCGGGGACTTTCTCATCCACTATCATTTTGTTCACTACCTGTATTAATGTTTGCTTGGATTTTGGTCCTAACTTCTTCATCAACATAATCGGGATACCATCTGGTCCTGTTGATGTGCCACTAGGAACCTTCTTCTCTGCCCTTTCCCACTCTCCTTGCTCAAGTGAAGCTATTGCTGTAACCGGTCTATCCTCCTTCGATAAATTATGTACCACGTGCTTTGCTGAAAATTTTTCCGTCATCCTTGTTCCTATGTGTTTTATTGCTTCATCCCCTTCTAGTCGAATACCCTCATCTGTAACAATAAACCTTTGTTCTAGCCTAGTTTTATTACTCATTGCATTTAGATGTTTCCAGAATTTTTGGGCTGCTTTTCTATCCTTTTTATTTACTTTTGACATCCATTGGGCACCCTTTCTTCTAATTTTCTCATTAATCAAATAGGATGCGTCCCTTCTACACTTTATGAAGGTATCCCATTTTCTGTCTACTTCGGGTTTTGGTTCCCCCCTCTTCTTGGAATATCTGTGTTCCCTGGATGCTTCCTTGCGCTTTTCTATTGCCCTCTTGACCTCCTCAGCCCACCAACTCTTGGGTTTGCATCTTTTCCCTTCTAGCTTTACTCGCACCTTAGCTAGCTCTAGCTCCTTCTCTCGCTACCTCTAGCGCCATCACCTGTTCGGCGCGACGCCTTGACCGTTGGACAATTTATGGAAAGGAAAGGACGCCTGTCTCACATATCTCGGTGGTCACCCGAAAGTAATATTTCCGACGCGCGGTGCCGGCAACTACAACTACTGCTACGACGACGCCGACGGCGTTTCGACCGAACGAGAGATACGCTGTTACGTAAAATTGCCCCGCCGCGATAGCTCAGTGGTTATGGCCCTAGGGTGCCGATTTCTAGCACGCTGATTTCGATGAAGGGGGACCTGACCCGGGCGTGGCAGCCGCATTTCAGTTTTGAGAAATGCATGATGTAAAAGCGGGTAGGCGAGCTCTTCGCTACTGCGTCCTTCATATGGCTACACACGGTTCGCAGAACGCTGAACCACAGAAACAAGGAACCGCTAAATACACAAGCGTGCGTTAAAACACTTACCTCACGCCGCTTTCTTTTGGCGAAGGCCGCTCTTGGAGGTGGCGAAGTGCTTCTGTTGTGTGGGAACACTGACGGAACGACTCCGGGTTTCAGTCGCGCCGATTTAATTGAAATACCGAGTGTCCGCATCGTTCCCAAGCTTCGATGATAGTCACTGTCGCGGAAATGGTCGGAGCACAACACAGTTGATTTCGTAGGCACGAAGTTTTTCCTTTTCACGGCAGTGACCCACCGCGCAGAAAGTTTCCTGTCCTTTGGGAACGTACGTGTAGAACACCACGTCGTCTCGGCCGCCAGTGTTCGCGCAACCGAACGCTGCGTAAAACGAAGGCATGACTACGACTAGTCGCTGCACGCACTCGGCACAGACGCCCGAACCAGAGAAAGTAATCGGCACTGGCAGATGATTGCGTTGATCCGTCGTTCACCAAAGCGCAGGCCGAAAAGGAGCAAGCAAAGCGGGACGGCCGGCCGGCCGACTACCCGTGAATGGCGTCACTTCCGTCAGTTCCCCTTTTCTGCCATACCCCCATTCGGCGCTTCCGGAAGCAAAGGGGGCATGTCGGCGGCGGGTTTTTAATAAGCGATTGCGGTTCATTTTGCGAACAGAATCGAGAAAAAATTTACACACATGATTTTCAAGGTCCTTTCTTCCCAACCACAGCGTTTCATGCGATTTGAGAACCGTTTCAGCTTCCCTTTAATGCGCCGCACAGCGCTTGCAAGGCGCACAGCATCGTAGCCGCTGAAGCTGAATGTGCAGGTCTCGACCGACGGACGAAACCGCAACCGAGACCTGCACAAACGCTTCAGCTGACTATCGGCAACGAGCATGCCTCGTAACGCCATGATGGATCGTCACTGGCGGAAACTGAAGTTCGCGCGTGTAGAAAACGTGGAAAAAAGCGCACCTCGCGGTTGGGGACATCTAAAACTACAGGGAACAGGCAGCGTCAAGTTTGGTTCAGCTAGGGACAGCATAGAGACGGTTTGGAGTTGGGTTCAGCTCGGTATTTATTCGGACGCGCCGTGACCAACCAGCGCGCTAGGAGGGACGAGCGATGGTTGGCGATAAGCAGTAGCGGTACACGCTATGCTAAATGTGTCTGATATTTTGCGCAGGCTGTCACAGCGTCGCAGTATCTTGCGCTCGAGTTCGGATCAATAAGTAAGAGAACGTCACTGATCAGTGTTTCCTTCTGCGCCGTCGACGTGACGGTGAAGCATCGCTGGGTCAGCTGAGCGTTCACATGGTTGTAACCATGCAAACGGGGCTGCCAGCCTTGGCATGAACGAGTCACAGAGAACAGGCAACCATGGAGTGCAAACTTCCGCCACGTGCTAAGATAGGTTGTTTTGATTGGTCGCTCTCGGTGTCGTCATTGGGAGAGTGAAATGGGTCCCAGGTCTCTTCGATTTGGCTGCACTAGCTGCACGAGTTCAGAGAGTGCAGCACTGTCGTATACGTTTTGCCAGTGCAGCGTGCGCCCTCTGCACTTGCCTCTTCTTTTTGTGCAAGTGCAGGCCTAGTTCTCGACGAGTTCACGACTACGCTGCACTCACTTCGGAGCAAGTGCCAGCCAGTTCACGATGGCCGGTGTATTTCCCAGCGCGCAGCAGACGACGGTTTAAATAGCTGTCGGCGACAGTATCAAGACAGTGACGGCTGTTCGCAGCAGCGATGGTTCTTACATTCCTGATGGGAATGGATACCTGTACGAGGGAGCAGGTGTGTTGTTCGATGGCTTACCGAAAAAAACGTGGTAAGCACGTGCGCGGTTTTGTTTGTATGCTATGGCTTCAAGCAGTGAACAGCAAACTTTAAATTCTGGATTCTCTTTTACGTGTGCACGAATTGCGCGTACCTGCGCTCGTACTGACCGTCTGAGGAAGCATTTTGGTACTCGCAAGCAAAGTCGCACCACGCTAACACCACAGACTTGTGCTGTCAAGGGAAATGCACCCTATGCGATTTCTCGGTCACCTCGCTAAGTTTGCGCGTCTACAGCTCGTTCTCATTGTTTTTTTTTTTCAGACGGCGAACGCTACACCCTTGTTTTTGAAGCTGAGCACGTACCTGCCGGCCAACAATGTGCTTCCGAAGAAAGCGGTATAGATGCCTCTGCCTCAGCAGAGGCCGTTGCACCTGCTTCTGCGGAAGCAGATTTCGAACTTTGGAGCGGCGCAAGAACGCGCTTTTTAATTGACAAATATGTCGACCTCAAGGATCTGGTTGGCCAGAAAGGGGGATTCAGGTATGTGTCCATCCCCGATTCTACGCAGCATGCTTGCAAACGCAAAAAATGTCTGACAAAAGTGGGAGAATTTTTTCCGAGCCGTTACTCTATTTGAATGCATTGGCAATCATTGTAATACAAACCAAAGTGCATTCCATATTTCATCCCAGCATGCTTTTGGAAATGTGACCCCTGTTTTTGCAGTTGAGTTTAATAGTTGCTGCAGTACGTGTTTCAGTTCTGGCTTGATTTGTTTAGGACAAAAAAAATGCTGTGGATGAAGTTGGCAAACCTCCTCAATGATGAGTTTAGAGGCACCCTTTCGGCTGTCCAGGTGGAGAACAAATGAAAGTCGCTGGAGCGGAGCTATAAAAGAGCGCGAACAAAAAATAATACATCGGGGCACCACCGTGTGCCATGCGAGTATGAGGAGTGAGTACCCAGTCCAATAAATGTCTAGCTGACTTGCTGAATAGTTCTAATGAACTTACACCATGTAGGAAGCTGGCCAAGGTGTTGGAGAAGGAGCACCATATTCGACCGCCAGCACTCCTTGAGACTGGAGTCACTGCAGGAAACTCAGAGTAAGTATACTAATTACAATAAATGCCCGTCTTTCTAGGTAGGCTTACAACTGGAATGGCAGACTAAATTTGGTACATGAGAAGGAACACACATGACAGGGCTAAGCACTGACTACAAGCTGAAATAACATTTACATTGTAAGCAATGCTTCTTATTTTCATAAGCAGTTAGAGCAAAAGAAGCATGTCGTATGTGCCCATTCTTGTGCAGCTGGTTTCCTAGTGAAGTATTTGGTGGAAACTACAGAGAGTGATCTAATGTTTGTATTCACATGTGTGCAAAATGTGGCCGCAGAGGACATCGACTCCTCCAGGGACATGGAGGAGGTGCCGGCCAGCATGCCCCGCAGGAAGAGGCAGAGGACATCCTCGAACAGCGTCATTGCTGAAACGCTGCTAAAATTGGACGCAGCCAGAGCGAAGCGCCACGAGGAGCGCATGGCCAATTTTGATATGCTGATTGAGGTCATGCGAACTAATAAGCAATAAACACTTGCACTTTGGTGTTTCGTGACCTGTGTGTGCTACATATCCCAAATGAAAAGGAAACGTTCAAAATGTGTTTCCGCATTTATTCACTTCAACTTGAACAGCACTAGAATTCGTGCAAGCACTACACAGACAGCATGGCAGTAGCATATCTTCATGAAAACAAGGCCGCCTTAGCATTGCTGCTTTGCAATGTATTCCCTCAGAGCCTCACTGTAGCCTAACAAATTAGGGTCAATATGTCCTGTTGGCTCAACGGTTTCCTGCATCGTCGAAAAGCGGCAAAGTCTCCCACTCTTCTAAAAAATCCCTTTCTTCATTACAGAAAATTGTGTAAAACGCAAGCAGCCATTACAAGGAAGCAGCTCTGTACTACAGTTTTGGCGTCAACGAAGTACAACCTCCGGAAGCGCTGCTTCAACAGTCCAAAAGTGTTTTCAATGGTCACCCTTTGTTGGCTATGCCTTCCATTGAAGTTTCTTTTCCACGAAGGAAAACTGTTCTGGTTGTCTCTGAAGGGTGTCATGAGCCACGGCATTAGCGGGTAAGCGCAGTCCCCAAGAACATTGCGGATGCGTTCTGAAAGAAGGAGCTTTCTCTCAGCACACGCGCATCGTGTGTTGATCCCGGAAAACCGACGAACACGTGCGTGAATCTGTTTTTATCGTCGCAGATCCCCTGCAGTCTGATGGACGGAAACTTCTTCCGGTTGTAGTAAGAATGTGCAGATTGATCCGGCCTAAGGATCTCCACATGACATCCATCGATGCACCCTATAGTGTTCCGGGGCCCCCTGCCACCGCCCTTCGCGAGGAATCCAGCTTTCACGCGGGCAATCTCCGCGCTGCCAGGCCAGCAGATTACTTCGTCCCTGATGGCGTGCAAAAACTTGACGACTCGGTTGACACAGACGTGCACCGACGACTCCGTCACGTCAAATTTATCGGCAATAGAGTACATTGAGCTCTGGGAGCCTATGTAGACTAAAGCTATCGGGCATGTTTTTTCAGCCGAAATCTGCCGCCTTCCTTGTACAGCATCGGGGAAGAAGGCGGATGCCATGAAGCGAGCGCTCAGCTCATCGAAAGTCCTTCTAGATAGCCGGAAGAGTCTCTTGAACTCCACTTCGAAGTACGTGCCCACTACAGTTTCACAGTAGCCAGGGATACGATGGCGATCGTTTCTGACGACACCACATGCAACTAAAATGCACATCTCGTCGAATTCTTCGTCGCTGTCGGACTCTAACGGCTCCATAGCCGCTTGCAAGCAGGCAGCCATATCGATCGCGTTTATAGACACACACACGGAAAGTCCGATGCACCACACAAGAAAAAGAAAAAACGCAGCACGAATCAGTGGAGCACTCGGCACAAAGAATCCGCCTAGGGAGCCGGCGAAGCGACGCTGGCGACGCGCTGCAGACGACAAGGCCTGCACATTTTGTGAACTTGCCTATTCGTTTTGACAGCGACAGTGCGGCGCTAGTGTTGTGAACTGCTAGAACTGGTCTTGCGCGCTCGTTGCACGGTGGCGGAACTACTGCGGAACTAGTGCAGCCAGTTCAGCCAAAATGGGAAGCTGCGCGAAAATCGAGTTGAGGGCAGCATTTTGTTTGCTTGTATTTTGAAATTTCTTCATTGAATAACTGCCGTTCCTATGCATCGATTTCCGTAATTCTTTTTGAGTCAGCATCTGTGTGACATAAAGAATCCATCTGAAGCATAACCGGCATCCGTTCAAGTGATGTTTCGCAGCCCCTTTAAGTTGTATCCGACTATAGTGTCGACGAGGCTCCGTACATACTGTGTGCAGCGACGTTCTGTCGTCTGCTAGTGTCGTCCCATAGCGATGCAATGGACCCTTATTTTTTAAACGTCTTTCCCGAGGACTTTGCTCCTCTGCTCATGTAGTAGACGGCACAACAGGTAGGCATTGACACGAAAAAAAGACGACAACGTCGAAAAGACAAGGTGCTAACTGGAAAACGAAAACTAAAACGGAAAAACCGTGCTGAGGTCCGATTTCGTGCACTGCCAAAGGCTGATTTCCGTGACATTTATTTATTTATTTTATTTACAGGATACTGCCGGCCTCAGTTTGAGGCCTTAGGCAGGAGTGGGCATATCAATAATACATCAAGAAAACGAACATAGAGAAAAACATCGCAAGAATTTAAGTGAGAAGAAGAGACGAAATCCAGCAATAATAATAGTAACGAAAAGTAAAGCGCGACAAAAACAACAAGGCGCGTACACAGCAGCATGACACAACCACGCATGCTCAGTCACTTGAGCAAGAAACGAAATGTACAAACAATGAAAACAATCATGCGTATGAAGCACTCAAGGCATTGCGCACAACGACACGATGGTAATTCTATTTTGCTTCAATACTGTTAAGCATGCCGCAGAATGACTGGACCGTCGGGCATTCCACTGTACTCGAGGTGAGCGCATTCCACTCACGTACTGTCCGTGGAAAAAACGAGTTTTTAAACACGTTAGTCCTGCAAGAAAATTCTTTAATTTTTTTCGAATGATTAGATCGTGTTGGGCGCTTCACTTCCGAGAGAAGCGTTTGCGGGTCGGTAGGCTGGAAACGCCGATTGGTCGGTGGGATGCGTGTCTGCGTGACGTTTTTTTCGCTTCGCCCTCGTTCTCAACCGCATGTGGGGTCGCCGCGCCTCTCTCGGCCTGTCCCTAAAGTGCCTAGGGAATCGCTAGGTCCGGCCGTCCGCCGTGCGTGCGTGGTCCGCGGGCATTCCCTTCGAGAGTCTGGGCTACGGCGCGCTCGTTTCGGGAGCTCTCCAGGTATCGCTTTTTTGCGTGGTGCGCTCGTCGGCGACAGCCAGCTGAAATTTCTGTACAGTTCTCGCTTCCACGACATTACGACGACCCGCATAAAGGTACGCATTTTATCTCAAATTTCGCTTCATGTAGTGCTGTGCCGCTTACCTACATGCCTTGCGCATTCCAGGACCTCGTTTAACTGCTGCAGGAGCACGTGGCTAGTGTCGTGCTGGTGTTCAAAGTTTTGCCACGCCATTACGACGACCCACATAAGGCGCGGTTTGAGTACCGCCGGCGCGCCACCTGAACCGCCGTCTGCCAGTGCAGTGCAGCTTTGTTTAATTCCTTAGAGACTTCTCGCGCTTTATGGAAATCGACGGCAGCCGTGAAAATTTACATATTACTCGCTACAGCATTATGCCAGCGCAGCGCGCCTTTGTTTCTTTGCGTTGGCAAGCGTTAGAAGCGCGCGCCGTCTCGCGCTTTGTCCAAGTCGGCTCTCGTATTCACAAACTGGCCTTACCTTTACCTTACTTTAACGCGAAAGGCGACTTTCAGAAAGGTTGCTGAAAGTGCAAGGTAAGGGAAAGGCCAAGTGTGTTTCAGAAATCTACCTTTCGGCAGCCTTACGGAAAGGGCCCTTACCCACAGAAGTGAGACGTATGGTAACGAGGCTAAAGAAATATTAATGCCTGCTGCATCAGTGGATTTACTGATAACTTGTTTTGTATACTATAGAAAGCAGATAAACATATACTGGAGCGGTCATAATCATTCAGTAGACGATATTAACTAGCCTGACTCAAATTTTTACGCATGTTTCCTCTTGGTCTAGCCACAGTGATAGGCAGCCGTCGATACAAGAAGCTTTGTTGAGTCGACGTCGGTGTTTGTTTATTTTCGTGTGCCTCGATCGTGGTGTGTTGTGCTCGTGCGCGTTTATTTTCTTCCTGTTTTGCTCTGAGCGCAAAAAATGCGCCTTTCTGAGGATTGTTGGCCAATACAGAGATGCTGATAGAAGTGACAACTTCGGTAGAAGGAAATTTCATGTCATAGCCGCTTTGCTGCTGCTGCTGCTGCTGCCTTGTGCGGCTCGCCCTTGGCTGATACACTGGTGAAGGCATCGCGGAAATCGAGCATATCTTTATTTTGTTATGGCACGGGTTCACAGTGAAGGTGTGACGAGAGTAGTATATTTATTTTAGCGCTGGCGTGTTCCGAAGCGCCCTCAGCTGGGGCATCGATGCGAAACTAGCTAGGCTTAGCGACGAGCAGGGCAGTCAGGAAGCAGCGTAGTCCGTCGCCGGGCGCGCCCGCAGGCGGTGTCGCTGCCGGAAGGTGGGCTCTTGCGCAGGTATGCGGTCATTGCTCGAATATGGCAGACAGTCTTTCCGATAGCATGGCTGTTATGTTTTTTCTGATGCGAACGTGAAGTGCACCTAGCCGGCTGGCCGGCCGGCTAGCTGAATCCCGTGCGCCGGCGTCAAAAAATGAGCTGAAGGTTGTTCTTGACGTAAGTAATAGAACATGAGATAGAAAAATGTCAACAATATATCATTTTTGTGGAGTACTGGTCAATACTGAGTTGTTGGTAGAAGTGACAACTGTGATACGAGCAAATTTCTTGCGAAAACTGCCTCGCAGCTTCCGTTGGCCCACCGTCGCGGTCGGGCTCGCTTGGCGTCCGCCAGCTCCGGTGCCGAAGGCATAGTGCGAATCGACCATATTTTTAGTTTATTTTGAGATAATGCTGTTGGCAGCACAGTAATATCAACAGTGCGCCATTATTACAGCGCAGGTGACTTCCGAAGCGCTGTGCGCTGCTGCATCGATGCGAAACAGGCTATAGGCCTAACGACGACCAGGCCAGCCGGGCGCAGTTCGTAGCGAGGCGTGCCCGCGGGTGGTGCTGTAGCCAAAAGCTCGGTACTTGTTCAGGCATGCTTTGTCACTGCTCGACGATAGCAGGCAGTCTTTCTGATAACATAGCTTTTTACCTTTTCTGGTGCGAACTTCAAAGCGTGACACCGGCTGTGGGCAGCGCTTGAGCCGAGCTGCGCATCGATGCTTGCCGATCGGTGTTTCCTTGCTTGCAGTGGGGCTGCAGTTCGCAAGCAGCGACCAGCGCGGCGCACCGACGAAGTTTTCGCACATGTCTCTTCTGCTTTATTTTTTGCATATCTTCGGTTTAGGGAAACTTGACCAGTGCCGGAAACAACGTTGCTACGATTGCGGGGGATATAATCGATACCACCGCTAAGGATACATCGACAGGGTAGCCGGCGACAACTTGGAAAGTTCCCGCACCGTAAAAGCGAAGGGTGGTAAGCAGTCGCAGCAGCAGCGGCACGGGGCAACCTCGTCCGTTAGGGCAGCGGTGAAGCGGCAGCACAGACAAGAGTTCCAGCAGGGCAGGCTTCGAAAAGCGGTACCTCGCGTGAAGCTCATCGTCGAGCAGCTTCATCGGGTACTGGCGATCCCTCACTCGCCGTGCCGGCTTCGCACGATGGGGCACCTGATCGATTTCTTCCATTAACTCCGTGAACTTGATTTATCGGAAAAGCGGTCGTCGATCGTACTCGGTTGCCATGTTGAATTGACGAAAGGAGCTGCTAAAGGTAGGCCAGGGGCTACCTTTGCGAACGCGCCCTTTCCGAGGCCGAAAGGGCGGCTAAAGGTGCAGTTTAAGGGTAAGGTTGGTTTCTGAAACCCGGAAAGGAACCATAAAGGTAAGGACCTCGAAAGGGAAGGTAAAGGTCGGTTTGTGAATACGGGGGTAAAACTCGCGCTAGGCCTCGTTGCCTGGTTGACAAAGTGCATTGCTTTTTTCCTTTCAATGGCAAGCCTCTGCCACTACAGTCGGCGCCCTTAATTCTATGATCGCTGTCAGCTTCAACAGCAAGTCCAAGAAAAGTTATGACGATCGCGCGGTGTGGAAATCTGCGGTAGAGACAAAAAACTCATGCTTGTAGCTACAGTCTTACCCAGCACCAGTGCACCTTTGTTTATTTCCGTACCGACTACTCGCGCTTTGTAGAAATCGACGCCAGCCGTGAAAATTTACATATTAGACCTCGCTACAGCATTAGCCCAGCGCAGCGCGCCTTCGTTTCTTTGCGTTCTAACTTGTATGCAGCACACCTTTGTTTGCTCGTTACTTTTGTTCTTTTCAGTCGTTTCCTGAATCTGTCCAAAGAGCCGGGCTAGGTGGATGATTGTTCGCCGTCAATGGAACCACATGGCGATCGCACTGCATACAGCACGACTTTGGTCCCTGTGTTTTTTTTTTTTGAATAAAAACATCAGATGTCGAAGGTCATGGCCGTGTCCGAGGATTGCTTCGATAGCTGGGGCAAAACCATGGGGACCGCACACGCTGTGTCGCCGCTGCCAAGTGAAGAGGCACAAAACGGCTGTCAACCTTAATAAAGGCCCTTCTCGGGGCCGCCTCAGTGTTTCCTGGCCAATCACGCGCTTTGCACCCTGTGCACGTGTTCTCCACATTTCTAATTAAATAGGTCCTTCAAACCCTGCAGAAGGCTTGAATTAGGAACTGCTAATATTAAGATGGTGCATGGTACTTGAAAAACAATGGCAAAGGTGAAGCGGGGCTGGAGTTACACGCAAATAAAAAAAGGTTGGGGGTACCCAGATAAGCTGAAATGGTTTTGGACAGGACTCCTAGTTATTCGGTATAAAATACTCAAATAATGCATATTGAAGAGTTTATCAAGGTTTTTGTAGAAATATACTCTAAGCACTTTCCCTTCAAGAACATTACGCCGTCTAAACGAATAAGAAAACCATGGATCACGCCAGAGCTCAAAAGAATGATAAAGCGCAAAAACAAGTTTTACCATGCTTTTTTGAATAATTCCTCTCTAGAATCTCTAATTTTATTTAAAAAACAACAAATTAACTAAATGCTGAGCTTCGGCGTGCTAAGATTGTGTATCATCAAAAACTGTTCTCTGATTTTAGAATGAAATATTCAGACGCTTTCTGGAAAGTTGTAAATAACTTGTTATGTCGCAATACGAAAAATGCGCCAACTCAACGAATAATCTATAAGGGCTCTGACTTATCCGGTCAGGCTCTTGCTGACCATTTCAACAGCTATTTTTAACTACCCATTTACCTATGATGCATCTACCTGAAGTTCCTTCATATTGTAGCCCTTTCGAAAGCCTTTTCCTTGAGCCCACCAGTGAGCCCGAAGTATGTACAACCTTTATGAATTTAAGTAATAGCAAAGCCTTAGATGTTGGAAATAATCAGATAAAACCAGTCAAATATGTACTATCTTTTATTATAACTGTCCTTGCATACATCTTCAATTTGTTAATTGAAACGGGAGTTTACCCGGAATAAATGAAGAAAGCAAGAGTGACAGTTGTGTTTAAAGGGGGAGATAAAGATGTAGTGTCCAATTATAGACCAATATCTGTGATTCCAATGTTTTCAAAGGGCTTGAAAAAAGTAATCTTTTCCCGTGTAGTGAACTTTTTTAATGCAATACAAATCCTGTCTGATGCTCAATTTGGCTTCCGAAGGGGCAATTCGACGGAAACAGCTTCGTTATCACTTAAGGAATGTATCCTGCAAAACATTTAAGCAGGTATTCTCACTGTCGGACTCTTCATTGATTTTAGTAAGGCTTTCGATTCCCTAAACCATCAAATTTTAACTCTTAAACTTTCTCAAAACGGAGTTCGTGGAACACCTTTAGACCTCATGAAATCATACCTGCAAAATCGAAAACAATCTGTCTTTTCTGGCGGTACGAAATGGTGTGCCTCAAGGTAGCATTCTGGGCCCGATGCTTTTTAACATCTATATAAATGACATTGTGCATATTTATGACAAAGCGAAATTTATTATATACGCCGATGATAGCAGTATGATGATAGCAGGTCATGACATAAACAAGTTAATTGAAGAGTGCAACGTAATCCTTACGAAACTAGAGAACTGGTCCTCTTCTAATTGCCTCCAAATAAACCCTACAAAGACTAAGGTAATAATTTTCCGTGCAAGGAACAAGCCAGTCGAACTACAATGCGCTCCTAAATACGCAGGTCAAGAAATTCAAATTGTAGACAGCCACAAAATCCTTGAAGTTACTTTCTTGTCGCATCTCAGGTGGGATCGGCATGTGGAAAATATTTGCAAAAAGCTCTCTTCAGTAGCAGGTGTTCTAACACGATGTCGATGGCTCCTTCCCACTCACGTGAAAATTCAAATTTATCATGCTCTTTTCGGTTCCGTAACTCTGTTTGGGCAACACCACAAAAACAAATATGATAAAAATACAGGTTCTGCAGAAGAAAATGATCCGCTACATTGCAAACCTTCCTTATCTGCCTCTCCAACGCAAACTGCTTTTAGAAATTATAACATAATTCGTTTTGAACATATATATGTTTTTCGCATTTTGAGGTTCTTTTACCATTCTTCTCCTGCTTATAGAGATTTCTTAATATGTACTACACATTTAAGGACCGCTTCGAATCGACTCTACACCTTAAACACCGATCTCTGGTATATTCCATATTTTCGAAATAATTATTAACTACAAACGCTTGAACACAATTTACCTACCACTCCTAATAAGTACAAAGTTTTGGCTAGTGTTAAACTAAGCGAGTTAAAAATGTATTGTGTTAATATATAGCCAGGTTGCATTTTATGTGCCTCTCTTGTCTGCCTGTGCCATGTATGCCTATTGAGTGTTTTTCTCTATTTTTCTCGGGTCTTTGTTTTCATGAGTCTGTAAACTGTTGTTAGTGAATATACATGCTCATTGTTTTCATTGCATTTAATCTATATGTCACTTGCTTCGTTGTTCTTGTGTTTTTATAATATATATATATATATATATATATATATATATATATATATATATATATATATATATATATATATATATATATATATATATATATATATATATATATATATATATATATATATATATATATATATATATATACGGTTGAGTGACATAGAAACTAAACTAGACGCAGTATCGAGACTGGAAGCCAAAATCGTTCTCTGTCAAGACCAGCTCGAATCTATGAATCGTGTAATTAAAAACCTGGAAAACAGAATAGATGACTTGGAAAACCGCAGCCGTAGATCGAACTTAATTGTTTACGGCTTCAAAGAAGAAGATGACGAGACTTCTGAGTCCTTGGAGCGTGATGTTAACCAAAAGATCATTCAGGACAAACTTGATCTCGCACCAGTTACCATAGAGCGCATTCATCGTTTGGGAAAACCTGCAGAGAACAAAACTAGGCCAGTTATATTCAAGCTTCTGGACTCCCGTCAAAAAAACCAAAATTCTAAAGCAAGGACGTAAACTGAAAGACAGTGGTATATCGATCGGTGAAGACTTTTCCTATAAAACAAGAGACATAAGAAGAAATCTCTGGAACAGTACCAAGCCGAACCGCGATAAAGGCGACAAAGTTTCATTAGTTTTCGACAAAATTTTTATCAACAGTCAAGCCTACGTTTGGGACTATGAAATGAACGACAAGGTGCCTTTGCGAAAAAACTATCGTACGAAACAGACACGACCCTTAACGCATTCAGTGGTGCAGTCAACTCCATAGATCACGCAATTCTAAGCCATAAAAAGGTCTCTGCTTCTAAATACCGATTTCCCCAACATAAACGTAATAGAGGTGACAAAGGAATTGCGACAGTGACAGTGAATAAGCATCTCCGAATAATTAATGTTAACGCTCGAAGCATCGCCAATAAAACCGAGCAGCTTGAAATCCTTCTCCTACAACATGACCCTCACGTTGCGGTTATAACAGAAACTTGGCTGCACAGCGAGATTACCGACGACCTCATCTTTCCACCCTCGTACAAGTTATTTCGCAAGGATAGGCCCTCGAGAGGTGGAGGAGTTGCAGTACTCATTAAAAATAATATACAGGCTGTTTCGCTAGAAGATGTACCTGATCTTGAGTGCCTTTGCATGAAACTGTTTTGCTGGGGACATTGCTTTATTTTGTATGCGGTTTACAGGCCTCCTATTGTAACGCAAGATTATCTAACTAATTTACAAGTTCACATGTCAAATTACAAAAAGAGTAAAATATGGCTATTCGGTGATTTCAACTTACCTGGCGTTAACTGGGAACGTCTGCAGCCATGTTCCGGGTGCAAAAAAAAAAACGTGGATATTGTATTCGACATTATGTTCACGCACAACTTGTGTCAAGTGGTTCGCGAGCCAACCCGCGAATTTCGCATGAGTAATTCACTGTTGGATCTTGCATTTGTTCCCCATGTTTTCCATGATTGCAACGTGTGTGTCGCACCAGGACTTTCAGATCATCATCTTAGTGTTTTCATTCCCATAAAACCGCTTGCCAAGACAAAAACATGTAAAGCACATCGTATCATGGACTTCACACGTGTGATGACGCCTCAGTTATTGAGCATCTTGAAACATGCATTGTCGAATTTGATGGAACCGACGCCTGCGCACTCTGGAATCAGTTTAAGAAAATGTGTCACTATTGCCTTATAAGTTTCATACCTGTAAAATACAAAAACATTCGCAAGCAGACGCCTTGGATGACACGCAGTATCATTCATCTCAGACGCCGAATCAAAAGGCTAAAAAAGCATCGTGCACAGCAGAGCACAATCAACCATTTAAGAGAAAACCTCGCCCTTGCTGTACGCCGTTCAAAAGATTATTATTTCAAAACAACTCTGCCGAACTTCATAAAAAACGACCCGGGTAAATTCTGGCGCCACATTAGCGATAAATAAGCCCCTATATCAGAAGTGACTATCAACGGTACAACGGTTACCAATCAGCCTGCCATTGCTCACCATTTTAACAATTACTTTCACAGTGTATTTTCTAAACCAAAACCGTACGATGCACCAAGCACAACTTCAGCACATCCATCTGAAGTTAGCTTCATCTCATATGATGGTGTCGTTTCAATGTTACTAAACCTGAAAACTAAATCATCCCCAGGGCCCTAACTGTACTTTACTCATATTTGGAGACTAACTTTCCTAGTATCAACTGGTTCACACAATCCGTCACAGCGAGTGAAACTGAAGCTAACATGTTTCTTCAATCATGTCTTGACTTTTCACTATCGCAACTCATTACCAATCCCACGCGTCGCACATCGAGTACTGCCAACATTATAGACTTAATATTAACAAATAATCCCGATATTTGTTCAGACATTATTCATTTAGATGGCATTTCGGATCATGACGTAATAACAGGACGCATAACTGGTTCTTTTAACGAAAAGAAAACGACTGTTAAACAAATCAGATGTTACAACAGAGCTAACTATGAAAAAATAAATTCCGAATTCGAAATTTTTTCCACCCAGTTCATTATTCAATATTTATTGCGCACTGTTCAGCAAAACTGGGATTTATTCAAGAGTACTTTTAATAAACTTATCGATGATTTCGTTCCTCTAATGACCATTAGATGTAGCAGCAGTGCACCATGGTTTACCCAGAAGTTGCGACGTGCCAATAACAAGAAAAAGCGATTTTACCGACAGGCAGTGAAAAATGGTGTTCTAAGCGCGTGGGAAAAGTACAAGAAATGCGACAAGGACTACCAGTCACTACTGAAATCCACTCGACGTCACTTTTTCAATCACGACCTGTCATCTCTGCTAACCAACAACCCTCGTAAATTCTGGCGCATCATAAATCCTGGCTTTCAACCCGACATTTTGCTTTCCGACAGCGACGGCGTCATAATTAAAGAGTATGAATGTGCTCAGGTTTTCAACGACGCCTTCTCATCAGTATTCACCAAAGAAGACATTAGCGCATTCCCTGACTTAGATATAATCCAAGATATTTGCATGCCTGAAATAGTTATTAATGAAACTGGTATTTTAGCTTTATTAAACAATCTTAAAATAACTAATAGTTCGGATCACCTCGGTTTCAACAATAAGTTGCTGAAGAACACATCCCAAAGCATTAGCGCTGTGTTGTCCTGTTTGTTTTCGCAATCATTATCGCACGGATTAATTCCTAATGACTGGCGGATAGCCAAAGTAATACCTATATTTAAATCAGGTGAGCGTTCCTCTCCATTAAACTATCGACCCATCTCGTTAACCAGCACTGTTTGCAAACTACTCGAACATATCATTCACAGCCAAGTCATCAGCTATCTCGAAGATCATAACATTATTTTCGATTATCAGCACGGTTTTCGCAAGGGATTTTCTTGTGATACTCAGTTAGCTGGCTTTATTAATGACTTACAATTATCACTTGACGCGGGCTTTCAGGTCGACGCAGTGTTCCTGGATTACTCAAAAGCTTTCGATCGGGTTCCTCATCAAAGACTTCTACTGAAACTAGCACAGCTTAATATACACCCTAACGTGCTCGCTTGGATTAAGGACTTTCTGTCATCTAGAACTCAGTATACCTCCGTTAATAATTCTAACTCTTCCTCTGCTAATGTGACATCTGGGGTACCACAAGGAAGCGTGCTAGGGCCTTTGCTTTTTCTAATCTATATTAATGATTTACCTGCCTGTGTAACATCTAGACTTCGCCTTTTCGCTGATGACTGCGTAATTTACCGTAACATTACTACAGACAGTGACCGCCAATCTCTACAATCTGACCTGAACGCAGTAAGCTCTTGGTGCTCATCATGGTTAATGGCAATAAACGTTTCTAAAACTAAACTAATATCTTTCACTCGCCGTACAGCTCGCATTCCAACCACTTATATTCTAAATGACAATACTGTGGAACTAACATCAACATACAAGTACCTTGGGGTGCACCTTCAGTTTGACCTAACATGGCATCACCATATCGACCTCACCCTAGCATCTGCTAACCGCTCACTTGGTCTTCTTAAACGTAACCTCAGATACGCCCCTATACACGTTAAAAAGCTTGCTTATATAACTCTAATACGCCCTAAAATCGAATATGCTGCGGCCATTTGGGACCCTATTCAAGCCTACGTTATCACTAACATTGAATCCTTGCAAAACCGTGCTGTTCGTTTCATATTTTCAGACTACTCACCCTTCACAAGCCTTTCAGCATTAAAAAAACGTGCCGAACTGGAAGATTTGTCATATCGCCGTAAACTTGCTCGCTTAACCCTTTTCCATAAGCTTTATCACCACCCATCCCTTCGCCGTGATTTGTTTCAGTCACCTGATGCTCTCTTTCCACGCCGTGATCATTCTTTCAAAGTTAAACGCGTAAACTGTCATTCATCGTCTTATGCCAATTCATTTATTCCCCGTACTATCACTGAATGGAATAGTTTGCCATCAGTCATCGCCACAGAAACTGACAATAAAAAATTCCAAGAGCTTCTTCGCTGTGACGGAAATGTGTAAATGTTTGCTGTTTTTGTTAGTGTTCAATTTTTCTTTGTGTGATGCCTTATGTTTTAATTAGCGTTTTTTTTTTACACTTACTTGTTGAAATGTATCGCGATTACTTATGATTGTACCCCCCCCCCCCCCCTATGTAATACCCTCTTCTGGAGGGCCTTTAGGGGTAACTTGAATAAAATATTCATAACGGGTTTCTTAGGAGGTATGCTGAATCTCTGGCCAGGTTTTTGGTTATTATATTTCGCGCGTCATTGTTAACCGGGTGTGTACCTGAGGACTGGAAGATAGCCCGAGTCGTACCTGTATTTAAAAAAGGCGACCGCCTTCAGGTGACCAATTATCGACCTATATCCTTAACGTCATCTTGCTGCAAATTAATGGAACATATTGTCGCAACTAGCATTAATGAATTCTTAGATCGCAACAACATTCTGACAGATTACCAGCATGGTTTTCGCAAAGGGTTTTCCACAGTAACTCAACTACTTTCAGTTATCCATTCTTTTGCGGCATCACTTGACAATAGCAGCCAGATTGACGCGATCTTTCTAGATTTCAGTAAAGCGTTTGACAAAGTTCCACACCAAGCCTTATTCTAAAACTAAAAACTATTGGACTTCCGCCTATATTTATTTCCTGGATAAATGATTATTTAACTAACCGGAGTCAACATGTTTCAATCGGTCGTCACCAGTCTGGCTGTCTCCCAGTCACATCAGGTGTGCCACAGGGAAGCGTACTGGGGCCACTACTCTTTCTAATATACATTAACGACATCATCGGTGAAGTTTGTACTGGCGTACATATTCGATTATATGCTGATGACTGTGTTTTATTTCGCGATGTTAGCAATGAAAACGATCAGAGTGACCTACAAAATACGCTTACTAATATTGTACAGTGGTGCAAGCGCTGGGACATGACACTGAACGCAGATAAAAGTGTTTCTCTTCGCATAACTAACAAGATAAACGCTCTACAATATGCATATAAATTAGAATCATCACCATTGCAACAAGTAGCGTCCGTAAAGTACTTGGGTGTAACACTTACTAATAACCTTTCCTGGAACTCTCACATAGATAACATCTGTTCACTCGCATTCCGTAAGCTCTGTTATATAAGGCATAAACTTCGAAACGCCCCCGCTAACGTTAAGCTCTTAGGTTACAATACTCTAATTAGACCCAAGCTTGAATATGCTTGCATAATTTGGGACCCGTATACTAAGTCTAACATAAGAAAGCTCGAGAACGTTCAAAGGAAAGCAATTAGATTCATATATTCAAAATATCTACCCACTGACTCCCCCTCAGACTTGATGCATGCTAACGGTATTGAAGAACTACAGGTAAGAAGACGAAATTTTCGTTTAGATTTTCTTTCATTACTTCTTAATAATAAACTCAGACTTGACCCTTCTGCTTATCTTTCCCCAATGCCAACACGGAATACACGACACTATCACAAAGCTCTTTTAAAACCATATTTTGCCCGGACTAACTCGTTCAAGTTTTCCTTTTTCCCACGCACCATATCTGACTGGAACTCATTAACCGAACCAAATCAACCCTGAAAAACAGACGCGTTCCTCAGCCATCTTTGATATTGCGTATTATGTATTTTTTTCTGCTTTGTCTTGCATTGCTGTATTGTTGTATTTTTGTTGCTATACTTTTGCTTTTTGTGCACCTGCCCTTCCTGCTTGGACCTAACCATGGTCTGCATATATATATATATATATATATATATATATATATATATATATATATATATATATATATATATATATATATATATATATATATATGAAGGGAGCCAACATTCACCGAAACCAAGGTGCATATAGTAAAACACGTTGCGGGGCTAGTTGGTTATGCATATTCTTTCGTTAAAATTTAAGCAGCGCTAACTTTTAGGACGAATACACAGAAGACATGACAGGACGGGCGCTGACTCCAACTATGTTTATTGAACACGTTTTTTCGTAGAACATATAAGACAAAACGAACCGTGAGCGCATGCGCATCTGCGACAGACCACAAAAAGAAAAGGCCAAGATGACAACGATGACAGCTAAGGTAGATTAATGAGGGCGGCACGCATTTCGTCCCATATTTTTAAGCAATCTGAATTCGCTGGCATGCAGGGAGACAGAAGTGGTGCTGACACACGTGTCGCCTTTTGCCTTGATGAAAAATGCTTCGGATAATTCCCGAGCTAATCTATCTTTGCTCCTGGTTAGAATTTTGATTTTGTCAAGCCGTGGCTCACAGTTCTCATCGTTTTGGTCCTTGCAAGAAAGGCAATGAGCGGGTAGATTCAGGCATGAGTCTGATGCGTTTCCCAAACTTCGTTCATGTTCCCTGGCACGGTCGTTAACACAACGCCCTGTCTGGCCAACGTACACTTTGCCACAAGAAAGGGGGATCTCATAGACCACACCCGTGGCACAAGGTGTCCCATAACCTAAAAAGGGTGGGCAACAAGTACGGCGTCCCGATGGTGTTCTCTGCGCCTTGTAAACTGGCTAAGATGCGCCCTAAGGTCAGCAGCAGTGGCCCTGCAACATCCGGCTGTGGAACAAAACACGCCAAGCCCTTTGTCCGGTGTGCCACGGGTGTGGTCTATGAGATCCCCCTTTCTTGTGGCAAAGTGTACGTTGGCCAGACAGGGCGTTGTGTTAACGACCGTGCCAGGGAACATGAACGAAGTTTGGGAAACGCATCAGACTCATGCCTGAATCTACCCGCTCATTGCCTTTCTTGCAAGGACCAAAACGATGAGAACTGTGAGCCACGGCTTGACAAAATCAAAATTCTAACCAGGAGCAAAGATAGATTAGCTCGGGAATTATCCGAAGCATTTTTCATCAAGGCAAAAGGCGACACGTGTGTCAGCACCACTTCTGTCTCCCTGCATGCCAGCGAATTCAGATTGCTTAAAAATATGGGACGAAATGCGTGCCGCCCTCATTAATCTACCTTAGCTGTCATCGTTGTCATCTTGGCCTTTTCTTTTTGTGGTCTGTCGCAGATGCGCATGCGCTCACGGTTCGTTTTGTCTTATATGTTCTACGAAAAAACGTGTTCAATAAACATAGTTGGAGTCAGCGCCCGTCCTGTCATGTCTTCTGTGTATTCGTCCTAAAAGTTAGCGCTGCTTAAATTTTAACGAAAGAACAAGGTGCATAGAGGAGCGTTAATTTTTTTAAATGTGTTATGCTTATCAGTGGGATAATAATACTTAGATTAATAAATCGCTTAAAGAAAATTACTTATAAAGTAGCAGAAAAAACAACCATGCCGCCGGTGGGATCCGAACCCACGACCTCCGAATATCGCGTCCGGTGCTCTTACCAACTGAGCTACGGCGACGGCTGTCCAATCTGCTGCTCTCGTGGGTATTTACGTTTACTGGATGTAAGCGAGCCTTGAG
This sequence comes from Amblyomma americanum, assembly GCF_052857255.1. NCBI lineage: Eukaryota > Metazoa > Arthropoda > Arachnida > Ixodida > Ixodidae > Amblyomma > Amblyomma americanum. The sequence goes on along the minus strand of NC_135497.1, from coordinate 556,925,078 downwards.
AGTGTTCACCAGCGCCACCCTCGACCATAGCGGCGGACGTAGCACGTCCTGTAATACCGCGAGCGTGACGTAGAACGTCATCTAACGGCGAGGGCGGAAACTGTGCGAGAGCCCTCTTAAGCAACCTGTGGCATCAAGACTGACAGAACCGAGACCCTCTTTAAGCTATTAGCAGACAAGTTAAAGGAAATGAGGGGCCCGTTTGACAAATTTATGAAGGGAGCCAACAGTCACCGAAACCAAGGTGCATAGGGAAACGTTAATTTTTTTTAATGTGTTATGCTTATCAGTGGGATAATAATGCTTAGATTAATAAATCGCTTAAAGAAAATTACTTATCAAGCAGCAGAAAAAACAACCATGCCGCCGGTGGGATCCGAACCCACGACCTCCGTCGCCGTCGCCGTTGCTCAGTTGGTAAGAGCACCGGACGCTATATTCGGAGGTCGTGGGTTCGGATCCCACCGGCGGCATGGTTGTTTTTTCTGCTGCTTGATAAGTAATTTTCTTTAAGCGATTTATTAATCTAAGTATTATTATCCCACTGATAAGCATAACACATTAAAAAAATTAACGTTTCCCTATGCACCTTGGTTTCGGTGGCTGTTGGCTCCCTTCATAAATTTGTCAAACGGGCCCCTCATTTCCTTTAACTTGTCTGCTATATATATATATATATATATATATATATATATATATATATATATATATATATATATATATATATATATATATATATATATATATATATATATATATATATATATATATAGAGAGAGAGAGAGAGAGAGAGAGAGAGAGAAATTTAAGAGAAGTGGGCACATTTACAGTGACACATTTATTTATCAACGTTTCGACCGCGGTGCGGTCTTCTTCAGGACTGTAGTGGTCTCGCGTCAAATGGACGTTTTAAGTTTGTGAGCTGCAGAGGAGGGCAAAAGGAGTGTAACAAGCAAATAGCAACAACAGTTCAAGAAATTGAACAGAAAAGTAAAACAAAAATAAAGATAGGGGTGTGGGGAGCAGACAAGGACAAGATTGGGGAGGAAGCAAAAAAAATAGAAAGAAAAGAAAAAAAGGGGGGAACTATTATAGTAAGGAAGGACGGGGTAAAAAAAGGAGATGGCGAAACGAGAGGAAGGGAGAGGAAGACGGTGCGGGGGACATGGGCAGCGCGGCAACCACAGGCATACGAAAAGCAAAACGTGCAAACAAAAGACACAAACAAAATGCACAAACACAAAGATGGGCGCCGCTGCAGAGGCGCCGCTGCGCAAATGACACTGGCAGCGACGAACAGGCCAAACCAGGCGCCTTTTGGGGGTCTCACTAATTTCCGGTGAGCCGAGGGCTAGAACGTTAAGGAAGGAGTGGGCTACGTTAACGAGCACATGTGTAAGAACTTACTCAGGGGGTCTGGGTTTCACTGAACGGCGCACCCCTCTCCCTGGGCGGGTCGTCGAACCTACTTCGTCGGGAATACTTGTTTGTAGGTGTGGAGGGCTGGGCTAGCTGTGTACAAAGATTTCCAATTGTCGGAAAAAAGTAAGGAAAGAACGTCAATACTGCACGAGGAAGGATAGTGTAAGTAAGGAGGGGTATGATTGCCTGGGTTATACACTAGGAGTTATAAAGGGTATATCTGAGTTAGCCAATTAACGAGACGTGTAGTATTATTTTGTTTGGAGGTCGTGAATAAAAGAAAGGATACCAGGCTTTTCGTTAAGACCTTGAATAGTATTAAACTTGTGGATAAAATAGAATTCACGTTGTTCACGTTCTCGCCTGTTTTTGAAACCCCCTTGAATAATTGTTACTTTTAGTTGGTCAAATGGGTGTCCTGAGTTTACATGCTTGGATAGGGGAAGATTGGGGAGAGACTTGGTGTGTGCGCGGTGATTGTTAAATTGAATGCGGAATGCAGTGTTTGTCTGTCTTATGTATTGCTGGTTACACGGTGCATTTAAGAAGGTAAATAATGTTCGATGAGTCGCAGTCAAACTTGCCGTTGATTGAATGCTGGAAAAGTGACCTCGTACTAGTTGCGGAACACGTAGTCTTCATGTGCTTGCAAACTTTGCAGCGACCTTTACCACAGGGCTGGCATCCATATTTTGGGGTTTTGTGTTCCTTGGAGTGGACTAGATGGTTCTGAATGTTTTTGGCACGCGTGTAAATCACGCGGGGTGCGCATGTAAATATTTTCAATAGTCGTTGACTTTGCTGGAGAATATTAAAGTGTTTATTAAAATACCAGGTTATTAAGATTAAGAATTCTGTTTATGTTCGGTGCGTTACTGTTAAATGTGAGAATAAGGTTTGTAGTGTAATCATTTCGGTTATCTCTTCGGTGCCCCTGGAGTATTAGACTACGGTTCTGATTTGAAGCTCTGCTTATGGCGTCATCAATAAAAAAACGTGGATAGCGCTGCGTTAAGAGCACGTAAACATTTTTAATGCTTTTTATACGTATATGTAAACATTTTTTTTTGCTTGAAGTGCGCTTGTCGTGTACTGCCATTTCAGAGGCGCTTGGGCCCAGTCAAGCTGCTTTTTAGCAGCTTTTAGCCCTTGCATCTCTCTAGGATGTAACTTGCATTCTGTAAAAATGAAATGAAATTGCATTTGGAAGAGACAGACAAAGTTTCATTTTGCAGTGTAAGCTTGCGTCTCTAGAATGAACAGAGAACGTTGCCTCACACTGCTTGGGCCTGTCGTTTGAACCCTCGTTGACCCCACGGAAAAAAAAGGACGTCTCTAGGAAACTATTTGCGGGATCTTTCCTCTGCTTCAGGAGGGGAGGGGGAAGGGAAGGGGGGTTGATGGCCTCGCCTTTGTCGGGTTCGCCGCTACACGCGACGCACGATGGACAAGAGGACGAAAGGAAGCGGGCAAAGCTGCCTTTCCGAAATGGGCCTTTTTCACGTTGCGAGTGCGACCCTAGCGGCGGCCGCCGAATCACAACTGGCGGTTCGGTCAGTCGGTTCGCGTCACGCGGTCAGCAGTAGTAAGTTTGGTCGGTTGATCATTTGCTAAAGTTTTCGCACTCATCCGAACGTCGGTATTTTGTTTCATTATGCTTTTGCCTTTATTGCTGTGAACATTTTCTTTCTGTTGAGCTGACAATGTTTTTGCTGATGGATTTTGCGCAATTTTCGGACGCGAGCAAGCAGTGGACGAACGATCTGACCTCTGTGTCGCCGGTTAGTGAGAATGCGATTGACGTGCACTTTGGCGCACAGAACCGGCAACTGCGGAAAGAATGGGCTTTCAAAGAGGCCAAATACATTCCCCGCATTGCATGTTGCGTTAATCAGCACTCGTCCGAGGGCGATCTGCTGATACGGAGAGAGCGGGCGACAGCGCCGACGCGGCTATCATTCTTCAGTTCGAAGATCGATGGCACGTAATCCGGATGGTCCAAGAAACGAGAGGGCATCCCTGCAAAAAATAAAACGTAAGGGGAATGATCGTCAACCTGACCTTTTTCAGAGATGTGCACCTTCTTCACTCTAATCACTGCAGTTTCAGGAATATAACAAACGGGAAGCAAATGTATTGAAAGCCCGGTCGTGATACAAAGTCGGGCGTGCTCTTTGTTTGATAACAAGGCTGAGCCATGGCTGTTGATGATGCGCAAACGATCTCACAGCATGATACAGCGCTGTGGAGGCACCGAGGCGCTTACTGACTGGCGTATTCGGCTGGCTGGTGAGTGAATGCACGAGAGTTCTGCTGAGGAATCCGTCAACTCGCATTCGTATAGCCCCTCCACTGAGATGGTCTGAAAAGGGCACAGTCCGCTGCAGCAAAATATGTCGAGGCGACTGCTTTCGCAGGAGAGTTGCTCCTAAGCGAAAGGTATCTGGCATTCTCGAGCCAACGTCGTCGTTTCCGCGAACATTGTGGTCGCGCACTCCCCCCGAGACCGGCTGTGCCACGGCGCGCGCACGTTGCCGTAGGCGTACTACATTTCTTTAACCTTTCACCCTATCTTTTAGGCTCCCTTCTGCTCGGATGCGGCACTGATATTATAGGTAATGAAAGAACGGCGCTATCGAGTAACGGACGGCGAAAGCCAAAGACGCACACAAACGCTGTCCTTGCCTCGTCGCCGTCCGTGTCTCGTTCGCGAAGATCTTTTCTATATAAGCCAACCAGCCCGACAAGTTCTACTGAAGTTATTATGCCCGGGGTGCTAGCAGACGGTCCCGCGCAGTTTCCGCTTATTTTTTCATGCAGCTACTTCTTCTACGCTAGCAAATGGACAACAGAGGCGTCGCACATTAGAAAATAGAGTGCAAGAAAAAAGAAAAGGAGTTTTTACCTGACACAAAGTCGTCGCTGCAGACACGCGAGTTGGCCGTTGGCTGTCACGCAGATCCATTAACAATCACACGGCACGTTGCCTGCGCCCACTTGGCTCTTTTGGCTTCATGGAGTGATGCCGCAGGGAGTCTAAAAAATCTTGCATTTACTGGCTTTTTGCTAAAATAAAAGCATACCACGGCAGCGCATCGCTGAGGTACTCGCCAGTGATTTCAGCAGACACGCAAAACTCAGAGTTGGCGACAGCTACGCAGCAGCGAAGCGCCGCTCGCGCGAACCAACCAGCCGCACCGCTCCAACCGCTCAACTGGCCGACGAACCACCAAAAAACGTGGCGGTCGCACGCTTCCCGCAGTGCACTGCAAGCGCATGCGCAGAGTGCCACCATGAAAAAGGCCCATTAACCGTGACTTACAGGTGCCTATAGCTGTGTTTGGATTCCAGGGAAGTAGCAGCCGACCCCTGAATCCTCCTCGCCCATTTCACATTTCATTTATTCCACATTTATCCTGTTACAGAAAAAATGTGAGGGCAAGGACTAAAAGCTGCTAGTTAAGCAGCTTGACTAAGGCCCTTGCCCCCTTTGATGGCAGCGTACAGCGGTTTCAAATCACACAAAAATTTACACACAATGATTAGATTAGTTTCTGCAGAAGTTCTTGCACTACAGCACAAAATACGATCAAATAATATTTTACGCGCGTACACCAGAAAACATTATACCGAGTCAGCACATGCACACACACACATATATATATAAAAACTCTATACACAAAAATTTATACAACATGTGCATACTTCAAAAATGATATCTGAAACAAAGACAAATGTATTTATACAGAAATGTTTCATTAATTACAACATGGAAATGCCAATCCTTAATCTATTGCTTCATACTGTTAGATTCCTAAAATATTTAACGAGTGCGGGTCTTGACGCTGTTCTTATGTCCATGTCTGTGTCTTGAAGTGTGTTTAATAATACTGGCAAGCGATGTTCCAATCTATTAAAACCGTTATTTGTGCGCGAAAAGGGGACTAGGCAAATGTTTCTGTGTCTTATGTTGTAAGGAACATCCCAAGAAGCATGTATTGGATTTTGCCAACGAGATTTTATACTTCATACTTAAGTTTAAATTGTATAGATGTACTGCAGGGACTATATTATATGTTGAGAAAAGCTCTATTGTATGGCCATCATACGGTAAGCCTGCAATGTGACGGATTGCTTTCTTCTGCATTAAAAATAGCCGGTGTATGTTCGCCTTTGATGTCGTTGCCCAAACAAGGCTACAGTAATTGATGTGTGGGGTAAATAAGGCATTATATAACATTAGCTTTATCTTAGGTGGGACAATGTAACGAAGTCTGCACAGAACGCCACAGGCCTTGGCCAAGTTGCGAAGCACATTTGTTACATGTGCATCCCAATTTAAATGTTCATTAAATACTACACCTAAGGTTTTCACCTCACGTACAGTATCTATTTTTTCTTGGCCTATCTTTAAACAAATACCGTAATCAAGAATTTTTTGCGCAGGTCGAAATAGGACAGCCTTGGTTTTTTTCGTATTTATTTCTAATGAATTTACTTTACCCCATTCTAACAGTTTACTAAATGTAATATTACCTAAAGACGATAATTCACTAGCGTCCTCTGACTGAATAAAGAAACTTGTGTCATCGGCATAGACTACAAAGAATGCCTGGTTGCTTATTGTTACTATATCATTTATATAGATAGTAAAAAGAATGGGTCCTAATATACTACCTTGTGGCACTCCACAAGATATATTGCGTAGAGCTGACGACTCCTCTTTTAGTGAAACGCTTTGTTGTCTCGCGGACAGATAGGATTGTAAAAGGGCAAGAGGTATTCCACGGAATCCGTAATGTTCAAGCTTAGAAAATAGGGTTGTGTGGTTAATTCTGTCAAATGCCTTGGAGAAATCTACAAAGGCGCCTAGTGTCGTGCCATGTCGCCATGTGCGGTGAAAAGAGCAGTGTGCAGAGTTTAAATGAAACAAGTATGAAGCTATACAATGAAGCCAATTACAGACAGCTAGAGGAATTTCAAGAGCATGCTGTGTGATGCTAGTTATCTCAGTGAAAACTATGCAGCCAACTATTATTTCGTTTTTTTTTTACCCAACAGACATGAAAGGTCTGAAGATGAATTAGTACCAAAACACATCGGTTCATCAGTTGTGATGCCTGAAAAAAGTTGTACCAACATATAAATACCCATGTCGTGATAATCAGGAATACTGAAGAATTGAGGAAAATTAAAACATTTTTTTTGTTCGGGCTCACACGCCTGCTACAAGCATCTTTATACGTAGCAATTTAAATGACTCTGCAGGAAGGTTTTTGGGTAAAAAGTACAGTATGGCAGGAAGGAGTCTTTAGAAAATGCACTGTGTAGAAATAGCCATACCAATTCCATCTCATCGTTCGATAAATGTAACAAATACCGTGCAAAGGAGCTTGCTCCATAGTATAGTTGCAAGTTACTGGTTGCATACCGCTCTGCAGTCACTGGACTGTGATTGTGTGTGCACTGCATCACAGTGCGTGGATTGCAGAACAGTTAGCCAACGCAGAGATGCTTGTTCCTATCGTTTACCACACATATAAACATCATCAATGAAACAGCATGCTATGTGTAACTTTTTGACATGTTCCTTTTTTGGCAGCCTCTAAAAATGTTTCCGCCTATATGAGCTGGCTTGTTTTGCAACAATATAACCACGGGACTGCTGTAACTTGCCACATTTTCAAATTGTATGAAAATCATTGCAGGTGAGGGGTCACCACCCTATCCTGTTTCCTGAAGGTCCCGTTGCTTTGTTGGCAATGCTTGGACAACCATGGCTAGCTTTCCGCATTCATGTGCACAGGGTATGCCCATTACGTGCATGCCTTTCCACCTAGTAATGGCTTACATTGCAAACAGAAAAAATCACGCAGAGCACAAGTACAGATAGTGTTTGTAGTCCACACTGTTGTTCACATACCCACGCGGGGGGATTGGCCAAGGTACAGTGGAGATTTGCCAATGAAGTATTTGCACGGGGGAGGAAAAGACGTGAGGCGGTGGCGTAGAAGACTGAATCAAGATAAAGATAGGAAAATTCAATTAAATTTAAGAAATACGAATTACAAGGAATAGAATCAAGCATTTTGGACATGAGACAAAATTTTGTATACAGCTAACAAGGTAACCGATCTGTTGCACTTATGTAATCATGAAGGTAGCCACAAACACTGCTTAACGGGAATTCCTTGGCGCTCGCACCGAACGAGTGAAGAACTGGAAGAGACAGAGGGAGTTGTTTTGATCGGAGGCCCCGACAGCGGGAACAGACGAGCCCGGCAGGCGCCATCGAACTATGTTTGACCAAAGGTGCTGTCATCCTGAGAAGAGGATTAGGAACGGCTCCTGGCGACGGCGAGCTGTGACGAAAGGCCTCTAATCCCTTCGTCGGGAGTATGGAATGCGGCATTTCTCCCGAACTGCGCCCTCACGGGTACCGGCAGATAGACCCGAACAAAGGCGCCGGACCCTCCTCGCTCGCTTGCACCTGCGCGGCCAGACAAAGCGGGGGCGGACACGGCTGATTCATCTTACCCTCTGGAATTCACCGGGCCGTCAGGACGCATCTTTCCACAGAGGGGATCACCGCCTACAAAGCCAACTACATTATGCACCTGGTCAACCCGTCTGAAACAGCATTCCAGGACCTCAAGGCGCCAGGATTCCTTATCGCCTGTGCACGTGTTTGTGAGGGCGGAGCGGTCACGGGGTTAGGGCGGAGACTATGAAGAGTGTGTCTGCCCATTGGACGCTTGATCAGCCACCGGTTTCCCTAGCTAGGTGCCTAGGGAATACCCACTGTATTTAAGCCGCAATTTGGCTGGTTTCACGGCACTTCATCTCTGACTCTTGGTCTCCCTGCTTCTGTTGTAAATATGTAAATAAACCTTCAAGTTTACCAACCCTCCTGAAGGCTTCCCTCCGTCGTCTGCAGAGTTCATCGTCATGCAGTGAAGACCTCGGTCCCGATATCCAAGCATATCAACTGGTTGGCAGCGGTGGGATGGTCTGCGCCTGGTCCTGACTCTGGTATGGTAAGTGCGCGGTCTTTCTCTTGGAGCATTGCCAGGTTTTACAACTTTGGAAAATTGTTAGCTTAGGTAATCGAAGGTTGGTATAAGAGGCAGCCGGGGCTCCTCTGACCACGTGAGTAGAGACTTGCCGTTGCTTAAATAGTCATGGACTGGAAGAAGCTGCGCAAACCAGACCTACTTCTCGTATGCAGGGAATTGGGCATTGATTGTGGGTCGATTCTTAGAAAACCTGAATTGATTAGGCAATTGAGGATTTCGGTGCGGACGAGGAGGAGATAGTAGAATGTTGGGAGCTAATTAAGGAGGAGTTGGAGAAGGAAAAGGAACAAAGGAAGCGCGAAGAGCAGGAAGGAGAGCATGAAAGAGAGATCGAGAAAAAACGGCTCGATCTACAGATAGCTCAGGCTGCACTAGCAGAACGCACTAGGCTAGAGGTGCCGAACACAGTGGCAAGCCAGGCAGAGATAGAGAAGCAACGCGAACGAGAACTGGAAGAGGTCAGGCGTAAAGTTAAATTGCTCAGATGGCAAAGAGCGAGAGCGCGTCCGAGAATTTTTAGAAGAGGAGAAAATTTCCAAAATTTTCTCGCAAATTTTGAAAACATTTGCGCAGATGAGCAGGTAGACCAGGGCGACTGGCCACGGATGTTGACGGCCATCCTCCCTTGTGACGTCGGCGCCGTATTAGCGCGGCTGTCCGACGAGGGTGCCGACAACTACGAAATGGCAAAAAGAGCCCTCTTCCACTTTTTCGGCATACGTACAGAGGCGCACTCTAAAGATCGTAGTGATGGCAGCGGGCTGCGCTCCCATCAGGGTGTCAGTGACCAGCCCACGAACCCCGCTTGGTCAGCTAGGGACACAATTGTTGCTCGGAAGAGCAGAGAAAGGGCCGGATCTAGCCCTGATACAGATGCCGCTATGGCAAATGAGGCACAGATTCCGCGCCAGAAAGACTGCGGCGAACTTGTATGTCACCGCACGGAAAGAGAGCCTTCCGTCGAAGAGCGTAACGAAGAGTCACTTGACAGCAGCGTTGAAGCGCCCAGACAGAGCGCAGCGTTAGTTGAAAAGTGCGATGTCACTGTAACCCGGAATGGCAATGACGCTGCTCCGATATCCAGAATTATGGACAGCGAAGTGTTACGCTCTGCGGAGATGCAAATGCGGGCAAACTGTTTTGAGTTGCCGGCGGGTAGTGGCCCACGGATAGCGCCCGCTGACAGTTCGATTGTAAGCGCAGAATGCGGCTCAGCGCTGCATCGAAACAAAGAGAAGCTCAGTGATGAGGAAATCACAGCGGCTAGTGACCGACCGCAAGAAAATGAGCTACCTTGTTTAGAAGAAAGAGCAGCGACCGGCTCGTCAGGGAAACCGTCACCTGGTACTGAGAGCAAAAAGCGAGTGGCTTCGCTGCGCGAGAAAAACAGAGAACGCGACAAGCATTTGCCAAATGCTACGTCGGCTGCTGATGTTGAGGCGAAGGCCGGCAGCTTAATAAGACGCGACGGCACCTCGAGAACTGATGGCAGGAAGCGAAAATCAACAATGGTAGTTTCCCGAAGGCGGCTGCAGGCAAAGAAAGATGTGCGGGTCAAAAGCACCGGAAGTGTGAAAACTAATCAGCCGTGTAACGGCCCGACATCTTCGCCGCGGCACAGGAAATCAGAAAGGCGTCGAGTGCAATACCAACCAACTAAGCGTGCAGGGCGAAAGCCACCTGTTCCATTGTGGGACCACGACAGTAGTTGTCGCGAGACAGGTTACGCGTGCTGCGCAGAAGGGCGCTCAGCTGCCACACAAAAGGGCGCCACAGAACGCGCGGGTGTCGGAGGGGGACACAACATGCAAGAAAGAGAGAGAGGAGGAAGCGGCCCTGTCCAACCAATACCGCCTAGATAACTTTACAAGGCCCCCGCATGACCTCCTCGCCAAGCGTCTACGTCACTGCTAAGAGATGCAGCACGCAGCAGGTTGACGTGGCGCCATCTGGGAGAAAACTGACTAAGCGGAAAAATTCTGTTCCCTCGATCGGATTTGGAATTATCCTGGCTTGGCTCGAACTTGGCTATTTTCCTGTCGCTTCAAATAAAACTCAAGAAAGCTATTTTCTTATTTTTGCCACGCTTATATTAACGAGTTTATAGTTTGAAATATTGCAAAAATAAATGTCGTGTTAAGCCTTGCATCCTTGCTGTCAACTGCGGCTTTAACAATGTTTAATATCAAACTCTACTTGCGCTTGAAAGCTAATGCCAGTCCACATCCTAAGTTGGTTGGGAACACTGAGACAACCAGTACGCACATGGTCATGGTGCTAGCTGACGTTAATGTGTCGCGTTTTCACGGAAGAGCTCAAGAACTGTGCAAGCTTTTTCATCTGCAGAGGCTTCGTTTGCGTGTTTGAACCTGCGCAGCCTCAGTTCTGAAATGCCTGGCTGCTGCTGCGCCCCAGGCTGCAGATCAAATTATGATGGTGGTCCGAGTGTCCGCGTCTACAAGTTTCCTGCCGACGAGACGCAAAGGGCAGCATGGACAAAGGCTATTTCTCGCGAAGATTTTGTGCCAACCAAGCACACTGTGGTAAGCGTCGCTTTTGGTGCTGTTTTTCAGGATGCTTGCCTAAAACTTTTTGCTTCAGTAAAACTTGTTTTTAGCCTAGTTAGTGCATTTTGAACCAAGGAAAAGGAGCAGCGCAAAAGCATGCAACCAGGCAAGAAAGGACAAGACACGAGCGCTGTTTTCGCGTTTTGTGCCGGGTCTTGTCCTTTCTTCTCTTGTGGTTGCATGCTTTTGCGCTGCTCCTTTTCCTTGGTTTTGTGCTTCACACGACATTTTTTTTATGGCTTGCTTCGTAGAGGGGACTTTTTCTTCACTTTCTTATTACTTCGCTTGCGGAGTTTTATTTCCCAGTTATTTCGCTTGCCGAATTTTGTAAGCCTGTCGCCCAAACCTAATGGACTTGTGGTTTTACTTTGTTTTTAGGTGTGTGAAAAACACTTTCAAACGAGTGACTTCGTCAGTTTTGCAACGTACACGGACGATAACACTGGAAACGTTATCGAAGTTCCGCTGCAGCGTGTCCGCCTGAAGCCAGCTGCTGTCCCGAGTGTGTTTCCCGGCTGCCCGAAATATCTCTCTCAGCCACCATCTTCGCGAGAAGCTCCTGCAGAAAAGAAGGCCCGACTCGAGGCAGCGTCACTGCGAAAAGCGATAGAGCTCTCTGTTGCTGCTCAAGAGGAAGAAGATCGCAGGAACAAAATTTGCAGTTTTGGGGAGCTGTGCTCTGCCCTTCCGAAGCTTAACACTTCTGACTTCTGGACTGTGGTCACTACGCAGGCAAAGGTTTTGTTCCTGGAGCTCTCCCTCGACCAAGCTCCCGCAGTGCGTTCATCAGTGGTGGTTTTAGACGACCTGTCTGTTCAGGTGTTTTTCGGAGGGTCCCGTCTCAACAATCTTGGAGACGAATGTGTGCCGTCACAAATGAAGGATTTAAGGGAGTTTGATAAAGTGCTGCAGTCTGTTGAAAAGCTGCAGAGTTGTGCTAGTGGCAGCGAAAAGGAACACCAGCTTCTCGCAACTGTGCTAATGCTCCTGGATGAGGTGAACAAGGATTATGAGCTGCAAGAACATCATGGATGGAACTTACAGGTGCTGAAATTTGTGCGAAGTCAAGTCGAGCTTGTTTTGAAAAATGTGCCTCGATATCCACCAGATGTACTCGTGTTTTCAGGTCTGCTGTATACCATTTCTCCACATGCATACAGGTTCATCAGAAGCTCGCTTAAAATTAAGCTGCCGCACCCAGACACTATTCGACGACTGTGTTCGTCATATCACATGAATCCAGCACTTGAACAGCAAGATCCTTGTTTCTTGAACTCTGCTAAAACTGTATTGCAAGCAATGGCCGAGCATGAGCGCACTGTGACATTAATGATGGATGAGATCCATCTTCAAACCTATTTTGAGTACAAAGCAGGCTTCGTTACAGGTGCCGCAGCGAATAGTTCCGATCCGGCTAAAACAGCATATGTGTTCATGCTACAAAGCCTTTTGTCAAGCAACAAGGATGTTGTTCACATTTTGCCAGTCGCACAGATAGATGCAAAAGCACTGCATCTATTTTTGCACAAGCTCATTACTGACCTTGAGTCACTTGGATTTAAGGTACTAGATGTTTCAGACAACAATGCTATCAATCGGAAAGTCATGACATTTTTTGCTAGCCCCCCCCCCAAAGCCAGTATAGTTTACACACACCCAGCTGATTCCTCTCGTCCACTGTTTTTCATTTTGGACCCTGTGCACCTTTTGAAGTCAATTAGGAACAATTGGCTAAACCAGAGAAACAGTGGAAAGTGTATATATTACCTTGATCCAAGCAGCAATGACCCAAAGCCACCTATTCTTACGGCATCATTTAAATCTTTGTGTGATCTGCATGAGGCTGAGCAAAATAACTTTTTAAAGCTGGCACCAACACTCTCACTGAAAGCACTGAACCCATCAACTATGGAGCGCCAGAACGTTAAGCTTGCTCTCAGGATTTTTAATGAATCGACAGCAGCTGCACTGCAATGTTTCGCTGTACAACATGCTAAAGGAACAGCAGATTTCATAAACACCATTTTGACATAGTGGCGAATAGTGAATGTAAAGACGCCAAGAAAAGGTGAACGCCTGCGTGATGAAATGCAGTCTCCGATTGCGTCAGCAACATGTCCACAGCTTGAATTTTTGAGGAAAATACCAGAGTGGCTAGACTACTGGGCTAGCCTCAGACACGATGTTGGCCACCTGACGAAAGAAACTCACATGGCTTTTGGCCACACGAGCCACGCTCTGCATGAGATCGCTTTATACTGCCTGGAAGAGCTTGGATTTCGGTGTGTGCTCCTTGGAAAATTTCAAACAGATTGCCTTGAGGATAGATTCGGGAAGTATCGCCAGCTATCCGGAGCCCAATACCATGTCTCGATCAGGCAGATTTATGAATCTGAGAACAAGCTAAGGCTTCAAAAAGTACTGGACATGCCTGATCTTGACATTATTGCAGAACCGATCTCCGTCATAAGTGTTGAATCACTTTGTGCACAGCTCAGTATAGCAGTGACCAATGCTGATGTAGCAAAAAAATCGTCGATGATTCCCGCTGTTACGTATGTTGCGGGATACTGTGCCCATGCAACACTGAAAAAGCTCATGTGTATGTCGTGCAAGGACAATCTCGTCCTGGATAACACCAGTTTGGACCATGATGACACACTGCTCATTTCAGGCATTACAAGAGGAGGATTAAAGTTTCCACGAGATGTCGTAGTGAACGCTGTACTTTATACAGAAATAGTCCTTGACAAATTGAGGAGTGAGCAGTATGCATCCAAATTTCTGGCTCTGCCAAATCATGCAGAAGGAGGCCCTTGTTTCTCTTGTGTCAACCATTCTCCACGATTCTGGAGACCTTGATACGTGTGATACTGGTCATTCGCCAGAAAAAGTCATGCACCATATTTTGAGTGCTGCTGCCAACACGCTGTTAAATAATCTGTGCAAAACGAAAAACAACACAACAGTGTCGAAGGGGCAGCGAAAAATGCAAACTCTAAAGAGTTGAGGATTGATGACTGTATCGTTTAATGGCAAGTTGTTTCTGAGATAGCGGACCTTTCTTGCACTCCTGATTACATTATAAAGATAGCTTTGTATTAAGGCATTTTATTATCTGTACATGTTCTTTTCATACTTAGCAACTGCAGCTATAGAACATTTGATATAACTGTAGTGAGTGGTAACTTGTGTACCAAATTTTTTTCCCTTCTGTATGATGGACATGTAAATGCAAATGGGTATGTTTGTTCCTGTTTCATACAGTATGGCACTGAACAGATTGTACTGGATTCTTGTGTGCGCATCTCACCAAATCACACAACTTGGTGACAGCTATATTCTTTGTGTATGTGTGTGTGAGTGTGAAGTGCTTAAATAAACTCTTTATTCACTGTATTCATTGCAACTTTTTTTAGAAATCTTGCTGGTTTGTTGTGAAACATCCGTGCAACGTGAAGTAGTATAGAATAACATATGAAGGAAGCTGACAGTCAATGCAACCAAGGAAAGCATAGGGGAATGTTCGATTTTTACTGAAGTGGTTATGAGTGGGAAGTGAATAGTGTAATCATTTTATGGATGCAAGACAACTGACTAGGAAGAATTAAAAAAAAAGTCAAAGGAGCTACAACTGGGGCTAGTTGGAAATGCATTCTTGAAGGAGATGATAAGCGCTGTCAAAATACGAGAAGGGACGAACAAACAGGACAAAGCGCTTTCTAGCAACTGTTTATTCTATGAAGAAACATGAATATATATACACATGTTAACGTCAAATCATGCGCAGAAGAGGGAAGACCGCACTGACAAGAGCGATATGAAGAAAGAAATAAAATAGAATAGAAACGAACAACACGTGTCTTTACAACAGCCGAAGATTACTTATCTTGAGGTAGTTTAATTCAGTTATCCCTAACAGCACCGAAGCGGAGCTGACGCATTGCTTATCTGGAGCAACATGCATAGCGAAGGCGTCGATTATTTCGCGTTCCCGCCTGTTCCTGAAGAATACATATTCTAATCAGAAACCGTTAAATACTAATATTACGCTGGCAGAAAACACGCAGTATTTTGAGAAATGGGTGCCCGACGGGCAACCGGAAAAACCGCGTGGGGTGAAGCTGACTTCCAGGCCCATCTGCTGTGTGTGACGTCACGGACGCGTGCGGAGGCCTTGAGCTAGTCTAGGTGGTATTGGTCCAACACCCTTGCACTGTAAAGTTCCCAGGAGCCACCCGAGATTACGACGCATATCTTTGCAAAAAAAGGAAAAACAAAAAGAGGAACTAGTTTTGGTTCAGCAGACTTCCGGGCGTGAGCTGTTGGCGAGGGTTAAGTCATCCAAAATTTGCAGCCATATTGCTTCGTATTAAAGACCTGGCAATGTTCTGAGGCTGGCCGCGTACTGCCTAGCCGGAGGTAGGGGCTGAGCTCGGATCTCATCGCTAATGCTCCGTTGAGGACCCTTGCCAGCTGTGCAGGTCAAGTGGGCTGTCTACTACGAGGCCGACTGGGACTCTGACGCCCATTCGTGGTGCACCGACCAGCTGCAACCACTTCGTGGCGTCTTCTTGGCGGCGGATGGATTGTTGTGATCGGAGGCCCCGACAGCGGGAACAGACGAGCCCGGCAGGCGCCATCGAACTATGTTTGACGAAAGGTGCTGTCGTCCTGAGAAGAGGATTAGGAACGGCTCCTGGCGACGGCGAGCTGTGACGAAAGGCCTCTAATCCCTTCGTCCGGAGTATGGAATGCGGCATTTCTCCCGAACTGCGCCCTCACGGGTACCGGCAGATAGACCCGAACAAAGGCGCCGGACCCTCCTCGCTCGCTTGCACCTGCGCGGCCAGACAAAGCGGGGGCGGACACGGCTGATTCATCTTACCCTCTGGAATTCACCGGGCCGTCAGGACGCATCTTTCCCACGGAGGGGATCACCGCCTGCAAAGCCACCGACCTTATGCACCTGGTCAACCCGTCTGAAACAGCATTCCAGGACCTCAAAGCGCCAGGATTCCTTATCGCCTGTGCACGTGTTTGTGAGGGCGGAGCGGTCACGGGGTTAGGGCGGAGACTATGAAGAGTGCGTCTGCCCATTGGACGCTTGATCAGCCACCGGTTTCCCTCGCTAGGTGCCTAGAGAATATCCACTGTATTTAAGCCGCAATTTGGCTGGTTTCACGGCACTTCATCTCTGACTCTTGGTCTCCATGCTTCTGTTGTAAATATGTAAATAAACCTTCAAGTTTACCAACCCTCCTGAAGGCTTCCCTCCGTCGTCTGCAGAGTTCATCGTCATGCAGTGAAGACCTCGGTCCCGATACCCAAGCATATCAGAGCCCAAACCTCGAAAGAAAGACCGCCAAATACTGCTTTCCTTAAACTGTGAACCGCCGGCAAGAGAGGAGAAAATGATCTAATGTTTCAACTTGCCCACATGAGACACAAAGGTTTGTCGCAGCGAACACGTATCTGCGTAAGTACAAATTTAAGTGAGGGATTCTGCATCGCAGAAGTGTCATGGGCACTTCACAACGCCTTGATTTACACCACCGGACATTCCATGGGTACTTTAAGTGGTGAAAATCCACGGTATTGAGCAACGGATCACTCAAGCTGGCTGAAATATTTTTGAAAAGCTGGAAACGTGAAGTTTCCAACAGAATGAGGTGAGGGACGGGATAGATTACAGGAGCGCTTAGAGCTAACCTTGCCAATAAATCAGCCACCTTGTTAAAATATACACCCGAATGCCTGCAGGTACCCGGACAAAGCGGATCTCACGCACTGTGCACGGAACAAAAAACATAAGCGGCCGATTCAATAAAGATTTTCCGGAATTTTGGAGAGAGACTAGAACTGAAAGGCAGTCTGCAAGAATAAGAACCCGTGCTACATGTCTGGAAATTTTGAGAAGAACCAAACCAATAGCCAAAAACTCTACGAAGAATATAGAAGTATAATCAGGGATAAGATCGGAATAGCTCCAAGCCAGATCCTGCGAATACATCCCAATCGCCGCCTTCTCACAGCTGCCGGAGGCATCAGTTGAGAGAACAGTATGATGAGGAAAATTGTGTAGGTGTTCAGAAAGAAGACCATTTAGGATATTTGCGGGCATATGTTTCGCATGGGACGGGTAAATATGGTCGTAATAGAAGACAGGGTCAGCCTGCGTATCAGCAACTCGTTGAAAGGAGATCAGATCAACCTGAAGCGGAGCTTGCGTGAACCTAACTTGCGGAAGCTGATAGCGTGGCCAATATTGCTGTTGTTGTTAGCCTATCAAAAGATGACACATACCCACACTGGGCGATCGGCCAAGAATCCGGTGGCTATTCACCTGTAGTCAGTTAACAAAAAGAAAACCACGCGGGAACGCAACACTGGTGGATGCGCTGAATTTCAGGAACAGACCGTGCAACAAGTAACAAAAATATTCCTAAATCAGATATTACATTGCATAATGAACCATGACTGTACCAAAGCAATGAGATATAAGTGAAGCATTTCATTCCTTTCGTGACAGAAATAAGTTATGAGGTTTGTTGAATAATTTAAGTGATTTTTGATGGCAGCTAGTACGGGTCATTTCAAGTTATAGCTCAAGATTAGTCACATCTGATATAGATGACACGCATGCTATGAAAGCAAGATCATTTTTTCCTTTTTTTATGAGAAATGCACAGGCAGTTTCAAGGCTTGCTTCACAATTTGATTTCTGACGTATACACAAAGGCATGCTATAAATTATTCCTGTTACACCAGAACCAACACTACTGAAGTTCGTATATCATGTTCATTACCTGGGTGCCATTGATAGCAAACATATACTAATGCTACTAATCCTATAAAAGAACAAACAGCGGTTTTATGAAGACGTTAAGTAATACATGATACCGTTGTGCCCGTCAGGTAATGCACTGTGCGGCAGTTTCAGTTTCTCTTCTCTTATTTTCAGTTTCAGTTCTCTTACTTTCAGTTGCTCTTCTTCAGAGTTTGAGTTTCAGTCACATGCATGTTGCTTGACACCACGTATGGGCACCGTGCAGGAAACCAGGCGGCAGCACTCTCGGCGAACAGGCAGCGCCACCGGTGGCCGCCGGAGCAGATGCGTTGGGAGAGTCGCGGCCGCCTGGGTCGGGCGCGCGCCCAGTTTGTGGCGGCCGTCTGCAAGTTTTCGAGATTGTTGCAGCGAAGTGGTGGCGATTTGGCCTAGTTGGAGTGAAACAGCGATAAATAAACAGTGCGGGGACATGAAGACACCACACAGAGAGACATGGATGAGCCCTGGCTTTATGCTGGGCGTGTGTTTCCAAGTAGCAAAGCACGAGAAACAGAGCAGACGACACAAGGAGAAGGGTGCCCAAGGGCAAGAAGCAACACACAGCAACGGATTGAAGGGAGGGGATAAAAAATATGGTGAAGAAAGAAGTAGAAAAATACATAACATGATTTGTGGCACCCCCCACATGTGGTACAACGCGACACAAAGCCAGCCACGAGCAAGTCAATCAAGCGGGACGGCCGGATTGTTGTGAGAGGTGAGGACGCACTTAGGAAAAAGCTGCGAGAATGAAAAGAAAAAACGGCCGTGGCTTAGCTTGGTTAAGCCTGGTGATTGCGAAGCTGTTTTCTTCGCTTTTCGTTTTCCTTCTCTCGAAACGCACGTTCCTTCTCGAGCCGCTGCTGCCGCTGTTCCGGGGTTTCTTGGACACGCCTCTGCCGTTTAGTCGCGTTCCAGCGTTCTGAACTAGTAGAAGGAGACTCACTGTCGGGCAAACTCATAATTTCTTCCTTTGCTTCTGCTGTTTCCACAGAGGAGGTTGCACGTTGTCGCCGAGCTGCATACTGGGCACGCCGCTTAGATAGTCGTTCTTCTTCCGTCTCCGTAGCTCGCTGATGCTTCCTCTTTGCATTCTGCCGAGCTGCCTTGTTCGTAGGCACCATCGTAACATCTGGCTGTATGACTGCCTTCTTCTTCTTCTTCAGTGATTGTTGGGAAGGATGAAAAGGAGGGAGACACGGGCTTGTCTACTGGAGGACTAGCCTCCACGCCCACTGCCGGCGTGTCGTAGAAAGAGGAGGGGAGGGGAAAAAAGATTGAAAGGAAAGGGTAGGCGCGCAGCCGCAATGATAATGTCGAATGACATACGCAGTCCCCTGTGGCCTATAGGCGGCCAGAGAGGCCGGAGGCCTCCAGGAAGTTGAGGAGGTACCGGAGGGCTTTGGCAGGATTATGACAGCCGGGGAAGAGAAGGTGGTCCGCTGATGTGCAGGGGAGGCCCAGGGAGCGGTAGCCAGCCTCCATGATAGTCCTTGCGGAGACAAGGGCAGGGCATACACACAGGAGGTGTTGGGCAGTCTCTTCCGGGTAAGTGCAGAAGGAGCAACCCGGGGAGTCAGAGAGGCCGATGCGGAAAAGGCGGGAGCCGGTGTTGGCGCAGCCTACCCTGAGTCTCAGTAGGAGGCTGCGCTCTTTGCAGTCCATGCCTCGAGTTGGGAGTGGATGGGGGGGATGGCCGTTTGCCACCCTGGGATCAGGGTGATCTAGGAGGAGGAGGCGGTCCACTGTGTTCCTTGCCAGATCCAAGGGGCACAGGTTCCTGGAGAGCGGAGTACCCGGAGAGTGGGCAGATTTGGCAAGGGAGTCCGCTTCTTCATTGCCCTGCACACCGATATGGGCCGGGACCCAGGTGAGACGGATGCGGGTTCCCCTGGAGCACAGTGCGTCGAGCCGCAAAGCAAGCCTGCGGGCGATGGGAGGACCCTTGAATGGCCTCAGGAGGAGCTGGAGGGCTGCCCTGGAGTCGGTGTAGATGGCTGCCTCCTTGATCCCAGGGCGTTGGTTTAGGATGTCAGCGCCCAAGTGTATGGCGGCAAGTTCTGCGGTTGTGGACGATGCCACAAAAGGAAGCCTGGCCTGTCTGCTCAAGTGGAGCGATGGGGCTGTGCAGGCTGCAGCCGTAGATGAGCATGGTCCTGGGAGGACGGAGCCATCCGTGAAAATAGTGACGGTGCCAGGGGGTTCAGCATGAAGAACCGCAGCGACATCCTGACGTAAGCCCACAGCGGGAGTGTCCCGCCTCGTCCGGGAGCCAGGTAGAGAGAGGTTGACCTCGTAGAGGTGTCCAAGGTCCGGGCGAGGAGGGAGGGGGAAGGACTCAGGCTGTCCCCCCACGAGGTCTTCGAAGAACTGGGCCATCTGACCCATTTTGGAGTTGGGCCTCGTGAGAAGGCGGTCCACAAGGGGGCGGCCATCGGGCGCGTTGTGGAGGCGCTCGATGTGGCGGAGAGAGGTGCGCCTGGATAGCAGCTCCAGAGGCCATGTACCTGCTTCTGCCAGGGTGGCGGCCACGGGAGAGGAACGGGGAAGTCCAAGGCATAGTCGTATTGCCGCCCGCTGTTTCCGCTCGATGGCCAGGTATTGGCTCACAGTGAGCCGGATGAGCGGTAGTGCGTAGGTGAACTGCAGGACGGCCATGCCTTGGTATAGCTGGAGTCCCAGCCTGGGGGTGATGCCATTGCCCTTGGCTAGGAGGCTACGTATAGCCCCCTGGATCCTGGAGGACTGGGCCAGGAAGTGGCTTACTGCCGGGTTCCAGGTGAGCCGAACGTCGATGAGCAGGCCCAGGTATTTCACTTGGCGGCTCCAGGCTAGGTCACGGCCACCAACGTGGAGGAAGGTCCGGCCAGGGCGGGCGCCAACCCTTGTGTTGAGAAGCATCGCCTGTGTTTTGGAGGGGGAGATGCTGAGGCCTGCACGTTCCAAGAAGACGGCGACAGCATCGATGGCCCGCTGCACGTTTCTGATGGTTTGGACCCTGGATCTGCGGGGCCCACGGCACCAGATCATCCGCGTAGATGGCCACGTGGATGGGTAGACGGAGATCCTTGGGCAGGAAGTTGGGCAGGAGGGCCAAGACGGCGTTGAAGAGTAGGGGGCTGAGGACGCTTCCTTGAGGTACGCCACGGCAGATATGCCGGGGGGAGCTGGTGGCATTGCCCAGACGGACGCACCCTCGGCGGTCAGCAAGGAAGCCCCGGACATACTGGAGGAGGTTGTTGGAGATTCTCATGATGTTGAGAGCCTCCAGTATGGCCTCGTGGCGGATGTTGTCGAAGGCGCCTCGTATGTCTAGTAGAGCCAGGCATACTATATGGCGACTGTGCTTCGCGTCCTCCAGGGTTGACACCAGGTCCGCGATGGAGTCAGCGGTACAGCGATGGTGACGGAAACCCGATTGCTGTTCCGGGAAGTGGCTGGTGACGTTGCCCACCCAAGACAAGCGCTCCAGGGCCATGGCCTCCATGACCTTTCCGGGAACAGAGGTGAGGGAGACAGGCCGGTAGGAGCTGATGGCAGATGGGGGCTTGCCTGTCTTCAGGACGAGAACGACCAGGGCAGTTCTCCACGCATCGGGGAGGATACCTGTCTGCCACACCTCGTTGAAGGAGGACAGCAGACTGGTCCGGTGGTCCTCGCCGAGGTTACGTAGCATCTGGTAGGTGATGCCGTCTATGCCGGGTGCAGTGCGACGCCTGGAGCGGTTCAGCACTGCCGAGAGCTCCCGGAGGGTGAAGGGCGCAGTGCAGGTGGAGATTATGCTAGCTTCCTGAGGTGAAGGACCTTGGGGTGGGGCAGGTAGGGCAGGAGCCTGGGTTGGTGGCCGGGAGTCCCAGGAGGGGAAAAAGGCATCAGCCAGCCGTTCCGCCAGCTCCTGGCAGGTGATTCCCAAGGAGACAGTAATGGCCAGGTGGGGGTGGAGTTGGGTCCGAGGGGCGAGGAGGGAGCGGAAGAGACGCCAAGCCCTGGCTGGGGTGCGGGCAGAAACGAGGGAGGCACAAATGCCTTCCCAGGATTCGTTTCGGCGCCTGTTGTGCTCGCGTCTGCAGGTGGCGTCAAGACGGTTGTACGCCGTCCAGTCTTCGGCTCTGTCAGTACGGAGGGCCCTTCTCTCTATCTGCCGTCGTTGGGCCCTTAGGTGGAGCAACATGAGATCAGGGACGGGCTGAAGAGGGGGGACTTCGCAGGTGATGGTTGCTGCTGCCGCGCACCTTGCCACATGTGCCAAGAGATCGCCCTGGAGCGGTAGGCTGCCAAGAAGGTCCCGGAAGCGGTCCCAATGGGTCACTTTGTAGATGCGTCCGTCCGCCCTTCTTCCAGGCTTGGGGCTGAGGACGATGGGGTAGTGGTCAGATCCCCATGTATCCGGGGAGGGGCACCACTCATAGACGCACCGTTGAGACACGATGCTCAGATCGATGCACGAGCGAACACCTCCCCTCCGGACGAAAGTGGGAACACCAGAGTTGAGGATGTGGAGGGAGGTACCACGCAGGGCAGCGGTAAGGTCACGGCCGCGGCGATCAGCTCTGCGGGAGCCCCACCTCGGATGAGCAGCGTTGAAGTCTCCGCAGAGGAGGCAGTCCCCGCCTATAAGGCTGACAAGATGTGGCAAGGAGTAGGCGTCCCATGGGGTTACAGGGCGGACATAGATACTTGCTACAGCAGTGTCGACACCCCTGAGACGGACTCTGACGCACACACACTCCATAAACGCCACTGTGGCATCGTCAACGTTAATTTCTGCCTGAGGGAGGTCAGAGCGGACGAAGAGTACTGCTCTGGATCTTCCTGGTGGGTGTAGACGGTCCAGACAGGGGTCGGCCGAGCACGTGGTAAGGAGGCAGGAGGATCTGCTGTTGTATGCCACGTAGCCAGGAATGCGAATTTCCCCTGGACGGAGGTAAGCCTCTTGAAGAGCAAGGACATCCGGGGGTGAGGGGTCAGCCTCAAGGCGGCTGATAAGTTCCGCTCTGCGTTGTCGCAGGGAACGGCAGTTCCACTGGAGAACCCTTGGGTGGGGGTTTACTGGTAGAGGTCTAGCCATGATGGACTGGCTGTGGATGCTGTCCATGAGCCACACTCGGTGGCGACTGGGACGCCGCGGGGAGGAGCAGCGTAATGGCTTGGAGGGTAGCTGCCAAAGTCCGCGTCAGATGCTCGAGATGCCCTCCTAGGAGGGCTGGGGGTTGTTACGTTTCGCCTGCGACGCGCGGTATAGCCGGCGCGGATGCAACGGACGCCGGGGCTTCGTTCAAAGTGGCGGTCATTTTGGGCC
The DNA here is from genome assembly GCF_052857255.1 of Amblyomma americanum. Taxonomy (NCBI): domain Eukaryota; kingdom Metazoa; phylum Arthropoda; class Arachnida; order Ixodida; family Ixodidae; genus Amblyomma; species Amblyomma americanum. Next base: position 556,901,885 of record NC_135497.1, on the reverse strand, counting down.
CGTTCAGTGCTGCCGTAACGCCTTCCGCCAAGCGCGTCCAGGCAGGTTTCAATGCCACGTGTCGTCGTGTGTGCGTGTGTGTGTGTGCATGTTGGTGCCCACGCTTGTCAAAGCGCGGCAGCCGGGGAGAGGAGCTCCCCAACTGGGACGCGAGGAGGTCTGACCGGCGCCGGCCCGGCGGACGCGCACGTCACGTCTGAACATGTCAGAGCGTCGCCGTATCGGACGCCTCATCCCAAGCCGTTCCTTCTTGCCCTCGACTCCGTGGGTATAAAGGGAGCTGCCCCGGACGCCAGAGAGACTTCGATTTCTTCCTTCGAGTAACGTGGTCGCCCTGACCGGCTGCTCTTTTGCGATGCCAGAATAAACAAGTTGTTCTGTTGCCAGTTGACTCATCCTTTGCCGGGACCTTCGGATGTTTCCAGCTGTGCCCCAGGCCGCCAGGCCAACGCTACCCTTGGGGCTTGCAACCCATTTGCAACAACTGGTTGCCAGCGGTGAGATCGCGACAACGGAGGCCAGCAGCGAAGATATGCGGTCAACTCTATGCTGAGCAGCACAACGACCATCCGGGAGCAGTGCAATGAGCCCTGTGTGATGACTGGTTGGCTGCAGCGGAACGGCTGCGCTGAATTCTTGGCTGCGAGGTTTGGTGAGTGCGGGACTTTCTTCTTCTGAGTTTTGCCAGGCTTTTGTTAGTGTCAGAAACAGAGCTGGTAATTGTGTTGTCGTTGCTGCCGGGTTAGTTTGCGGCAAGACAATAGTAGGCAGTAGAGAAAGCAGCATTCGGAGCAGCCATGGATTTGAAGTCGTTGCGCAAACCGAAATTGCTGGAGCTTGCAAGAGAGTTGGGTCTGGATGTCTCAGACAAACTCAGAAAACCAGAACTGCTAAGGGCTATTCTTGAGTTGGAGGCTGAGGATGACGAGCTGTCGGAATGCCTTGAGACCATTGAGGAGAGGGAGCAAAAAGAGAAAGACGAGCGCGAACGTAAAGAGCAAAAAGAGAAAGACGAGCGCGAACATAAAGAAGAGCGCGACCGTCAACACGCTTTGGAAATGAAGCGTCTCGAGGTAGAGATGGAACGCGCTCGTAATGGAAGTCAGGCACACGGTGCAGGAGAACGGGTATCGTTCAAAATGACTGACCTGATGCGGCCGTTTAAGCTTGGAGAGGACATTGGTTTGTTCCTGGTTAACTTTGAGCGAACGTGTGAGAAGCAGGGGTTCTCTCGGGAAACGTGGCCACAGCGCTTGCTCACTTTGTTACCCGGCGAGGCGGCCGACGTAGTCGCTCGCTTGAAGAGAGAGGAGTCAGAGGATTTCGACCAAGTGAAATCGAGTCTGCTAAAAAAGTACAGGCTGTCAGCGGAGGCGTTCCGTCGGAAGTTTCGGGAAAATGAAAAAGGCAGAAGTGAGTCATATACAGAGTTTGCCTACAGGCTTATGTCAAACATGCAGGAGTGGCTCAAAGAAGAGAAAGCGTTTGGTGACCACGAGAAAATTCTGCAGTGTTTCGGGCTAGAACAGTTTTATAGTCGGTTACCTGAGAACGTGCGGTACTGGGTCTTGGATAGGCCAGACGTTAGTACAGTGGCTAAAGCCGCCGAGCTAGCCGAGGAGTTTGTGACGCGTCGGGCTCGCGGAGCTAAGGACGGTCAAAAGGGTGAATTTGGCTCCAAGTCTGAGAGGCCGAAGTTCACACCCATGAGAGCAAGGGGGGACACACGTAGTGCGGATGCGAGTGAAAGCAGTCCGACCGAACGTAAGGAGACGGCGGCAGCCGAAGCCGAACGCAGAAAGCGGTTCGAGAGGAGGCAAGCGCGCGTGTGTTATACGTGCCAGAAGCCGGGTCACTTTTCGGCGCAGTGTCCAGAAACAAAAAGAGAAGTCGTGTGTTTGTCATTATGTAGCACTGACGAGAACATGAAGCTTCTCGAGCCTTACATGCAAGACTTCCTCGTGAACGGGAAAGAGTGCCGAGTGCTTCGTGATTCCGCAGCTACAATGGATGTAGTTCACCCCTCTTACGTAGAACCCGATATGTTCACGGGCGAGTGCGCATGGATCAAGCAAGCCGTGGAAGCTCACAGCGTGTGTCTGCCCGTAGCAAAAGTGCTTATTGAAGGACCTTTCGGAGCACTTGAGACGGAGGCCGTAGTGTCATCTATGCTGCCCCCCCAGTACCCGCACCTATTTTCGAACAGGTCCGATCACCTCCTGCGCGAGAAGGGGCTTTTGTTTGGTGAGGCTAGCGTTCAGGCCTTAACCAGATCGAGAGTTCGGGAGCTCGCTGCAAAGGCGGTAGTTGCGGGGCCGACGTTGTCGAACAATGAGAAAGGGTCGGAGGCGCAGCAAGCTGATATTCAGAGCACGTCCGAACTGAATAAAATTGAGCCTGTAGCGTTTAAGGCACCAGGTACTGGTGAGGAAATGCCCGACACGGGAAAGTTAGAAGAGCTTCCGGTCGAGCTTCCGGGACTAGGCTCAGTGACGAACAGGGAAGACACCGATCAGGTCATTAGTGACTTACTCAGTAAAGCACCGCTGTCGCCTGAGCAGAAAACCGAACTACACCAACTCTTACAAGAGTTTCAAGGTCAGTTCTCTGAGAGGCCTGGTAGGACTTCTGTCCTTACTCATGATATAGAACTTACCTCCCCAGAGCCAGTACGATCCAAGGCGTACCGGGTGTCACCCCGCCAGCGCGATATTATGGAGGCTGAGGTAAAGAAAATGGTACAGCTCGGTGTTATTGAGGCGGGTGAGAGTGATTATACCTCCCCTTTGATTTTAGTTGAGGTACCGGGCAAGGACCCTCGTCCTTGCGTCGACTACCGCAGGCTTAATTCCATCACTAAGGATCAAATTTATCCGATCCCTAACATCGAGGAGCTCCTTGAGAAAGTTAGTAGCGCTCAGTTTATTTCCACCCTAGATCTTGTCAGGGGTTATTGGCAGGTTCCACTTACAGAAGAGGCTAGTAGGTATGCGGCGTTCATTTCACCAATGGGAACATTCCGTCCTAAAGTTTTGAGTTTTGGTTTGAAGAACGCGCCATACTTCTTTTCAAGCCTCATGGACAAAGTGTTGCGGGGACAGGAAGAATTCGCTTTACCGTATTTAGACGACGTAGCGATATTCTCCGCATCCTGGTCTGAGCATATGGCACACTTGCGGGCAGTGCTAACCCGCCTGCGCGAAGCGGGCTTGACAGTCAAGGCTCCCAAGTGCCAATTAGCACAGGCCGAGGTTGTCTACCTCGGTCACGTGATTGGACAGGGTCGTCGCCGCCCCTCTGAAATAAAGGTGGCCGCTGTGCGAGACTTCCCGCAACCGCGCACGAAGACCGATATTCGGTCGTTCTTAGGTGTCGCCGGCTACTGTCAGAGGTACATCCCCATGTACTCCGATATCGCGGCTCCCCTGACGGATGCTCTAAGAAAAACAGAGCCCCAAACAGTCGTCTGGGGCGAGACAAAGGAAAGAGCTTTTAGCGCCCTAAAGAGCGCCCTAACAAGCCAGCCTGTGCTACGATCGCCAGACTACACAAAAGGGTTCGTTGTTCAGTGCGATGCTAGTGAGCGAGGCATGGGCGTTGTACTGTGCCAAAGGGACAATGGAGAAGTGGAACACCCCGTCCTGTATGCTAGTCGTAAGCTGACCTGTCGTGAGCAGGCGTACAGCGCCACCGAGAAAGAGTGTGCGTGTCTCGTGTGGGCCGTTCAGAAATTGTCATGCTACCTAGCCGGCTCGAGGTTTATCATTGAGACGGATCACTGCCCTCTCCAATGGCTGCAGACCATCTCTCCCAAAAATGGCCGCCTCCTGCGCTGGAGCCTTGCTTTGCAACAATATTCCTTTGAGGTGCGTTACAAAAAGGGGAGTCTCAACGGTAACGCCGATGGCTTAAGTCGAAACCCCTAACGTAAGAATCCGCCTCAAAGTTGTTTGTTACTGATGTTTTCTTCCTGAGGCAGGATTTTTAACATATTGCTTTTGTTTAGTGTTTCAAAGTGATTATGTGCTTTCTAGTGCAATTTTCCAATTTGTGGACGCGTTCTGAGTGCTGCTTGACTACTGTAAGGAACTAGGCAGTAGTATAAAAGGGGAAAGAGCCTGGCAGAGCTTAGTGAGGGTTGTCTCGTACTTGCTAACTGAGCGGTTGCGTTTCGGCGTAGTTCTAACACTTGCTGGGAACGAGCACAAAAATGGCAACTCTCCCGAAGTGACTTTGCAGTGTCCTGTGTGATCCTGAACCCGAGAACAAGGCCTTCTCTGTGCGCTGCGCTCAAGCAACGTCGAGGAACGACCGGTTTCGATTACGAGCATCATCGAGCGACATCCCTCCGGACAGCGGATGCAGTCCCCTGACCATCGGGATCTCCTTCTCCCGGCGGGGCGGTCTGTTACGTTTCGCCGACGACGCGCGGTATAGCCGGCGCGGATGCAACGGACGCCGGGGCTTCGTTCAAAGTGGCGGTCATTTTGGGCCCGTTCAGTGCTGCCGTAACGCCTCCCGCCAAGCGCGTCCAGGCAGTTTTCAATGCCACGTGTCGTCGTGTGTGCGTGTGTGTGTGTGTGCATGTTGGTGCCCACACTTGTCAAAGCGCGGCAGCCGGGGAGAGGAGCTCCCCAACTGGGATGCGAGGAGGTCTGACCGGCGCCGGCCCGGCGGACGCGTCACTTCACGTCTCAACATGTCCGTGCGTCGCCGTCTAGTGCGACTCATCCCGAGCCGTTCCTTCTTGCCCTCGACTCCGTGGGTATAAAAGCAGCTGCCCCGGACGCCAAAGAGACTTCGATTTCTTCCGTCGAGTAACGTGGTCGCCCTGACCGGCTGCTCTTTTGCGATGCCAGAATAAACAAGTTGTTCTGTTGCCAGTCGACTCATCCTTTGCCAGGACCTTCGGATGTTTCCAGCTGTGCCCCAGGCCGCCAGGCCAACGCTACCCTTGGGGCTTGCAACCCATTTGCAACAGGGTGTGTTGCCCGTAGGATGGCCAGGCGCGGGGTCGCTTTGTGTGCCTGCGGGCTGTTCTGGGGGTGGAGGTGGCCGGGGAGGAGCAGCAGGTGTTGGCCGGGTTTTGAGAGCCTGGGCATAGGACATCTCCCCTGTCCGGAGGTTGGCTCTGATGGCTCTCCGGGAGACAGGCTCTGTTGCTGCGTTGACGGCCGCTGCCACCCGTCGCTCTTCCTGCCATCGTGGGCATGCTGGGTAGTCTGCGGGATGGGCCCCTCCGCAGTTAATGCAGCGGGGTGCAGGGGCGTCACAGGGAGAGGAGCCATGTTGGCGTCCACAGCGGCGGCAGCGTTCATTCAGGGTGCAACTGGCCGTGACGTGGTCGAGGCGGCCGCATCGGCCACACTGGATGGGACGAGGAAGGGCCGGACGGACAGGCAGGCGGAGCTTGAATATTGAAACGTGGGGTGGCGGGAGTGGTGCCCTGAAGCGGATCTGGAGTGTGTTGGGCGGGCCTCTACGAACACCCAGAATAGGCACGGATGCCTCGATGGCTGAAGGGAGGTCTGAATCCCCAACGTCCGCAGGAATGCCATGGACGTATCCCATGGAGGTGCCCTTGTCCGCGGCAGGTCGCGGGCGAACGGGTACACCGACGAGGCTGCGTGTGTCCAGGAGGGCCTCCATTGCCTGGGTGGTGAGGACGTCCACAGCGACGATATTGCGTGCGGGGTTTACCCTCACGGAAGAGACTCCAGGGATGAATGAGAGTTCGGCAGCTATGCGGAACTTGCAGAGCTGCCGGAAAGAGGTGCCCTTCTTTTGGGGGCGGAAGAGGATAGTCCCCACAAGTCCGTCCACTGTCTCGGGGGGAAGGGGAGGGCGGCGAGGACGACGGCGGCGCCCACGAGTTACTTGAGTGGTCCACTCTCCTTCTGCCGTGGGATGGACATCCGGGGTGAATGCATCTGCTGCTGGGTGGGTGCTGGGATGCTCAATTACGTTGGTGTCCCCTTGCCATTCCTGTATAGGAGATTCCGAGGGCTGGGGGTTGCCGTCCGAAGTAGGAGGGGGGGGGGACAGGAAGGTGCAGTGTCCTCTCGTGGGAGGGGGGGAAAGTGGACGATGTCCACCCCTGGGAGGCCTGGATGGTCAAGCTGGGGGGCGGGTGAGTTGGAGAGCACCACAGCCGGGGCCTCAGGTTGGGGTGGGACTGAGATGACAGTGGGTTCCTCAGTCGGAAGGTGGGGCTCTTGTTGAGGCTCAGGAAGTGGCGAGGAGGTAGTCTCCTGTGACGATGTGTCCAGGGGAGCAGGAGGGGAGGTAATCTTCTTCCCTTGAGCTTTCCTCTTAGTGCGAGGAGGGAGATTTGCAGCGGCAGCGGTTTCCTTGGCCTTGAGGAATTCCTTGGCTTTAGCACGAAGGCGAGTGAGGGCCGGGGAGTAGTCTGTCACCTTGGGAGCAGGGGAGGGGCTGCGGCGCCTGGGGGCCTTCATGTTGGTAGGGGCATCGAGAAGGCGGCGGCCCTGCTGGGTCTGAGCAAGCAGGAACTGTACGCTATCCTCTAGGTGGCGAAGGAACATAGCTGGGTCAACACCCAGGCTGGCACTGCGGCGGTGGATGGTAGTGTCCTCCAGGGGCGTCCGAAGGGAGCGGCGTGAGGCCGCCATGGTCCCAGCAGTAGCGAGGCAGCCCGGAGGAGGCGGGCAGCCGGCGCAGAGCAAGGGAGTGCCCGCCCAAAAGGAGGACGGGCACCGCGGGAGGCGGAGCTTCCCGCGCGATCGGCGAGAGGGCCCGTTCGAAGAGGAGGAGTACGCAACAGCGGCGGCGCAAGCCGAGGAGAAGCGGCGACGGCGCAATGCGTAACAACCCCTTCGGAGACGGGCGGCGAGAGACCTCTCTCCTTGGCGTCCGGGGCAGCTCAGAGAACCCTAGAACCAACCAGAACCACTGCCTTGGCGAGAGGAGCGGAGCTGTTTTATACAACTGGTGTGACGTCACTCTGACCGTAGCGCCCCTGGTGAGAGGAGCGGGAGTTAGGCCGCCGTTGGTGGCTACCGCCTCGCCTCACGACGGCGTGAGATGGGGCCCCGTTTTTACACAGCTGGTGTGACGTCACACTGACCGTAGCGCCCCTGGTGAGAGGAGCGGGAGTTAGGCCGCCGTTGGTGGCTACCGCCTCGCCTCGCGACGGCGTGAGATGGGGCCCCGTTTTTACACAGCTGATGTGACGTCACTCTAGGTCACGTGGTGTGACGTCACGCAGCGAGGTCACGCTAAAGGTCAATGGTGCCTACCACCGCCTCGCCACGGAACGGGCTGAAGTGCGACCTAAAGTAGTATTGCTTCGCAATAAAAGGACACTGCGAAGGAAGTGGCGGTGGAGAAGGAAGGAAAGGGTACGGAAGGAAAAGTGGAATTAACTGAGGGGGAGCTGAAACGGAGAAAAAATACCAGAAGCTGACGAAAGGCGTGTAAATTCGCGTACGTCGGCCAGCTAGGCTCATAGAAAGCGACATCTCCCTGCCTGTGAGAATAATTGAGATAACTGACGTAGTAGATTGGCAGAATTTTTTTCGAACGCTTCAATTATCTCTCCGGTGGGTCGGATTCCTCTTCTCCTGATACCGCAGCGGTGGCCAAGTGGTTGAGCATCCGCCTCGCATGCGGGAGGTGCGGGGTTCGATCCCCAGTGCCGCCGGGTACCCACCGGTGATACAATGGGTACAAGCTTTCCCCTGGTCTGGTGCTCGGCTTATTTGGGGTGAAATGCTTGGGAAATGGGTCTTCGACCCCACCTTGAGAATTTGAAAAATACCTTGTGCCATGGCGCTCTTTGGCCATAGATGCCCTTGCGCCATAAAAATCCATCATCTTCTCCTGATGACAGAATAGTTTTTAAAGGACGTACGGCATGTAGCGGTGGTCTCCGCAGCGAGTCTCAATATGACGCCCTTTGATCATTCTCGCCACACTGCACTGGTATGCGCACAGGAAGTGGCTGATCCAGTATACTAGGTTGACCCTTTAATTACAAATGTTCTGATTGGAACGTACGAATTTAAATTTTTTATTTGCCTTCAAGATACGCCTTTCTTTAAAAGTTCTGTTTTCGCATCTGTATGATGGTTGAGGAAATCATTGCAACTATAAAATTTCGTATCGTTTTATTTAAAGACTGTATTATTATTGGAAAATGGACACATTTTTTTTAGCCTGTGTCGGAGGCGAGTGTTTGTGGGGCCCTTCCCGGAAAAAAAAGTTACAATCAACAAAAGGGAACAAAAGCACTGACAAACACTTGCTGATATTGTGATCAAACCACACGTTAATTGAGCGTTATGTAAAAACTACCTGCGTCGGCGCGCGCCACCACACGCGTTTTGTGGTTCCTAGGGCACGCCCTTTCGTTCTGTCGGGTAGGCTAAATGGGAACACAAAATACAAGGGCCACATTGCCGAATAGCTCGATTTTTTTTCAGATGGTGAGAAAAATTACGAATGCAGGGGTTTGTGAGTGCCTTCTTTTTCTCTTTTGGGAATAACGTCATGCGGCGAATCCTGACATGATTGCCGCATCGCTGCCCGTCGGGACGAGAGCCAAGAAGGCGGAGGCGCACACCATGTAGGCTCTCTAGCCGGAGTTACTCCTGCACGGTGCCTATACGTGACGCAGGAAAAGTAGAGGGAGGGGGGGGGGGGGGGGGGAGGGGGGTCGGAGGAAACTTGGCGTCAGCATGACATCGCTCGCTCCGGTGTGTCGTTCGGTCTTGCATCTACAATACAACAACGTGCCGACGAGGTAAACCTAGCTTTACTATGAGTTTCACGGGATCTTACGCCCCCTCGTACATTCCTGGGAACACCGGATCAGCCACCAATACCATGGAACCAGTGGAAGGCACTGTTTTCTACCTACTTAGAGGCGTCTGGCGCCTGAGTTTTCTGCATCCCGGCGCAAAGCTATGCTTCTGCATTCGCGCGGCGTCGAAGGTCAGCGTCGTTGCGGAGCGCCTCCCGCCACGGGCGAAATTTTAAAACGAAGGAGCAGGGACCTCAATTAAATGAAGTTACGAAAGGCGAAGATGCGTTTCTAACCGCGCTCAACACTTGCGACCGTCTGTTCTCAGCCACGACGGAACGCCACCGTGGTCCAAGATATGTTTACAGAACCCTGGTGAGCCTGTCAGAGGTTTATATTGCTCGGTTACGCGAACTTGAGAAGAATTGCGACTTCGACAATTCCTGCCGCTCCTCGCGACTTCTCGGTGAACAGGGGCGACAGCGCGTTTCTCTCTCTCTCTTTCTTTATTTCTCTTTCTTCCTTTTCTAGTATTTCTCTTTTGTGCCCATCTTCTTTTCAGCATCTCATTGTTTGTTGCTCTGTTCATGTGGCGGACATGTGTGCCAATTCTAACTCCTTAAGAAGGGGAGGAAGATCGCTGTAACTTCAGTCTTGAGAAAGGACAGGCTCTGTCCGAAACGTCGACTGATAATAAACGTCTAAATGAAGCGTTTCTCAACTTTGCACACGCACGCACGCACGCACGCACGCACGCACGCGCACACACACACACACACACACACACACACACACACACACACACACACACACACACACACACACACACACATATATATATATATATATATATATATATATATATATATATATATATATATATATATATATATATATATATATATATTAGTTACCCCTTGATGTAGTGTCTCTGTACACCAACATACCGCATGATGATGGCATCCGAGCTCTGGTCGCATCCTACGGAAAACAAACAAGCGCTGATGCTCCTAGCCAAGGCACCATCGCTGCACTTACTAATATGGTCCTCAAACTCAACTCTTTCGAAAGTTCTACAACTCCTTTTACCTACAAACCAGTGGTATCCCTATGAGAACGAAAATGGCGCCAAACTATGCCAACATATATATGCATAGCATTGAATCGGAGTTTATCCGCTCATACCCAACAAAACCGGCTTTTTACAAACGCTTCTTAGACAATATATTAATGGTATGGACGAAAACCGAGGACCAATTCATCCAGTTTATTTCAGCATTTAACGACATACATCCAAACCTCTGTTTCACACACACTTACTCCACCATTCAAATTAATTTCTTGGGCTTCTCAGTTCGAGTGGAGAAGGGTAGCTTAATCACCAGTGTCTATAGAAAGCCCACGGATAGACAACAGTACCTTCATTACAAGAGCTGCCACACACGCCACTGCAAAAGTTCAATTCCATATTCCCAAGTCATCAGATTCAAACGGATCTGCTCACGACCAGAAGACTTCGAAGAAAATTCTAACCGTATGCGGGAGGTTCTGAGGGACCAATGCTATCCGCGGCCTCTATTTTTGATGATGCCATTAGGAAAGCGGAAGAAAAAAGTCGTAACGAAATGTTTGGGGATCCCCCATCAGCAACCGCAAATGACACCGCTCTAATCTCGTCTTAACCTTCGCAAGCAACCTTCCTAATGTCAACAAAATTCTAAAAAAAACATTTCAACATAATCGAACAAAGCGATAGACTGTCAAAAATTTTTCCAACAGTTCCACACGTTACCTACAGGCTACCAAAAAATATACATGATTATGTAGTTCACTCTACTGTCTATAAGGGAAAGCCTGTTGGTTGCCTACCTTGCAGGAAGAATCGATGTCAAGTTTGCCAGCATATGCGGACAACAACACTAGCTCAAAGCACGCACTCTAACTTCAAACACTCCATCCCTGAAAACTTGAATTGAATTGTGACAGTAGTAACGTAGTGTAGATGCTCGAGTGTGGTGATTTCCAGATGCAATACATTGGCCAAACCGAAAATTCCTTTCGAATTAAATTCAACAACCACCGCGCGCACACCAGATCTCTTCCTCTCCTCCCCCTGTCGAAACATCTTTCCCAGGAAGGTCACGAGTTTCACAAACTAAAAGTTACGCTGCTACAGAGCGACTTCCAAAATACCCGTGAGCGTGAGCAACGAGAATCATACTTCACATATCAGTTTAATACTGTGCAGGCCGGTATGAATGACAACCCTGGTACTCTCTCCACACTTCAGATATCATAGTCCTAGCCCTACTGAAATTCACAGCACCCCGACTGCAACGCCTGAGGTCATGCCAATTTGCGTGCTCGCTTCCACATGCCGCCCTTCTCCTCCCCCTGCCATTCTTTCTTGCTCATGACCAGAGAAAACAGTTGTTACAGCAAAGCATATTGCCTATTCCCCCCTCAACTTTTTATATTTTTGATATATTTTATTTTTCTTTATTTCTTTTTTCCTACTTTGCAGATAGTAGAGCGCGATGCTCCATACAGGACAGTAACCCATTGCAATAACGGACACTTGGGCGATTTCGCGTCTTCGTTCCCCATTTTCTTTCTGTTACTCTCCTCTTTTTCTCAGTTTCTAGGTGGTGGTGGTGGTGGTAGTGGTTTTGTTAAAAATAATAGTAAAAAGGGAGGAAAAAATTTTTGCTACCCCGGCATCTGCCGTCGATACTGAAGCACCTGAGCTGGGGCAGCGGAAATGAAGGATAGCAGGCAGAATGGAGAAATGAAATGAGAGAGGTGAGGGGCCAGGAAGAGAGGATAGGGGGAGAAGTAATATGTAGAAATTATTTACACAATAAGAAATGTGTCCAGGTTTTGCGCGTGATTAGTTCATTTTAGAGGAATTAAATCACACACGCGCACAGCACTGTGTTGGTTACAACTGGAGTGGGGCGTCCAGTTATTAATCGTTCAAGGTAGAGCTCGCGGAGCGTTCGGTCACTGCGTGTAACTACCTGACGGAGAACAGACGGGACGTCAAGCCCGTGTGTTCGAGGAATGCACAGAGGCTCACCAAAGTTTGCTCACGAGTGCGCGCACTGCCCTGCGGCCACAATAGCGTCTTGATGGAGTCTGGTAGTATGCCCTGCGCCCTATAGGCCGCGAGCATATCGCGACGAGCATCGGCGAACGCGGCACAGTGAAGGAGCAGGTGTTCTAGTGTTTCCACTGCACCGCATCTGTCACACACATCACTCGTCGCGATTACGTGACGCACCCGTCGTTCCCCGGGCCACACGCAGCCAATGCGCGCGCGGAGGATCATTGCACGTTGTGACCGTGTAAGTGCGCGACAGCCGGTGACACTGTCGATGCGCTCACCTCCCGCGATGCGTGGGTCGGGGTGCTGCTTTCGGAGATGGTCGTGGATGGCCGCACGCACGTCCTCCAGCGCAAGGGGCAGATCGCTGGCAGGTAGTTGGTGTGCAGCGGTCGCGAGGTCGTCAGCTTCTTCGTTGCCTGCGATGCCGCAGTGACCGGGCACCCACTGTGCATGCACGGCACAACCTCTCTGCGCGAGGCGCTAGATGCGCGAGCGAATTTCCCGCACTAGTGGGGTACCGCGGCCATTAGATTGCAGGCGGCTGAGGGCGGCGCGGGATCAGTCTCACAGCAGAGCACTCCTGGGCGGCGGAGGGCCGAGGGTGAGCAGCAGATCCAGCCCGAGCCGGATCCCCATCAACTCCACCGTGGTGGAGGAGCCCAGGAAGGTTGTGTGTTGCTGGCTGTGCAGTCTCAGGGCGGGGTTGGTGGCCGCCGCAGCAAGGGAGCAGCTGTCGCGGGCCACTGAGCCGTCGGTGTACACGAGGAGATGGTCCTGGAGCTCCTCGTGTATGACGGCTCTAGCCAGCTGCTGCACAGCACAGAGGGGTGTGCTCCGCTTTCCCGCAATGCCGACGATCTCTCGCTGTGCTCAGTTTCTAGGAAGGAGCCTTCTTTTTGTCTCCGCGACGGAACGCGGGGCGGAGGCGCCCTTCTGACGCGAGGCAGCGCGGAGACATTTGCGCTTTGCAGTGCCCGGCTGCGGGATCGGGTTTCTGCAGTGCGTTTGGCCGGCCGCACCGCCGCCGTAACTTACATTTCAACTGTTAACAGCCGTACCCGCGGGGAGCGCATCGCGCTCTGAGGCATATTCGCGCAGTGTTGTTTTCCGTTTATTTGTTCTTTTCTTGCTGTTTTCTTGTTTATGATATTTTCTTTCCTCGTGTTCGAACCTCTCCCTTCCGCCGAAGGAAGCTTCCCCCCATAATAATTCTTGCCGGCGCCCCCCCCCCCCCCCCCCCCCCGTTTTCCTTGCGGACAATTCACCCCTCTCCGCCCGCGCTGTCTCTAACCTCTACTTTCTATTTCCCCCCTTTTTTTCGTCTGTTCCTTTGACCACCCTCCTCCTTTCCCTCAGTCGAAGAGAGGAGTCTGGCCGCTCGCTGTTTGTCTCTTGTGTGATCTGTTTGCTCGAAGGAGAGCGTTTTTCAAAGGAGAAAGAGAAATAAAGAGAAAAAGAAAACGCGCTGTCGCCCCCTGTCCACCGAGCAGCCGCGGGGAGCGGGCAGAAAAAAAAAAGAGAAATAAAAAAAGGAAAACGAGGAGCAGGAGGGGAGAATAGGCACCCTTCAAGGCAGAGCGGCGGCTAGCACAGAAACAGACGGTGGCGGATCCGCGGAACAGCTAAGATTTATAGATGCATGTACTCGCGTGCCGCTGGCCAAAACGAGTAAACAAATAAACAGAATCAAACGCAGACAGGGCAGACTTCCCTGGAGCCTCTTCGCCAGGAATAGTCGATGGGGAATCAGCGGCGCAGTTAGCTTAACTAGAGACACGTGCACACGTGCAAGATGCGCTTTTTTTTTTATCCCGCGGGCGTTGGAAAAACGTGGGGAATTCCGAGAAAAACCTAAGGAAAATGTGTCTGCCCCCAACCGGACATGACGTCAATAAAAGTCACGTGACCATGACGTTACGAGCATGACGTCACATTTTTTGATCAATCAGCGTTTCTAGCCTACCGACCCGCTAGCGAACTACGTCTCCCTCCCCCCGGCTTCTCGAGAGCGCAAGAGTAACAAGCGTTTGCGGGTCGGTAGGCTGGAAACGCTGATTGGTCAAAAAAAATGTGACGTCTCATTTTTAACGTCATGGTCACGTGACTTTTAATGACGTCATGTCCGGTTGGAGACAAACACGTTTTCTCTAGGTTTTTCTCGGAATTCCCCACGTTTTTGACACTGCGCGCGGGATAAAAAAAGCGCATCTTGCACGTGTGCACGTGTCTCTAGTTAAGTAACTGCGCCACTGTTTCCGCATCGACTATTCCTGCCGAAGAGGCTCCAGGGAAGTGTGCCCTGTCTGTGTTTTATTCTGTTTATTTTTTTACTCATTTTGGCCAGCGGCACGCGAGTACATGCATCTATAATTCTTATCTGTTCCGCGAATCCGCCGCCCTCTGTTCCTGTGCTAGCCGCCGCTCTGCCTTGAGGGGCGCCTATTCCCCCCTCCTGCTCCTCGGTTTCCTTTTTATATTTCTCTTTTTTTCTGCCCGCTCCCCGCGGCTGTTCGGTGGAAAGGGGGCGACAGCGCGTTTTCTTTTTCTCTTTATTTCTCTTTCTCCTTTGAAAAACGCTCTCCTTCGAACAAACAGATCACACAAGAGACAAACAGCTAGCGACCAGACTCCTCTCTTCGACTGAGGGAAAGGAGGAGGGTGGTCAAAGGAACAGACGAAAAAAGGGGGGAGACAGCGGGGGCGGAGAGGGGTGAGTTGTCCGCAAGGGAAAAAAATGGGGGAGGGGGGCGCCGACAAGAATTAAGGCGCGTTTATTGGGGGAAGCTTCCTTCGGGGGAAGCGAGAGGTTCGAACACGAGGAAAGAAAATATCATAAACAAGAAAACAGCAAGAAAAGAACAAAGAAACGGAAAACACACTGCGCGCATATGCCTCAGTGCGCTCCCCTTGGGTGCGGCTGTTAACAGTTAAAATGTAAGTTACGGCGGCGGTGCGGCCGGCCAAACTCACCGCAGAAACCCGATCCCGCAGCCGCCGCGGTGGCTCAGTGGTTAGGGCGCTCGACTACTGATCCGGAGTTCCCGGGTTAGAACCCAACCGCGGCGGCTGCGTTTTTATGGAGGAAAAACGCTAAGGCGCCCGTGTGCTGTGCGATGTCAGTGCACGTTAAAGATCCCCAGGTGGTCGAAATTATTCCAGAGCCCTCCACTACGGCACCTCTTCTTCCTTTCTTCTTTCACTCCCTCCTTTATCCCTTCCCTTACGGCGCGGTTCAGGTGTCCAACGATATATGAGACAGATACTGCGCCATTTCCTTTCCCCAAAAAACCAATTATTATTATTAGCCGGGCGCCGCAAAGCGAAAATGCCTCCGCTCTGCCTCTCGTCAGAAGGGCGCCTCCGCCCCGCGTTTCGTCGCGGAGAGAAAAAGAGGGCTCCTTCCTAGAAACTGAGAGAGGAGACTAACAGAAAGAAAATGGGGAAAGAAGGCGCGAAATCACCCAAGTGTCCGTTATTGCAATGGGTTACTGCCCTATATGGAGCATCACGCTCTACTCTCTGCAAAGCAGGAAAAAAATAAAGAAAAATAAAAATATAAAAAGTTGAGGGGGGAATGGACAACATGCTTTGCTGTCCCAACTGTTTTCTCTGGTCATGAGCAAGAAAGAATGGCAGGGGGAGGAGAAGGGCGGCATGTGGAAGCAAGCACGCAAATTGACATGACCTCAGGCGATGCAGTCGGGGTGCTGTGAATTTCAGTAGGCCTAGTACTCTGACCTCTGAAGTGTGGAGAGAGTGCCAGGGTTTTCATTCATACCGGCCTGCACAGTATTAAACTTATACATAAAGTATGATTCTCTTTGCTCACGCTCACGGGTATTTTGGAAGCTGCTCTGTAGCAGCGTAACTTTTAGATTGTGAAACTCATGACCTTCCTGGGAAAGGTGTTTCGTCAGAGGGAGAAAAGGTATATATATATATATATATATATATATATATATATATATATATATATATATATATATATATACATGCAAAGTTGAGAAACGCTTGATTTAGACGTTTATTATCAGTCGACGTTTCGGACAGAGCCTGTCCTTTCTCAAGACTGAAGTTACAGCGATCTTCCTCCCCTTCTTAAGGAGTTGGAATTGACACACATGTCCGCCACATGAACAGAGCAACAAGCAACCGGATTCTGGCAAGAAGATGGGCACAAAAGAAAAATACTAGAAAAGGGAGAAAGAGAAATAAAGAGAAGAAAAACGCGCTGTCGTCCCCTGTCCACCGAGCAGCCGCGGGGAGCGGGCAGGAATTGTCGAAGTCGCATTTCTTCGCAAGTTCGCGTAACTGAGCAATATGAACCTCTGATAGGCTCACCAGGGCTCTGTAAACATATCTTGAACCGCGGTGGCGTTCCGTCGTGGCTGAGAACAGACGGTCGCAAGTGTTGAGCGCGGTTAGAAACGCATCTTCGCCTTTCGTAGCTTCATTTAATTGAGGTCCCTGCTCCTTCGTTTTAATAATGCGCTCGTGGCGGGAGGCGTTCCGCAACGACGCTGACCTTCGACGCCGCGCGAATGCAGAAGCATAGCTTTGCGCCGGGATGCAGCAAACTCAGGCGTCAGACGCCTCTAAGTAGGTAGAAAACAGTGCCTTCCACTGGTTCCATGGTATTGGTGGCTGGCCCGGGGTTTCCAGGAATGTACGAGGGTGTAAGATCCCGTGAAACTCATAGTAAAGGTTTACCTCGTCGGCACGTTGTTGTATTGTATAGACGCAAGATCGAACGACACACCGGAGCGAGCGATGTCATGCTGACGCCAAGTTTCCGCCGACCCCCCCCCCCCCTCCTTACTTTTCCTGCGTCACGTATACATGGTGTCAAGCAACATGCATGTAACTGAAACTGAAACTCTGAAGAAGAGAAACTGAAAGTAAGAGAACTAAATTTGAAAATAAGAGAAGAGAAACTGAAACTGCCGCACAGTTCATTACCTGATGGACACAACAGTATCACGTATTGCTTAACGTCTTCATAAAACCGCTGCTTGTTCTTCTATAAGATTAGCAGCATTAGTATATGTTTGCTAATAAAGACACCCAGGTAATGAACATGATTTACCAACTTAGGTAGTGTTGGTTCTGGTGTAACGCACGAATAATTTATAGGCATGCCTTTGTGCATACATCAGAAATTAAATTGTGAAGCAAGCCTTGAAACTGCCTGTGCATTTCTCATAACAAAAGGAAAAAATTATCTTGCTTTCATAGCATGCGTGTCATCTATATCAGATGTGATTGTAATCTTGAGCTATAACTTGAAATGACCCATGCTGGCTGCCATCAAAAATAACTTTTTTAATTGTTCAACAAACCTCATACCTCATTTCTCTAACGAAAGGAATGAAATGCTTCACTTATATCTCAGTGCTTTGGTACAGTCATGGTTTATTATGCAATGTAAAATCTGATTTAGGAATATTTTTATTACTTGTTGCACGCTTTGTTCCTGAAATTCAGCACATCCGCCAGTGTTGCGTTCCCCCGTGGTTTTCTTTTTTATTAATTCAGTACAGATGAATAGCCACCGGATTCTTGGCCGATCGCCCTGTGTGGGTATGTGCCATCTTTTGATAGGCTAACAATATCAACAACATTCGTCTTTCACTTTCAATCATATATGTGCTGCACTATACTTTTTCTTCTACTTTGTATTGATTCCATCCATAATGATGTCCAAGTTTAAAGACAAATCTTCAATGCTTGCAGATATTTACTATGTGCCCAATTTTTGTTATTGCGACAATGATGGCACAATATGTAATGAAGAAGTTGATATATATTTCATCACCACTTCAGTTCGCAAAAAGACTATGAGAGAGAAAGGGCAAATCTCTCACAGCCAAAGTACCTTTCACATACTTCTAAGCTGTGCAGATAAAACGACTAAAAAGGTAACTTTCCCTAAACTCATTCCATACTAGGGCCGGCTTTCAGGCTAATTGTGAGAAATGTCTGTGTAAGCATGGAGAAAGGGTTGAGCCGGAATGCTGCCATGATTCATGGAAGAAAAAGACAGTAGGCATGGGAGGCACTGGGGAGAAGAAGAAGAAGAGGCCGGAAACAATAGAGCACTTTCTTCTTTTTTGCCGTCGTTACTCATCGATTAGGAGGCGACTATTAGAAGTTCCAATACAGAATCTCAGTTTGCGCCTGTCTTCTGTGGTTGTTCTGTCTCTTGGCGCTTCTATGCTTGGCCATACCAATGGGAATGTTTGCTCTGCCGTTCAAAATTATCTACTGGAATCAAAACGTCTACCTTCATGATCTTTCGTCCTGCCCCTCCCATTATCAGCTTCTGTATTTCGGTTTTTACAACCACTTATAGTAATCCCTACCCCTTCTTTGCCTAAATTTTAGTTTGTATGCCCCCTAACCTCCTGCAACCTCCTCGGCTACGAAAACTGTGCGATCCAAATTTTGGTAGGTCATCCCATGCTTGCCACATGCAACTGGTCATTTAAATAGCCACCGCCTGGTTATGGCCAATCCCCCTTGTGGGTATGTGCCATTGTGTGAGGTTAACAACAACAACAACAACTTGAAAGAAGCAGCAGCAGCTCGTACAGCGAGCCGTTGCAGTCAGAGACCGCCGTGTCAGCATCTCGTCTCCTGGAAGCTCTGCTCTGCTGGGAACGATCGGCTAAGTTTCGGGTGGCTGGTTGGGGCATTTTCTCTCTGCGTCTTTGCGCGGTAAGGCAGTAAGCCCGGGCTATGTACACCCAGTCTCCCGGCCAGGGGAGCTCCCTCTGGTCGGCTTCTCTGTCCACTGATTTCCTACCGTTGGAAGCTTTTTTGCGCAGTGGTGTCGGCAGTATCCCTGTCGCGCTGGTGCCTAAGGATGGTGGTGCAATCAAGATGAACAACCCTGGTGCTGTTCGGGCTGCTCTCCAGTCGGCGACTTCTCATTATGAGTCAATCTCAGAGGTACGCCAGTTTGGACGCGGTGGAATTCTGTGCAGATCGCCAGACCTCGCCTGTGTAAGAGATTTGCTAAACTCCTCATCCTTTGCCTCCCTTCGGGTAAGTTCCTTCATCCCTTCACATCTGGCGTGCACGAAAGGTATTGTACGTGGCGTAGACTCTTCCCTGTCTCCGGCAGAGACTCTTGAGCTTCTGTCGGCTGCAGGTGTTGTTGCTGTGCACCGCTGTAGCCGGGTTGTAAACAACTTGCGGATGCCCACTGAATCAGTTATTGCTACTTTTGCCGGCACCTCCTGCCCCTCTGAAATCAAGGCATGGCCTCTAATTTTTGGGCAGACCCGTTATCATCTCAGCCTCTACAGTGTAACAACTACTGGCGCTATGGACATAGCGCCGGCGGTTGCAAATCCAACTTGAGGTGTTGTAACTGTGGGGATGGTCATTCAAGGAGCACCTGCACTGAGAAGAATGAGAAGTGTTGCCTTTGCGGTGGTGCTCACTCTGCAAACTACTCAAATTGTCCATCTCGAGCTCAGGAAATCCAAATTCTGGAGATAATTGACAGGAAACGCTGCTCGCGCCGTGACGCTATTACAGAGGTCAAAGAACGTGCCCACGGTTATGCCGGTGTGACCGCTCGGAAAGGTGTCATGTTAGACTCAACGCTGTCCCAGGCAATTGCGGCTGCTGTGGAGGCTTCGATGTCTAAAATGGTAGAAAAGATTGTCGCAAGTGTGTCGGAGTGCCTTACAAACGTTCTAGCGACTCAGCTTACACATGCCGTGCAGGCCAGTTTGGCACCTCTTTCGACAGCAATTCCCTCTCCTCATATCAGGTCTCCAATTCCAGTAGCATCACAACCCCAGGAACAAACTTCTGTCCCTTCCGCTGTACCTACCTCGGGTACTTCGAGTGATGTTGGTATAATGTATGATTCCGAGATGGTGGAGCCTGATGCGCGGCTTCTTAAGCGCAGTGGGCCCCCATGTCTCATTCGTTGTCTTCTCTGGGCACCCAGCCCAAATCAAAGAAAAAGAAGCTTGGCACTAAACCCAAGGATACCATTTTGGAGCAGGCAGTTGCTGCTGCTAGACTTTCGCAACCATAGCGTCGTTGAGAGTTCTGCAGTAGAACTGTCGCTCTATTCTTTCCGCTTCCACAGATTTACACTGCATTTCTACCCAGCTTAATCCGGATGTCATAATTCTGCAAGAAACGTGGCTTTCAACCGACAAACATTTTCATATTAAAAATTACCGTTCATTTCGCCTAGACCGACAGTCAAGAGGCGGGGGTTTACTAACTTTAGTCTCTTCAAAATTTTGCCACAGGGCTATGGTATCTTTTCAACAAATGTCTCCTGACTGTGAGATTTTGGCACTAGACTTTGTACTTCCTGGGTGCTCTCCATTTTCAATAGCAAATCGTTATTTCCCCAATGGAGCCCAGGATGTTAGACCTCTGGACTTCTTACTCGCTAACTGTAAAAACCCAGTTCTCGTGGCTGGGGACTTCAATTCTGACCATGTGTCGTGGGGTTTTAGGACTAATACATGCGGCAAGCGCCTTCGGGATTGGGTTTCTGATCACAACCTGATGTGCTTAAATACAGGATCGGCCACTTATCTTCGCTCACACACTCAATCTGTTTTAGATCTCACGTTCATTAGCCCTGGAATTGGCGTAACGAATTGGTCGACTGTTGATAGCGGCACCTCAAGTGACCATATACCTATTCATTTTGATATCATATGTCGTGTTACTCCGGCGTCTTCTCAGTTGCGGTCACATGTAAATTATGACAGATTTCAGACGTCGTTGCGCTCTGACCTTGCTTCAGTGTCTAACATCGCCGAGGTCCACCAGTCAGCAAGCATATGTCTGGCTATAGAGGAAAGCCGTAAAAAGTCGGAGTTCCTGGTGAGGCCAACAAAAGGGAATTCTTCTAACTGGTGGAATGCAGACTGTACAAGAGATTACAGGTGGAGGAAGGCAGCATGGAAAAAGCTTCTTCATAACCAATGCCCGAATAACTAGAATGATTATAAATTTATTGCAGCCACCTTTAAACGCACAGTTTCTCGTGCGAAGGAAAAATATAACTCAGAACACTTCGATTATCTTTCAAAGGCGGGCAACCGACGTGCACTATTCGGTTTTCTACGGTCTAGGAAACAGCTCATGTCCTCTCATAATTTTCAGTCATTAGTTATGTCACCTGTAGAAGCTATCCAGGCGGTTGAATTAATTGCCACAGGCCTGCAAAAGCGGTTCTCGTCTTTACTACCTTTGCGCCCATTGTTTGCACCAGTCGTGCCAAATGATAATGCCTCACAAGTAAATCTATCAGAGCTTTCACAAGTTGTCCAGAGATTGCCAGCTGCTGCTCCTGGTCCTGATGGTGTTACTACAAAGATGCTCAAGATTCTATTTGAAGAGTCTCCCAACTCCTTATTGCACCTAATAAACTACTCTCTCAAACACGCTTGGATACCTTCTGAGTGGAAGCTGTCTAAGGTGATCCCTTTACTTAAAAATCAGGGTGGAGGCTATGAATTGGATAATATTAGGCCAATTTCTTTAACATAAAACGTGGTAAAGTTGATAGAAAGGGTGTTACTAATTCGGGTGTCAGCCATTGTGGACCGCAAAACTATACTCAGCCCGTGCCAACTCGGTTTCCGGCCACGGTGTTCGATATGGAATGTACATGCTGATCTTGAGAGCAGAATTCTCCTTGCTCGTCGTCAACGCCTGGTCGCGGCTTTGGTTACGTTAGACGTCGCCAAAGCTTACGACAGTGTAGAACACTCCATCCTGATACATAGGCTACAGTCTCTTCAATTTCCAGATTATATAGTTGCATGGATATCTGCATTTCTTTATAACAGGGAATTCTTTTGCGTCCATAATGGTATTCATTCAGAGAGGTATAGACAAACGCGAGGTGTACCGCAAGGAGCTGTTCTTTCTCCTGTGCTCTTTAATATTCTGTTGAGCTCAATTCCTCTCCACCGCCATGTACGCACTTACGTCTATGCGGAGGACATTGCGTTTTTTGCTGCTGCGCCGGATATACATTCTCTGTATGGTCTGTTGCAGTCATATTTGAATACACTTGTGCACTGGTTGAGCGCATTACACCTGAAGTTAAATGTTGGTAAGTGCGCCACTCTTGTTTTCCCTCTATTCACTCCTGTAGTGGACTCACTCACTTGCGAGTTAAAAATAATACCGCAGGTTCAATCCCTAAAATACGGGGTGGTCATTTATGACAATAAACTCACCTGGCGACCTCACATTGACCATGCATGTCGCGGCGAAAGCGGCTCGTGCCGTGGGAATGTTACGGAGATTATGCCATCACCGGTACGGCATGCGCAGAGATGCGCTATTAATGATCTACACTGTGTATGTCAGGCCAATTTTAGAATTTGTATCAGAGTTGTTTTCAGGCTCGGCTACATATAAACTTCGCCCTCTCGTCCTTTTAGAGAGGGAAGCACTTCGCATGTGCCTCCGCCTTCCAAAATTTGTCGCTATCAATGTGCTATACCTTGAAGCCCGCATTCCGTCTCTCTTATCACGACTTCAATTTTTAACTGTGCAAACTTACCTCCGGATCTATGAATGAAAGCATTTTCTGTTCTCAGCCGACCTCCTTTTTTGGTGCCCCTGGTCTCGTTTCAGTTCCCCTCAGGTAGTGTTTGTGCAAAGATTACTTCAGCCTTTAGATGTAAACATTTATGATATCCTTCCTGCGCTTCGCAATGGGCCCGCTATTTACATTGTTTTCGACGACATATTCCCAAAAAATGCAAAACTTTTGCCACCGAGTATTCTAAATGGTCTTCTAGAAGATCATCTGAGGACCCTACCTACAGATATAGCAATAGCCACTGACGCATCGCAATGCAATGAAAAAGCAGGTGGGGGAATATTTTGCTCGCATTTAGACTGGTCCTTTTCACTGCACCTTCCAGATTTCACCCCTATTTTTCAAGCAGAGTTTCTAGCAGTTGTACTTGCTCTACGCAAGCTAGACCCCTCTATTACAGCAGTTGCAGTAATTACTGATTCTTTATCTTTGTGTTCGTCCCTCGCTGCACATGTTGACGGTCCCATTTTAACAACTTTTTTATCCCTACTTCCTCCGCATTTGAGCCTTGTTCATTTAGTATGGGTTCCCGGTCACAGCAGCGTGACAGTAAATGAGATTGCTGATAATCTCGCAAAGGCTTCCCTCAGCGGCCCCGTGTTGCCAATCATCCCGGCTACAGCCTATATTACAGGAGCTAGATTTCGGCGACGTGCGTTTTTAAGCACGCAAGACACATCACTTTTAACATCGGCGGATTATGAGCACCTTAAATATTATTGGAACAGGAAAATTTGTTGCTCTCGGCAGCTTGAAGTATCACTGACGAGGCTGCGCTGCCGCATCCCCCCTCTAAATTTCTATTTAAACAAGTCGGGTTTGGCGCTCTCTCCCCTTTGTGCATTTTGCCGTGAGCCTGAATCTATAGAACATTTTTGGCTGTATTGTCGCCGATTCAACTCTCTGAGAAAAAGGTTGCTGGAGGAGCCCTTGCAGCACCTTGGCCTTAGTTTGAGCAGCCCGCTCTTGCTATCATTTGGCGCCACCACATTTGGGTTCAGCCACAGATCTGTTTGTACCGCTGTTCTAAATTTCCTGATAGAATCTCACCGTCTGCCTTGCTAAGTGATCAAACTTTTCTTTTCTATCAATTATTACATTTTGACTAAATCATTATTATTTAATCCCTCTCTTTATTATTATTCTTAAAATTTTAAAATCAAAACTCTCATCCCTTTTCTGTTCATGACGAAAAATTCACCGGTGTAGCGCTCCCACGTGCTTTTCCTTTTTAATAACTGCGTTCAGGTGAATAGCCACCCGATTCTTGGCCGATCCCCCAGAGTGGGTATGTGCTTTTTTTGATAGGCTAACAACAACAACAACAGCTTCCGCAAGTTAGGTTCACGCAAGCTCCGCTGCAGGTTGATCTGATCTCCTTGCCACTAGTTGCTGATACGCAGGCTAACCCCGTCTTCTATTACGACCATATTTGCCCGTCCCATGCGAAACATATGCCCGCAAATATCCTAAACGGTCTGAACACCTACAGAATTTTCTTCATCATACTGTTCTCTCCACTGATGCCTCCGGCAGCTGTGAGAAGGCGGCGATTGGGATATATTCGCAAGATCTGGCTTGGAGCTAATCCGTTCGTATCCCTGGTTATACTCCTATATATTTTGTAGTGCTTTTGGCTATTGGTTTGGCTTTTCTCAAACTTCCCAGGCATATAGCACGGGTTCTTATTCTTGCAGATTGCCTTTCAGTTCTAGTCTCTCTCCAAAATTCCGGAAAATCTTTATTGAATCGGCCGCTTATGTTTTTTGTTCCGTGCACAGTGCGTGAGATCCGCTTTGTCCGGGTACCTGCAGGCATTCGGGTGTATATTTTAACAAGGTGGCTGATTTATTGGCAAGGTTAGCTCTAAGCGCTCCTGTAATCTATCCCGTCCCTCACCTCATTCTGTTGGAAACTTCACGTTTCCAGCTTTTCAAAAATATTTCAGCCAGCTTGAGTGATCCGTTGCTCAATACCGTGGATTTTCACCACTTAAAGTACCCATGGAATGTCCGGTGGTGTAAATCAAGGCGTTGTGAAGTGCCCATGACACTTCTGCGATGCAGAATCCCTCACTTAAATTTGTACTTACGCAGATACGTGTTCCCTGCGACAAACCTTTGTGTCTCATGTGGGCAAGTTGAAACATTAGACCATTTTCTCCTCTCTTGCCGGCGGTTGTTCAAGGAAATCAGTATTTGGAGGTCCCTCTTCCAGTCTCTTCCAGTTCTTCTCTCGTTCGGTGCGAGCGCCAAGGAATTCCCGCTAAGCAGTGTTTGTGGCTACCTTCATGATTACATAAGTGCAACTGATCGGTTACCTTGTTAGCTGTATACAAAATTCTGTCTCATGTCCGAAATACTTGGTTCTATTCCTGGTAATCCATATTTCTTAAATTTAATTGAATTTTCCTATCTTTATCTTGATTCAGTCTTCTACGCCACCGCTCACGTCTTTTTTCCCCGTGCAAATACTTCATTGGCAAATCTCCACTGTACCTTGGCCAATCCCCCCGCGTGGGTATGTGCCATATTTACTGAGGTGAAGAAGAAGAAGAGTGTGGACTACAAACACTATCTGTACTTGTGCTCTATGTGTTTTTTTTTGTCTGTTTGCAATGTAAGCCATTACTAGGTGGAAAGGCATGCACGTAATGGACATACCCTGCGCGCATGAATGCGGAAAGCTGGTCATGGCTGTCAAAGCATTGCCAACAAAGCAACGGGACCTTCAAGAAACAGGATATGGTTGTGACCCCTCGCATGCAATGATTTTCACACAATTTGAAAATGTGGCAAGTTACAGCAGTCCTGTAGTTTATTGCTGCAAACCAAGCTAGCTCATTTATGCGGAAACATTATTAGAGGCTGCCGAAAAGGAACATGTCAACAAGTTACACATAGCATCCTGTTTCATTGATGATGTTTATATATGTGGTAAACGATAGGAACAAGCATCTCTGTGTTAGCTAACTGCTCTGCAATCAACGCACTGTCATGCAGTACATACACAATCACAGTCCAGTGACTGCAGAGCGGTCTGCAACCAGTAACTTGCAACTATACTATGCAGCAAGCTTCTTTGCACGGTTTTTGTTACATTTATCGAATGATAACATGGAATTGGTATGGCTATTTCTACACAGTGCATTTCCTAACTAAGGACTCCTTTCTGCCATACTGTACTTTTTACCAAAAAAGCTTCCTACAGTCATTTAAATCGCTACGCATAAATATGTTTGTAGCAGGTGTGTGAGCCCGAACAAAAAAAAATGTTTTTATTTTCCTTAATTATTCGGTATTCCTGATTATCACGACATGGGCATTTATATGTTGGTACAACTTTTTTCAGGCATCACAACTGATGCACCGATGTGTTTGGTAGAGATTCATCTTCAGACATTTCATAACTGTTGGGTCAAAAGAAACACGAAATAATAGTTGACTGCATTAGTTTTAACTGAGATAACTAGCATCACACTGCATGCTCTTGAAATTCCTCAAGCTGTCTGTAATTGGCTTCATTGTATAGCTTCATACTTGTTTCATTTAAACTCTGCACACTGCTCTTTTCACCGCACACGGCGACATGGCAGGCGGAGCCCCGTGGGAATGGGCGAGGAGGATTAGGAGGTCGGCTGCTACTTCCCTGGAATCCAAACACAGCACCTGTAGGTCACGGTTAATTTCGGAAAGGCACCTTTGCCAGCTTCCTTTCCTCGTCTTGTCCATCGTGCGTCGCGTCTCGCGGTGAACCCGACAAATGGGAGGCCATCAACCCCCTCCCCCTCTCCACCTGAAGCGGGGGAAAGATTCCGCAAATAGTTTCCTAGAGACGTCCTTTTTTATCGGTGGGGTCAACGAGGGGTCAAACGACAAGCCCAAGCGGTGCGAGGCAACGTTCTCTTTTCATTTTAGAGACGCAAGCTTACACTGCAAAATGAAACCTTGTCTTTCTCTTCCAAATGCAATTTCATTTCATTTCATTTCACTTTATTTTCCAGAATACAAGTTACATCCTAGAGGGATGCAAGGGTGAAAAGCTGCTAAAAAGCAGCTTGACTGGGCCCAAGCACCTCTTAAATGGCAGTACACAAGAAACGCACTTCAAGCAAGAAAAAAAAATGTTTACAAATATATATAGATTATAACAAACACAAAAAAAACAACGAAGCAAGTGACATATAGATTCAATGCAATGAAAACAATGAGCATGTATGTTCACTAACAATAGTTTAGAGACACATGAAAACAAAGAGAGGACCCGAGAAAAATATAAAGAAAAAAACTCTTAATAGGCATACATGGCACCGGCAGACAACAGAGGCACATAAAATGCAACCTGGCTATATATTAACAAAGTACACTTTTAACTCGCTTGGTTTAACACTAGCCAAAACTTTGTACTTATTAAGAGTGGTCGGTAAATTGTGTTCAAGCGTTTGTAGTTTATAATTATTTCGAAAATATGGAATATACCAGAGATCGGTGTTTCATGTGTAGAGTCGATTCGAAGCGGTCCTTAAATGTGTAGTACGTATTAAGAAATCTCTATAAGCAGGAGAAGAATGGTAAAAGAACCTCAAAATGCGAAAAACATATATATGTTCAAAACGAATTATGTTATAATTTCTGAAAGCAGTTTACGTTGGAGAGAGATAAGGAAGGTTTGCAATGCAGCCGATCATTTTCCTCTGCACAACCTGTATTTTTATCACATTTGTTTTTGTGGTGGTTGGCCAAACAGTTACAATAATTCAAAACGGAACCGAAAAGAGCATGATAAATTTGAATTTTCACGTGAGTGGGAAGGAGCTATAGACACCGTGATAGAACACCTGCTACTGAAGAGAGCTGTTTACAAATATTTTCCACATGCCGATCCCAGCTGAGATGCGACAAGAAAGTAACTCCAAGGATTTTGTGGCTGTCAACAATTTGAATTTCTTGACCTGCGTATTTAGGAGCGCGTTGTAGTTCGACTGGCTTGTTCCTTGCACGGAAAATTATTACCTTAGTCTTTGTAGGGTTTATTTGGAGGCAATTAGTAGAGGACCAGTTCTCTAGTTTCGTAAGGGTTACGTTGCACTCTTCAATTCTTGTTTATGTCGTGACCAGAGATAAGTATACTGCTATCATCGGCGTATATAATTAATTTCGCTTTGTCATAAATATGCACAATGTCATTTATATAGATTTTAAAAAGCATCGGGCCCAGAATGTTGCCTTGAGGCACACCATTTCGTACCGCCAGAAAAGGACACTGATGGTTGTGGATATAGACAGATTGTTTTCGATTTTGCATGCATGATTTCATGAGGTCTAAAGGTGTTCCACGAACTCCGTTTTCAGAAAGTTTATGAGTTAAAATTTGATGGTTTAGGGGGTCGAAAGCCTTACTAAAATCAATGAGGATTCTGACAGTGAGAATACCTGCTTCAATGTTTTGCAGGATACATTCCTTAAGTGATAACAAAGCTGTTTCCGTCGACTTTCCCCTTCGGAAGCCAAATTGCGCATCAGACAGGATTTGTTTTGCAATAAAAAAGTTCACTAGACGGGAAAAGATTACTTTTTCCAAGCCCTTTGAAAATACTGGAATCACAGATATTGGTCTATAATTGGACACTACATCTTTATCTCCCCCTTTAAACACAACTGTCACTCTTGCTTTCTTCATTTCTTTCGGGTAAACTCCCGCTTCAATTACCAAATTGCAGACGTAACAAGTTATTTACAACTTTCCACACAGCGTCTGAATTTTTCCTTCTAACATCAGAGAACAGTTTTTGATGATACACACGCCTAAGCTGATCTTAGCACGCCTAAGCTCAGCATTTTGTCATTTTGAAGGGAAAGTGCTTACAGTATATTTCTACAAAAACCTTGATAAATGCTGAATATGCATTATTTGAGTCTTTTATATCGAATAACTACGAGTCCTGCCCAAAACCATTTCCGCTTTTTATCTGGGTACCCCCAACCTTTCTTTATTTGCGTGTAATTCCAGCCCTTCTTCACCTTTGCCATTGTAGCCGCTATTGTTTTCAAGTACCATGCACCATCTTGATATTAGCAGTTCCTAATTCAAGCCTTCTGCGGAGCTTGAAGGACCTACTTAATTGGAAATGAGGAGAACACGTGCACAGGGTGGAAAGCGTGTGATTTTCCAGGAAACACTGAGGCGTCCCCGAGAAGGGCCTTTATTAAGGTTGACAGCCGTTTTGTGCCTCTTCACTTGGCAGCGACGACACAGCGTGTGCGGTCCCCATGGTTTTGCCCCAGCTGTCGAAGCAATCCTCGGACACGACCATGACCTTCGACATCTGATGTTTTTATTTGAAAAACACAGGGACCAAAGTCGTGCTGTATGCAGTGCGATCGCCATGTGGTTCCACTGACGGCGAACAATCATCCACCTAGCGCGGCTCTTTGACCTTTGCCTGCCCTGGCCAGTAGACAATTTCACTACGTAGACCTCAGTAAGCTTGCATACACAGCGCACGTTGCGTTGCAAGCGCTGTAAAAAAAATCACAACTACGACACCTGTTCGCCTTGCCTCATCGTCGCTTCTTTGTGTGTTTGGATGTGTAGAATCACTGGAAAAACTTCAGAGTACCGCATTCGTTTGCCCCTCGCCGCCGACGCGTTCATTGGCCCAACCGTACCACGTGACCTTGGGCTGCCATATACCTTCCAAGCGCCGGGCGGGCCGGCTGAGTTAGAGCGCAGACATCGCAGGTCCCCTACGATTCTTGTTTTCTGATTGTCGCACTCGTGTTTGACTGCAAGGAATCATGCCTGGCTGCTGCGCCTTCGGATGCAGCAACCGAACCGAGTCTGGAAAGACGTTTTTCTCGATTCCGACCGGGAAAAATGACCGAGAGCGTCGTTCTGCGTGGCTACACGGAATCGGCCGGGAGAACTTCAAGCCTACGAAAAACACCCGCATGTGCGAGGTAAGTACACCTTGTTTGTGCTTTTCGGCACTGTTTTAGAAGATATTTAAGCGAAGTGCACGCGGTGTTAGCGATGCTACGAAAATAGGAGTTCATTGCAGGGATCATTAGCGCCTCGCACTCTTGACGCGGGTACACGTGCTCGCGTTTGTTGCTCATCGCACGCGATTATTCCGTGCTCGTGGCACGCGAAGGAACACTTGTCTAGAGTCCACTTGCCACGCGAGAATGGACCATTTGCGGAAAAGCGAGCGCCGCCTGTCGTGCAAACAGAGAAGCTCCGCCGGTACCTTTGGTTGGAAAGGGGCTCTCGAGCAAGCATGCGCAAGGCAGCGTTCAGCAGCTCATGTGCGCTGGTTTTGTTGTTTTAGTGTTGTTTTTTGGCCGGAAACGTGTGTCAGCTAACGAAAGAGTATGATGGAAGAGGAGAACATCCCATTTCCGTTTTTAGAAACAGGGTGTAGCGAATTATTTTCGCGTTGTAGCCTGAAAAACGACCATGTGTGGCAATACCTGCACTCTGCTACCTCAACAGAGCGCCGAATGACCAAGTGAAAATGTGCGTGAATGTGCGCCTATGTGCGGGCGAGTGTGACAGTATAATGGGATGCACTTTCCTAATGCACGCAGACGTTTACGTTTGCGCTTCCTTGATAGGGCCGGAGTTTCTGCCAACTTAACACAACACCTTTTGCCTCAGGGCACACTTAGCTGATTATTAAAGAACCCGTTGTACTATCTCAATCCCGGCTCGTGCTGATACGGCAGAGCGTTGCTTTGCGTGCTAACGGGCCGCGGGAGCGTTAGAATGCGCGGATATACGCGAGGCTGCGCTCGGCCGTGCCCCCGCTGTTCAGGAAGCACATTGTAGCATTAATGGTGAATGTTCATACTAGTATGTATCATTCGGTTTTCCTGCGTCGGTGGCAAAACTCTTCTAGAACGACCGAGCAGTGTGTACTCGGCAGTAAGCGCGAAATAAAGCAGCAACACCCGTTTCGAAACGTGCTGGATGTGCGCATTACTGGCCCCATCAACGGGTTCGTCTTTTGCGCCTTGTATGTCGTCGCGGCCTTTATTACGTACAAGTCTCGCTGTTGCAAAACACGTGGTTAGCTTAGATAAATCGCGTTGCAGTTACATGTCAGTTACGTGGAAGTTACAGCTCACATTAGTCGTCGCAATACAGCGCAGGAATGCACGGCTGGCTCATGTTTTCCAACCAAAAACCAAACCGCCCAGAGAGGGCGCTGCCTGCGCCTTCACCACGCATGCGCAGAAACTTCTCCGCAAATGGTCAATTCCGCGTCCTCACGTGCACCACGTACTCGCATGATTTCTCCGCGCACGTGAGCGCGCTCTCGCCTCGAGTCACTCGATCCATGGCACCTAATTGTTTTTCGCAGACCGTGACGATCACAGTCAATAAAAACATCGTCAGTGCATGTCATGCGTCCGCATAACGGCCGCTTTCTGTGCAGTTGTGTTGGCATGGGTAGAAAAATAGAAATGAGTTAAATGTTAGCAATCCTTAAAGCTGCGTGTTTGCGGCCACGTGCGCGTTTGCACCCAAATGAGGTATTTTAGTTGCGTAAACTTCTAAACCTTTTTAACGTATTCTTTGTCTCTTGAGTTGGTCTTTAAACTTGTTATTGCAGCTATCTTTCATGTTTTTCTTGTTTCACATGTCTGAAACAAAGCTTCATTCAAAAAGCCCTGGGAGCCTCCTTGGGCAGCCCAGCGTTTGGGTGACCAGCATCACACTTCTAACCATACAACATTTGCAGGACCACTTTTGTGCAGAAGACTTTGATAAGGCTAGAGTGGATGGGAAGAAGAGGCTAAAGCACAAAGCTGTGCCAAGTATTTTTTCTCACCGTGTGCCAAAAAAAAATCAGAAAGCCACCATTCGCCCGCCTTCCTAATTCACCAGCAAACAACTTGGCTGAAGAACAGGCTGAACCTGAAGAGGAAAACTTGCTAATAGGTAATTTTTCCCCTAATCAAAATGTGTTTTTCATACATACACTGCAGCAGTGCTTTGTCGGTCAGTTATCATGTAGCCACATGTAATGCAAAATGGACAATTTCGTACTTGAATGTAACTGGTATTGATCTTCTATCTTTTTTACGATCTGAATCATGGCTTGATACGGTGACCAAACAGAGGAACATCAATTATTTCATTAACACTGCCCTTTTAGGTGTAGCACTACAAGTAATGCAGTTGGATATGTTGGTACAAAAAGTGTTGGAAACCAAAAAATTGCTATGAAAACTTTTGCAGCTGCTGACAGCATAGCAGATGGACTCAAGTCTTCAAAAGAGCCACATGATCATGATGAATCTGCTGATGTGGCAACAGAAGTGCCCATAACCTCTGATATTCAATAGGATGCACCTCCCAACATGTTCAGTGAAGTTGACGTACTGAAACGCCAACTTAACTTGGAAAGAAGAAAGCGTGCAAGGGCGGAAATGGAGTGTGACGCCCTGAGAAGTTCTTTTAATGGACTTCTTGCAGAAGACCAGTTCCGTGTCCTGCAAAAGGGAACAATGAGAGGGTCATCATGGACTCAGAAGACAATTCAGGAGTCTCTGAAGGTCAGACTTGCCTGTGGGGGAGGAGGCTATGAGTACCTGAGAGGTAATGGCTGGCCGCTCCCTGCTGAACGCACACTTCAGAAGCATATTGAAGACATCAAGTTTACCCCAGGTATGCAGCAATGTTTGCAGCTCTATAAAAACATTTTCCAAATTGCAGGTGCAACTCAGGACTAGCTATTGACTTCACCGATGATCACATAGCAAGTACAGCTACAAATATTAGGCGGCAGCAGAAGGCTTGCACTCATCTTTTTAGAAAAGATTTTATAAATGCTCTGATAGTGACAAGGGAGGTTGTTTGAAACACTGGGCTGAAGCTTGTAATTTTGAATTTCAAAGAAAACTAGCAGTGATCATTCCAGCATGCATGTTTTTCAGCAAAGATACACTGTAATTATGCTCTCTACAATACCCTTGAACTAATGTTAAAGCTATCAAACATAATAAAAGGCTCTTTTCTTGCCATTCTAGGTATTCTTGAAGAAGTGTTTCCAGCTTTGGCATCAAAAGTGGCAACATTCCACAATGAAGAGCGTTATGCGGTTCTAATGCTGGACGAAATCCAACTGACACCTGGTTTGGACTATGATATTACAACACGCTCCGTCATAGGTAAGGCTTCATCAAAAACAAATGCGGCCTGTTGTTTACATATCAGGCAGTGTAGTTCTCTTGCAGCTAAAACCAATGCAGTAATGAGCACTGGCATGTGATACTTAATTTAGCAGTGTGGAAACAAAAATGAAATGCAACTAATTTTTTACTGCACTAATTTCAATATCTAAGGGTTAATGACTAAATGTGTGTGTATAGGTACACACAGAAAGCCGTTCAAGCATCCCTGGAATACCTTATATTTGTGTAGTTTTAGATGAAACCTGTTATACCTGATAAACAAAGCTATCAAAGTGGTGTCCAACTTAATTTGCTTAAGCTTGCTGCATGACAGGCTTAGATGCTTATGTGCTACTAAACCCAACTCAGCAATATTTGTTTTGATTCTATTTTTGCTGCTTTCCTGTGCTAATAAAACACACTGCATGCTTACTTTATAATGTATGCTGGACAGCTCTGCACTGCTATGCCCCAAATAAGCATTCTTGAAATATTCTTCAGGCCGCCCCACTCTTCCTTCCTCGGACCCAAGTGCAGAACCTGTACTGGCCACACATGCATTGGTTTTCATGCTTGGTGGAATTGCATCAAGATGGAAGCAGACTGTCGCGTATCATTTCACAGGTAAGTAGTAGTTGGAAGTT
The DNA here is from genome assembly GCF_052857255.1 of Amblyomma americanum. Lineage (NCBI taxonomy): Eukaryota > Metazoa > Arthropoda > Arachnida > Ixodida > Ixodidae > Amblyomma > Amblyomma americanum. Next base: position 556,868,581 of record NC_135497.1, on the reverse strand, counting down.
GAAGTGTTAAGTGAATTTTCATGTAAAGTTGGGAACAACACAATGTTTTCACTTTTCATATGTGCATAACTGCAGGGACTGTTTGGCCAATTCCTAAAGAGTTGCATGCCGGTGATGTGTAACATGGAGTGGCAACGTTCCTCCTAGAATCTTTACTGAACTGCCTACTTTTTCTTGGATGGTAGCGAGTTAATGCACAGGGCAGGTTTACAGAAAGTGCAGTTGATGTTGGTTAAGACCACCTAGTGTCGCAGGCAATGACAACCCACAGAATAAAGCCGAAATGAGTTGTCCGTACTGTATAGACTGTTACATAGGTATACGAAGTGATGTCTCGCACAACTAAAGCAGCATCCTTGGCACGACTACTGGTGACATGTCATCGCTGGTACTTAGTTTACTTGCTTGCTAAACCTCCTAAGCGGCTGATGAGTGAACGAAGATAGCATGAAAAAATGAAGCAAGGCTTCAAGAAAGTGGTTATCGACTTGGCCTTGTGCCCTGCCATCTTGCCTGTGTGCCAGCCAAGTGTGGAGCGGGTGAGAGGCACCACTAATGGCAGCATAATGCAATAAATGCAGCATCAGTATGCATATCTCTATGAGTAAAATGTGCAAAAAATAAATGAAAGGTTTCAGCATTTTATTTTCATTTCAGCTGAATCCTTTGATGCAGCCAAAGTACTGGACTTGCTATTTGAAATCATCAGGCGCTGTGAAAGCATCGGCCTATCGGTGGACTGCATTACGTCAGATATGGGTGGAGGAAATCAAGCCATCTGGAGGCTGCGTGGAATCATGGCCACTAAGTATGGTCGTCCAAGGACCACCTGCCCCCATCCATGTGGAAACAACCGAAGCCTCCATTTCCTTGCGGACGCACCCCACCTGCTGAAGAACTTGCGTGGGCACCTGGTTCGGCAACAAAAAATCCTTCTAGACGACGACACGGTGCGGAAGAACAAGTTGCCATCCAATGAGGTAAGTTGCTGTATAAGTCTCACACCGTCTTTTATTGCTGTTCACCACACAGCGTGTACAATGGATTTTAATTATTTGAAAAATGTTGCGACTTTTGCATCTGCAATGAAGTGTGATGCATACTTCAGTGTGATGCATGTATAGGATTCAGCTCAAATAAATACAAATATGGTTTTACAGTTTTATTTATTTATTCAGATAACTCAAGAGTCCTTTTGTGAGGGCATTACATGAGAGGCAAGCACCTGCAAACATACAAAATGCTACATTAGCCTACACAGGTAAATCGACAATGATCATTTGCTTCTTCTGCAGGTCTCCATCAAGTACCTAGAGCAGCTATGCGAGATTGACGAGAAGCATAGCCTGAAGCTTGCTCCACGCCTGAAGTTAAAACATTTAAATCCAAGTCATTATGAAAAAAGGAATGTAGGCACAGCATATGCTGTATTTAACCATGCAGTAGCATCTGCCCTACGGCTTCTGGTCAAGCAGGGCAAAATAGACGAAGAGGCCCTAACGACAGCATGGTTTGTGGACCAGGTGTCCAAGTGGTTTTCCCTCATGACATCTCGAACGCCAACTATGGCATTGAGTGACCTCTGCTCTGAAAAGGGAAAGGAAGCTGTGACCTTCCTGAATGACTTCATGGAGGTCTTCAGGAACCTCCGCATCATTGACAAAGCAAAGACGAATGCAACATGGAAGCCTATCCAGGCCGGCATAATAATAACTACAACTGCACTGAACTTACGTGAACTGTATATGCAAAGCAAGAATTTAAAATTTCTGCTATTGAGTCGCCTCTGCCAAGACGCACTCGAGAACCTATTTAGCACGATAAGAGTTAAGTCGCCCGTGCCCAGGGCACGGGAATTCAAGTATACTTTGAGAGTCATTGTCCTGGCACAATTTTTCAAGCCAAGCAGGCATGGCTCTTACGACATTGATGACTCTGTTCAGCTAACAGATTTTCTTTCCTAGGGAATATAAATATGCCAGAGGAAGTAGGAGACCTTGAGCCTGAAGAACAGCAGTCTCTAGAGTATGTCGCTGGTTATGTAGCACGCAACATTATGAAAAAGCACAAGCTCTGTGAGAGCTGCACAGCTTTATTGGCTCAGCCGGCAAAGAATGAAAACAGGTTTTTGGCACTCAAGAACTACGTTCCAGACAAGCAATCTCTTTGCACACCATCTGAAAATGTTATGCACCTCATAGAGTGTGTGGAGACATACTTCAGGGAGAATGAAGAGTCTCTTGTCATGGGAAAAGCCAACATTGATCAAGTCAGAACCCTCATTGCAGCCGTGGAGCCCACGTTCACTGTTTTTCCTGTATGTCACAATGTTGCAGACAAAGTTGTGCGTGAATTTTTGTTGTGTAGGCTGCGCTTTGCACTGCGTGCAAAAAATGAAATGCTGCAAAGGAAAGCAGCACAGAACTCTAAGTGCGGATCAAAAAGTGTTGGCATGCGTGCAGCTGTTTCAACTGTAAAGTGAGCTGTAACTTTCAGAATGGTCTAGCTCTTCAAGCATAAATTCTGTGTCCATATCAGTACGTTGTTGCACTGTGCTAAGAATCGACAGCGGGGTACCATTATTCTACGTTTTGTATGTCTCAGGCTGAAAAGGATGACGTGTTTTTGTAATATGGGCTTGTCACTGCCTTTAGTACCCTTAAAGGTCTATAGACACGACATCTTTGCTTGCATGTTTTCTTGTTTCAAACGATGCGTTAGACATTCGTATACATGGAGCAGCCTGTGGTATTCGTGTACAAATGCTAAATAATTTATAATTGAATTTCTTCTTGATGCTGTTCCAGTTTCACCAAACGACGACTGTGACGTCAAGTTGATGGTCACTTGATCCACTAGAAAAACTGATATAATTCCTGACAGGTCATTTTTTGTCATTGAAGGTCTTGAAAGAGGCTGGATTAAATGTTGTAGTGAATTGAAACTACACATCAGCGATTATATTAATTTTTAATGGATCACGTGACCAAAACATTAACTTGAAATGACAGGCGTAATTGGTCAATGAAACCAAAACATGACAGAAGAAATTCAATTATAAATTATTTAGCAGTTGTAGGCAAATACCACCCACTAACCCATGTATTCTAATGTCTAACGCATCGTTTGACAGAAGAAAACACGCAATAAAGTTAAGTGTTTATAGTCCTCTAACAACAATGGCCATGTGTGTTTGGTGTGAAATGTGTTTTGAATTTGGTCACATATGATGTTCCATGCTGAGTTCAGCCTCCAGGGTCAGGCAAAGAAGAAATTATTTCAGTTTGCAATATTTATTTATTTATTTCTGACTCGTGGCTCATCACTGCAAGCTGGTTCTGGTTTTTTTTTTAAACCTGACCAAGTCTTTGTTAAGGGAGTCGGAAGGCACAGATATTGATTGACTGTGCCTCTGTGTCTAGTCTTTGTTAGCCATTCCACTAATGCTTAATTTGCTGCACTATGTGGGAAAAAATGCCTGCAGGAGTTTTGTGAGCTGAACCCAGTTAGTGCTGTTCATTGTTGCTGTTATTTTTTTTGTATAGAAGCTGTACGCATAGCATAGAATTTTTAAAATTTATTCAAGCAGTTTGATGCATTTGAACTGTTCTTGGATTGCATTGTTTAGGTGGGTTGTAAGCACACATTCATATTTGTGTGGTAGATGATGCTTTATATACTGTCATCTTGGCAAAATGTTAAGTGTATTTGAGAAGCTGTTCTGGTCCGTGCTTAGGATGAGAGTACTGGCTCACTCTGCTTATTATGGCTTGTATGAAAGGCTTTGTAGCTTCAAAAACTATTTTCTGTATTCTGCAGAAGGATGAAATCAGACTTTGCTGTGGTTTTGAGGAGGTACTTAGCAATCGGTGTTTTCTGGTGTTCATGCTCTTGCAGTTTCATTGTCATATGTACAAAATTTTATTTTTGTTCGTATGCACCAAGGGTGTTGCTGTTTGAGAGTTGGTACTTTTAAATTGTGTTTTCAGTACTAGGTAGCTGTTATTGTTATGCTGTACAGCAAACTCCACTTGCTGTTCAAGATGACTGCAGGGGTGATATGTGTTTCTAGTCTTGCGTGTGCTGTTTGCAGTGCTTCTACTTTGTTTATTTACACTGGTGGTGTTAGCCTCCAGTGTGTTCTGTAGGTGAAGCAAACTTGTTTGCTTCTGGAGGTGAGGTCAGTGATGTATACTTTTGGAATGAGTGTTTGCTTGGAACATGCGGATGAAGAGGAACTGGCTCACCGGCATATTTTCTAAGAAACAAGGCTTGCGGGGAAGGTCCTGGCACCAGTCACCAGCGCCCGCTGTTGTGAGTTATAAGAGGGTTCCTTTCTTGTGTAATGCTGTGCCTTCCCAGTGGTGACAGATGAGGACCTCCGTTGGCTGAATATGTCTCTGTCAGTGCCATTCAGCTGCAGAGTAATGCAGAGTAGTTTGTTTATGACAAGGCAGACAATTTCATAGCTCAAACTGTATCTGCTGATCCCATGGGCTTTTTGAAAGCTTTTCACAGATAGCAAAGCATCCTCTGCAGTGCCATCAAAATTTAATGTATGAAAGAAATGCAGTTGCTTCCACTATTACTACTCTTTATTCTTTAGTCAGTGATTACTCCACTTAACCCAAGGGCGCAACAGCAGGGGCATTCGGTTTACCTCACTGCCATTGTGATGATTGGCGCTGCAACTGAAACTAGTTTGCTAGCACAGTAATTACAGATCGTGATACGTTCCAAGCAACACATGCATTGAAGCTTAGTTAAAGCTGTCTTTATAAATCCGAGAAAAGAAATCATAAAATTCATTAGGCTTCAGAACTTGTAGCTTCCGTACATGGTGGATGTTACAGGCAGTTTGCTAGTCGGAAGGAGCAAAACTAAGCCATTCTTAATTTCTACTTCAGGTGTACCTCCACTTCCAAGTTTCTTCAGCATAAGCACGTTTGGCTTATGTGCCATAAAGAGAAAAAAGGCACTGTCACTCATTTACGTGCACTTTGTTACAGGTGACAAAGTGTCTTAGTCGACCCATTTTTGAAGTTTGCATGGTGTGCCTACTTCATGATCACATTTGAAGGAGAGGCTTTACTCAGAAACACAGGATGATGAAGGAAGAACGGGATGAGCTCTATTTGATAACCCCATTAAGGAAAGCAATGTGTCTAGCCACAACACTTAAACAGGAATGGTGAAAGCTTTGTGATTACGGGAAAAAATTTGTATCACAGCAAAAACTATCAAAAGCAAAGAAGGTGAAAGCTTCATACCTGTAGCGAAATTAAAAACAAGAATAAAGACTCACCTTATGACAAAAAAAACTATATTATCTAGAATTAAGCAACCTAAGTGCTCTTTGAAGAAAATCAACACCAGATCTATCATTGACATGCGTCCCTTCCCAACCTATCAATGAGAGGTGCCCCAAGAATCCCCCTAGCTAACTTGTCTTTTAATTGTCCTAAGACTTCTGTGCTTCTGTACAGCAGATAAAAACTACAGGGTTTACAGTGTATATGCAGATATTGAGCATTATTTTATTAATTTAAGCACCATATTCTCTTGGTCAGTTGTTTAGTAAACGACCAGTCTGCATATATAAACAGACCTACAGCTATCTTGCAAACCACAGCTGCTGCACATTCAACAAGCTTTGTGGCATACTTCCTATTTCAAACCAGTTTCTTCACCATAATTAAGCTGAAAAGTGTATAAAGGCTTGACTACTTGTGTGGGGAGTGGGAGCCAACGAACACTACGTCTGTGTTGAACTGTTCTGCTGCCATTTCAAAACAGAGATAGGGTGGAAGCAGGGCAAAATCTGAATTTTTTTGTCTGCTGTTCCTTTGTGGCACTGAGGACAGTGGGTCATCTATATTCTCTGCACAATTTCTGAAACAGGCTTTCTGCAACAGCAGTGAGCACCGACATGTTGGTCTCCTTGAGTATGTCTCTGCAATTAAAGCTTCTTTGAGTGTTTTGACTTCTCCAATCCTTCTTTCTCCGTCCTCTGTTTCTTCGGCAAGTCTCTCTCTAAAAAGTACTGCCAACTAGCCCAAAGTTCCACTTTGTTCAAGACTAAAGCTGTAGGCTTGCGGTCGGCAAAATGAAAGCAATGTATATGTTATATATGGTATCAATAAATGGATGCAAGGTGGCTATCGCTTACCGCGCAAAAAGCGTTCATATTGTTTACTGCCTTGCTTTCATTGAATGTGTAATTTGTACCTGTATCTATTACAAATGAAACTGACCTATACAAATAACATTCAAGAAAATATTACCAAACACTGCAAGCATATAATATTCAAGTAACTCATCTTTTGATTTATTTTCCTTTGGTCACCTACACACAAGATTTCAGAATCTGACACATTGCAGTCCTTTCTTAAAATATGGTCAATACGAGGCCCATAATACTTCCTCTTTTCCACTTATCCTTTGCTCATGTATACATACGCATTTTGAGCTTGAAACCGACGGCCAGGTGATATGCACAACACATGCTTCAAATTTTGAGCTTGTGAGCCGAGCACACACAATGAACTGAAGTCATCATACTTATGTTTTATGTTGAAATGCTACGGTGCATACCCAAATGATGTTGTGCTTGATCCATAACAAGAAATACAAACCAACAGAACACCCAGTAGCTTTAGTTTCACTCTGTCACTATGTGGCCACATACAATTCAAATGCAGGGCATGTTGCATAAACCGCTCTAAAACCACAAGAATTTTATACATCACCCATGTAACTTAGAAAAACAAAGTGCTGCGTCACAAGCGGGCGTTCCTGCCTTTTTTTTTTACACAGGCAGCAAATCTTTGCAGTATAAGAAAACAGTCGTAAATAAGTTGGGAAGAGTAGCCACTCATGAACGCACTAGACAGCCGCGTTCATAAATCGCAATGTAGCAAACGCTCGCTCATTATCAGTGTACTTCTGTACATATACGTTGCTGTAATCACGCTAGATTTAGTGCGCAAAATGGCCATCGAAGTTGGTTTTTAGGCCTGCTGTGCACAGATCGTCTTACGATCACGGCCAAACACCGGTGCGCACACGACGCACATGGCAGTCGCGGTGTGTCGTGCGTATACGGCGGACGAAGTCGCCCGGCAGAGTCCAGAACGAGCGGTATCCGATTATAAACTAAATTAAATATATCCTATTTAGCTTGTGAAATTATACAGTGAACGCACGTACTTACCTGTGACACTGTCAGGTGTTAGTTTCGTCCTGCTTGGAAACATTCACCAGAAGCCGACGGCGGTTCACGATGTTCATGCCCAAAAGCACAAGCTTGCCTCACTGCGGCTCGAAGTAAAGAAATGTTTCTTTCGTAGCTCGCTCCACGGAAGGGGGAAAAAACGCGTGCATAAGCTCCCGATAGCAGCGCTAAGCTGCTGCCCACAATCGTAGCACAGTTCCGGAAGTAAACACGATCGGCGTGCAAAACAACCACCAGCTGCATTACTTCGCACAAAATAACATTCTTTTCGTTCTTAGCAACCATTATCTTCGTGCACAAAGCACTTGAGTAAACACTCAACCCGGTGTGTCGCCGAATATCGAGCTCTTCCAACACGGCGGCCTTCCTGCGACGCAGTCGGCTTGGAAGGTATATGGCGGTGGCCGCTCAGTGTTGCCAGCAAATGCCGACCTTTGCGGTACTCTGATTTTTCCAGTGACTCTATGGGATGGATGGATGGATGGATGGATACGGCTGAACCCTTTACATCGGGCGGTGGCTCAAGCCACCTAGCCATGTGAACACTGTGGCGCCATCTGGTGGCAGTAAGTTAAAGCGCGTTAACTCCGGGCCGGAGAAACTTTTTTTTTCTGCAATTACTGATCAATATACCAAGAAAATTACCAGTCTTTTTTTGAGGAAAAAAATCATGACAATATCGAAAAATGTTAAATCGGGCACGAAACTGAAGAGCTGCGGTGTAGTCGTTGCTATTTGGCTATGTACACGACATATAGTCAGGCTTAACTGCTCAAAAATCGGCAAATCTCAAAAACATGGCCTAGTTGTTACTCAAACCTCAACGCACGAGTGAGAGTTTGCAAATTGAAAGCGAATGCCTTCATGTATAGAGAGAAATGGCGCCGAAGAAGGCGGCGGCGGTGCTGTATTTGCTCCGAAGCGGCCGTGCAGGGCGCCGCCATGTTTGGTTACAAGCGAACGCTAACTCTGAGCAACGCTAAAGGGGATTTCGTACAGTGTTTGCGGACCGGTTAGTGGCGGCGCATGCGCAGACGTCGCTTGCCGGGCCTGGTAAACGGTAACGTAAACATGGTAACGATATGCTATAACTCTCTAAGGCTGTAGCGAGGTCTAATATGTAAATTTTCACGGCTGGCGTCGCTTTCTACAAAGCGTGAGTAGTCGCTACGGAAATAAACAAAGGCGCACTGGAGCTGGGTAAGTCTGTAGCTACAAGCACGAGTTTTTTTGTCTCTACCGCAGATTTCCACACCGCGCGATCGTCATAACTTTTCTTAGACTTGCTGTGGAAGCTGACAGCGATCATAAAAATAAAGGCCGCCGACTGTAGTGGCAGAGGCTTGCCATTGAAAGTAACAAAGCCGTGCACTTTGTAAATAAGGCAACGAGGCCTAGCGCGAGTTTTAGAGCCGACTTGGACAAAGCGAGAGACGGCGCGCGCTTCTAACGCTCGCCAATGCAAAGAAACAAAGGCGCGCTGCGCTGGGATAATGCTGTGGCGAGGTCTAATATGTAAATTTTCACGGCTGCCGTCGATTTAGACAAAGCGCGAGAAGTCTCTAAGGAAGTAAACAAAGCTGCACTGCACTGGGTGAATGCTGGATACTTAGGCCAGGCGCGATTTCCACAATGCGCGAGCCGGAACTTCTGGACTTACCGTTGCAGCTGATAGCGATCCTAAAGGGCAGATTAGAGAGTTATAGCATATCGTTACCGTTTACCGGGCCCGGCAAGCGACGTCTGCGCATGCGCCGCCACTTACCGGTCCGCAAACACTTTACGGAATCCCTTTTAGCGTTGCTCAGAGTTAGCGTTCGCTTGTAACCAAACATGGCGGCGCCCTGCACGGCCGCTTCGGACCAAATACAGCACCGCCGCCGCCTTCTTCGGCGCCATTTCTCTCTATACATGAAGGCATTCGCTTTCAATTTGCAAACTCTCACTCGTGCGTTGAGGTTTGAGTAACAACTAGGCCATGTTTTTGAGATTATTTGCCGATTTTTGAGCAGTTAAGCCTGACTATATGTCGTGTACATAGCCAAATAGCAACGACTACACCACAGCTCTTCAGTTTCGTGCCCGATTTAACATTTTTCTATATTGTCATGATTTTTTTCCTCAAAAAAAGACTGGTAATTTTCTTGGTATATTGATCAGTAATTGCAGAAAAAAAAGTTTCTCCGGCCCGGAGTTGGCGCGCTTTAACTTACTGCCACCAGATGGCGCCACAGTGTTCACATTCTTTCACAGTTTTTTCGGAGCTCCAGCGACTACGTCTGAAGCTAAGTGCCTTTTGGTGTTTGCGCTTGTACATGCTTTCGGGCAGTAGTTTTGAACCGAGTTAAGGGTAGAAAGGCTAGCGGAAGTGTGTGTGCCGAAGGTTTTTGCGTAGAAATTTTGGAAGGCTTTTACCTTGCGTATTGCTGAAAGTTTTTGGTGTGGGATTTTTGGCGGGCGTTTACGTTGCGTAGTGCCGAAGGTTTTTGTGTAGGAATTTTGGTGGGCTTTTACGTTGTGTAGTGCCGAAGGTTTTTTGTGTAGGAATTTTGGCGGGCTTTTACGTTGCGCAGTGCCGAAGGTTTTTGTGCAGGAGTTTTAGCGGGCTCTTACGTTGACTAGCGCCGAAGGTTTCTTCTCTAGGAATTTTGGCGGGCTTTTACGTTGCGTAGTGCCGAAGTTTTGTGTAATATTCTTGGCGGGTTTTTAATATTCTTGGCGGGTTTTTACGCATAGGAATTTTGGCGGGCTTTCACAAGGCGTAGTCGGCCGGACGATGGGTCGGCAAGCTAGGAAAGTTAAGGAGGACAAGGACGGGGAGTTAGTACAGTGCCAGGAGTGCGACCGTTGGTGTTACTTAGATGAGACAGGGTTCGGGAGCTTAGCCGAGGCGGGTGAGGCTAGCTTCGTGTGTAAGATGTGCAAGCGGTTTGGGGACGCCGTTCATGCGTTAAAAGGGGAATGGGAAGCTGGGTTTAATGCACTTAATGCGGACCGGCAGGTCGAACGAGAGGCACGGATTAAGCTGGAAGCTCAGGTCGCCGATTTGATTAAAAAGGAGGAGAATAATGCCGCCCTGTTGAAGCGAATGGTGGGCGAGATTAAAGAAGAGCGGGAAAAGCGGACCCAGCTAGAAAAACAGGTTGAAGCGCTCAGGTCGCAGCCGGCTGGGCACCCCAGTTCGGAGAAGTGTCAGGTGGGGGACGAGGCTCGTCGATCGTACAGTGCTGTAGCGCAGCGAGCATTGAGTGAGAAAAATGAGAGAATGAAATGAAAAAGGTTAAAGCGGGCATGGAAACTCGCGACAATAGCGTACAGCGGCAGGAGAGTCAGCTAGAGCGATCCGGACGCCAACAGATGGAATTAGGAAGCGAACGTTTGGGGCACAGGAGAGTTCTGGTGGTCGGGGACTCGAATGTAGCGAGGGTTGAGGGAGGCGTTCTGACGGCAGTGAAGGCAGACAGGCGGGTGCAGGTGGAGGCTCAGTCGGGAAAGTGCATGGTGGATTTAATGGCCAGAGCCCGGGAGGTGGTGGTGGGCAGCATGGATGGCGAACACCTTGTGGTCATCCATGCTGGTCTCAATGATGTACTGCAGGGGAGGAGCCAGAATCTTGAGACGCAGTTGGAGGTGGGGATGCGTAGGCTTAGAGAGGCCTCTGAGAGTGTGCATGTGACCATATGCACAATCCCAGAGGTCCAGAGGCAGGCTCGCGAAACGGAAAGGAGGGTCGTGGAGACTAATCGGGTAATTAGGCTATTGAGTCGACGACTAAGATACGAGGTGATGGAGGTCAACAGGGAAGTGTACGAGGTTAGGCCCCACCCTTTTGCACAGGATGGCATCCACTACGGTGGTGCCACTGGCAAGAAGGTGGGTAGTAGGATAGGTCGCCAGGCAACAGCTTTTTTGGGGGGACCCAGAGCTCTGAAGGAACCAGTGTAGAGAAGGAAGAATTAAGATCAAACGGACAATGGCACCATAGGGGAAGAAAGAGACGCAAGCGCCAGGGCCAAGTTAATTCAGATATAGGTTTCATTAACATGCAAGGTGGCAGGAATAGTCTGAAATGGGAGGAAATAGAAGAACAGTTAAGACAGGAGGAATTAATGGTATATGGTTTAGCGGAAACACATCTTAGAGACATGGAGCAACCACCCTGTAACCCAGACTACGCATGGGAATATTGCAATAGAACAGAGGGCAGCAGAAAGGGAGGTGGAATTGGGGCATTCATTCATAAAAGTATGAATTTTCAAAGGGTTAGTCTGGGATGCAGGGAACATTTATGGCTAAAAGGAACAGTGGCAGGCAAGCAAACACTCCTTGGCTTTGTATACCTGTGGACAGGGGTTACTGCCAAAGAGGAAAACAGGAAAATGTTAGAATGTATTGCAAGCGACATTGATGAGCTAGGAGGACAGGGCGAGATAATTATATTAGGCGACATGAATGCACACATAGAAGACTTGGATGGGTACACGGATTCGACAGGAAGGATGCTGCAGGACATGTGTGACAGGCATGATTTAGTTGTATGCAACAGCACCGAGAAGTGTGAAGGGCTCATAACATGGGAGGCGGGGAGTCTGCACTCGACGATAGATTATGCACTAATGTCACAGAGGATGTATAACAGATTAGGGGTAATGAGCATAGATGAAGATGGTTCTAGAAGTCTAGGTAGTGACCACAAGCGTATCAAGTTGAGCTTCAGAAGAAAAAGCAATGTAGGACTGAATCAAGATAAACAATCAGGGGGAAATTTTTACTCAGAAAAGCAATTGGAAGTAGCAGCCAAACAAATCGAGAAAGTAATTTTTGAGGATAGTGAAACAGAATGGACTTATACCAAATTAACTCGATTACTGGAGCTAGAGCTAGCTAAGGTGCGAGTAAAGCTAAAAGGGAAAAGATGCACACCCAAGAGTTGGTGGGATGAGGAGGTCAAGAGGGCAATAGAAAAGCGCAAGGAAGCATCCAGGGAACACAGATATTCCAAGAAGAGGGGGGAACCAAAACCCGAAGTAGACAGAAAATGGGATACCTTCATAAAGTGTAGAAGGGACGCATCCTATTTGATTAATGAGAAAATTAGAAGAAAAGGTGCCCAATGGATGTCAAAAGTAAATAAAAAGGATAGAAAAGCAGCCCAAAAATTTTGGAAACATCTAAATGCAATGAGTAATAAAACTAGGCTAGAACAAAGGTTTATTGTTACAGATGAGGGTATTCGACTAGAAGGGGATGAAGCAATAAAACACATAGGAACAAGGATGACGGAAAAATTTTCAGCAAAGCACGTGGTACATAATTTATCGAAGGAGGATAGACCGGTTACAGCAATAGCTTCACTTGAGCAAGGAGAGTGGGAAAGGGCAGAGAAGAAGGTTCCTAGTGGCACATCGACAGGACCAGATGGTATCCCGATTATGTTGATAAAGAAGTTAGGACCAAAATCCAAGCAAACATTAATACAGGTAGTGAACAAAATGATAGTGGATGAGAAAGTTCCCGATGAATGGCGATTAAGTAGAATGAACATGATATATAAGGGAAAGGGGACAAAGCAGACGTAAGTAACTATCGCCCCATAACAGTGACATCTGTGGTTTACAGGGTGGTGATGCAAATTATAAAGGATAGACTGCAGGCTTGGGTGGAGAATGAGGGGGCGTTAGGAGAACTACAGAATGGGTTCCGGAAACAAAGGAGGTTGGAGGACAATCTATTTTCATTGACACAGTGTATAGAAATTGCGGAAAAGGAACATAGGCCCTTATTGCTAGCATTTCTGGATATTAGGGGAGCCTATGACAACGTTACTCAGGAGCATTTGTGGGACATATTGGGCACATTGGATGTGGAAAATGGAGTAATTAATCTTTTAAAAGATATATATAGAGGTAACAGAGTGCTCATAAAATGGGAAAAAATGTATCAGGGCCTGTAGAGATACAGCGGGGGCTTAGACAAGGATGTCCTCTGTCCCCTTTGTTGTTCATGTTGTACCTGCAAGGCTTGGAGGCCAAGCTAGAGGGGAGCGGACTAGGTTTCAACCTATCTTTTTTCAAGCAAGGGGAATTGATTAAACAGACATTACCGGGACTAATATATGCGGACGATATAGTGATAATGGCTGACAACAAGGAAGACCTGCAGAAGTTGTTAGACATATGCAGCACAGAGGGAGATAGATTAGGCTTCAAGTATAGTAAGGAAAAATCTGCAGTCATGACATTTAATGAAGAGGGCGGCGAGCATAGAATACAGGAGTTCGTGCTAAAAGTAGTGAATGAGTACAAGTATCTTGGGGTGTGGATAAATAACAGTGTTGAGTATCTGACAGAGCATGCAAAATATGTAATGAATAAAGCTAGTAGGAATGCAGCTGTCATGAAAAATAGGGCACTGTGGAATTACAATAGGTATGAGGTGGTAAGAGGGATCTGGAAAGGGGTGATGGTCCCTAGCCTGACCTTCGGGAATGCGGTCCTGGGTATGAGGCCAGATGTTCAAGCAAGGCTGGAAATTAGGCAACGGGGAGTAGGGAGGTTAGCTTTGGGAGCACATGGCAATACACCAAACCAGGGGGTACAGGGTGATATGGGATATGGGCGTCTTTCGAGAGCAGAGAGGCTAGCAGTAAGATAGCATTTGAGGAACGATTGAGAAGTATGGAGGAAAAGCGGTGGGCTAGGAAAGTCTTCAGATACCTGTATATAAAGAATGTTGACACGAAATGGAGAAAGCGAACTAGAAAATTGACAAGCAAATATCTGGACAGCAGTAAGGGGGCAAATCAGCAATTATCGGTTAAGAAAAAGGTTAAAGGAACAGAGAGAGCTTTGTGGAAAACAGGGATGCTGACGAAATCGGCACTAGAAACATACCGGACCTTTAAACAGGAAATTGTCAAAGAAAATATCTATGATAATTGTAGGGGAAGTTCTTTCTTGTTTGAGGCCAGGACTGGAGTTTTGCGGACTAAGACGTATAGAGTCAGGTACCAGGAGATAGACACTTTGTGCATTGCGTGCGGAGAGGAGGAGGAAACGGCTGAACACTTGATACTTTTCTGTAAAGGGCTTCACCCTACAGTGGAAGGCAGCGGGGCTGACTTACCCAAGGCATTGGGGTTTAGGGATAGTGAAGGGAAAGTGGATTTTAAGAGGTTAGAAGTAACCAAGCGAAGGTTATCTGATTGGTGGCTAAAAGCAAGACAGGAGTAAAATTTCACAAGACATGGCTAGGTGGCTTGAGCCACCGCCCGATGTAAAGGGTTCAGCCGTATCCAGCCATCCATCCATCCATCCATTCAAACACACAAAGAAGCGACGATGAGGCAAGGCGAACAGGTGTCGTAGTTGTGATTTTTTTTACAGCGCTTGCAACGCAACGTGCGCTGTGTATGCAAGCTTACTGAGGTCTACGTAGTGAAATTGTCTACTGGACAGGGCAGGCAAAGGTGTCTAGCTTCACGGGCACATTTGAAAAGCCGCTGAGTCGGCTGTTAGCTGAAGTGTAGTCGGTACGTCTTTATATGCAGAGAAAAATATTTTAGTCTAGCATTTCACTTCATAGAAATTGCAATGCATCCGTTTTTTTATCATTAAAAGCTGGGCATCTGCCATCATCATCACTCGTTTTAGCCCTACGGTAACTTACTTGTTACGGGAGAGAGGGTACGCTAAAACGTCTTCTGGCGTGCGCCGCGATAACCGGAAAATCCGGCGTCCGGTAACACGGTAAACGGTAACGTAAACACGGTAACGATATGCTACAACTCTCTATTGTAGTGGCAGAATTATCGTGGTCACATTTACCCTGAACTTGCCACTGCAAAGGAACAAAGGCGCACTGGGGTCGATGCCCCGGCCTCTCGCCGCGTGGTATCGGTCCGCGGCAAATAAGGACAGCATCGGCTTGCCAGAAGCATCCAGGAAACGATGCTGCAAAAGAAGTTACATTACAAGCGCCGCAATTTGGTGAGTTCTGCACGAGAAAACTTGCGAAAGCGTTGTTCAACCCTTACCTCGGGATTGAGAACGTGCACGCCCGACAAGCGCTTCATCGTGGCTGTCACGACGGCGGTTCAGATGGCGACGCCGGCGGACCTCCTGTTCGTCGGCGCTCTTGGCGTACGCCGGAACCGGTCTGCGCATGCGCACTGCAGCAGACGCCAACGAACCTAGGCGAGGCGCCGAGATCTGTCACTGCTAGATATCTGCTCCAGCGTCCGCGCTAGCGCCGGAAGCTGCTCACCGTCACGTCTCTCATTGGCGTACTTCAGGCAGACATACACCAATGAGAGGACGCGGTTCTCGGGACATCCGGTGCTGCTTTTCGCGCGCTTTTCACTTGCTGTTTACATTTTTGTGTGGTGCCGAGGCTGTTCGCGCCATGTCGCAAAACAAAATAATGAACGAATATTTGATCGCCGCAGTGGAAAGGCGGCCGTCGCTCTGGCAGGCGAGCCATGAGTAATAAAAATAATCTTTTAAAGGCAGCTTTGTGGCTGGAAGTGGCAGCGGAGGTTCTGCCAAGCCTACCAAGCAAAGGTAAGCCGATCTTGCTTATGACGAGAACTGATTAAAGCGAAATGTGCTCGAAAACGCTTGTGTTTCAATCGTGCAGAGGGTTCCGATCTCGCTCAAAAGCGGTGGAAATCGCTGCGAGACAAATTTCGCCGCATATGCCAAGCGGCGACGGACTCGAAGAAAAGTGGCGCAGGGGCAGAAGTGGCTGACAACGAAGTGGCGTGGCAATATTTTGAATCGCTACACTTCCTGAAGGACACCGTGCACGGCAGACCGTAAGTTCACTTATAATTTTGGTTCCCATAACGAGCTGTTCTAGAAAGCGATGCATATATTGTGTAGTGTAGTGTTGTGCCATTACGACGATATTGAAACTTGCATGAAGTAAGCACTGTCCAACGAGAGGCACTTGCATAATTGGTTTTTGGGGAAGGAAATGGCGCAGTATCTGTCTCATATATCGTTGGACACTTGAACAGCGCCGTAAGGGAAGGGATAAAGGAGGGAGTGAAAGAAGAAAGGATAATAGGTTCCGTAGTGGAGGGCTCCGGAATAATTTCGACCACCTGGGGATCTTTAACGTGCACTGACATCGCACAGCACACGGGCGCCTTAGCGTTTTTCCTCCATAAAAACGCAGCCGCCGCGGTCGGGTTCGAACCCGGGAACTCCGGATCAGTAGTCGAGCGCCCTAACCACTGAGCCACCGCGGCGGGTGCACTTGCATGCAATTTGTGCAAAAACGTCTGCAGGCATCTCAGAACGCTCGAGCTGCTGTCTGCGGCATAAAATATTGAAGCAAAGTTAGGAAAGGTCGACCTCTCAGTATGCTTGGGCCTTCTCGGTGGGGGCTGTCTGCACTGGCTAATAAGGGGAAGGTGGCGCGGAAAGAAAGCGGTACGAAGTCATTACGAGTGAACGCAGTGCGAATTGAGCAGAGTAGAGAAAGGAAAGAGGACGACCGGGTACAGTGGCGATGATCACGGCCGCTGAGGCTGGCTCGCCGGTCGAAGGCTATCTTGCGGCTGATATCACGCGCATTTACGAAGTTTTGCCGCTCAAATGATATCGACCTTTAGCCATTGCTTCGGTATTTTTTCACGCCGCATCGCTTTTCTTCCGAGCCCTTGACGCCTCGGCTTATATAACTGACTTGAATAAACTTTGATCGCGTTATAACCGCGAATTTTTTAAATTCTCGCGAGTTCTAAAGCTACACTCCCCGTGATATTCTTGGCGACATTGCACTCGTATAAATACTGTACTTCTATCACAACACTCTTTTTTTTCGTTTGTGCTTGGAAAACATTTTTGCGCCCTGAGCAACTTCAATGTATATTCTATGGAAGTGTTGATAATGTAGTAGTAGAAACCATTTATTCCAAAAAGGTAGGATAGAGAGGCGAAATTACAGATTTTGGGTGGAGTCCTTATTTCAGGACACCAATGTCCACCGCAGTTGCTCTTGCTTGGGATATCAGCTTTCGCTGCGTCGCCAAGTCAGAGCTGAGCAGGGCAGACTCCCACTGTTCCTCGGAGTGATGTTTGTCTAGTTCGGGGGGCTTGGGACCTGAACAGCCCCATGTTACATGATATGTTGTTGGAATTCCGCCACACCAGGGGCAGTTGCTGTCATATCTGTCGGGGAAGATGATGTGGTACTTGTGTAGGTTAGGAAATGTGTTCGTCTGTAGTTGTCGCCATTTCCTCACCTCTGCCGCCGTTAGCTTACGGTGTGGTGGGGGATAGACTTGTCTTTGTGTTCGGAGAAGAAGGAGGCGCTCGCCGTACGTAGAGGGGAGAGGGGTGAGGTCGGGGAGGTTAGTCGCTCGGTTAGTATATCCTCGAGCTAGACTGTCCGCGGCCTCGTTTCCCTCGAGCCCCTCGTGCCCAGGAGTCCAAGTGATTTGGTGCTTCCATGTGGAATTTTGGACTTGTGGGGTAGTCAGAATGGGTGCGACGGAGTGTGGAAGTCTGCCAGAGAGGAAGAGGCGACACGCGGACTGGGAGTCGGTAATAATTTTTAACTCATTTCCCGTAGCATCGCCGTGCTGGATTGCGAGGGCAATTGCAGCAGTTTCTGCTACTGTGGGAGAGCAGTTTCGTAGGAAGGCGCTGGCTATTTCCTTGAAATTGGTGTCCAAGACGACCGCCACCGCGTTTGTTGAATCGGGGTACGTGGCTGCGTCCACGTATACAGCATTTTGTGCCTGTCGATGTGTGCGGCGCAGATAGTCCACTCGCGCCTTTCGTCGTCCCTTTTGTGAGTCCGAGTGCATGTTCTTCGGGAGTGGAGCTACATACACGCGAGTTCGCAGAGTTGAGGGTAGGTCTCGGTTGTCCTGGACGGCGCGTATGTCAGCCGGGGAACCCACTCTTTCCAAGATTGCGCGTCCAGCTTTGGTGGTGAGGAGGCGTTCCTTTTGCGATGCTAGGACGGCTTCTCGAATTTCTTCTATTGTGTTGGTCAGTCCCAGGTCCTCGAGGTGGCAGTTGGCCGTGTACATCGGGAGGCCTAACGCATGTTTGTAGGCGGTACGGATGATGGCATCTGCTTTGTCTCCCTCATTTCACAGAAGTGGTAGGAATGGGAGACCATATGACAGGCGGCTCATAACTAGAGCCTGTATCAGTCGAATTGTATCCTCCTCTCTCATGCCTTTTCGGTTGCGAGTGATGCGCTGAATCATGCGGGAGATCTGGAGGGCAGTTGTCCGGAGACGCTGTAACGTGTGGTTGGCTTTCCTGTCGCTCTGAAGCCAAAGGCCCAGGATGCGGATAAGAGGGACTTCCTTTATTCTCGTGCCTTCGAGGTAAACCTCGATGTCGCCGGGAGATTTGTAGGCATAGCCCTGAATGCGGATAATTTCGGATTTGTCGGGTGCGCAGCGGAGGCCGCAATTTGCTGCTTGTCTTTCTACGCAATTGACTGCCTCTTGTAGGGTGTTTTCTTTGTCGGCAAGGGAACCCCAGGTGGACCAGATGGTAATATCATCAGCGTAGATAGCATAGCCGATGCCTTCAATAGCCTCGAGTGCTTTTGCCATGCCGATAATATCTATATTGAAGAGGAGAGGAGAGATGATAGAGCCTTGGGGAGTGCCTTTGTTGGGTGTCTGCTCTGTGCCGGAGCGGACATCTCCCATGCCAATCGTGGCCGTGCGGTTGCTGAGAAAGTTTTTGGTGTAGTTGAAGGTCTTGGGTCCGCAATCGAGGGCGTTGAGCTCTTTCAAGATGGCGTCGTGAGAAACGTTGTCAAAAGCGCCTTTCAGGTCAAGTGCCATAATTAGGTGCTCGCCGCCTCTCGGGATATTACTGAGTACTTCTTCCTTGAGAAGGAGGAAAGCGTCTTGCGTAGAAAGACCTGTCCTGAAGCCGATCATAGTGGGTGGAAAGAGGTTGTTGTCCTCTATGTAGTTTTGGAGGCGGGTCTGGATAACGCGCTCGTATAGTTTGCCCAGGCAAGAGGTGAGGGAGATGGGTCGTAATGCTTCCAGGCTTGGTGGTTTGCCTGGTTTTGGGATAGTCACGATTTCGGAGTGTTTCCACTCTGCAGGGAGTTCTCCCGCCTCCCATAGGGTGTCATTTATGTAGGTAGTGAGGACCTCGATCTGCGACTTGCCCAGGTTTCGAATCATCCCATTTGTGATCTTGTCCGCGCCAGCTGCCGTGTTGCGTGTGGCAGATCGAGCCGCGGCGTAAACCTCGGCAGTGGTGATGGGGGCGTCCAGCCTCTCATTTGGGCCTCCCGTGTACGAGATTGTGCTGGGAGGATGGGGGGCGCCGATGTATTTGGTTTTGAGGGCGGTGAGGAGGGCCGCGTCGTCTCCGGGGTACAGATGGGCGATTTTCTTGAGTGTACGGTTAGTGGCAGACCGCGATGTTTGCGGATCGACGAGGCTGCGGAGGATCGCCCAGATGCGGGAGGTCCCCAGCGTGCCGCGTAGTGACTCGCAAAATTCCTGCCAATTATGTTGAGAGAGGTGTTGTGCATACTCTTGTGCTTCTGCCGTGATCTGTGATATGCGGAGTCGCAAGGGACGATTGAGGCGTTGGCGTTTCCATCTGCGAACCAGAGTCCGTCGGGTCTGCCACAACTTCAGAAGGTGACGATCGACCGCCGGATTATCGGGTGTGCATTGTACTTCGGTGGTGGCCTCCTTGTGTGCTTTCCGAATCTGTTCACTCCATTCACTGATTGATTGAATGGGGTCTTCCGGAACGGGCTGTGCACGGTATTTAGTCCAGTCCGTGATTTTGGCTGTTCCCAGGGTGCGACGAATGTTTGCGGAGGTGATAGACGTGCTTACGATGTAGTGGTCGCTACCTAAGCTCTCTCCGAGATTTGTCCACGTAGCGTTATGGATGTTCTTGACGATTGTAAGGTCAGGGCATGAATCGCGCGTGACGCTGTTTCCTTCGCGAGTTGGGTATAAAGGATCAGTAAGTATTTCCAGGCCCAGGGCATCCCGAGCTCGTACCACGCTCAGACCACGAAGCGAGTTCGTTTTGTAGCCCCATTCCCTGTGGGGGGCGTTAAAGTCACCGAGTGCGATAAGCTGATGCGAAACAGCTAGCTGATCTGCCTCTTGAAGTATGTCAGAGAAATCGGTCTTGGTTGCTCGTGGGGGGTGATACACGTTCAGAACGAAGGTGCTCTTGCGGCCCCTCTTGTTGGGAATGACCTCGATCATGTTGTAGTTGATCTCCTGTTCTCTCAAGGAGTGTTCTACCACCGTGATGTCCTTAGAAACAAGGGTGGCAACTTTTGGCGAGCTCGCGTTGTGGTCTGTGTAATATCTTGGGAGAGTCGGCGCCGGGTCGGCTCCTACCTCTTGCAGGCAGATTATATCGGGTCGAATGGGGGTGACATTGTTGTATTGTTTCAAGAGGCTTTGTTTTCTCCTGAAACTTCGGCAATTCCATTGCCAGATCTCTAGGCGGTCAGGAGTGCCTGATTTAGAGAGCGGAGCCATCCTGGTGGCTGGTAAAGCTCCTGACAGATTCGTTGTCGCTACTCATAGCGACCGCCGCGGTCGCGGACCGGTAGGTTTTTGCTCGAGGGTTGTCAGAGCTGGTAACACGTTTTCTACTAGGGGCTTTGGTGTTTATCAGTGCTTGTAGGGTAAAAAATTGGGCGTCATGTGTGTCCAGGCGCGCGCCTATTTGTGCGATTTGGGCTGAGAGCTGGGAGGTGAATGTTGTGAGAAGGGGGTTTATGTTGTTCATTATGTTATTCAAGAGACGTCCCTCTATTTCTTCATATGTGTTAGGGAGAGGGGTGGTTGTCGGTTGGCGAGGTGCGGGAGTTGGTGTCGCCACTGGTGGTAGTAGTGGTTTGGGGGAAGTCTCAACGTCCCGGGGCGCAGGCGGTGGGATAGGTTGAACGTGGGGGGTGGTGAGAGGAGTGCACTTGCGGGCTAGCTCCGCTACCTGGGATCGTAGCCTGTCGATAGTGTGTGCCATTTTTGCGCAGTCTGAGCATTTGGGTGGAGTGGGTGTGTTTGAAGGAACAGTGGGAGAGTTCTTAACGAGCTCTGCCCAGCTCACCTTTTTGTCCGTGGCCTTGGCTTGCCCCTGGTGTGGCCGGCTAATTTCCTTTTTTTGCTTGGGTGCAGGGGGAGGAGGGGTTGACCGGTTGGTGGAGACGGATCTCGATCTGCTCCTACTGCTGCAGCTTTGGCTGGATGACTCGTCGTCCATGCTGAACCAGCGCGGCGTCCGAGTTCGGGCCTGGTTGTCTTTCCTGGACCGGTGTTGTTCCTTGATGGGTGGGGTGGAGGATCGGACGGATGGTGGCTTTTGCTTGAGTGGTTTGAACCGATTGGGGCACTCCTTGCTGCCGGTTTCGTGTGTTCCTCCGCACAGAGCACACTTCGGCAGGCACTGATGTCCGTCAGGAGGATTTTGGGCCCCGAATTTCCTGCAGGCCGCCAGGTCTGGTGTGGGGCACACATCGGAGCGATGACCCGGCTGCATGCACACATAGCAGAATTGTTGTGCTGGGCGGTACAGATGGCAACGAAACACCGCGCTCTTGAAGTACACAACTTTGGGGGTGGTCGGGCCGTTGAAAGTGATCAGCATCGACGATGTTTTGCCCATGCATCGTACGTCGAGTACGGTGGTCCCGCGTGAGCGGATGTATAGGCCCGTCTGAAGAGCTTCCGGTGTCACGTGGTCCGGAATTCCGTGCATTACGCCTCGTCTGTCATGCTCTGTGAAAGGTATGTAGGCGTTCACGTCATGAGTGAGGTCTCCAAGGGACAGTGTCTTGATTTGTCGAAGTTCGTTGGAAACTTCTGCGTGCGGAGTGCTCGCTACGAGGATATTTGATCCGTAGTGGGGGTGGAGGAGGTACCTTCCTTCCACCTGCTGCGTTTCTGGACAGGCGTTGCTTACTGCTTGGGCAAGATCGAGATTTGAGAAGTTCTTTAAAGCGAGTCCTCGGCGAGGTCGAATCACGATTTTGATGTCCGTGTGCGGTAGAGGCGGGAGGCGGACTCGAAGGGCGCGTTTCTTTGGCGTAGGATGTTTGTGATTTGGTGGGGGGTCCTGGGAGTCGGTGCTGCCCTGCACTTGGCTGTTGGTTTCAGTCCGGGCTGCTTTGCGAAGCTTCCTTTCTTGATGTCTGCTCAAGGCTATCTTCCAGCCGTTGGGCAGAGGGGTAGTAGGCGGTGGCGAGGCCGGGGACGAACTGGTCGTCGGACTGTTTTCCGTTCGGTCTTGAGAGTCGGTTAAGTCCATGTCGGAATCCAAGCCTTCATTTGTTGTGGGTAGCAGGGACGCCTCCGAGCTCATTTTCAGCGCCGCGCAGCGTGGCGCGGGGCGAGGCATGGGCTGGAGGACCGCCCTTGTTGTGCTAGGCACAACGCGAGGCCTAGCGTTCCGCGCCTGGCTCGGAGCGTTAGTCTTTTTCGAGCAAAAGTGGTCGGAATTGCACAGAAAATGGTGGGAACGGGTGCCGAACACCTTCACTGACCGATTGTGGGTGGTATCAGTCCATTTCAGGTCGAAACTTCGCCGTCCCGAGTAAAAATCCACGGAGCCGAGGTGAAGTGCGTCCGCTCACGGCGTTCATTCGTTGGCAACCTCCGTGCTGATAATGGCTACAAACAAAAACGTGGTCAACACTGTGTCAAGGCGTTTATTCGAAGCACAGGTCTGTTGAT
The DNA here is from genome assembly GCF_052857255.1 of Amblyomma americanum. Lineage (NCBI taxonomy): Eukaryota > Metazoa > Arthropoda > Arachnida > Ixodida > Ixodidae > Amblyomma > Amblyomma americanum. Next base: position 556,845,635 of record NC_135497.1, on the reverse strand, counting down.
CTTGGTTGACCGGCGACACGACGGGCACACTCACAGGCGTCGTTCGAAAAACCCCAGCTGCACTTCGTCTGCTTCTTCGTTGACCCGCTTGAACTCGTCCGCTTCATCGCTGCGCTGCGCCTGTCGGTCCCATTACAATTACTCTCCCTCCGAAAAAGGAGCCATCCTGGCGACTTACGGAGAGGAGAGGATGGGCGGGTCATAGTAAGGCTTGAGGCGCTCAACGTGCACAGTTTCGCGGCCCCGGCGACGGTGGTCCGAAGAGGGAACGAGCGGCTCAACGATATAAGTCACCGGAGAAGTTTGGTGGACAACCCGGTAAGGTCCGTGAAAGCGAGACAGTAGTTTCGTGGCGAGGCCGGGAGTGGAGGAAGGCACCCAGAGCCAAACGAGGGCGCCAGATGGGTATGACGCTGGAGGGTAGCTGTGTTATACGCGTACGTGACGAACGGGAGCACTTGATCCCAGTTGGAGTGGGCGGTGTCAACGTACATGGCGAGCATGTCACTCAGAGTGCGGTTGAACCGCTCAGTCATGCCGTTGGTCTGGGGGTGATAGGCGCTGGTGTAGCGATGAACGATTTGGCATTGCTTGAGCAGGGCCTCGACGGCGTCCGAGAGAAAAACACGGCCGCGGTCACTCAGAAGTTCTTTCGGGGCGCCGTGACGAAGAACAAGACTGTGTAGAATGAAGTGGGCGACATCGTTTGCGGTAGCAGATTTGAGAGCCGACGTTTCGACGTAACGGGTGAGATGGTCAACGGCAACGATGATCCACCGATTATTAGCCGAAGTAGTTGGAAGCGGGCCATAAAGATCAATGCCGACGCGGTCAAAGGGACGGCCAGGGCAAGGTAACGGCTGCAAAGGAGCGGCGGCGGGGTGGGGAGGTTTCTTGCGACGTTGGCAGGCGGTGCATGACCGAATGTATTGACGTATGTAGCGGTACATACCTCGCCAGTAGAATCGCTGACGAAGGCGAGCATATGTTTTCAGTACACCGGCGTGGCCGCATTGTGGAGCGGCGTGAAAAGAGGCACAGATTGTAGCACGGAGGTGTCGAGGGATGACCAACAGCCACTTCCGGCCGTCGGGGAGGTAATTACGGCGGTATAAGAGGCCATCACGAACGGCGAAGTGGTGGGCTTGGCGGCGAAGGGTCCGGGTCGAATGATGCGGCGAGGGAGTGTTCAGGAAGTTTAGCAGCGAGGTGATCCAAGGATCCTTCAGTTGTTCGGAGAGCATATCAGGGATGTTGAACGAAGAGAATTCGTAGGCACAGACGAGGGCAGAGGTTGACTCGCATGGGAGTGGTGAACGAGAAAGGGCGTCGGCGTCCGAGTGCTTGCGGCCGGAGCGATAAATGACGTGTATGTCAAACTCCTGGAGACGTAAAGCCCAGCGGGCGAGGCGGCCAGAAGGATCTTTGAGGGAGGATAGCCAGCATAGGGCGTGGTGGTCTGTGACGACATAGAAGGGCCGGCCGTAAAGGTAAGGGCGGAACTTGCCAATTGCCCAAATGATGGCGAGACATTCTTTTTCTGTGACAGAATAGTTTGATTCCGCCTTGGTGAGGGCGCGGCTGGCGTAAGCGACGACGTATTCCGGATGCCCAGGCTTTCGCTGGGCAAGAACTGCGCCCAAGCCCACACCGCTCGCGTCAGTGTGAACTTCTGTCGGACAGGCGGGATCAAAATGGCGAAGGATGGGGGGAGAGACCAGCAGGCGGCGTAAAGTGCTGAACGCGGTATCGCAGGCGGGGGACCAAGACGAAAGGTTCGGGCTGCCGGCAAGAAGCTGCGTTAAAGGGGCGATGATACTGGCGAAATTTCGGATGAAGCGGCGAAAATATGAGCATAAGCCTATAAAACTGCGAAGTTCTTTTAAGGTGGTTGGTTTGGGGAAGTCAGCGACGGCGCGAAGTTTGGCTGGGTCAGGTAGAACGCCGTCTTTGGAGATGACATGGCCTAATATTGTGAGCTGCGTTGCACCGAAGTAACATTTTTTCAAGTTTAGTTGGAGGCCGGCGTCAGTAAGGCTAGTGAGTACGCGCTGAAGGCGGTGCAGATGGGAAGGAAAATCTTTGGAAAAAACGACAATGTCATCTAGGTAACACAGACAAGTTTCCCATTTGAGGCCACTGAGAATAGTGTCCATCATCCTTTCGAATGTGGCTGGAGCATTGCAGAGGCCGAATGGCATCACATTGAACTCATACAAGCCGTCTGGGGTGACGAAAGCGGTTTTCGGCCTGTCGTTCGCTGCCATCAAGACCTGCCAGTAGCCGGAGCGTAAGTCGAGGGATGAAAAATACTCCGCTCCCTGCAAGCAATCCAGTGCGTCGTCGATTCGGGGTAGAGGATAAACATCCTTGCGTGTGATCTTGTTGAGACGGCGGTAGTCCACACAGAACCTGATGGAGCCATCTTTTTTCGTCACCAAGACAACAGGAGAGGCCCAAGGGCTGTGAGAAGGCTGTATTATGCCGCGCCGAAGCATGTCGTCAACATTGTCACGGATGACGCGGCGCTCGCTCGGCTAGACTCGGTACGGTCGCTGACGCAAGGGAGCGTGGGTACCAGTGTCAATTGTGTGAGAGACGGCCAATGCGCGCCCCAAGGAGGGCTGGGAAAGGTCGAAAGAGTTGCGGAAGCGGCAGAGAAGTTCCAAGATTTGGTCACGGTAAGCGGACGGAAGGTCGGGAGCGATGTTACGACGAAAGACGTCGATGGAAATCGGATCGGGCGCTGTCGCACAACAGGCTAAGGCAGTAACTGGGGAGCAGGCACGGGTATCGGAGAACTCGGAAGCAAGAGCAGGGTCCAGTTCTTCAATAGAGCCGAGGCATTCGCCGCGAAGAACAAACGACGGGCAAGAAAATGGGTTGGTGACATAGATGGCGCAGTGGCCATCGGAAATTGAGACAACGGCGAATGGAATGAGGAGGCGCTGATGGCGAGTGGCTGCTGCGGTAGGTGTGAAAAGAACAGGGCCGCTGAGGAAAGAGTCGGGGCGGAGCGGAACGAGGGCTGAAGAGGAGGGAGGTATGTCGGTGTCGGCAGCTACCAGAAGCTTAGCGGAGCGCACAGGTAGGTCACGCAACGAAACATCACACAGGGGAGAAAGCTCAAGTTCCGCACGGGCACAATCAATCACAGCACGGTGGGTCGAGAGGAAATCGCAGCCGAGGATGACATCGTGAGAGCAGGCGGTCAGCACAACAAACTCGATGGTATAGACGACGTCGTTTATAGAAACGCGGACCGTGCAGGCTGCGATGGGGTGGATGCGCTGAGAGGTGGCCGTACGTAGTGAAAAGTCAGACAGCGGCGTTGTCACCTTACGAAGTTTGCGGCGAAGAGCATCACTAATTACGGACACTGCAGCACCCGTGTCGACGAGCGCGAGAACGGGGACGCCTTCAACAGACACCTCAATCACGTTAGCAGGAGAACACGGAGGACTTAAAAAGTTGGCAAAACACGCAGTTCTTGCCTCCTGAACTGCGGCAGTCAGTTTTCCTCTGGGAGAGGGTCCGGGCGGCGGAGCATCGGAGAAATGGAACGTCGACGAGGGGAAGGCGAGCGGCGAGTAGGGTACTGGGAGCGATGTGTAGAGGAGGCAGAAGAGACATTAGGCAAGGGCGGCCCGGAATCGTAGCGGAAATTGCGCATGAAATCGCCAGAACGAGGAGATCGCTGACGGCAAAAGCGTGCGACATGGCCCGGAAGACCGCAGGAATAGCATATCGGTCGATTGTCCTCGGTACGCCAGGGGTTCGTAGGGTTTCGGCGGGGTCGACGAACCGGGGCCTGCGGCGGGGGTATAGACGGCGGTGGAGCATAAAAGGCCGGGCTGCTAGGGTAGGCGGCAGAGGTGGGCGAGCGCCGTGTACCGGTGACTGCTTCAGCATAGGTGAGCGGCGCTGCCACAGGAGGCGGTGGGGGACTGGATGGCAGAACTGCAGCGACCTGCTCCTGAATAACACGACGGATAGTGGGAGTGAGAGATGGCGCCAGGTCGTGCGGAGGGCAGACGGGGTCGGGAATGTGATGCAGCAGAGAAAGCTGGCGAGCGATCTCTTCGCGGATGAAGTCTTTAACCTGCTGCATGAACAGGGACTGCTCAGCAGACGAGCCACCAAGAGCCAAGCCAGCAAGACCCCCCGCAGGCGCGCCGGACTGCCGCGTAGATGCGCGTTGCTTGCGGAGTTCGTCGAAGCTTTGGCACAGCTGGATGACGGTAGCGACGGAGGTGGGGTTCTTCGCCAGCAGCATCTGGAAAGCGTCATCGGCTATGCCTTTAAGTATGTGGTTGACTTTATCCGCTTCAGACATGGAGGGGTTGACACGCTTGCACAGGTCAACGATGTCCTCGATGTAGCTTGTGAACGTCTCGGAAGGGAGCTGAGATCGAGCACGAAGACGTTGCTCGGCGCGAAGCTTCCGGACGGCGGGGCGGCCGAAAACGTCGGCGAAGCTCGTTTTAAAGGACGACCAGGTGGGAAGGTCGGCCTCATGGTTGCGAAACCATAGATTGGCAACGTCCGTTAGATAGAATAGGACGTTGCTAAGTTTCAAGGAATCGTCCCACCGATTGTAAGTGCTGATGCGCTCATAAGAGGCCAGCCAATCGTCGACGTCTTGGTCATCGGTGCCACTAAATGGAGACGGGTCACGCTGGCGCTGCACGCCGTGACAGAGTACGGTGGCAGGGATGGGCTGCGATGGTTCACTCGGACCTTCCGGCATGGTGGCGGAGACGAGGAGCGTTCCACTTCGAAGTTCCAGGATGAGGACCGGGACGGGAACCGAGGCACCTCCACCAAGTGTCAAGGCGTTTATTCGAAGCACAGGTCTGTTGATCTTGGTTGACCGGCGACACGACGGGCACACTCACAGGCGTCGTTCGAAAAACCCCAGCTGCACTTCGTCTGCTTCTTCGTTGACCCGCTTGAACTCGTCCGCTTCATCGCTGCGCTGCGCCTGTCGGTCCCATTACAACTGATATGAAAAGTACAAAGCTTTGCTTCCCTCGAAATCAAGAGTTCGGTGTGAAGGATTTCCTTGAATTGTATACACTGTGCGCAGCAATTACCGTGTCTAGTCAGTGCCAGTAGTGGATTTTGGGTAAAACTGCTATCCTGCAGAGAGCCGAGCGATTTTGAGGACACTGCAGTGAGCTTTGTAAATAAAAATGACAGAGGAGTGCATGCTATTTTCGCACAGATGAAAATCAAGGGTATTCAGTGACTCTTAAGACCTCTTCGATATTTTTGCAAGGACTCGTGAACTCAGTGGCCCAACAAAGCAGCATTTCCTACACATCAAAAATGTACCTTTTATTGCAGAAGAAACTACTACCTCTCAAAAAGGTTTAAGCAAGGTTTTTTTTTGGTCTAGGCTTCCTTTCTAGCTCTCTGATGCTGACGAAAGTCTTGGGCCTTTTCTTAGCAATCATGCTCACACTTCTGGACATTATTGCCCCATGTCAGGCCATGACTAACTACTGTTTTAGTGCCTGCTGAAGGATTAGACTTGGTAAAGCTGCTCTAAGCTTTTATTTCCCTCCCATTATGTTCAGTACCTTCACTGAGAAATGCTTGCAACACATCTGCTGCACTGCACTTCCACAGCAACTTTCCAATTCACACTGAATCCCTGCTTCACGCTTTCTGTCCATGGCTGAAAGCTGTGACATTAAGAGATTGGAAGAGAGCACAGTGGGCCAGGGAACAAACGTGAGTTCTTTATTTACAATACCTGCAGTGCCCGAAGGCATTACGGCAGGGTGGAAACAATGCATATTGTTTGTTTAGGTGTACATAACAGGAAGGCAAGTAAATGCAACGGCATAACAATGAAAACAAAAAAGCAAACTAATGAGCAGCAACAACAGAAATGGCACTGCACAAGCTGCTACACATCCGACAACAGAGCCCGAAGCAGCAATTCACCCTAGGATTGAGTAATTTTCTGTGATAACAACATTAACCCTCTGACACGCTATGTACACAATTGTGTACAAAGCAAATACGTAGCTTTTCTTGAGTGATTGCACCTAGCAGTGATTTCTTTCTTTCAGATGAATTTTGCATCTTTCATGTGGTAAATAGGGTGGTTTTTTATGCTGTAATAGGGAATGCAGTAACTAAAATTTCGCGGAACAGTGATTATGGTAGCACATCATCTGCCATTTTTGTGGAGACATTTTGCCACCAATGGCATCATTGTTTTTCACAATTTCAAGTATAATGTGCACATTTCAAATAGAAATTATTGGCACGATCCTTCGGGTGTTTTCTTGATAGGTCACAGCATTTCGATGTCACTATTTTCATCAATTATGACACTTTGTATGAAATTTTGCACATTCTACTAGTAATTACTACTAGCATTTAGAGCTGGAAAAGACACAAATGGTTTTATTTATTGCCTCAATATACTATTTAAGCAGGAAAATGTTTGTTTTCAACGAAACAAACAATGGCGTTTCAAAGGGTTAAAAGTTATTGATGATGAGAGCAATATTGGATAGTCCATGACGAAGTTGAGCAGTCCGGTCACGGTTGGACCATGGCTATCTTCACTAAAGAAGATAGGGCTGACCAGGCATGGGCGAGATGATCCTTATTTCCGTTGCCCTGGAATCCACAACGCATCCGGGACCACGAAAGGGGGACCTGTAGCAGCAGTGGAAGCGATGAAAACGTGTGCAAAAAGCACAATTCCTTTTAGCATGGTTGCAGCATTGCTGTCACTTTGCCCACCCTTGCAGCACAGAACTTTATGTGCTATGTACCGTATTTACACTCGGAACATTGACTTCTTTTTTAAAATGAGCGCAAAAAATTTGAGGGGTGTGCTCATTATGGTACAAGGTTTCTGTTCTGATACATGCAGGACTTCAGGCAACTATAAGTCCCCAAAAACCAGCCAGCCAGCCTCAAGTTGTGTGCTGGGGTCCAGCGGTGCATCTCGTCGGGTCACAGTGCTCCAGGACAGAGCAATGTCTGAGACCAGCGGCGCGTCTCGGACCAACACAGTGTTGGAGCCAAGCGGGGTGTTCCAGGCCAACGGAGTGTCTGAGCACTGTGAAGTGCTTGAGCTCAGCACTCAAACTACTGACAACAACGAACTCTCACAGTTCGAAGAATGGGTGCTAGACGAGCCATGCTCACAGGAATCAGTGGCTTATACATCTGCTGCACATGAAGACTTGCCAGCAGCCGAGGCTTCACTGCCACGAACAGCACTTGCGTAGGGCAAACGGCATAAAAGAAAGGCCCACCGGGTCGATGAGGTAATAGCAACTCACATGGGCAAGCTTACCGACGCCCTTAATACATGTGAAAAGCTTAGCTATTGCGAACATTTTGGATTAGCTTTAGGCAAAATGATGGAAACAGTACCGGTGGATGCTCGACCTGGGCTGCAGATAAAGCTGCTCCAAGCATTTTCAGAATACACCGCTAAATAAAGCTGTGTAGCACTTTTTTTCCCAACATGAGTAATTTTTTTTAATCATTGCCATGGCAATGTGCCTGACACACAGAATATGAAACTAATAACTATAGGTAACTTCTTCACCCCTGGGAAAGGTCAGTTATCTTTACTGCACGTAGCACAAAAAAACAGTGATCATCCTGAGTCGAGAACATTATGAATGAAGAGGCGTGAACCTGTTCGACGATCCCCACACTGTCTTACAGGAACTCCATGTTGGCACAGAGCAGCTGCCCGTGTGAGCAATGTGATAAAGATGCACACAGACATTCAAGGCAGTAAGATCACTGCTGTCCTTAATTGGTCACCTAACTCATGCCTTTTTGCATATACTAATTTCCTCCTTTTCCTTAACACTCTGCATATGCACAGAGGTTAGTTTCCACAAGAGGAACCATGTTAGTTAGTAGTCACCTTCCCCATCTGTTTTGTATGGAGCATTTGTTTCTCCTCTTTAACCACGCATACAATCAAACTTGAGCAGTTTTGAGCTTTTCTGCCCTGCTCACAAGATTGGTGCAATGTTGATGTCTTCGTCCTGCTTCATTTCAAGCCACTTTAGAACAGTAGAGCCCACAAAATATTACAGTGCCAACGTAATGTCGCTGCTATAACCAATAATTGTTATAAATGGGTTTTAAAAAAGAAAAATGAATATTAAAACATTTCAATCTCGCAGGAAGTTCCCTACTTGTGGGAAAAACCACATGCTGGCAGCTTTGCTTGCTGTATATAAAGCAGATATCTTTTTCAAAAGTATCTTGTTCCTCTGTGTTCAAGTGAAAAGGGTGAGGAATATGAGGGCTCGTTTTCTCTTTGTATCATTAGGTGCGGCAACTCAATTCGAAGGGTGGAGGGGCCCCACACGAAGTGAAACGTGCCAACGTGCGGTCGGCCGTGGATACTCGTGGTTGTCAGAATCTAGCACTTTTTTATCCTGGCTCACAGTAGTAAATTGTTATAGCCATGCAACCTTTGTAGTAAATGGGTATTTTTGTATAGAACACAGTTCCAGGGCTTTTCACTCTTATAGCCGATATACTGTTTAGTAGGCTCGAGCGTACTACCATAAAGTAGTTCCGGAATATCAGTCAGCTGCACAGGTTGAAGCAGCTCGGCTGGTACTAATGCAGTAAAAAGTCTGCTGTGCACATTTTTTCATTTATGCAAAAGCACCCTACATTTATTAGCATGGATGGTGCTACTGGCATGCCTCTCGTCTCGGGGCTGCCTCCCTAGCAATTCCTGGTTGTTGCCACTGCTAGGGGACTTCGCTAGCTGCGCTGCTGAAGTAAGCAGAAAACAAGTCTCTCGCTGCAGCAGCATCAGCATGGTTGTTTCTGGAATGGGTGGGAGCAAGTGGAAAATACCGAGGCTCTTAACTGTCCCCCGACGCCCTTTGGATACCTTGCCGCCAATGTCCTGCCACAACATTCCCAAACACGTCCTCTCTGTCAGCGTAAGTCTGCGCAAGAGGATTCCTGACTGTCAGAAAATTGTGCAAGACACAGGCGGCCTTGACAACATAGTCAACATTCTCAGGGCGTAGGGGGATAGCTCGCAACAGTACCCGCCACCTAGCTGCAGTAATGCCGAAGGCATTTTCAGCACACCGCCTGAAAAAGGAATGCAAAAAACATTTCAGACAATAAGGATCTCAAAACAGACTTATAGCATGTTCAACAAATACATTCTGAAATACATGCTGGTGGGGAGATGCAGACATAGCAACAGAAATGTTATGATTTGATAGCAACATGTTTATTATTTATGTCTTTGAGCTTCCTATTTTGTTTTTATTTATTTGCAATTCCTTACAGGCCCATTGGGCATTGTGTAAGGGGGGCGAAAAAAAGATATAATACAGTGCATTAATAACCAAAGGAAACAAAAGGATACGTACGCGACGCAAAATACTTCACTACAATAATAATAATAATAATAGAGATTTATTCATCACAACGATGAAAAGGGCCGAGGAAAAAAGCCAGCAAGGCTTGACGAGCCCTCGGCCCCTACATATACAAAGGCATCAGCGGAACAAAGAATACATATTGTGCAACAGTATCACAATGACAAAATTAGTACTACAAACTTTTGATGCAAACACTGAATAAAAAGGAAAAATGAAAAGATTATAAAAGCAGACTAATTTTTGAAACACAGGAAATGTTTACAAAGGTCACGGATCGGCGTACTAATTATGTCAATATTTTTATGATGTAACGTGTTTAGGTGTTTAGGCAACTGGAAGGCAATCATTTGTAATCCGTAGTTTGTTCTTGGAGTTTTAGTCTGCCACGGGGAGTGTTGTCTAGTGTTATACAGCTTCTCGCTCGGCGTTAGGGAGGCCAGTCTCCCCAAATAATCAGTATGACGAAGTAGCTCCTTCTTATATCTCGAAAGCAGTTGAAAACTATAGATGTCAAAAATTTTCATAATACATGCATCTTCAAAGTACTGGTTTGTATGCTGGTTGAAACTAAGCTGGAATATGCACCTTATCGCTTTCTTTTGAAGTAGATAAATTTTGTCTAGATTATTCAGAGTGGTCATGCCCCAGACAAGGATAATGTGCTCACCGAACGTGGAAACAAAGCGCGATTAAGGCAAACACGGAAACATAGCAAGCAAACATAAGTAAGAAAACATCCGAATGGCACGAGTGTAGCAGCAAAGCAAAGAACAATAATAGACTTGAACGTAGGTGTGCTAAATGACGGTTTCAGTGAAATATGTGATGAGTTTAGAATGGAAAGATTCTAGATTAGACGCGGAAGCGATGTTGTCTGGCAGATCATTCCATAATCTGATGGCTCGTGGTAATGCAGATGAGTTAAAAGCCAATGTGTCACCATATATTCTTGCGAAACTAAACTGATTATATAATCTTTTCGACGTGCGGGATGAGACATCGAGTTGAAATGAGGTAGTTCTATTGAAGTGCGCATATTTGTGAAATAGTGTGAGGAGAGCGATGTCACGGCGCGTGCTTAATGATTGTAGAGAAAGATCTGTTTTAATCTGAGTGACGCTTGAGCGGCAGTTAAAGTTTCGTGAAATTAATCGTGCTGCCCTGTTTTGGAAAGATTCTAACGCGATGATCATGTTCTTATGATAGGGAGACCAAATGGGAGAAGCAAATTCAAGTTGTGGACGAACAAAAGTGAGGTATGCTAGTTTTCGAATATTAGATGGTGAATTTCGGAGATTACGGCGTAGGTATCCTAATGACTTTGAGGCGACGGCACATATGGATGAGATATGGTATGACCATGAAAGATCTGAAGAAAAGTTAACGCCGAGGTATTTGTAATGTGATACGTGAGAGAGTAGATCATTTTGAATACGGTATGTATAGCTAGGTTTGTTATTTTTACGGGTGAAAGAGATGACTTTGCACTTGGATACATTAAGAGTCATTAACCATGAGTTGCACCAGTCGTTAATAGTAAGGAGGTCTGATTGGAGCGCCAGGTGGTCAATAGTAGATCTAATAGGGTGGTATATAATGCAATCATCCGCGAAAATTCGCATACTAGAAGTTATATTATTAGGTAAATCATTGATATAAATAAGGAATAATAAGGGACCAAGCACACTGCCCTGCGGTACACCGGAGTTAACTGGGGAAAGGTTAGAGGACAGATTATTAACAAATACGAACTGTTGGCGATGCGAGAGGAAGTTACGAAGCCATGTTAAGGTTAGCAAGTCTAGACGGAGTGATGATAATTTCGAAATCAAGTGGCAGTGAGCTACGCGGTCGAACGCTTTGGCAAAATCAAGGAATATACAGTCAGTTTGAAGGTTATTGTTCATATTAAAATGCAAATCAGTAGTTAGTTCGAATAACTGTGTTTCGCAGGAGTGACCCTTTCTAAACCCCTGTTGATTAGTGTAAAAAAGTTATTCTGCTCAAGATGACTAAAGACATGCGATGAAATTATATGTTCAAGCATTTTGCAGCAGATGCACGTGAGAGATATAGGACGGTAATTTTCAGCGGAGTTTTTGTTTCCAGATTTAAAAATTGGCACTATTTTAGCTATCTTCCAGTCTGAGGGTAGTATTCCTGTAGTTAATGATTGCTGAAAAATATGAAATAAAATTTTGCTTGCCACTGGAACTGTATTTTTTAAACTTTTGAATTAATGCCATCAACACCAGCCGAAGTAGATACCTTAAGAGAATTTATGAGACACGTGATGCCTTCTTCAGTTATCTGAATAGGTGTCATGTAGCGGTAATTAAGATCCGGAACTTCCGGAAGGGTGGAATGATCTTCAGAAGAGAACACAGATGAAAAGAAGGTGTTAAATATTGAGGGGCACTCGTTGTCTGAGCTGGGGGTGTTGTTACTTTGTAGAGAGATAGAACTATCATCACGCTCAGGGCATACTTGTTTCCAAAACTTTTTGGGGTTAGTTTTCAAAAGGGCTGGAAGATCATGTGAAAAATATTTGTCTTTTGCAGCAGATAAGGCGGAGCAATAGAGTTTTAGTGCATCACTGTACTTGTTCCACGCAGAAATGGTACAGGCACGCTTAGCAGTCCGGTATAGCCGCTTTTTCTTGTTCCTTAGTTGTTTAAGCCTTCTAGTAAACCAGGGATTAGATTTATCTTTAGTTATTTTGATCACAGGGACAAACCGGTTGATCAAATATGAAATCTTATCTCTAAAAAGTATCCAGTTTTCCCCAACGCATCGGTTGTTAATTGAAGGTAGAAATCTGTGATAAAAGAAGGTTTCTAGTTCTGTGTTGATAGCTGTGAAATTAGCCTCATTATAATCGTGAACCTTTTTTGTTACATAGCCCATAAACTGAACCGGGATGTCAATACTTAGCTGAAGTAAATGATGATCGCTGAATCCCTTTAAATGAGTTACTGATCCTATCGTTTCCGGTGCTGTAGTCAGTATCAGATCTAGTATGTTAGTGTCGCGTGTAGGTTGGTTTACAACCTGGAATAGGTTGAAATCGAGCGTTAGGTTACAAAATTCTGCGGAAATATGACAAGGTGATGATAGTTGAGCCCAGTTGATTAAAGGGAAATTAAAATCTCCGATGAGATAGATGCTATGAGCAGGACATAACTCTGTTGCTTTTGTAATACTGATACGCAATTCATTAACCAAAGAATGACTAGAATCTGGCGGGCGGTAACAAGCGCCTATCAGAATCCTAGTGCAAGATAGTAGGCAGGCGGCCCAGACAATTTCCAGATTTGAATCGGTGTTAATTACGTATGATGTTATTGTTTTCTTTATGCCTAAAAGGACGCCACCGCCTCTCTTTTCAATGCGATCATGCCTGTATATGTTGTATGAATGTGCACCGCGAATGATTTCGTTGTTTGTAATGTTAGGATTCAACCAAGTTTCTGTAAGAATGATGATGTGCGATTCACTATCGTCTAGGAAAGAAGAAAGCAGATCGCGTTTTGGCACTAGGCTTCGGATGTTGGCATATGACAAAGATAGTGATTGAATGTTACGTGCACTCGACTCATGGGTATCATTCGGGCATTTACTATTACTATTGGGCATTTACCAATGCTTTGGTCCAGTGAATATGAATGCTACTAAAAAAGCTTAAATTCAAACTCTAGGTAAAGCTATCAAAGTTACAAAATAGGGATTTTTCTACCACCTTCTTTAAGTAACACATAATATAAAATCAATTTATACCTTGCTCTGCTCAGTCTGTAGTTGAAGACCCTCTTCTTGTCATCGAGATGCCTCGATGGGTACGGACGCACGAAGTCGGTCCTCAGCTGGAAGGCTTCATCGCCCACAAAAGCATATGGCGCTATAGCTGCTGACCTAGGAAGCCTCCCAAGTTTGGGAATCTCGAGGCTTCCGCTGCTGAGGTCACGGCCAAAGTCACAATTTTTGAATGTTCCACCATCACTGAACCGACCTTCACCGCCTACATTTATTAAAACATATTTGTAGTGACTGTCCACAACAGCCATCAGCACTACTGAGTATGTGCCCTGAAATGAAAAATATAGCACACATTGAATTAACAGTGTGGCACATAACACTACATAAATTTCAAAAAACTCTGCTGCAACGGCTAATGTGCGACTCCATGCTATACAACATGGCAGCTTCATTTACGCACTTAAACCTTAGAGCAATAGAAGAAGCTTCTGTTCCCAGAAATCTAGTGGGAGACAGTGGTCGGTACACTGCAGCAAGGCCCTGTGCCTTTTACAGCTGCAAGTGAGATGTTCTTTGAATCTAGAAACTGCTCGTACAGAGACAATGCCAACAAGCACCAGGTGTTATGATCAACAAATGAAATACGAACATGACATGTGAAACTGTAACAGCAAAACCAGGAAGTGTTATTACTTGCTCAATTATCAGTTCCATAAGGTGACAGCTGTCACATCACGTGTTATTGCACCCTGGCAAGAATCTTCCCCGGCAAAAAAACGCTGAGGCGCCCGTGTGCTGTGCGATGTCAGTGCACGTTAAAGATCCCCAGGTGGTCGAAATTATTCCGGAGCCCTCCACTACGGCACCTCTCTTCCTTTCTTCTTTCACTCCCTCCTTTACCCTTCCCTTACGGCGCGGTTCAGGTGTCCAACGATATATGAGACAGATACTGCGCCATTTCCTTTCCCCCCAAAACCAATTATTATTATTATTATTATTATTATTATTATTATTATTATTATTATTATTATTATTATTATTATTATTATTATTATTATTATTATTATTATTATTATTATTATTATTAATGTCTTTGCGTTGTGTTCACTTCACAGTTACCCAACCCTGTTCCAATTTTATTTGCTGCTGGTACGTTACATACACTGTAGCAATGCTAAATGTGCACCATAATACGCTTCTCTTGGTTAAACCGCTCCCTTATTCGCGCTGGAATTTGATGAAGAGATGGCACACGACAGTCTTACTTTTTCAATACCATGTTTGGATCACAAACGTTCCGTATTTGATCAGAATTACAAATGCGCATCGTCTGCAGCATTGGCGTCCCATATCAAGCAGCTTTCATACAGTGCGCATTTATCATTGCGACAGTCTATACGGTCATTTAAATTTACATTGTGTACGGGCTGGCAGCCTAGGAAATCTTGAACAGTACTTGCTTCCAAAGCTGCATATGATAAGTTATATATTCAGTGTAGGCAAGAAAGCACGCGCAGTGACATATTTTACCTGTGTATACTGAACGTCTGCAAGGAAGCATGCACAATGACTTGTATTTTGCCTCTATAGGGCAATCATGCGAAATGCACTGTCAAAGCAACTTAAGCTTTGAAGTGCAACGCAGCTCGCAGTGGAGTGCAAGCTACCTTGATAAACACCAGCAGCAATATTTTGTTTGTGGAGTGATGACAGAAATAGGCTTGCTGTGCTGCTGTGTGAACAATTTGCGAACAATTATCATGGCATTAATCTATTCCAAGAGTGGATTACCTTGTAATTGTAGTATCTGCTCCCAGAATTCGGAGGGCAGACAATAGCCACATGTTTGCCATCAACTGCTCCCAAGCAGTTCGGGAACTGCCATCGGTCGGTAAAATCATCGGCAATTCGGCGCCACTCCGCCTCTGTCGGTGTCTGGAAGAAGGCAACAGCTCTGCTTTAAAGTGGACAGTAACAAACTTGCAAGACAAGTGTCATGACAGAAAGCCAATACCCAATGATATGTGGAATGCAATTTCTTTTCATTCCCTTGTTGGGGCCCATTACATCTGCCTGTTCTTTGTTCATAAACTGCCAAAATGTTGTAATGGCAAGAGTTAAAACTATTGTATACTTAATCTGCATACTAGCAATAAAGCCAACAATAAAATAATAGCAATGTAATGCTAAACCAGGGCACAGATACAGTTTTGTACTTGCTGGCTGTAAGCTAGTAAAAAATAGACTGAGAACTATTAACGAGCATATGAGTTTCAGCCGCTGTTGCAAAGCCTATGCGATGAAGCTTGCAACAGAGCCGCCACACAGAGGTACACATCTCTGACAGACTACCAATGCTAATTTTCACAGCAGAGTGACGCACATAAATAACATCATGAGGCATTTTGCTTGTCATAAAGCACTTTAAATGAAATGCAATGGGTGACAAATTTTGCAGCCAAGGTTCAGCTCACCTGCATGAAGTGATCTTTCAGTTGTTCCCAAATGGCCGGACATGCTGCATGTATGCACCGCCTCGCAGTTTCTATGCCTACGCGGTAGACAAGGGCCACATTGGATATGTCCTGCCCTGAAGCCAGATAGCTACAAGACAGAAAAACAGATTCAATTTATGAAGAAACTTCAACTTGCAACCGAGATTTTTGTGTCTGAGTATTGTGTTAGTGCCGTAGTTTCATGAGCAGGTTTTGCGTAGACGTAGCAAGCCAAGAATTTTCACAATATGAAACTGCAAGGTAATCGTACTGCAAAGTTACAGGTGCAACACACTGATGCACTAAAGCATTTCGACCACCATCTGATCATGCAAACCTATTCAATAAATCTGCCCAAAATTAACCTCCAGTGTGACTAGTACGCTACATAGGTCACTTAAATTGCCAGACAAATTAGAGCACTTACTAGGTGTTATAAAAGAACAATACTTTAAGAAAACAAACACAGCACCAGCAGTCAAAAGATCACCTACATTCTTGAACCTGTTTTGTGTAGCTATAACTTTTACCACAAAGAAGTATGTGCACGCACTGCCTACTAGCGACTGCACTTGCACTCCAGCGATGCCCTTGTGCTTCTCAATAACAAACCACGGGGCAATGCAATGAGAGTATATATGCAAATTGATTGCACTACTTTTATACACTCGGTGGCACATATTCAAAAATGCCACTTGATATATGTTCATGTAATCACTACAAAGTTCAGTCATACTGTACAAAAGAAACTGCTTTATAAGTAATTGACCCTGTTTAGTTCCTCTCCTTTTAACTTGGCTCTGATCCCAGCAAATCTCTGCCGGTCTCAGCTTCCTATTTCCAATTTTTAAAAATGTTTTGAGATGATTATTAAAAAGAATAGAAAAAGGTTATTCATACTCTCCACGTTGTTGCCAGTACACTACTAAATGTAACAACTGAACTTTCTGCATAGTAGAACATTGTTGCTTATTGACGTGTTCACAGACAGAAATCAAGTTCTACAAACCTCAAGGCTATTGCCAGTCTCTCCCCTGGCTCCAAGGGCTCCCTCACGACATGCTGACATGTGAGGTCTGTGGCCACGAAGCTCGACAGTTCATCAAAAAGCTTCGGGGTCATCCGGTAAAACTTGAAAAAGAGGTCATGATCTCCTTCACGCATTCGACGCATCTGTTGAGGAAAAGATAATGCAGTCAGGTCAAGAGAAAAATGCACATCATGACTGCAATTCTCTGTAATGTGTTATTGCAGGCCAAATGTTGTAGGTAATTTCTGTGCTTGATTTATTTATTTTTACATACTTTTTGTGATAACTGAAGTACTAAGTGCTTATCATAGCTGGATCTTGTTGAGGTGAGCGCTGCGCTTCTGCAGTGGAATCTTAAATATTTCATCGCTGGATCTAGGTAGCACAGATATTGCCCTGAATGCAGTGCCCGTTCGTTCTATTTACTTTCCCTACTCTGCTGAACACCCAACTTTTTGAGAAGTTCGCTTCTTCTATCAGCTAGCAAGTGTGATGGTGAAGCTCGCCTAAACTTAAAGGGGGAAAAAAACAGTTTCGTGATATTCGCACACTCCTTCCGAATAAAACACTAAGTGCGTCCTGAAATTGATGAAGGAAAAAAACTCGCGTTATAGTCGTATATATATGGTCACTACGAGGTCCATCTGGGCGGCTCAACTAATCCAATCCCACAGTCACGAAAACACTGATGTACAATTGTTCACCTGAATTTCTAATTTATTCACACGAAAGAGTAACACTGAAAGAAACGGAGGTACTTACAGCTGTGTGGTAGAGGCCTTCTTGCTTTCGCGCCATAAACACGGGCCAAACCCACCACCGTGGCTTCTTCCGCTGACGCCTCTCCTGTCTCCTCGGTATGACAAGAGCCACTGCTCTTGTCATGAGCCGCAAAACTCTCGTTCTTCTGCATACAGCTGGCATGATTGCACAGATGCACGTAGACGAGCTAACTAGAAATGGCAAATTAAATCATCCACGAACAGCATGGAGGAAAAAGAAACTGCACGGTATTGATGTTGTGTCGATGGTGCTGCAGATTGTAGTGTAGAGCTGAGAAAACTGCGGCGGTTGCAGATATACTTAAAAAAAACTTTAACTAGTAAACGTCTATTCAGCTTACTGCCTAAACTACATGTTGTAACGTTTTCAAAAGCTGAAAGCTTTGAGTGGCAGTCACACTGTTTTAGCCAGCATCTGCCTGTACGGTCTGGCAACAACAGAGCAGCGTGGGCACAAACGCCAGCAACGTGCGCCAGCGCCTAGTGCCATGGAGATGCGTACTGCTTTGGACTCCCGTCCTTGCGCGGCGCCAAGAGTGCCGACGCTGAGCGCCGACGCCCAGGAAGGGCCCTTGGAGTTGGCCCTTTACCTCGGGGTTGAGAATGTGCACGCCCGACAAGCGCTTCATCGTGGCTGTCAGACGGCGGTTCAGCTGGCGGCGCCGGCGGTCCTCAAACCGCACCTTATGTGGGTTGGGTCGTCGTAATGGCGTTGCAAAACTGAACACCAGCACGACACTAGCCACGTGCTCCTGCAGCAGCAAAACGAGGCCCTGGAATGCGCAAGGCATGTAGGTAAGCGGTACAGCACTTCATAAAGCGAAATTTGAGATAAAATGCGTACCTTTATGTCGCTGGCTATTTCTCGCGGGCCAGCGCCTTTTGGGGGTCGTCGCAATGTCGTGGAAGCAAGAACTGTACAGAAATTTCAGCTGGCTGTCGCCGACGAGAGCACCACGCAAAAAAAGGCTTAAGCCAAAGCCATACCTGGACTGCTCCTGAAACGCGCGCGTCGCCGCCTAGGCTCACGAAGAGAATAGAATGCCCGGCGCCCGCGGACCACGCACGGGGGCGTATTAAAAACCGAGCTGGACCCGCGAGGCTCCGCCATCTTTCCCCACGGCTGCTGAAGAATACCTAGGTTCGGCTCGGTTATAGTGTACTAGATTAGGTGTAGTGGGGCAAGGACTGGAGCCGTTGTGAAGCTATAATCCCAGACACGCCTAGGTGGCGCTGCAGTACCTTTCACCTGGGTCATCGTCCGCACTCCCGCATGCTCCCACTCAAGCGGCGTTCTGGCGCGCGCATCGAATGTATTTTATGAAGTCGATTCAACGCTAATTCTATGGACGCTTAAAAGAAAAAGCATGCAATACTACATATATTGTTTACAAGTAGGGCTATGCGGAGACTTCGCGAAAAAAACAAGGAACCTTTTACCACACACAGAACAGCAATTATTTTATTCAAATATATAGCACTGAAGGAAAAAGTACTGATAAACCGCAGTTCACATGCTCCTGCTGAGCTTAAGATGTTTAGCTCGCTGCCGTTTTGTGGCATTTGAGCTATTCAGGTCCTTAACAAGGAAGTGCAAGCGCGTGAGTATGTAAAATGAAACAATTTTTACACTCACTTGTTCCCTGTGCTGATCGCAACAAACACTGTTAGAGCTCAAAAAGTTTGCTTTAACTTGCGACGCAACATCACGGATGCTGTTGGCATGCAGCTCTGTTACACTAAAACATTTAGTGAATATATTTTCGAGTGCAAGCATGAAGTTATACAGCACTTTTGATGGGTACTACAGTCCACCCCAGTCACATTGCTAAGTAAAGCTAGAGGGGAGGCGATCAGAAGCTGCTGCTGCTGGCTCAACTAGTAGTACCTTCTTACACGATGCACAGTCGAGGCTGAGAACGCATTTTCGTGCTACATATCCAGCAGTGTAGTATATAAGTCGTGCATCGCTTCTCTCAATCACAAGTGAGAAGTGTTGAGCACTGCTGCGAGGGATTGTTTTTAAAGAAATTTCCGCTTCCTCGAGTTTGCCTTGAGCAAGCATTTCATCAATCCTTTTTGGCCCAGGATGTGAGCATTCAACAGGACTTGTCGGGCTAGTTGGTTGATCATAATGCACAAAAGACGAACTGCGCAACAAGAAGACGGACGAAAGGGAGGCAGACACACACTAACGCAGACTTACAACTTTACTAAAGGAAGGAATACAAGGCAAATATATATAGCGATCCCAACGCACTTCAAATCTGATCAATATGGCACGTGACAATCTGCCCAGGCGATAAACAGACCACACAAGAACCAACGCTTACAAGATAATCTTATACCGGGCCGGCCCTTTCTATGAAAACACCGGGGGACGGCAATCTTCAGGATTTGGCCTCAAAGATCCTCTCGGCATTTTCATCTGAATCTTTCGGGCTCCGGTTTACCAGTGAGCTACCGCTTGAGGGTCATCTTCAGTTCCTGGATTTAGATCTGCACTTTGAGAAACAGCGTTTGTGCTGGTCCTTCAAACCCAGGTCCAAAAAGGCTTTGCTTCCCTACACTAGTGCCCATTCGAAGTTGGTCAAGCGAGGCATCATTTCCCTATGTGTTGAGTCGGCCCTGAAAAAGTCCTGTGACCACAAAGTCCAAGAGAGCTTCCAGTACCAGCTTCAGCGTTTGCAAGCAGCTGGATACCCTCCGCACGTCATTTCGAGTGTGTGTGAAAATGTGCTTCAAAAAATTAAGAGAGAACGCAAAGACAAAGTAGATGCCGAGCAAAAGAAGGCCCATGTGATTCCATACATCCACAAATTCTCGCACAACATCAAGAAAGTGGCGAGAAAAGGAGGCGTCAATGTTGTCTTCTCGGCTCCATGCAGACTGTCCAAGGTGTGCGTGATGATGAAGAACACTAAGAAGACCCCTTGCAAAATCAAACATCTAAGGAAGTTCAAAGATTGCGTTTCCGGCGTTGTTTACCGCA
This sequence comes from Amblyomma americanum, assembly GCF_052857255.1. Lineage (NCBI taxonomy): Eukaryota > Metazoa > Arthropoda > Arachnida > Ixodida > Ixodidae > Amblyomma > Amblyomma americanum. The sequence continues at coordinate 556,825,161 of NC_135497.1, read as the reverse complement.
TTCCCCTTAGTTGCGGAAAAGTCTACATAGGCCAAACCGGCAGATGCTTTAATGAAAGAGCAAGGGAGCACCGGTTGAGCGTGGCAAACAACGATGGAGGGTTTTTGGCTAAGCATTGTGCGGACTGCACAAAAATGAAGCAACGGGACTGTGTACCATGGTTCGAAAAGACGGAATTTCTGGCCAGATTGAATGACAAATGGGAGCGTCTCGTCGTCGAAACTTTTTACATCGGCACCACGGACAACTGTGTTAGCAAGGCTTCCATTTCCTTATCATCAAAAGAATTTTCGTTTTTGCGGGGGCATGTGTAGCCTAGTGGCCTGTTTGTGCCCTGGTGATTGAGCAGTGCCTCCTGATTGCGTTTGATGCTTTAGTTGTTCATTTGATTAGCGATCTCAGTTTTGTTTCGGTTCTGTCATGGTTTGAGATGTTTTCCTACGCTTCGGATTTCATTCACCCCCCCCCCTTTTTTAAAACCGTTGTTGTCTTAAACTGTTGTCCCGTCTTTCATCTTTTTGTTTTTTAAATGACTCGGTGCCTATTTTCACTGTTTTTGTGACGTAGCTTCTTGAGCTGATTCATGGTGTTTTTTACCCTTTTGACCTGGTGCCTTTTTTCACTGTTTTTTTTATTTTGACGATAACCGATGTGGTTGTTCTTGTTTCCCGTTTTGTTTGCTTTCAAAAGGGGGTGTGCTTCGTCTCTTGGTTTTGGTGTCAGCACCTGCGCTTGTAAGCGGTTCGAGCTTCAGTGGTATCAGATGGCTACAGTGGTGTGGTTTTGTTTTGAATTTCCTTACTTTGCAGAACGCGTAATTCTCAAGAGTGCACTGTCGCTAAGCGTTCCTTTGCTTTTTGTTTTCATAGAAAGGGCCGGCCCGGTATAAGATTATCTTGTAAGCGTTGGTTCTTGTGTGGTCTGTTTATCGCCTGGGCAGATTGTCACGTGCCATATTGATCAGATTTGAAGTGCGTTGGGATCGCTATATATATTTGCCTTGTATTCCTTCCTTTAGTAAAGTTGTAAGTCTGCGTTAGTGTGTGTCTGCCTCCCTTTCGTCCGTCTTCTTGTTGCGCAGTTCGTCTTTTGTGCATTGTGAGCATTCCCGATCCTCAACACCAATAAGTGCACTAACAATGTCAGGCTCAGCATTAGCTCCATCAACGCTTCTGGCTAGGTTATAAAAGGAAAGGCAATTAACGGTTATCAAGAACTGCTCTGGTGAGGGGTGGGCATTGCAGCCACTTGACTGACGAACAATGCCAAAGAGGTTTTCAAGAGGGTCAGTGCTAAGCCGTGACGTCATCATGTATTTAAACCCAATAGTCTAAGTCAGGTACTGCAACAGCGAAAGTGTACTCATGATAGTGACTCTGAGTCCCGTTGATGTCGATTCACTAACAAAACCACCCTTACAAGCTTCCCATCTCTTTAAATAATCCAGGAAGTCCACAAGGGTGGCTGTATCCGCAGAATTTGGCCTCAGTGCCTGAGCTGCATACCGGGACGTCATGGGACTAATGAGCTTCTCAATCCTTCTGCAAAAGCAAACAGCAAAAATGTAAATCATTGAACTATGCTGTCAAATAAGTAGAAAACTGCTAAATGCCTACTTACGCAAAGAACTCCTGAGTTGCAGTGATGCTGCCACATTTTCTCTCAATTTCATTCTTGTAGAACATCATTCCTCTCAAGACATTTGATCCAAAAAGTTGAAATGCATAAGACGCTCTCATTTTCTCAAATGAGTTCGGATCAAGGTGGGCCTCTGTCAAACCAGGCATCACCTTTAGTGTCCTCACGTTGCTGTCACGGAGAAATGCCTCTCGGACTGGCCGTACAGATACCTAGAAGCAACAGCATAAAGAGGAGGAAACATTAGTTTCAGTAGAAATGCAACCTTCACCAAACAAATGACATACTTTTCCCTCCAGTGTAGTGAAGCCAGTCTTCAGCAGGGAATTCCGCAGGCACTTAATAAGGTGGGGGAAACCTGAGATAAAATGTAAGTTTCTTTCATTGTCCACAGGGTGCTCCATTTTGCAGACAATATTAGTTGCCGAAGCACACACTCCGGTCAATCTCCACATCTTGCAGTTCCAAGCCGCTCAATCACATGTAATGTGATCCACAAACAGACCTGCTTTCTCAGCAACGATGACCACTTCAATCATTATTTTGAACAGAATGTCACCTTTTATGTTACCTTTGGTAGCCAAAACTCCAATTATTTGTTTCCACTTTCCAGTAAATGGAACAAACATGACAATCATGCCATGGTCACATTGCAGGTGTTTATCTTCTGGTCTTGTAAATGTGCCGAGGTCAACAAAGCCTTGAATTTGTCCCAATGAAGTCACACTGAAGTTTTGGAGGTCTTCTTTTTTAAAATATCTACAACTTTAGAGTTGAAGCCACATGATGACTTGTACGACCTCATGTACTTTTTGAGCGTGCTTTTGCTTGGCAAAACTAAGATATCATGCTTCCTGATATGGTGGTAAAGTCGAGGGCTCTTTAGCTTCATGAGTATGCACTCGAGTATCCTCTTGACTGTAGTGCATACTTTTCCTGCTGGACCTTTTTGGTGCTGTAAGGCACTGCCGTACACTTAGCTGTTGCTTGAGCGGCAAGCATGAAATATTTTTCTCTAATACTTCTTTCTCAATGTTTGCATTTTGCTTCCTCATTTCTTCAAGCCGCGCAGTCAGGGAGACTAATCTGGCAGTAGCACGACGATTCTTTTGACTAAGAAGTCGCACTTTGGCTGCAGGCTTACTGCGTAGCCTTCTCCGTTTCACCTCACTCAGCCTTGTGAGCAAGGCCTTTCTCAGGTACTTGCAAGATATGCAGGCTGTTCCTGTAACAAGCAAAACTCAATGAAAATCTGCATACAGGACTTTATTCTCACCAACGCTAAATTAATTGATAAATAGCACATTCAAAACATGCAACACCGCAATAGGAGAAAATACGCAGCAGTGCAGTTCGTCGTTAAACATCGTAGAATTCACGATACCTGAATGAAAACCCCGATTCTTGCCTTTTGATATCACACTTCCTCTGCATTTGTTGCTAAGGGCGAGTCCGTCGGCATGAATGAATTGCTTCTCCAGTCCTTTTGTTAGGGACACAGCTACAAAATCTGCTGGTTTGCCCACTCCCTTGCAGAGGTATAGGGACTCGGCATCATCCAGCACACATTTCGCTTCATCCATATCGCGGCACACTTTCTCAGAGATAAGGGTCCCCCGGCAATATGTTCTACAAATTACTTCACCCGGATTACAACCACAGTTCACAAAAACAGTCTTCTCGATGACGATAGAATGAGCTTCGCTGTCGTACGAGACCTGCACGTATGCAGCACCAGCATAATTTGGAAATTTGTGCATAGCCCACTGATCGGTCGGTTTGGGAATATTTTCAATGTCAAATGGAACGGCTGGCTCCACACATTCGTCCGGTTTGCTAGGTTGCGGCATTGCACAGCAGCCATGTATGTCTTCATCACAGAATTTCTTTGTTCCGTCATCTTTCGTTGCTTCTTCACACCGCCTTTTCGGTGGCGGTCGTTCTCGAGCGGGCTTCTTCGAAAGATACTTCGGAAGGTTCGGCAGTATAGTGGGCACGGCGTCTGGTGAAAGCGATGGCTTTCCACGCGGAAGGCGCACCTCTTTTCCATCAATCACATGCACATAGTCTCTCAAAATGTACTTATCCTCGAAGTGCAACTCACAAGGAGCGTCAATCACTTCTAAAGCCTTGTCAGCGCGATGAAGGTTGCGCTCGCAAATCCGGCGCTTGCATTCGTCATCGGAGTTCCCGGGTTCGAACCCGACCGCGGCGGATGCGTTTTTATGGAGGAAAAACGCTGAGGCGCCCGTGTGCTGTGCGATGTCAGTGCACATTAAAGATCCCCAGGTGGTCGAAATTATTCCGGAGCCCTCCACTACGGCACCCCTTCTTCCTTTCTTCTTCCACTCCCTCCTTTATCCCTTCCCTTACGGCGCGGTTCAGGTATCCAACGATATATGAGACAGATACTGCGCCATTTCCTTTCCCCAAAAACCAATTTAAAAAAAATCGTCATCGGGGACACCAAACAAAGAAAGTTTTGGAGAGTTTTTAGCGCCGCTATACCCCGTCCTGCAACCAGGCGCGAAGCAGTAGTTCCTGCGCCGAGGCTTCATCGTGAAGAAAAAACACAGTACATCACGAACATTGAAGCACAGCGAAGCGTCAACACACAAGAAGCACGTGGAGACAGGCAAGCCGGCAAGCAGCCGCTGCGCCGCGGCGGAATCCCCAGGTGAAAGGCGCAGCGGCGCCACCTCGCGGCCGCTTGAGATTTCTGGGATGGATGGATGGATAGATGGATGGATGGATACGGCTGAACCCTTTACATCGGGCGGTGGCTCAAGCCACCTAGCCATGTCTTGTGAAATTTTACTCCTGTGTTGCTTTTAGCCACCAATCAGATAACCTTCGCTTGGTTACTTCTAACCTCTTAAAATCCACTTTCCCTTCACTATCCCTAAACCCCAATGCCTTGGGTAAGTCAGCCCCGCTGCTTTCCACTGTAGGGTGAAGCCCTTTACAGAAAAGTATCAAGTGTTCAGCCGTTTCCTCCTCTCCGCACGCAATGCACAAAGTGTCTATTTCCTGGTACCTGACTCTATACGTCTTAGTCCGCAAAACTACAGTCCTGGCCCCAAACAACAAAGAGCTTCCCCTACAATTATCATAGATATTTTCTTTGACAATTTCCTGTTTAAAGGTCCGGTATGTTCCCAGTGCCGATTTCGTCAGCATCCCTGTTTTCCACAAAGCTCTCTCTGTTTCTTTAACCTTTTTCTTGACCGATAATTGCCGATTTGCCCCCTTACTGCTGTCCAGATATTTGCTTGTCAATTTTCTAGTTCGCTTTCTCCATTTCGTGTCAACATTCTTTATATACAGGTATCTGAAAACTTTCCTAGCCCACCGCTTTTCCTTCATCTTTCTCAATCGTTCCTCAAATGCTATCTTACTGCTAGCCTATCTGCTCTCGAAAGACGCACATCCCATATCACCCTGTACCCCCTGATTTGGTGTATTGCCATGTGCTCCCAAAGCTAACCTCCCTACTCCCCGTTGCCTAATTTCCAGCCTTGCTTGAACATCTGGCCTCATACACAGGACCGCATTACCGAAGGTCAGGCTAAGGACCATCACCCCTTTCCAGATCCCTCTTACCACCTCATACCTATTGTAATTCCACAGTGCCCTATTTTTCATGACAGCTGCATTCCTACTAGCTTTATTCATTACATATTTTTCATGCTCTGTCAGATACTCAACACTGTTATTTATCCACACCCCAAGATACTTGTACTCATTCACTACTTTTAGCACGAACTCCTATATTTTATGCTCGCCGCCATCTTCATTAAATATCATGAATGCAGATTTTTCCTTACTAGAAGCCTAATCTATCTCCCTCTGTACTGCATATGTCTAACAACTTCTGCAGGTCTTCCTTGTTGTCAGCCATTATCACTATATCGTCCGCGTATATTAGTCCCGGTAATGTCTGTTTCATCAATTCCCCTTGCTTGAAAAAAGTAGGTTGAAGCCTAGTCCGCTCCCCTCTAGCTTGGTCTCCAACCCTTGCAGGTACAACATGAACAACAAAGGGGACAGAGGACATCCTTGTCTAAGCCCCCGCTGTATCTCTACAGGCCCCGATACATTTTTTACCATTTTATGAGCACTCTGTTACCTCTATATATATATATATCTTTTAAAAGATTAATTACTCCATTTTCCGCATCCAATGTGCCCAGTATGTCCCACAAGTGCTCCTGAGTAACGTTGTCATAGGCTCCCCTAATATCCAGAAATGCTAGCCATAAGGGCCTATGTTCCTTTTCCGCAATTTCTATACACTGTGTCAATGCAATTGATTGTCCTCCAACCTCCTTTGTTTCCGGAACCCATTCTGAAGTTCCCCTAACACCCCCTCGTTCTCCACCCAAGCCTGCAGTCTATCCTTTATAATTTGCATCACCACCCTGTAAACCACAGATGTCACTGTTATGGGATGATAGTTACTTACGTCTGCTTTGTCCCCCTTTCCCTTATATATCATGTTCATTCTACTTAATCGCCATTCATCGGGGACTTTCTCATCCACTATCATTTTGTTCACTACCTGTATTAATGTTTGCTTGGATTTTGGTCCTAACTTCTTTATCAACATAATCGGGATACCATCTGGTCCAGTTGATGTGCCACTAGGAACCTTGTGCTCTGTCCTTTCCCACTCTCCTTGCTCAAGTGAAGCTATTGCTGTAACCGGTCTATCCTCCTTCGATAAATTATGTACCACGTGCTTTGCTGTAAATTTTTCCGTCATCCTTGTTCCTATGTGTTTTATTGCTTCATCCCCTTCTAGTCGAATACCCTCATCTGTAACAATATACCTTTGTTCGAGCCTAGTTTTATTACTCATTGCCTTTAGATGTTTCCAGAATTTTTGGGCTGCTTTTCTATCCTTTTTATTTACTTTTGACATCCATTGGGCACCCTTTCTTCTAATTTTCTCATTAATCAAATAGGATGCGTCCCTTCTACGCTTTATGAAGGTATCCCATTTTCTGTCTACTTCGGGCTTTGGTTCCGCCCTCTTCTTGGAATATCTGTGTTCCCTGGACGCTTCCTGGCGCTTTTCTATTGCCCTCTTGACCTCATCCCACCAACTCTTGGGTTTGCATCTTTTCCCTTTTAGCTTTACTCGCACCTTAGCTAGCTCTAGCTCCAGTAATCGAATTATTTTGGTATAAGTTCATTCTGTTTCACTATCCTCAAAAATTACTTTCTCGATTTGTTTGGCTGCTGCTTCCAATTGCTTTTCTGAGTAAAAATCCCCCCCCCCCCCCCCCTGATTGTTCATCTTGCTTCAGTCCTACATTGCTTTTTCTTCTGAAGCTCAACTCGATACGCTTGTGGTCACTACCTAGACTTCTGGAATCATCTTCTTCTATGCTCATTACCCCTAGTCTATTATACATCCTCTGTGACATTAGTGCATAATCTATCGTCGAGTGCAGACTCCCCGCCTCCCATGTTATGAGCCCTTCACACTTCTCGGTGCTGTTGCATACATCTAAATCATGCCTGTCACACGTCCTGCAGCATGCTTCCTGTCGAATCCGTGTACCTATCCAGGTCTTCTATGTGTGCATTCATGTCGCCTAATATAATTATCTCGCCCTGTCCTCCTAGCTCATCAATGTCGCTTGCAATACATTCTAACATTTTCCTGTTTTCCTCTTTGGCATTAACCCCTGTCCACAGGTATACAAAGCCAAGGAGTGTTTGCTTGCCTGCCACTGTTCCTTTTAGCCATAAATGTTTCCTGCATCCCAGTCTAACCCTTTGAAAATTCATACTTTTATGAATGAATGCCCCAATTCCACCTCCCTTTCTGCTGCCCTCTGTTCTATTGCAATATTCCCATGCGTAGTCTGGGTTACAGGGTGGTTGCTCCATGTTTCTAAGATGTGTTTCCACTAAACCATATACCATTAATTCCTCCTGCCTTAACCGTTCTTCTATTTCCTCCCATTTCAGTCTATTTCTGCCACCTTGCATGTTAATGAAACCTATATCTGAATTAACTTGGCCCTGGCGCTTGCGTCTCTTTCTTCCCCTATGGTTCCATTGTCCGTTTGATCTTAATTCTTCCTTCTCTACACTGGTTCCTTCAGAGCTCTGGGTCCCCCCAAAAAAGCTGTTGCCTGGCGACCTATCCTACTACCCACCTTCTTGCCAGTGGCACCACCGTAGTGGATGCCATCCTGTGAAAAAGGGTGGAGCCTAACCTCGTACACTTCCCTGTTGACCTCCATCACCTCGTATCTTAGCCGTCGACTCAAAAGCCTAATTACCCGATTAGCCTCAACGACCCTCATTTCCGTTTCGCGTGCCTGCCTCTGGACCTCTGGGATTGTGCATATGGTCACATGCACACTCTCAGAGGCCTCTCTAAGCCTACGCATCCCCACCTCCAACTGCATCTCAAGATTCTGGCTCCTCCCCTGCAGTACATCATTCAGACCAGGATGGATAACGACAAGATGTTCGCCATCCATGCTGCCCACCACCACCTCCCGGGCTTTGGCCATTGCATCCACCATACACTTCCCCGACTGAGCCTCCACCTGCACCCGCCTGTCTGCCTTCACTGCCGTCAGAACGCCTCCCTCAACCCTCGTTACATTCGAGTCCCCGACCACCAGAACCCTCCTGCGCCCCAACCGTTCGCTTCCTAACTCCATCGGTTGGCCTCCGGATCGCTCTATAGCTGACTCTCCTGCCGCTGTACGCTATTGTCGCGAGTTTCCATGCCCGCTTTAACCTTTTTCATCTCGTTCTCATTTTTCTCACTCAATGCTCGCTGCACTACAGCACTGCAGGATCGACGAGCCTCGTCCCCCACCTGACACTTCTCCGAACTGGGGTGCCCAGCCGGCCGCGACCTGAGCGCTTCAACCCGTTTTTCCAGCTGGGTTCGCTTTTCCCGCTCTTCTTTCATCTCGCCCACGAATCGCTTCAACAGCGCGGCATTATTCTCCTTTTTAATCAAATCGGCGACCTGAGCTTCCAGCTTAATCCGTGCCTCTCGTTCTACCTGCAGGTCTGCATTAAGTGCATTAACCCCAGCTTCCCATTCCCCTTTTAACGTATGAACGGCGTCCCCAAACCGCTTACACATTTTACACACGAAGCTAGCCTCATCCGCCTCGGCTAAGCTCCCGAACCCAATCTCATCTAAATAACACCAACGGTCGCACTCCTGGCACTGTACTAACTCCCCGTCCTCGTCCACCTTAACTTTCCTGGCTTGCCGACCCATCGTCCGGCCGACTACGCCTTGTGAAAGCTCGCCAAAATTCCTATGCCGATAGCCCTCGGCCCTGCGCAACGTAAAAGCCCGCCAAAAATTATTCTCACACACCTCCGCTGGCCTCCCTACCCTTAACTCGGTCTAAAACTACCGCCCGACAGCATGTATAAAAGCGCAAATACCAAAAGCACTTAGCTTCGGACGTAGTCGCTGCAGCTCCCAGCCACGTTGCTTCCACGTTCCTTCCACCAAGCCTTGATTTGAGCTAAAATCCCTGGTGGGATTTGAGCTTCACGCGCGCAGCCTACCAAGGCCGCCCCTCGGGGGCGTATTAAAAACCGAGGCATTGGGGTTTAGGGATAGTGAAGGGAAAGTGGATTTTAAGATGTTAGAAGTAACCAAGCGAAGGTTATCTGATTGGTGGCTAAAAGCAAGACAGGAGTAAAATTTCACAAGACATGGCTAGGTGGCTTGGGCCACCGCCCGATTTAAAGGGTTCAGCCGTATCCATCCATCCATCCATGAACCCGCGAGGCTCCGCCATCTTTCCCCACGGCTGCTGAAGAATACCTAGGTTCGGCTCGGTCGGGGATATCCCTAGCCGTCCCGTTTTCTTTTTGTGCCTGTTGTGTTTTGCTTAATAATAAGCTTCCACAAACGTGCCTAATTATAAACTTTTAAACCTTATTTCAGCATTTAGTTATTTTTTTAGACTATAGTTCAATTACATTTACCGCCGGCGCGGTGGTAAATGCGTTTACCACGTGACCATGCTCAATTGCCTTGTCAAGGCCTTGGCTCATCGCTGGTCACCGAAAGATCTCCCTGAGCAGATTTTCTCTTACCCGGTTGCTGTTTCCATCGTCAAGATGGAAAACCAAAGTTCAAGCAGCGCGGAATGCCTTGCTGCGGGCTCCGCTGAACAAGATAAGTATCTGTGTCCGGTGTGCAATGCTGCGTTCACATTTGAAAGTGCACGGAGGCGGCACGTGCGAAAACAGCACCCTGATGTCGCCGACTCGTTGGTTCCCAATTGTAGTGCTTTGTTTGAATCTGATGTTTGCTGTAATGTTGCGTTTCCCCGCCGTGGTGGCCTCTTGCGGCACCACGAACAGGTCCACGGGTTTGTGCCGAGGGGCATCAGGCTTGAGTTCTCTTCCTTAACAGGTGAAGTATAAACGAGATCTCCATATTGTGCAGGCACCGTTTTCTGTCATGGGGTTGCAGTATAGGAGGTATTCACTGAGGCCGCACTACCAAACGGCGCGTGCGTCGCCGCGGCAAACGCGCCATGCTTGTGGTCGTTTAACGCTAGCGCAGTGTCACGGTACGCCGTGAGATATCCGGCCTGAATTGTTAGTGATCCGTAACATCTTTGCACGTTGTTAAATGCGTCAACGTCCACTTTTCTTTGCGGAACGCTTATTGTGCATAAATTTTGCAGCAGAATTGTGTACCGTGATTTTACCGAGCTGCCTGCCGCGACTCGACAGCAAAAGTGGCCGGCTGCATTGCACGCAAGAACGTACACGACTTGCAGCTTTTAATATCAGTTCATAACAGTCAGCTACTCGTGCAGGACACATCGTGGATAACACAGCACATGATTAATCACCCATATTCCAAAACAGACGCTGCAGAAACTCATATTGCCAGCGGCTGTAGTCCACGAACTGCCGAAGCCTCATTGTTTCAGCAGAAAGGCAAATTGCGTCATAGCTGCTTTATTTACGCGACAAAATGGTCGAGCAAATACTGTCGTGCACTCGCAGCACGAATGGCAGACATAGCGAGAATGTTTTGCAGGTTTGATTGTAGAAACATAGCGTTGCTTCCAGTGCACAAGACCTGGAATCTATAGGACGGTTCGCAGCAGCGCGATGTGTAGCAATTCCGCTACATTCAGTAGTAACATGTCACTTTCAGCAGACAGAGATGACAAGTTAGGCTAGCTAAACGAACAAACACGTTTAACTACTCACCTCTCCAAAAATGGCACTTGGCCGTCGGCACCCTCAGCACGGATCTTCGGCTCGCCCACTTGTCAAGCAATTTCACCGTCTCATAGATTTGCATGCTTTATTCCTTGGCATGTCGGCAAACTTACGCCGTGCACAAGGCGGGCCTCATTATCGGTGAATTCAACGCACGACAGCAGTCCTGTAGTACGTCACACACCACGCCGGTGCCTGCACATTCCTACGGGTCGACGTTTTCATGAAGTGTAACCTTTTCAGTGTGCCCGCTCTTTTCTTCTTCGCACAGTTCACGGCGTATCCACTAAGTCACCCAGTGTTAAGGGGCGGACAGAGATGATCTGCGGTGAGGCGCTAAATACACTCACATTTCACACATCACAAGCGAGGTAACTGCTGCGGCTGCCGCGCGTGCGACCACCAGCATGGCAAATGCCGCGCCGGCCGCTAGTGCCCCTTGCGGATGACGTCATGTGAATACCTCCTATAGGGAAGCCACACAAGTTGAAATAACGCATCTCGGAAACTTTGTCTGCATTTGGATGTTTTGTGATGCTATGCGCTAGTACATATGGGCAGAACTATTTTGTTCCGCCTGGGTGGAGCTAGGCATTTTGAAAAGAATTAGCTGCTCTTGGATTTATGTCCAGGAAGAACAACTGCCACTTGAGTTCGGTAACCTAACGTAAACTAATTAAAACAAGCCTAACTGCTTTACATGCCAAGTGCTTCAAAACAAACTACTCACCAATATACTGTTGTACTGTTGAGGACAAAATTTTCCAGGACGCGCGACTGATGATTTCGGCTTATAGGTGTGAAGTGTGATATTGTTTGCCTTATTTCACTAACACACATTATACATTCCAAGGCCTAGTTTCATCTCCACAAGCGTGATTTCCAACCACTGGCTGATAACAAAGATATATGCTTTTGATAACAATCGCGTGTCCTGGGCAATTTTGGCCCCGACAGTACATGCTGTGATATTATATGTACAGCCTACTGCGATTTGAAGGTGATCTGTTTAGGCTTTATCAGCTTGGATTAACCGACCTAACACGATATTTTTATTCGAAAGAAGGTTGCAACCACAATATGAACATAGCTAGCCAAAGCTTTTAATGCAACAGTGTTAAGGCTCCCGTTCAGCAGAAAATCTCGCATCTGGCGGGTAAATTATTGATTGTGAGAAGTTGCTCAGGAAGGGCAACCCCCACTGGTGCACAAGGCCCGCCACCTCACCTGTGACAGCACCTGCCATCGCAGGTCAGTGGCACATCGCTTAACTGCTGCACCACTGTGCTAGGTGTGGTATGAAGTCCACGGATGAATGTGAAGTCAAGAATGATGAATTCCGCACATATGGTACACATTACAGCTATTGCGTCACACTCTTAAGGCGGAGCCTAAGTGTGCAGTGCAATTTTTCTATATCCTGTAATCACTTTTGTTGCGCACCAAGTGCCCATCATGACAGGAAAAATTTATTGGTTCGTGTTAGGTGGAACAGGTGCGATAACCTTTAAATTTCACTAGTTTCTACAGGTGTTATTGCGATTAAAACATGATGGAAAAATTTGATGCCAGGGGTTGCTCCAGAACGGAATGCAGGGTCTGTTAAGGATGGAACTGCAATGCTGAAGTGCTCTGTTTGAACAGAACTGTAGCAGCAGTCATGTCATTCCGCGTTCCGTAACTTCAGGCACCTTATTTCGTTTTTTGATGCCAGTGCATGCAAGCCTTCTGTCTGCAATGAACCAGAATCGAAACATTACCGTAATGAAATAGCCTGCTTATAAGTTTAGTTTAGTTTATGGGGTTTAACGTCCCAAAGCGACTCAGGTGATCGGATATGCCGTAGTGAAAGGCTCTGGAAATTTCGACCACCTGGGATTCTTTCATGTGCACTTACATTACACAGCACACGAGCCTCTAGAATCTCGCCTCTATCGAATTAATGTTGGTTCGTGACACAGCAGCCTTTTGAAGCACTTCACCCTTTTTGTGTAGCAGTTCGGGCCACATTACGCGCACTTTCTGTTTTACGCTGTGGCATGTTATAAGGTGTGCATACACATGGCTTATATCATTAAACAGTTGCGAAATGAACCGAGATAGGTATGGGAGCACATTCAGGTGGCTGGAAATAAATATGGCAACAACAAAAACCTGTCTGCATTATTTGGGATATGTGTCAGCTGAGAATAAGCCTTCCAGAATAAGGAATGCATGCATATGCAAAAAAAATGAAGCATCATTCAGTGCCAGGAGGTAACATTGCTGCAATCAATTTGCAGTAATTTACTTGCAGTTCTGGGGATTGCTTGCTGTAGCTTAACTCATATTGATGCCTGTTCCTTTTTTGCAGATTTTGAAAGCTGGAAGGATCATGAGGAAAAGACTGAGCTTGTCCACTTTGTTCTGTCAGGGGGTACAAAACATCTGGGATCTGGAGGGACAAAGAAGTATCTGGTTTGTCATCGCTCAGGGTTATATGTGAAGACAGGAAGAGGTAAGCGCCAATCAAAGGTTCATGGTAGTGTGAAATGTGAGAGGAACTGCTTGGCGACAATGGATGTCATTGAAAAAAATGGAAATGTGGTAGTAGACTATCAAGCTGAACACTACGGCCATGAGAAAGAGCTACGGTGCCAGCCCTTGTCAATTGCTGACCAGAAAGACATTGCATGCAAGCTGAAGCTGCAGGTCCCTCGTAGGGTTATTCTTTCAGATGCACGTTCGCCTGCCAGAGCTCCAGTGGACAGGCTTCACCTTTTGACCTCATCAGAGGTTCAAAACATAAAGATGGAGTTTAATATTGGCAGTGAAGTGGAGAAAGATCGTGATGACAATGTCAGTACACAGAAGTGGATCGTCGAGCTACAGGATCATGGTGCTTTGTTGTATGCAGAGGCAGACAAACTGACAGAAGAAGGCATTGGTGAATTTGTGATGGCAATGATGAACACTACCCAGGGTGACATGCTGCTAAAGCATAGTCAAAGAGCAGTGTGTGTGGATTCAACTCATGGCACAAATCGCTATAAGCACCAACTTACAACTGTGATGGTGATAGGAAATGATGGGTCAGGCATTCTGTGTGCCTTCCTCCTCTCTTGTAGTGTGTCTGAGGATGTCATGGTAAGATTTTTTGCTGCTATCAGGGACAGGCTTGGCAGACGAGTTAGCTGTGGTGCATTCATGTCAGATGATGCACCAGCATATGCAAATGCATGGGCGGGAGTCATGGGGAACCCTGTGAAACACCTGTTGTGTGCGTGGCACGTCAGACGGAACTGAAAGTGCAACATGACAGCCAAAGCCGAGAAGTTATGCAGGAGAAGTTGAATGCATTGTGGACCAGCAGAAGCGAAGAGGACTTGCACAACGAGCTGTCAGAGTTCCGTAGTTTAAAGGAGGTTTGTTGAGTGCGTTAAGTTTGTTGAGTACTTTGAGAGAGTTTATACTAAGCGCCCAGAACAGTGGGCTTTTTTCTACAGGCAGGACACCGGATTGACTACTAACAACCATCTTGAGTCAATGCATAACGAGCTCAAGAAAAGTTATTTGGGAGGGTTTCAGAACTGGCGGTTCGACAGGCTGCTGGTGTCTGATGAAATTGTCCACTGACTGGGTAATGAAACAGCTGATCTGTCAAGTGAAGCGCAGGGCAGACCATCGCACAGCAGACTGCTTCAAGAAGCATGCTGCAGGAGTGGAAGTCTCCAAGTCTGGCGTGACCAGACTTTCTGATTGAAAGTGGTCTGTGCAGTCGCGATCTGAAGAACGTCCTGACATGCTTAGCTGCCCTGAATGTAGCACTTGTTTCCACAGGTTCCAGTGCAACTATAGGTATTTTTATCTGTGCATGAAAATGTGCCACCATATCCATGCAGTTGTGCAGTGGGAGCTGCGGAGAAGGGATGCAATTGTTCATGATCCGATCATTGAGGATCTATCATCTGTTTTGGCATCTGCAGATAATCATTCATTCTCACTGAATGAACCTCCTGTTCACGAGTCAGTCAGTGAGGACACATCTGCAAATGATTCATTCCCAGTGGATGATCCTGCAGCACTATTTGAGAGCATTCAAGGTGACATGATTCAGTCACAAGACTCAAATGTGCTTGCAGGTGTTGACATTGAGCTTGCTGCTCTTACATGCAAATTCAGTAAAAAAAACATCAACTGACCCAAAAGTGGGAGCATTGGTGCGTGAATACATTGGCAAACTTGCGCAGGTTGTCAGGGGGTGTGCCGAAAAAGAGGAGGAACCACCTCAGCCTAGGCCACCTCCTGCCAATAAGCGACAAGAAAAGCAGTCAAGGTATTGGCCCAAACGCAGTAATGCCACCGCTTCTGCATCAGCTGGAACATGTTCTCAAGGGGAGCATGTGAGACAACAGCTTGAATGTCAACAGGATCCACCTATCCGCATCGCGAATTATGATCCATGTATCCACATTCTGAGAGAGCACGACTACGTAAAGCTCTCCTGAATACAATTACATCATGTGTTTTTGGTGTATGTTTTCCTTATGTTTCTGGTGTATGCTTTTCCTGTGGTCCCCTGGGAATTGCATCAGTGCAGCCTTACTGTGACAAGTATACTTTGCTACTGTAATGCAGTAAGCCTTAAAAAACCTTAAATATTTAGTACACTCAGATTAATCCAACTGTAACGGAGCCACTGACCTTTGTCCCGGAAGTAAGAAATTTATATCTATTAAGGCGTTACTTTCTCATGTAAAGCTACCTAAATTGTACCTTAAACTGCTAATCTTGTCACTTCAGACAAGGTCTGCCCCTCTCCCTTGCCCTTTATCTCTTTATCTTATGGTGTGCCGCGTGCGTCTTATTGATGACTCGAGGCTAAGCTGATTTAAAGGAACGATGTACTGACTTTTGCAGATTACGTTTTTTTAGCAGCAATCAAGGGCTACTTTCTCCACTAAACAAAAATCTCTGATTCGGAGGTCAGGGACACAGCAGAACAATTTAACACCTAATTTTTCCATACGGTAGTCTTACTTTCTCGTTCGAGACAGGGACGCTTCTGCTTCCACTCCGCCACGACGGCTCGTGTACTGTGCGATGTCAGTGCATGTTAAAGAACCCCAGGTGGTCGAAATTTCTGGAGCCCCCCACTGCGCCCTCCCTCGTAGCCCGAGTCGCTTTGGCATGTTAGACCCCCAGAAACCATAAACCGTCACTTTTTCGTAGCGATTGGAGTCTGCAAACCCTTTTATGAATGCAACCACTGCCACACTGCCTAGGTACCATGCAGTAGCAATATTGAGTGTGACATTAACTGGGATGCATAGGTTTTTATTAAAACTAGAGTTGAGAATGCTAAGGCGGTTTTGAGAGTACTCTCAGTAAAATATCACGTTAAGGCAGGTACCAGGAACTGCTTTTGCCGGCTGTAGTGCTGGCATTGCTAGGCAAGCCACTAGCAGTATAGTGGCAGTCTACGTTTTTAAATACATTAAAAGAAATGCTCAGAAAGCATGGTTAAACCATGTGAGAAACTACTACAATACGATAAAACTTAAGAAACTGCAGTTACTAACACTGGGCCAGTCCATGGCGTAATGTATTACTCCACTGGCCCGTCACAATGGTTGACGAAATCAGCTTGTTATTGCTTGACTACATAAGCAACCCAGGCATCGCAATTCTAGAGCTAATTTTTTTTGTAGCTGTGATTAGACTTTTGGTTAGGGAGCAAGAAAAGTTTAATACTGGGCTACTTTTTTGTCATGTGTGGCGGTCCTGAATGGGGGCGAGCTTCACTGCAGACTTAAATTGCATCCGACTATAGTTGCAAGACAGAAAAAACTTTAAGATAACTGTACAAGCTTGGGCAAGTTGGTGTGACATGGTTTTTTCAGCAGCGCAGGGGACAAAGGACGTGACAAGTGCACAGACACGTCTGTTGAAGATAACTAAACCTTCAAGCAAAAATAAAAGAATTCTGTTTTGCAGTCCGTCTTTTTTATTAAGTGTAGTGTAATAACCCGAGATGTTGCTTAATGGCTTAGAAAGCTACAAGGTTTTAAGGAAGCACTGCACAACCATTCGCTCTGGCATGGGTTCTTTGTCAATTTAAAATGCAAATTTCTGCCAAAATTGCAAGTTCTCCTCTTGCTGTTATCGTAGGGAAAGATGTTCACGATGGTTTGGTTTATGGATTTAATGTCCCATAGCGACTCGGGCTATGACGGATGCTGTAATGGAAGGCTCCGGATAATCTCAACCACCTGGAGTTCTTTAATGTGCATGCACACTGCACAGTACACGGGTGCCTTGTGTTTTGCCTCTATCGAAATGCAGCCACTCTGGCTGAGGTCAAAGCAGAGTTGTCCAGCTCGGTAATCGAATGCCCTAACCACTAAGCCACCAGAGCGGGGATATCTGCAAGAATATGCCAACATATCTATACTCTTTTCCGATAGTAGACTGTCCCTGTATATGTGGCCACAAAGATGAAAGGAAAAGTTTTAAATTGGGAGTTAGGATTACAATTATTTCATGTGATAAAGCTTCGCGGTTTTGAGCGTATCAACTGGCAACATCAAAAAGGTCTTAATGTATTCATAGTCTAGGGAAGTGGCACAAACAGGCCAGGATGTGATGCGAGAGAGGTGCTGCTAGTTCTGTTGCCACTTGCATGGTGTGAACAGGTGTAATACGATGTGACGACGCAGACATTTCTCATGTCTGCGGGTGGTGGTGGGTCCGTCACACCCAACACTAAAACAACAAACCGTGCTCTCCCCTTTTGCCTGAGTGGAAGTCGGACTGAGGGAATTTCTCACTACTTTTTCAAATGCCCTAAATGTATGCTTCGTTTCTTTTGCTTCATCTAAGTGCAGAACAGTTTTGGATAATTCTGTAGCTTGCGGTAACTGCGTAATAACCAGATGTGTAATGCCTGCCATCACATATTGTTTTTTCTTCATCTCCAAGCTTTTTTCCCTTAGAGTTGTTCCTGTTTATAAGCACATTTTTCTTCGATTTGCATATTCAGGGGTACCCTGTAGGCCAGCAAGGTATGGCTCTGGCACGAACGAATGCCTCAGTCAAACCAGTTGGTGTTTTTTAATTGTCTTGGTACTGATTAAAACTTTTTACAGCCTTGTGTTTTCTTTGCATGTTGGTTTCCGTCTTGTTTCCGAGGATTCCAAAACTTCTTCCTGCTGTTTTATCGTGTTTTACTTTTCTATTCTTTTCTCCTTTTGGCTATGGTAATTTTGTGGCTGTATACTTGGTCTTGCATGGTGTTTTGTTGCCGCTATGTGATATTACTGCTTCATGTTTTTCCCTTTCTGTGGATATATTATACATTTCTGCATACATTGTTTTATTTTAACTCAACTGTGGTTTCATTGTGCAGTTATCTGTGCCGAATACATGATAGTCGCTTCTTTGCAGAGTGCTTACAACATGACTGCCTTGCCAGGACCTCCCTGTCAGGAACCTGTTTTTTGTAGTATCAAATAAAGGAAGACATGACCACGTATTTTTGTTGTATTATTTATTTGCACAAATCCAGGTTTGGATGTCCACAATAGCACAGAGAAGACAGGAGCACAATTCTGTTTCCTTAGCAGCGCAGTACCCCAATTTCCGGTTCGGCTACGCTTTTCACTGATTTCGGCTGAGAAGTGTTAGTGTAAACTTAATGAAAACACAAGCCCAGGGAGAATTGCAAGCTGGTAATTCATGTAGACAGCAAACGCCGTCCCGCAGGACCAACAGCATCAAGTATTCTGTCACCTGTTTTCATAAAGTCGCTCCCGTTACAACTGGGTGGGATTATTGTGAGAACAGAATCTTGCTTCGCAACCACATGATCACTTCATAATAATACTTCTGCACACTGCAACCACTGTAAGCCTGCATTACAGGTGTGAATGGAGCACATATGCGCAGGTGTTTTTCTTGCAGATATACTATTGTGCTGTCATTTTGATGACCAGCAAGCAGTTCTGCAGTTATTCTTTTACCTTTATTTGAACTCTCTTTGTTGCAACACACAGAAGAGAAACTCTGCCATGTTATAGTGAGTTAGTGGCCACCTTATTTTTATTTTGACGCCTAAATGGCGACAGAAGTGTTTGAAGAAACAGGAACACCTCATCCTGCAAACGGATGAAATGACTGCACCAAGTATTTTTGTAGAAACTTTTTCTACACACATGCGCTTATATATGCATACACACAACATGGTGTTTCAAATTATTGAAAACAGATTTTTATTTGAGAAGCTACGAAAGGTACGTACATCTATGCAGGTTGATTATACAGCAAGGCGGATATTACGTACATATTAAAACAACGAAATGATTAACGGATATAAACTGAACTTCTTAACTTTTTGTTTTCAGAGCACAAGATTATACTGACAAATTGAAGACCTTCAACATAGCAGGCAAATTCAGCTTAAAACACTTCGAAAACAGTGTCGTAATTTGTGATATAGACCATAGAAAACATCCATTTGGCAACTCGTAAAAATTGCCTTTCCTGCACTACATGTTCATAAAAGGGCATTGCACGTGGCATCGTTACAGGAATTGCGCCTACATCACTTATGTTCTAAAGCCGCCCATTTTCAATATGCAACGTGGGAAAAGCCAATTGAGTTCTCAGAACCTATTGTCATGTTCAATATCTCGAGGCCTGACGCAGGTTCTGAAATTTAAAAGCTGTGCTTGCGTCTGATTTTGACGCCCGTCGATTTTGCAATATAGCCCCGTACCATGCCATTACACTCTGAACAATGTTCCCATAGAATCAGTAACCGCCATCAAGTATTTAGGGGTTCACATAACATCAGACCTTTCTTGGAACAGTCAAATAGACGCGGTTATTAAAAGGGTCGTGACATGTTCTACCAACAAATGATTTTACGTTAGAGCCACTAGCCACGGAATTATTGCCTATACGTAAAAAAAGGCGTACGGTCCTACGCGCACATTTCAGCTAGAGATTGCAATTGGAAGTTATCGGCTCTAAGCCCCTCCCCTCTGTCAGTGACGGCCATATTGATGCAGCCTGAGTGTTGTCATAAGTCGATAGCACTATCAACTCCAAAACTGCCGCGCACGGTCTGTGTGGAGCATAACATGCACCTACTCAAGTCCCACCGTGGCACACTGTGGTGAAGTCTCCAAGATCCGGCAGAAGCTAGGCATAAAACAGAAGGACACAGGCCTTTGTTGCCTTTGTCCCCCTGTTGTGGGGTGTGGGCTCCTCATTCTCTCGCCAGCATCGCCCCTCCACACCCCTAGCCTGAAAAATATGCAACCCACTGCCCTACCCTCACTATGCGCAGTTCAGGCGACCATTGGTTTGTGTCATCATAGATCGAGGGTACGACAGTGTTACCCGACTCCTGCATGATTCAGGATAACTTTAAAAAATAAATTACAAATTACTTGCTGCAATAAATCAGCTCATATATTGCCTACTTGTTCAGGGATGCTTAGCAAACAACATGCAATAAACAATTTGAGTCTGAAAAATGGTACCATGACCCCTTTAACAAGCCATCGAAAGTATCTGGATTCCTTACATGCAACCTTTGTTTAGCAAACCCAGACACAATGCTTTTAACATACAATTCATTAGTGTGCTCGAAGTGGAATACACCTGCTTGATTTAGAACAGACATCACAGATACCTAGTAACAAAACGAGCCTGCAGAATGAGCTTGCCTAAGTTATATCTAAGAATTACTGAGTGTAAAAGAAATGAAACAAATATCTGAACTTACCTCTGCTCGAAAGACGGCTAATATTTTCCATTCTGTCCTTTTTCCACAAATAATAGCATAGTCATTCTTCCTTTGCTAGGTGCCATATCACGCCGACCTGTCATGTTTTTACCTGCATTGATCAACTGAAAGAGGAATGTACCTTTCCTCAATCTATTTCTTTTTTCATTCACCTCTCTTCCACCCCATTCGTCAATGGAATCAGCTGCCTGGTACCATTGCATGTGCCATTGATCATGATAAATTTGAAGCCAGTCTGAAATGTTACCTCCAGCTATAGTCTTGACCCTTTCATTTTTCTGTACCTTTTGTGCAAACAATGCACTCAAATGAACATGCCTGTCTACTTCTATCTACCTTTATATTAAAGTGAGAGCGTTAATGGCTCCCTTCTCCAGAACATCTGGTGTCAGCATTATGAGCAAAAAAAAACATGGCTCTAGCATAGCAACCTAGGAGGCAGGTGGGCCACGTGACCATGCGATGTCATCACAACCTGCCCACCGGATAGTGAGCAGACTGCCCACCGTGGCAGGTTGCAGTTAAATGAATGATTGGCCGCTCGGGAAGAGCAAGTGGGGCCGCAGAAGGCCTACCACTGGGGGAACCTGCCATCGCAGGGCAGTGGCGCATCGCTGCGCCAGGAGCGGTATGACGACTCCCAGGGATCTATGAATGTAGAGAATGACCTGTATATATGAGAATTAACTCATTACGCTGTTTGAGACTAGAGGTGAACATAAAATCTTATACGCAATTTTTTTCTGTACTTCCGGTATTCAGTGTGTTCCAGTTTATGCCAGCAAGGTTCAGGTCACCAGCCATGATAATTTTACTTCCAAACGTGTTTGAGCATATATTAGAGCCAAGATATGTTCCTGCAAAATTTAAATTGTTTAGATGGTATCCACATGTAAGAGACATTCTTGCAGATGCAGCTTGCACCACACAGCTCCAACACCAGGAACATCTGCCATTACAGAGGAAGATAAGCTTTGTTTAAAAGAAGCAACTGCCCCTTCCCTTGACTCTACTTCTCTGCACACAATCACATACCTGAGTGGAACAACTGCAGTCTTGCTTGCATGGCAAAACGGCATCCTGCTTTGTCATGTATCGTACTAACCTTCCCCTAGCTGAACCACATTGTGCATCCCATCGTCTTTATAAATACCGCGGCTTTAGGCACTTACTCGGTCGAACCACAGATGCTATTTTGACTGACCTCCCACAAGCCATAAGTTGCTGAAATGATTTTTCTGATCACACCGATTCATGACCCTGCAGTCTGAAAGTGCTGCTATGCTTTTCATGGTTTATTATGCGCTGTTTTGTACTTTGTTAGTCATGTTTTAAATGTTCCTATAAACAGCAGAAATATGTCTTGTGTACTATTCTCCAAAGCCTTATATTGTACTGCATATGGTTTTCTGTGCCATGTGCAGTTCTGTATGAATGAATGAATGAAAAACTTTATTGAATTCTTTTGGTCAGTTCCGGAGAGTCTCCTTGCAGCTGCGTCTTGGCGCTTGCCGCAGCCGCCGCCGCCGTCGGGGGCTCCTTAGCAAGGGTGGTCCCTCATTCCAGGACTCCACTGGTCCTGGCCACCTCGCACGCGTGCTGCACCAATGCCCTTTGGGCGGTGAGCTCGCTGCTGGTGAGCAGGCCCTCCCATTGCTCCGCACTCGGGTTAGTCTGTTTGTGGAAGGTGTAGTTGTGTTTACACTCCCATGTGACGTGGTAAAGTGTCGGGACGTCCCCGCACCAGGGGCAGCTGTCGCTGTACTGGGTGGGGAACATTTTGCTTAGGACGTGTAAGTTAAAGAAGGTGCCAGTCTGCAGCCGCCTCCAGCTGACCGCTTCTTGCTGTGTGAGGAGTTTGTGGGGCGGGGGATACTTGAACCTGCAGCCTCTGTAGTGATTTAGGATGTCTGCGTACGTCGGGTCCACCATCGAGGGGTTCTCGAGGTCCTCCGTCAGCAAGGTTCGGTGCGTGATCTCGCGAACCTGGCTGTCAGCCCTCGAGTTGCCCTCGACTCCGATGTGTGCCGGTACCCAGAAGACCTTTTGCTTCGCTTTGAATCCCGAGGCTCTCGCGCCGAGGAGGATGCGTAGGGCCTCCCTGCATATCCTTCCTTGCTGATATCGTCTGCAGGCCGTTTTGGAGTCCGTTATTATAATCTGTGGCTTGTTTCTGCGGTAGCCTTCGACCGCTGCAAGCGCCACAGCGATTTCCTCCCCTTCTGCCACCGTACGTCCTCTCGCGGATGCGCAGCTGATCGTGTCGCCCGTGTGGTCTACGACCGCCACCGCCACTCTCGTGATGTTATTGCGTCTATCCCTCGGATATAGTCCTGCGTCCGTGTACACCGTGTTTTCCTGCGTGGCTAGGTGTCTCTCCACGTATTCTGCTCTTGCTTGTCTTCTGGCCGCGTGTAGGTTGGGGTCCATGTTGCGCGGCAGTCGGCAGATTCTGAGGGTTTGCCGGACGGATTTCGTCCGGAATGTTCTCGTCCGGATCTGCTGTGGTTTCCGCTCTGTGGCCAAGTCTTCTCAGGAGTTGCCTGCCTGTTTCTGTAAGTTCTAGTCTTTCTAGCTGTGCGTTCAGCTGGGCCGCCGCCAACTCCTCGAAGGTGTTGTGGACTCCCAGCTGTAGTAGCTTGTCGTTCGGGGTGTTTCTCGGTAGGTTTAGTGCGGTCTTGTAGGCTTTCCTTATTAATGCCTCGATCTGTTCTTTTTCCCTTTTGATCGCCGGGTGGTAGGGGAGGGAGTACGTCACCCTACTGACTACCAGGCTCCTGACTAGTTTGAGGGTGTCCTCTTCCTTCATGCCGTGTCTTCTGCTGGAGACTCTCTTTATCATTCTGCCGACTTGTTCGGTCGATTACTGTAGCAGGCTGATCGTGTGGCTGCATTTGCCGCTGCTCTGCAGCCACATGCCCAGAATCCTTATGGTGCTTCTTTCTGGTATGTTTTGGCCTTCGAGCTTGATCTCTAGGCTGCTATGCTTTTCTTAGTTTATTATGCGCTGTTTTGTACTTTGTTAGTCATGTTTTAAATGTTCCTATAAACAGCAGAAATATAATGTCTTGTGTACTATTCACCAAAGCCTTATATTGTACTACATATGGTTTTCTGTGCCATGTGCAGTTCTGTAACTTCTTTCCCTACACACTTGCGTATTGTATACTCCATTTATGGTGAAGCTTCAGAAGTTTGAAAAAAAATATGGACATATGATTGCAATAGTGGGTAATGTGAAATTTGAGTGCAGCTCTTCAAACGCCACATGCCACTGCTGGCAGGCGATGTGTTATGCTGCTAGCCACCTTCCGGTTGCCCATTCCTCCACTCTCTCCCTGGCAGGTGGCGTTTCGCTCTGCTACTACCTGCCATGCCAAGGGTGGAGGATTAGGCAATCAGTTATGCAGACTGTGCCAAAGACGCTGAATGCAGGAACATGCGCTCAAGAGCTTCTCTCTAAAAAAAGTGATGTCCTACATGTATGCCGCGTTTTTCTGTCCTTCGCCTTCTGTATATGCCCTCCTCACGAAATACTCCTATTTGAAACCTGTGAGTGTTTTGACTAAATGAATCTCCTGTTGAGAATTCATCAGGGAAGGGCAATGGTTTGGTTTATGGGGGTTTAACATCCCAAAGCGACTCAGGCTATGAGAGACGTAGTGAAGGGCTCTGGAAATTTCGACCACCTGTGGTTCTTTAACGTGCACTGACATCGCACAGCACATGGGCCTCCAGAATTTCGCCTCCATCGAAATTCGACCGCCGTGGCCGGGGTCGAACCCGCGTCTTTCGGGCCAGCAGCTGAGCACCATAACCACTCAGCCACCGCGGCGGCCGGCCAAGGGCAACGATTGCTTTGGCTAGGTGCACAGCAATTTATAGCACAGTTACAGCATAGAAGCTCAATGCATGAGGAATTAAATGGCGAGGCAGTACAAGCAACATCAGCCCTGATCCTTTTGCGGTCTAACCAATAAAACAGACCCAGATTACGCGTTGGAAGGTGGTGGAAACACCCATGGTTGCATTAGCACAGTTGTAATTGCTGTGCATTTTTCAAATGACAACGTATGTGATCCCCACGCATAGCAATGCGTGAGAGTGAAAACTTCGCTGTGCAGTCGATATGACAGTAGAACTTCTTGGTACACTTAAATATTGGCACCTTATAAACAGTAGCCCAAGACGGCCCATTAATGTCAGCAAAACATGTTGACTGAGCCCATGATGTCATCTATGAACGTCTGAGACAGAAAGGTGCTGCGGTAAGTGTATACAGACATCATAAGCGCAAGGTGATACCTAGCTGTGTACTTTATTAGTTCGTAGCGCTTTTCACTTTTATTTGCCGGCGAGAATTACATGGGTAGTGAGGCCTCGTTAGGCTAAGGCTTGCTGCCTTTGACTTGGCCGTCGAAGACCATGGTATTGAAAACAAAAATGCCTTATTTTTAAACCTAAAAACTAGCAGGCCTACCAATATCCTGAACTCTCCGCGATATCCTGGCGTGATCGTTCACGCTGCGTACTGGTGAACGATCTTACAGTTTCTCTGTGGCACTATTATAGAATGAAGCGGAACTGAACGCCGGGAATTCACATCCACATAACTTCCAGTGCAAAGAAGCAGGCACACGTGACAGGCAAGGCGAAAGACTCACTGCACAGTCCTTTAACTGACACAACTTTCAGTGCAAAGTAGCATGCAGACGCGGCATGCAGGCAAGACGAAAGGCTCACTGCAGTTCAATTCACACACAGAACGGAAACATCCAATGCTTGGTGTAACTCACCGGAACTGACGTTTGAAATTAATGATCACCAGTGCCGTCAAAGACTTGTATTTCGTGCGCTGCTCACCTTCCACCATTTCAAAAACAGCCTGCTGGTACTTAATGCAAGTAAAAGCAAAGCTTTCCTCCGCTCTTGCGCTTGTTGCAATCTCACGCACTTGCTTGTCACGGAAGGCCAGCTACGAAACTTCTGTGCCACATTTCCAACAATAGCACACATTCAATCACTTGGTATACCTGAAACGTTCACTTGCCTTTCGTACGCTGGCGTCCGAACTATTCGCGATGTTTTGAAATGTAACGTGAGCACAATGTAGGCGGCCATCTGGATGGATGGATACGGCAGAACCCTTTAAATCGGGCGGTGGCTCAAGCCACTAATCAGATAACCTTCGCTTGGTTACTTCTAACCACTTATAATCCACTTTCCCTTCACTATCCCTAAACCCCAATGCCTTGGGTAAGTCAGCCCCGCTGCTTTCCACTGTAGGGTGAAGCTCTTTACAGAAAAATATCAAGTGTTCAGCCGTTTCCTCCTCCTCTCCGCACGCAACACACAACGTGCTATCTCGTGGTACCTGACTCGATACATCTTAGTCCGCAAAACTCCCGTCCTAGCCTCAAACAACAAAGAGCTTCCCCTACAATTATCATAGATATTTTCTTTGGCAATTTCCTGCTTAAAAACCCTGTATGTTCCCAGTGCTGATTTCGTCAGCATCCCTGTTTTCCACAGGGCTCTCTCTGTTTCTTTAACTTTCTTCTTAACTGATAACTGCTGATTTGCCCCCTACTGCTGTCCAGATATTTGCTTGTCTATTTTCTAGTTCGCTTTCTCCATTTCGTGTCAACATTCTTTATATACAGGTATCTGAAAACTCCTAGCCCACTGCTTTTCCTCCATTTTTCTCAATCGTTCCTCAAATGCTATCTTACTGCTAGCCTCTCTGCTCTCGAAAGACGCCCATCCCATATCACCGTCCCCCTGATTTGGTGTATTTCCATGTGCTCCCAAAGCTAACCTCCCTATTCCCCGTTGTTTAATTTCTAGCCTTGCTTGAACATCTGGCCTCATACACAGGACCACATTACCGAAGGTCAGGCTAGGGACCACCACCCATTTCCAGATCCCTCTTACCACCACATACCTATTGGAATTCCACAGTGCCCTATTTTTCATGACAGCTGCATTCCTACTATAGCTTTATTCATTACATATTTTTCATGCTCTGTCAGATACTCAGCACTGTTATTTATCCACACCCCAAGATACTTGTACTCATTCACTACTTTTAGCACGAACTCCTGTATTCTATGCTCGCCGCCCTCTTCATTA
This sequence comes from Amblyomma americanum, assembly GCF_052857255.1. Taxonomy (NCBI): domain Eukaryota; kingdom Metazoa; phylum Arthropoda; class Arachnida; order Ixodida; family Ixodidae; genus Amblyomma; species Amblyomma americanum. The sequence goes on along the minus strand of NC_135497.1, from coordinate 556,798,346 downwards.
AATATCATGACTACAGATTTTTCCTTACTATACTTGAAGCCTAATCTATCTCCCTCTGTACTGCATATGTCTAACAACTTCTGCAGGTCTTCCTTGTTGTCAGCCATTATCCCTATATCGTCCGCGTATATTAGTCCCGGTAATGTCTGTTTAATCCATTCCCCTTGCTTGAAAAGATAGGTTGAAGCCTAGTCCGCTCCCCTCTAGCTTGGTCTCCAACCCTTGCAGGTACAACATGAACAACAAAGGGGATAGAGGACATCCTTGCCTAAGCCCCCGCTGTATCTCTACAGGCCCTGATACATTTTTTTCCCATTTTATGAGCACTCTGTTACCTCTATATATATCTTTTAAAAGATTAATTACTCCATTTTCCACATGCAATGTGCCCAATATGTCCCACAAATGCTCCTGAGTAACGTTGTCATAGGCTCCCTTAATATCCAGAAATGCTAGCAATAAGGGCCTATGTTCCTTTTCCGCAATTTCTATACACTGTGTCAATGAAAATAGATTGTCCTCCAACCTCCTTTGTTTCCGGAACCCATTCTGTAGTTCCCCTAACACCCCCTCGTTCTCCACCCAAGCCTGCAGTCTATCCTTTATAATTTGCATCACCACCCTGTAAACCACAGATGTCACTGTTATGGGGCGATAGTTACTTACGTCTGCTTTGTCCCCCTTTCCCTTATATATCATGTTCATTCTACTTAATCGTCATTCATCGGGGACTTTCTCATCCACTATCATTTCGTTCACTACCTGTATTAATGTTTGCTTGGATTTTGGTCCTAACTTCTTTATCAACATAATCGGGATACCATCTGGTCCTGTTGATGTGCCACTAGGAACCTTCTCTGCCCTTTCCCACTCTCCTTGCTCAAGTGAAGCTATTGCTGTAACCGGTCTATCCTCCTTCGATAAATTATGTACCACGTGCTTTGCTGTAAATTTTTCCGTCATCCTTGTTCCTATGTGTTTTATTGCTTCATCCCCTTCTAGTCGAATACTCTCATCTGTAACAATAAACCTCTGTTCTAGCCTAGCCTTATTACTCATTGCATTTAGATGTTTCCAGAATTTTTGGGCTGCTTTTCTATCCTTTTTATTTACTTTTGACATCCATTGGGCACCCTTTCTTCTAATTTTCTCATTAATCAAATAGGATGCGTCCTTTCTACACTTTATGAAGGTATCCCATTTTCTGTCTACTTCGGACTTTGGTTCTCCCCTCTTCTTGGAATATCTGTGTTCCCAGGACGCTTCCTGGCGCTTCTCTATTGCCCTCTTGACCTCCTCATCCTACCAACTCTTGGGTTTGCATCTTTTCCCGTTTAGCTTGTCTACCGCTTTTTGGTCCCCTAGCGGTCGACGCAAGCACTGCCATAGCAAACTTATTTGAAAACAAAACAAAAAAATACATGTCAAAATGTATGCCAGCACTATTACATCCTCGCATTTTAGTTTTGGCAACAATTAATAACGTACACACCCCAAGTAGACAAGATTTCACAACTATATAAATTTTTTTCGCATTTGTAAGTTCGTAAAACAAATTTGGCTGCTGATGATGATACTAGCCAAACAGCGCTTTTGGCATAAGTGGTGCGGTGTTTGAAAACGTTTGCGCCGTGTTTGGGCCAGTGCAGATGACGGGTGCCGCGCAGCATTTGAAAAAGTGCTAACACAGATGATTCATGTCGCAGTGGTTTTTATAAGGGAGCGCGGCAAGCGAAACGCGCAGTGTTCGACACGGCGCCGGTGAGGCGCCTTCTTTCGATGCTGCTCTTTTCCCCATGCTTGCGAAAGGCACCCTTCTAAATTATTCAAAAGGAAGTGCTCTGGGGCTACATGGCGGTGTCGACAGAGCGAAAAATGCTCGACAAAACCATGTATACATTACCAAAGACCGGCCTAAGGTGCACAAATTGTCATCCAAGCAGTACAGACACATTTCGGCTGTACGTTCTGTGTAAGCACGAGACAAGTGAATATAAACTGCCATGTAGAATATGATTACGTCTAGTAAATAATTGCAATGAATTTCTTATTCTCGTTCCGCTGTCTAGCATCCGAATAGCAATGTGGACTAGTGCAATTATGTACACATTACGTAAGCTTACAAAGCCAATTAGAATTACAAGATTTTTAGTAGGCATGGACGAAAGTGGTATTCCATATCTACTTGTGTGCTAATTAAGCACCGTTACAAACAAGAAAACACTTAACTGAAGGTTTAATGTCCATGCTCCTTCAGAACTTTGTTTTCGTAGCAAATGGTTCAATGTTTGCTGCCACATCGCCAAGGGTAGTCCTTCGTTGTGGTGTAATGTATGCTGAATGAAATCTATGTCCGTAGTTTGAAACCCTGGCAACAAATGTAGCGTTTAAAATGGCTCCAGTCATACGTGTGGCATACCTGTGTTGAGCTCAATTTTATGCATATGGACAGGTTACTTCACTTTGCGTGAGTGATATATGTGCATAAAAACAAATGAATAGCCTCCATTATATTTATACTCAGTGGTGTTGTCATCAATATCGGCAGCTTCTCGGCACTACAGCTATGTTACACAGTGAAGTTATTTCGTTGTATTGTGCAGGCACCGATTTAAGCATGCAGTCCTGATTGACCTCCTTCTAAATAACTGGTTCTGACCTCCTCAGGCATTTAATAGTGCATAGCACTTTGCCTTGAAATTCTTCCTCCTCATTACCTTTTCCTATTCCTGGTTTCTCTTCCAACCTGGCTGTGGAGGATGCACGCATATCTGCAAGGTCATCCCCAGTTAAACCTTTCCCTTCACCTGTTGTTTTTGAAAACATCTTCACTCCCATTCCTGTATATTAACCTGACATTCACTGCCAAATTTCATGACGCACAATAAATGAGTGTAAGTGTGCATTTACGCAACTTTTAGTAGGCCGTTTCATTTTCCTGCAACTAACGCCACACTGCACTGCACTCTGCACATTGGCGCAGAGAAAAGCAGGCACCTCAAAACCTTTAGCCTGATAAATCGAGGTGCCTTTCCTTATCAGGCAAATTAAAAGGATGGTAATGGTGCTCAGTCAAAAAAAAGAGCCACCTCATGAATGCCTAGACAGAGCCACCCTGGAAGTGATGAGTGAAAAATGTAGTCCTGAAGACACTGCATGGCTCAGCACATTAAAAATTGTTTATGAGACAACAATTTTCATTTGCACCATTTTTGTGTTGCGCCCTGTTAGATTTCATTTATTGCATCTGGCAGGTGCTGCATGACGAATTGTACAAATGAAAAGCAATGTAGCAGGAATGAATACAACATATGGTTTCTGAATTAAACACTTATAACTGTTACAAAAGCACACATACAACCTAGAACTGGGGGCACAGCTACACACTCCCAACATGTGGCAGTACAGACAAAATATAAATAAACACATCGCCACACATATCAATATGTGCGGCCAAATGGTCACAAACAGTTTCGCTGAATATGGAGAAGTGTGAAAGCCTTTACAATGAGAGCCGCAAGCGATTGCATAAAAAGATCATTTGAAATTTGTTCAGTGCATAAAGCTGCACTGAACATAATTTCAAGTTGGACATGTATAAGGGTGCTTCCAGTGGTAGTAGTGGTGGGCTTGAAGAGTTATGGTAATGAAGCAAGCTAAAGTGTTGACAAAAATTTCAAATGGCTCTACAGGAATGTCATGTGTAATTCTGTTGTGCTGGGTACCCATTGCGAACAGTGCTTAAAGTGGGCAGTCTTGTATTGCATTCATTCAGTGAAATATCTCAGGCATTCTTGAATTCTTGAGGGAGTAACTGTAGTGATGAGGCCAATATCACGTGTGGGTAGAAAAGTTAATGAGGGTGATTCGCATAAATTTTGCATATAGTGTAATGCTCTTAACACCGTTTCACAGACGTTTCTATTATGTGGAGTAATGTATACCACCTGCACAACAACGCTATGTGCAGTTGTGTGTAGTGGCCTGTTTGACAGCCTGCAACTAGCGACACAAAAGGCAGCCCACACCGGAACTTGCTTCAGCATTGCCATTATCATAAGCACCAGTTCAGAGCAATGTCATGGAGCAATCATGGCTGTGAACCGAGCCAATATAAACAAGGACAGATGCATGAGAAACACATCTAAATAGTTATAAGGATCAGTAGCGTGGCTTTTTGGGCTTGTTGGTACAAGGATCCTTGTCTTGCTACCCTGGTGTTACAAGTGTATGGGAAATCAACTTCGAGCATTCATGGAAAAAGAAAACTGATTTCCAATTAGATCTGTAACGAGCCATTTGCCAAGCATCCCACCATATAAATGCGGCATTTCAGTCCTTTTAAAGGTTGACATGGTCATGTGATGACCCCCATAATGCGCAGGTCCACACGGGACGGAGAGGCAAAGAGACACCGTATGGCTCAGTTTAAACAAACAGGTATATTCAATAATTACACATGATTAAGATTATACATCAGAGGCCGGGGCGTCCGAGCTTACGTGCCGACGACTTCATGGGGGCGATGGAGTGGCTCCGGAGTTGGGCTCGAGCGGTTGCTGGCAGAAGCTGCACGCCGTCGGGGCTTCGGCGCTGAAGGCCCTCTTGGCGAATGATGTCGTCCTGAGCGTGTATGCAGTAGAATTTCAATAGTCGTCCGTTTCTTCGAGGATGGTTCCCAAACCCTTCCTCTAGTGTCGTTCGGCTTGGAAGATGAACAGGAGGCGAGCTTGTAGATGATGACAGCAGAGCATAATTTTACAACAGAACAAACTTTGCACTACTTTACTCATCGACCGGGCAGGTTAGTGCCTAAGTAGCATCACATTTCATACTAAGCATGGCGCCCCAGCTCAGACTGAACTGCATCCGTTTACATGCGCTTTTAAGCACTTGATTAACAAAGGACTAAGGGCGGTCATTTCCAGTGGCCCGCCCAAAGCATCAATTCTCCAATCCAAAATAACATGCGAGATGGGGACCACCCCTTGGGCTGGGCTTAGCCTCGACCCCAGAGTCTGTTAACAATACAGACTAAATAAACAACAAAAACGCCACCACTCTCTCTCAAGTGAGAGTATACACAGGCTCTCTCTTCGGAGCTAATTCACTAGCGCCTGTCTTTCCACATTCTTGGCGAGTACTGCCTGTCCGCCATGACAGGTGTCCGTCGCGGCCCTTCTGGGAAGCTGTGGGTGCCTTCCCGGCGATAGCCCACGACAAAGGGGGGGGGGAGGGAAAGAATGTCGTCTTCGCGGTTTCGCATAGCGTCGGCTGTGGTACGGCGCGCTCTGGCCCGCTGACAGCTCCCTTGTCCTGGAATGTAACCGGAAATTGGGGAGGATAAAGCCTGTTTCCCCGGGGCGGCGGCGGGACCGGTTTTTCTGGTCGTCACTCAAAGAGCATGGCTGGGTAATTGATGATGCCGCTGTCACGGCGGCGGGTCCCTTCGTTCTGGGAAAAGAGGGGCGGCCTTAAGCCCCAACTCGATGCACACACGGAATGTCACACTCGCTCACCCTCCAGAAGAATGTTCTCCGAACATTTGAGTCCACGCAGCTCCCCTTGTCTTTCTGAATCGCCTCGCACAGTGCGTCCGACAAAACACTTTTCGCTGCACTCAACACCACTGCACAACACCATATGCCTCCGCTGTCAATACTGGTGTCTCCAGGGGCAGCACTGATCTTCTTTTACAGATAAACATGAAACTCAGCACCCAAGCCTCTCCTTTCTAGTCCAAACTGGACAAAATAAATTTACCACAGTTACAAAGGAGCTCCCACTTCTAGCACGATCACGGCACAGACAAAAATATAGATAACGAAAGGAAGTAGGGCAGGTTCTGCATGCGCTCCGCATGCTCTCCTGTGAAGGTGTTACTTAATGACAGAAAGGTTTTACTACCAACTCCGATAACTTAACACATAAGCACATAGCAATGTTATGAGCTGTGGCATTACACAATTTTAACCAGTTCAAAACTCCGCTCTGTTTACGCCATTAGTCCGACTTAGCTTTCCGATTTCGCAGCGGATATCGGCCTTCATGAGTCATACTAAGTAAGTCTGTGCCCCTTTGTCTGCTTTGGGACTCGCGAGGGCTCGTGGCAGGAGCCTCTCCTGGCGTTATCTGCGCGGCAACCTCGCGCGCTTCTTCTTCTAGCAATGCATGAAGTAAATCCGGTGGCATTCTGGCCGTCACCTCTGGCGCCTGCCGAACAAATGCAGGAGAGGGCGTTTCTTGCGAACTATCTGCGCGCTCCGCTTCACTTCTGTCCCCATCAAAATCCGCGCTTTCCCTTTCCTCATTTCGTGAATACTGAACCGGTGCCGACTTGAGGCGATTTGCGTGTATCCTTATCAAGCGCCGGTTCACGTCTCGGACTCTGAAGTTTACCGGAGAAAGCTTCTCGACAACCTCGCACGGTCCTCTCCACTTCGTCTGGAACTTACGAGCTAACCCAATCTGCCTTTGGCAGTTTTCAATGTACACGCTGTCCCCCACATTAAACGGCGCGTCTCTAGTACTGCGATCGTGCACCTCCTTCCTGCGCTTCGCCGCTTTCTTTAAGGACTCCTTTGCGATGTCCCTCGCCACTTGCAAGCGCGATTCTAGCTCAACCTTATAGTCGTCCAGTGAAGCGTATGGGACACGACGGGGGCCCTCTGGCACTTCACTAGGCTGGTCCGGGTCTCGGCCGTAGAGAAGAAAGAATGGCGATTCGCCCGTGCTCTCGTGTGCTGCGGAATTGTAGGCAAACATTGCATACGGGAGCCACAAGTCCCAGTCCCGCTGGTCGCGCGAAACAAAATGCGACAGGAACCCGGCCACGGTTTGGTTCAGTCGCTCCACCGCGCCGTTGCAAGCCGGATGGTACGGTGTTGTCTGCTTCTTAGCGATCTTAAGCAGCTCGCAAACTCTCCTCATTAGCTGCGACACGAAGTTCGTTCCCCGATCTGTCAAGAGTTGCCTCGGGGGTCCATGTCGGAGCACGATCTGTTCGACAAATGCTCTTGCAACCGTGTCTGCCTTCTGATCTGGGAGTGCTACCGCTTCTGCGTATTTTGAAAGGTGGTCGACAAATACTAAAATGTACTTGTTTCCGGAAGTGGTCGTGGGCAATGGGCCCATTATGTCCATACCTGTCCGCTCGAAGGGAGCCGAAACCTCAGGGAACGGCTGAATTGGAGCTGGTCTTCGCCCCTTGGGTGTTTTTCTTTCGAGACAGGAATGACACTTCGCACAGTAGTCTCTAACATCCTGTCGCATGCCACTCCAAAAGTACAAACGCTCCACACGCCTGCGTGTCTTTGCTACGCCAAAATGACCGGCGCATGGCGCATCGTGAAACTCGCGAAGAACCCTTTCTATCCACGACCGAGGTATGACGACTCTCTCCCAAGCGGTTTTCTCTGGTCTCCCTTTCCTGGTTGGCCTCGTGCGCCGACACAGGGTGCCGTCTTTGTCAATGAAATAACCTAGCTGTTCGGGGTGAGACGGTGCGCCCTCTAAGCTTTCGATTATTCGCTTCAGGTCAGGATCTTTGCACTGCTCTGTGCGTAATTCGGCGGGGTCGACTACGGGGACAAACTCATCTATAGCTGCCACGGCAGCTGTGCGGCTGAGTGCATCAGCATTCAGATGTGTCTTTCCTGACTTGTGCTCAACTTCAAAGCAGTATTCCTGCAGGTGTAGATTCCATCTAGCGAGTCGCGAGCTAGGGTCCCTGACACTCATCACCCATTTCAGAGGATGGCAGTCTGTGACTAGCTTGAATTTGCGGCCGTAAAGGTAGCATCTGAAGTGCTTTACTGCCCAGACAACGGCGAGGCACTCCCTTTCCGTAGCTCCGTACTTTTGTTCTGTGGGGCTCAGCTGTCGGCTAGCAAAAGCAACGGGATGTTCTTTGCCCTCGATAACCTGAGATAGCACGGCACCAACTGCGAACTTTGACGCATCTGTGGCCATAACGAAGGGCAAACTAAAATCCGGGTGGCGCAACAGCGGTGCACTCATTAGCTTCCTTTTCAGGGCCCCAAAAGCATTCTCCGCGTTTTCGTCCCAGCGAAAGGCGACATTTTTGGCTGTTAAGGCGGTGAGCGGCTTAGCGAGCTTGGCGAACTCCTCTATGTGCCTTCGGTAGTAACCGATCAGGCCGAGAAACTGCCGGACCTGGCGGACGCTAGTCGGGGATGGAAAATCCGAGACACACCTTAGTTTCTCAGGGTCCGGTCGCACGCCGTCAGCTGAAACAACGTGCCCGAGGTATTTCACCTCGTTTTTGAGGAATTGGCACTTAGAGGGCTTCAGCTTGAGACCCGCTGCTCTTAGTCGCACCAAAACCTGCTCAATATCGCGCAAATGGTTATCAAAACTGTCACTGTATATGATAATGTCATCCATATACACGAAGCACAGCCTCCCCAGAAGACCTGCCAAGATAACATCAGCGGTTCTCTGCCAGACAGCAGGGCTGTTGGCCAGACCCATCGGCATTCTTTTCCATTCATAGTGCCCTGAGGGCGTGTTGAATGCCGTTTTCTCGGCATCTGCCGGATCCATTGCTATCTGCCAGTTTAAACAAACAGGTATATTCAATAATTACACATGGTTAAGGTTATACATCAGAGGCTGGGGCGTCCGAGCTTACGTGCCGACGACTTCATGGGGGCGATGGAGTGGCTCCGGAGTTGGGCTCGAGCGGTTGCTGGCAGAAGCTGCACGCCGTCGGGGCTTCGGCGCTGAAGGCCCTCTTGGCGAATGACGTCGTCCTGAGCGTGTATGCAGTAGAATTTCAATAGTCGTCCGTTTCTTCGAGGATGGTTCCCAAACCCTTCCTCTAGTGTCGTTCGGCTTGGAAGATGAACAGGAGGCGAGCTTGTAGATGATGACAGCAGAGCATAATTTTACAACAGAACAAACTTTGCACTACTTTACTCATCGACCGGGCAGGTTAGTGCCTAAGTAGCATCACATTTCATACTAAGCATGGAGCCCCAGCTCAGACTGAACTGCATCCGTTTACATGCGCTTTTAAGCACTTGATTAACAAAGGACTAAGGGCGGTCATTTCCAGTGGCCCGCCCAAAGCATCAATTCTCCAATCCAAAATAACATGCGAGATGGGGACCACCCCTTGGGCTGGGCTTAGCCTCGACCCCAGAGTCTGTTAACAATACAGACTAAATAAACAACAAAAACGCCACCACTCTCTCTCAAGTGAGAGTATACACAGGCTCTCTCTTCGGAGCTAATTCACTAGCGCCTGTCTTTCCACATTCTTGGCGAGTACTGCCTGTCCGCCATGACAGGTGTCCGTCGCGGCCCTTCTGGGAAGCTGTGGGTGCCTTCCCGGCGATAGCCCACGACAAAGGGGGGGGAGGGAAAGAATGTCGTCTTCGCGGTTTCGCATAGCGTCGGCTGTGGTACGGCGCGCTCTGGCCCGCTGACAGCTCCCTTGTCCTGGAATGTAACCGGAAATTGGGGAGGATAAAGCCTGTTTCCCCGGGGCGGCGGCGGGACCGGTTTTTCTGGTCGTCACTCAAAGAGCATGGCTGGGTAATTGATGATGCCGCTGTCACGGCGGCGGGTCCCTTCGTTCTGGGAAAAGAGGGGCGGCCTTAAGCCCCAACTCGATGCACACACGGAATGTCACAGTCATCAAGGATAGCAATAACATCACAGAACTGTCCACAAAAAAAGGAGCATGCAGAATACAATGTTAGCATGTAGATCATAACATAGATTGCCAAAAGCAAAAGTCTATGAATGCTGTTCATGCACTGTCTGTCTTCGATACTTGAGAAAAGCTATCGGCTCAACCACAAGAATATTCACTTCTATTCCCTTTCTGCACAAAGACAGTTATATTTGGGTACTAAACCTTGAGGTTTGTATTTAAACATTCAGTAAACTTTTTCCGGTGCTAATTTCAAAACCTTTTCTTTTTTGTTGAGAATGCTACTTCCGACAGAACTGTCAGTTTTTTGGTGATCTATATGTGCAGTCACAACTGACGTGCAGTTCATCTTGGCTTCCTTGTTAGTGCCAGTGGTTGATCTACATGTAATTAATGCACATTTCACAGTATTCATTTATACAGCAGTGCTTACAAAATTAAATGCTATCATAGGGTATGCAGCAGTGCAAGAGTCAAGCAATCAGGCCTTGATGCGAAACGATAAATCCAACTTAGTTTCTAAAATCTTCGGGGTGGAAAAAACAATGAGTGAAAGCAACAGGCAAACGATGCACATGTACAGTTGCCACACATGTGCAAGTGCAACGTTTTTCTTTGTCTAGTCGCCTCCCCTTCCTGATCAGTTTATTTGGTTGTTATCAGTTCATAACTATTTCTTGCTTCCCACTCACTGCTGAATTGTTCACTCATGGAATGAAATGTGAAAGGAGGAAATGCTTCACAAAATTAAACTTTTGTGCTGAAAAAAAAGACATCCACTACAAGGAGAAATGCAGTGATGAGTGAACTGCCATGGAAGTCAAGTTGCAACACTTCTTTGCGACATTTGTGCATGGTTTACAATGACAGTGGTTTGTTACGATTGCAAGTGTTGTCAGTGTCCTTACATGCAGTGCAACAACAACCTCGACAAAGTAATTGCTCTAATGAGGTAGATAGCAGATTAATATCTGAAAGCAGCCAACAGCATTACTTAGGCCGCCAATCACACTTTCGCACACGCTCCTAGTTCTCATACCGTTTTCTTTTTGGACTGGACTCAGCAAGCAGTGCAGACATCTCAAGGATACACTTTTCTTTGTGGAAACCAAATTTTGAACAATTGGGCATACTGTTACTGGTGTTTTTCTGTTTGAACCCAAAGGTGCAGTGTCTAGACATACCAGTGGTTGGTCTCTACACATGCTGGTTCTATAACTTCGATAACAGACAACTCAGTCAGGCTTGCATAACTTGAACAGCACTGATGCCGATGTCTAACGATCTTGGCTGTGCAAATCTTGAAAACTAATGGGTTCTACATTTGTGTTGTCTCCTATGAGTGCAGAAACATAAAAAGTGTAGGAGCATTACGTTTTGTTTTATGCTTTTGCAATCCAACAAGTTGTTGATCGGATGGAGAAATTTCTTATCTTTGAATATGAAGTCACATGGGAAAGTACAAATCTTTCCAAGTATCTGCTCCAACCATAACTTTTGCGGAAAGAACCAGTGCACAAGTAGTGCGATATAGTCAACCCATGAGTACCAAGACTGCTATCATGCATGGCGATTAACTGCAGCACAATGGCTTTTCATTTCTTAGCGTAGTGCAGTCGACTAAAAGAACATGTGATTTTGTGAAACAAACCAGGACCACATGTGGCCAACTATTACCACAGGTGCACATGTACACCAAGTTTAATAGAAACATATTTTTTTCTGGCACAGAAACAGATTTTGTGCAAAACTGCAGAACTGGCCTAGCTACATAGGAATCACCTAAGAAAGCTTGACATATACATCTCCTATGACGCCGGGCCGTCAACACATTGGCTGCGCTGACATCATAGCATCTGCCATGCTTGAGACCAGAACCACGACAGAAACCTCCACGTTCTAATCTAGTGATCGCCAGTTTCAATGCGGAAGCTATGCCCCGGACTCCATCTGGTGCCTGTGACAAAACGTGAAATACTTCATTCACACAGTCCTACAGTCCCGAAAAATATTTGCTTATGACTGTTTCACACTGCACACACCATTGCACAGCAGTGCAGTGACATCGCACTCAATTTTACACAGTAGCGTATACAGCTCGTTCGGTCAAAAAGCCATTGCTGTGACCTAGGATTGACAGCAAGGCCTCACAAACTTGGCGAAAATATTCCCAGAAGTTTCAAACGAAAAGAAATTCGCTGCCATTGGGGTTCGAACCTAGGTCCTTTGTGTGCCAGGCAGGCACTTAACAAATATGCCACAAAGGGTTGTTGGTTCAAGCGTGTCAGAGGGGCACAAAGTGAACACGGGGTGTATGGCAGTAAGGCGTCTTGGGAATATGCACTGTTATAGTAATTAAGAAAAATTAAAAGAAGGCAAATTCGTTATCGCATCTTATTTTAAAGGGACCCTGAAATGATTTCCATGGGCATCTTCTACTGCAACTAATCTGTAGATGTGGGCTTTGCAAGTATTCAAGTCAAATTTGAAAGCTCCGAGTGGACCGCTGTAGCTCGCAACTGATTAGAGCGACACACCTCACACATCACATGTCAGTGAGCAAAAGCGCCAGCCTTCAAGCTCGTCCAGTCTGCCCACATGTCATCGGGATAGGGATGGCGCAATGAGGTGCATTACCCTAATCGGTTGCGAACTACTGTGAGCAGCAGTTTTTAACAATTACTTCTAAATTATACGGTTCATGCAGAGGTTTCAAATTTGACTTGAATACACACAAAGGCCACCTCTACACAATTGTTGCTCTAGAATACACCCATTGAAATCATTTCAGGGTCACTTCAAAGCTTCAAGGTCAGGCAAAGCTTAAATGTGCTCCTAATTTTTAACTTTACTTCTTTCAGTCACAATGACCTCAGGAACCGTTGTGTACTCATCAACATGATTTAGAGCAGAGGCCATATCACGTAACTGTCATAAATTCTGTCAAAAGTTAATGGTTAACGACAGTGACGCCAAAATGGCGAAACGATGAGACGTCACCGGTTGATGCAACGAGGAATCAGCCAATTACATCAGGGCGCCACCCCGAGAGCATTTATTTGCACGGCGAGAGACCGTCTGCTAAATTTTTGTAAAAAGTATTCAGAAATACACAGTGATTAAAATAATTAATATTTTATTTTGCCAAAACATTGTGTTTAAAGTTAGAACATATTAAGCAACACAAAAACATAAGAAGTTCTGTTATTCAATTTTCTGGAGGGTGACTATTGGTGCCGAGGGGATGCACTCGCAACGGTAAAATGTCAACGAGCCGCTTTGTACGAAACATGGCGTCCTTCCTCCATGGCACGAAAGCAGCCTAAGCAGCCAATTCCACCCAATGTTATTGTTGTTTACGCGGCATCTAAAAATCAAGCTACTGTGCGGTTGACCTAAGTGCACAGAAAAATTAGAATGAAGGCAATGAAGGTTACTTGCTTGCCGAGCAAACTTGCAAGGAGCGATTGGTAAGAAATCAATGAAAAAAAATTGCCTTGTTCGGTGCTTACGTATGAAAACGCCAAAGGGTGAAGTGTTGCAGTATGTGATGTGTGGCCGTCTGTTTCTTTTCCCTTGGGGAAATAGAAGACGACCACGAAGTGCGATTTGCTGGGAAAAATGAAGTGCTTTGCCAGCATAAGCCTGTGTTGTTTATAATTGCACTGAGGTGACCACGGAAACCCACCCCTTCTGCGTGCTAAGTTAGCAGATTGGCATTCGCTTACCATCGGTTGTGCGATGTCGATGTGTGCCTTGTTACCAACGGCAGCTTGAAAGCTGCCCGTGGCAATTAACCACAGTGCACATAGCACCTGCCGCCGAACCGATAACGCGCTCGCACACGCACCTAGCAGTTCATCGGAGACTTCGTCGTACAGCCATTCCAATCTGCTTCTACAGCCGAAAAAAGGCGTTAAAACAGCTCGTCCGGCAGGTCAAACGCGTCTTCATGCGCCCTCCTTCGCCGCTGCTCGCACAGGCGCAACCACCTCATTTGTATCACCGCGTTCACCGCCGCTATTTTCTGTACCAAACACAACATTCAAATTGACCGCCTCGAGGCGATCACAAAAAAAAATCAATTTGCACCTGCGTAATTAGGTGTGCAACGCCATCACTTCTGCCACATCTGTGACGTAATCTGCAGCCACCCATGATGCAAAAAGCAATATGGCCGCCAGCCATGACCGACCAATAGGATTGAGGCTAACTGACCGTTTTCGACAAGTTTTGGCAACTTTGCTATTTGACAGTTCTGTAATATGGCCCCAGGACTCTTGCAAACACTATCTGCAGAAAGGATGGGTAGTGCCCAAGACCGTTCTGTGCTTGCATCGACAGGCACCATGTGATTTGGGAAGGACTACAATGAGAACATGCCACAATGTGGGCAGGTAAAAACAAGCAGTCATTGCCATAGCATCATTACAATGATAATTGGAGCATGACTGCAAGGGCACTGGAAACATCAGGCACTTAAAAGGGAATTCATTTCAGAGCTGAAATGAGCCTATGCTAATATGCAAATATATTAAATTATGAGAATGAAAAGGAGACTACACCATGCTCTCATCTGTTATGCTTCATGCTAACTAGTCACATTTCTCACAAGTTAGCTTAAAGAAGATAAAAAGCAGCACAACAAATGTCAACAACAAAAAAACCTTACTGGACTGTTGAATTGCTAATAGAGTTTTGAAATCCACAGATGTAAGGGTGTGTCACGAGCGAAAAAGAGGGATGACTAAAACACTGGACGTAAGGAAAGGCATGTTAATTGGCACATGGCACTTTGAAAGAAAGAGAAGAGGGAAAAGAGTGCAGTAGTATTTTTGGAAGAGATGGAGAAGACGGCGACGAAACTGAAAACAAGGTGGAAGTAAAGGAAAATGAAGTGGACGTATAAAAGGAGGGATGGCGATGTAGACAGGAGGAACGTTCTAGGTGTGGACGTTGGCGCATGGCCATCAGCTGCAGCAGGAGGTGTTTGATCGCGAGGCCTACTGACCTGGCGTGGTCCCCACCAGCTGATGCTCCGGACCTGTGGATCACGACGCTAACCCCGTCTTCAGAATGCGGGCCCTGTGTCAACGCCTCCGGATTGACGACTGAGCCTGCGGCTGTTGCTATCTGCCAGACCTCGTCATCAGTACGAAGATGCTCCAATGCCGACATCCAGCTAAGGCGACGTGGCAGCACCGACTCCCGTGGTTGCGCCAATCAGTATGAGGCCGGTGTGATAGAGGAAATGATTGATTTACTGGCTGAAGTGTTAGAACGTATGATGGCATGCAGCCGAACGACGCGTGATGCCGGCACGCAGAGGGAGCTCAATTCGGCTGCACTTCGGCGTCATCATCTTCAGCAGTTGGTGCTGCTCCTGCTGCGTAAGGCCGCCGCTGCTGCTACACTTTCACCTGATCCTCCTCAACATTCTTCTCATAGAACAGCGGCACCTCTTGAAACAAGGTACCACCTGGGTTTATGTCCGTACTCCGCGTCCGAGATAGCGTACAAACCACCCGCATTTGGTAGCAAGACTGTATGAGTGCAACTTTGTGGTTTATGCGCGAGGACCATTAGTGTGATAGGAATGCGGTGTTTTCTGTTGTGTTATCTTGGTGTATGTGTAGTGCGCTGTTTTTTGTTTGTTGTTCACTCAGGCATAAAGTGCGTCTTGAGTTTCCCCTTTGAAGCCTTCTCTCTGCTTTATAGGCTTGCACACACACAGAGCACTTACCATTGCACACCATAAGCACAATTTTGTGTGACCGGGTGCAAGGCTTTTAGGAACACCTCTCTGAGCCTCTCTGAGCTACGTGGTCAGTGTAAACTCTAATGCACAGCAAATGGCTGCATGACATTCTAATGCAGATCGCACTCAAAAACGCATGAGAAGAAGCAGTGGGAATGTTACAGGGCTGACTAATAGGCAAAGTATGGTTGGATGTGAGAAAATCCTTCCTCAGCACCAGTTTGCGATACCACTCTTCAAGAAGCCAGAGCAGCTCAGAAACTGCAGTCGCAGAAACACACTCAACATGTAGAATAAACACCGAGTGTCATATTTTTCGATGGACAAACACTGCCATGTACACAGAACAGGTAGGAACATTCAACCAACGCTACCCATATTGACATTCCATAAGCATTACTTGTACCATGGTATTGTACTCTTCTGCACTACAAAAAAAAAACATGAGGGGAGGAACTGGGTCAAGAAATGTGTAGAGGTAAAATTTTTGTATAAAAGGTAACACCTGCACACTATTACACTTGTACTCTTGAAGCAGTTTCTACAGTTGCAATACACACACAACAGTTGGAAACATGCAGTCATTCACCAAGTTCACTCAGTACACATCACATCGCAACATGTCACAATGATTGAAGTGACCCTCCTTCCTTTCCAGGCAGTGACATGCAAGGCACAACAGCAGAATGAACTAGAGATGGGTCGCTCAGGAGTGAGCCGGATCTTCTGATCCGCTCTTTTAAAAGAGCGGGTGAGCCGTGGCTCAGTAAAAGTGAGCGGCGGTTCTTTTGGAGATCCGGCTCACTGATCCATAGGACCGTAGTCCAGCGTAGTGATCCGTGCCGAACGGCGAACTGTCTGTTCCGTCAGAGCTGTGTCGCTGGGTCTTCTGCCGGGTGCGATTTTCCCGCCATCTGTTAGCAGTGCGAGAAAGCTGGTTTGTCGTTCAGTTAGCTGTGTCGAACCGTCCGCCAGAGCTGCTGGGTGCGATTTGCTCGCCATCTATTAGCAGTGCGAGAAAGCCGGTTGAGTGAACGGGTCGCCCGCTCGCTGAACGAGAGATCCGGATCTCCAAAGGAGCCATTCGGCTCACTGAGCCGAAGACCCGGCTCTTCAAAAGATCCGGCTCTTTTGAAGAGCCGGGTCTTCGGCTCAGTGAGCCGTTTGGCTCCTTTGGAGATCCGGCTCTTTTGAAGAGCCGGGTCTTCGGCTCGGTGAGCCGTTTGGCTCCTTTGGAGATCCGGATCTTTTGAAGAGCCGGGTCTTCGGCTCAGTGAGCCGAATGGCTCCTTTGGAGATCCGGATCTTTTGAAGAGCCGGGTCTTTGGCTCAGTGAGCCGTTTGGCTCCTTTGGAGATCCGGATCTTTTGAAGAGCCGGGTCTTTGGCTGAGTGAGCCGTTTGGCTCTTTTGGAGAGCCGCTCTTCTGGTGAACCGATTCTCTCGTTCAGTGAGCCGTTTGGCTCTTTTGGAGAGTCGCTCTTTTGGTGAACTGCTTCTCTCGTGCAGTGAGCCGTGCGGCTCTTTTGGAGAGGCGCTTCTCTCGTCCAGTGAGCCGTGCGGCTCTTTTGGAGATCCGCTTCTCTCTCGTTCAGTGAGCCGTGCGGCTGTTTTGAAGGGGCGCTTCTCTGTCGTTCAGTGAGCCGTTCGAAGAACCGTTCAATCAGAGCCGGGTCTTCTGGCAAAGTGTGTATTTCTGGGCGAGTTGGTTGCGATGCATTCCGAGTAAAAGAGCGCTCGCAGAGCTTGTCCTCGCTTTGTGTTGTCCTGCGAAGTTGTGTCTTCCTTGTTGTCGTCCGTTGTCCGCGAGCGCTGTTTCGCTCAGAACGTGTCTTCTGGCAAATCATTGGCAAAGGATGGCGCCGTTCGTTGACAGCTGTTGTTCGAGCGATGTCTCACGACTCCCACTGATCGTGCATCGTGAGCTGGTGCAACATTTCGAAGGTATTAGTAAAAATACCTATAACACGGTTATTCTACTAATGCACATATCGCTTTTTTTAAAGGCAAAAACTAAACTCTATAGCAGAGGTTACAGTGTAACCTGCTAGTTATTTGGCTTTCTTGAAAACAAAACGATATATGCATCAGTAAAATAGCCGTGTAGTAAATTCAGGCATGGTCTCTTCCTTTTCTTGAGAGGAACAGGGCCTCTCCAGGCAGTGTTTGAAGATGGGGACGATTGTCGAATGCAGATGATGAAGAGAGGAAATATATCTACATAAATGTACAAAGGCAAACTGAGTTACAGAAGCAGATCTCACACAGACGGCCGAACTAACTGTAACTAAAAAAAGGTAATTCTCACACAGAGAACATACACTACAAGACCTTATCGACCCACGTGTTAAAGCCTAGGTATATTTGCAGAATTACAAGTCACTGCACGGGGCCTTTAGCTAAACTAGGCAATACCGACTTGTGATTTGTAATGCATTTGCTTGCGTTTTTGTAAGTTTTATAAACAAAGAAGTTAGAGCGGCCGTATTTCGAGGCCCGTCCTAAGTTTCGATAACCAATGAAGGTAGCCACGTACAGCCCTGAAGTTTGACACAACCTCGAGCCCAGGGCTTGGATAAAAGAAAAAACACATAACGAAAATTTCCGAAAAACCTATTATTACGCGAACCCTTACCCTTACTGCGTGATGCTCTTTTCCTTCCCCGCCCCACCTGCGCGTCGCCTCTCGAAGGATGACAAGTTTTCTTTCTTTTTTTTCTCAGCTAACTGGCGGTGCCACTAACCCACTGGCTCGTCCCAGAAATATCAGATAGCGGAGGCCCGCGACGCATAGAGACGCGCTTGAAGGAGCCGGTAGCATGCGGAAGGAAAAGAAAAAAAAAAGTGATGGTCCCTGCGCCGCACTTGTGGAGAGAGGGAGTGGAAAGGAAAGAACCACGGCTCACTCGTTCTTTAAAGGAGTTGCTCAAAAGACCCGGCTCTTTCCTGAGCGACCCAAGTAAGCGGGTGAGCTGTTCAAATGATCCGGCTCACTTCAGTGAGCGGAGCCGTTCTGAGCCGCTCACTGAAGTGAGCCGTTATGCCCATCTCTAGAATGAACACGGGGGCAATGCTTGTGAACTTGATTCATTTCAACCTCGAGAAATTCTTGTATCCTGGGCTCGCCAATTAAAAGGTGGTCCTAGTTTTGCAGACAGATTCTTATGAATCTCAAGACAACGGGGGTACCAAGATAAGAATAGACATGTTCTTGGAGGTGGGTCCAGTACCGACTGTTCTGTAGCTTTAAACGTTGAGAGAGAAAATTGTACAACACAGCTGCGAGCCCTGAAGACCTTCTGAAAGGCTATGCAGTGCAAGGAGCCAAAGAGTAAGGAAGTGGTGCTGTTGCACCTGACTGCCGGAGGCACTTATGCTTTTTCATTAGGCATCTAAATAGTAGGTAACGCTATCCACCGCACTTCATTCAAACAGTGTCAGTCAATGACAGGCCTGGATGAAAGACGTGCACCACAGCACTGCAAAAGGGTGCCATACCAGGCTTATTTTGCAGCAGGAGGCAGACCCCACTTGCAAAGATGATGTGGTGGGCTAGAGAGCTGCAGCGGAGGCAGCAGTTTATGTCTACTATTTCGTTGAACGAACAGCTTCACGCTTGATCAGCCTAAACAAGGGAGCCTGGAAAGGGCATTCACACGGCTGTGACTGCAACGGTTCAATTGAGCACAAGGCCTGGGTTGGCCAAGTCTGTACATAATGCAGAGCCAGGCCAGGGTCTGTGCAGACTGCAAGAAGGGTGATGACTGATGATCACCACTGTGTGGCTATACTCATATTGTCCAACACGTGTGTTGGACATCTGTCAGTAATTCCCAGCTTGGTGAAAGCATAATTGCAGACCAGCAGACAATTGGATTGTACCTTGTAATGAGCTGGTATTGCCATTGTGTTTGTCGTTGATGAATGCATTCATGACTGCTCAGCTCCATGGGTCTCAAGAGAGGTGCCTGCTACCTCGTCTGATACCGGCTGTTGGCTTTTCCTCGACATTTATTGCTGGCAATGCAAACCACAAAGCAAACTGCAGCATACATTAAATGTCTTCGATTCAAAGCGGAACAGTTTGCTTGTGACAGTTTGTGAACAGTGGCAAGCTGTATGATACATGGTCACTTGTATTTGTGGGAAATATGGAACCAGGTACTCCAGGCGACCACATTGGTGAAGGGGCACTGCAAAGTTCTGCAAGTGCTTTGGCTGCATGAAAAGTATTCGACTAGTGGCAATGTGCAGCACTACATAGTTGTGGGGTGCCATTATTCCAAAGGAACGAAGACGTAGCTGCACCACAAGTTTATAAAACAGCTTGCCATTCTCAGGGACATAGCTTGCGGGGAAGTAGAATTCCACTTTCTCAATTGTTCTTCCCATCAAAGATTTCCAGCTTGCCAAGCAGGCCAGCACAATATTAGTGGATGTGAATAATCCTTGTCATGCGGGGTTGAATGTCATATAGACTATGAGCGACACAACAGGCGCTTCTTTCCTGTTGTCTCCTTTTTCCTGTGAACGTCTTTTTTAGCGCACGGCCTCCAGAAATGAATATGTACCAACTAGCCTGTCAGAAAGTCTTACTAAATAACAGTGGAGAGCTCCAGATTAATTTCAACCGCAGCGGTGGCAAGTCATGAAGATTAAATGCAAGAAAGCCTGCAAGCTGTGCGGTGTCAGTACATGTAAAAAAACCCCAGATAATGTCAACAGATTCCAAGGAGCAGATGTAGCTCAAAAGCACATCAGAAATAGGTCTCACTTTCACTACAGTACCCACTGCTATGAGCACTGCAGATAGTAGTGCAGGTCCTGCGGCCTGCAATACTCATAGCAGTCCCCATTCACATGGCCCTTTGTACCGCAGTGATGGCACGCATTAATGATGTGCCTGGTTGGCACCCTTGAGAAAGGAGCAAGGATGCCTGGTCCATACACCTTTTCAGGCTCCTGACGAGGATCTCCGCCAGCTCCTCCACTCCTTCACCAGCCGACAGATGGTATCCATCGGCGCCAAAAAGGTGCCTCTTTGGTAATTTACGTGCATCCAAGAAGCGATGCTGAAAATAAAATAGAATTTGTTCAGAAATAGGGGAAATTGAGGCAATACGTCAAACATGGTATGGTATCTATGGTTAATGTCCAAAACTGATTTGAGGTATGAGGGCTGCTACAGTGGAGGGTTCCAAATTAACCTCGACCATTGCAATATCACATAGCAGCACATTGGCGCCATTTTGTTACCGGCTCGGTGAGCGTGAGCAACCAGCGTGGGGAAACATTTAAGACATCACAACAGTATAGAGCTACCGTAAAATTTTGCCTTTCTGGTATATTTTTGAAGTAAACAACTCATGAACAGGCAGATACAAAGCAGACCACACAAACATAGCACTTGCTTAAAACAGAATTAACTCAAACACGTGAAATTTCTGGCATATAAAACACATATCAGATCAAAACCTCAGTACGCCAGTCCTATCTGGAAACCACCTCAGATACACCTAACAAATGTGCTCGAATCAATTCAAAGCTATGCCCTCCATTTTGTGCATCATGCCCCGTACCCTTATTTCATCAGCGTTTTATTTCTGAAGGACCGCCTTGAAGGCCTCTTACTTTGACGCCGGATTACCAGCCTTTTTTTGGTGCACAAAATTCTTTGCAGTTCACTCAGTCAAGCACCTTACGTTGTGCATCGCACCCACATATCTCACCACGCTGTGCATCCGTTTCAGATAACTCGGCCTGTTGCTCACACATTTTCAGGATCTTTTTTCCCCCGAGCATTTGTGGACTGCAATGCCCTTCCCCATGAAGTCGCTGGCATCACATGCCCATTTTCATTTCTTGAAGCCTTGACAATGCATTTTCAAACGCAATGCCTGTACTCATATCTTTTCTTAAATATCTGTAACCCGAACCCTCATATAATACCTCCATAGGTGGTAGTTGAAGAAAACAAAGTGAAGATAAAATGTCTGAACATATATTGACGGCAGGTCACCAAGAAGACATGCTGGGATAAATACTTTAATGCCTGCATGTGCCCCTTAGCTAGGTGAGCTCTGCATCATGAGAGTGAGCATATACTGATGCAGTCACCACCTCTTGGTACAGCCTTCTGATTTTCTATAGTTTTCTGCTCCTATTTACCTTCATGTATTTCAGAATGAATCTGCAAACCGACATATATGCACCCACTGGTACTGCAATGTGCAGCCATGCATCCTTCATGGGCAGTTTTAACCTTGCTGGCAGGCCTACTGAGAATTTTATAATGACATCAGCTACTCTATCGAACGTACTACTTGCCGGGAGTGAGAGACAAGACCCTGCACTCCTCTGAACACTCACTCAGTTAACAGATATCATGATTTTACGTATGTTGCCCAGCATTTTAGGTGCTGAAATATCAAAATTAACAACGGCCAACCTCTTGAGATTGTGTGGCAGAGTGTGAAGGTAAAAAATTACAGCATCAGTGTGTTCTGCCTTTTTTTTTAAGCTGTGAGCAAACTGCATTCACAAAACGTGATGGCTCCAGCACATTTTCTTCAATGCAAATGAGAATATAAGTTCGGCAACTGGCACATGTCACCTGCATGCATAGCTACTGAAACCTTTTGTCTATTTCGTCAGGGCAAGACCTCTTCAAAGAAATCTAAACAATACATAATCAATGTTCTTTTCATAATTTTGTAATGTGTGCAACTGAATAGTGCAGGTAGTCGTGTCACTATTTGTTGTCAAGAGTTGTTACTAAGAGTTCGATTAGTGAGCACACAACATGTAGTATACTGCATGCAATCATTTCTCATGCAGGAAGCAGTTAGTATGCTTGCAAGCTTGCAAGCAGTTGAGAGAGTACGCCAACAAGGTGGAAACTGCCCATGATGGATGACTGCGTTGTAGTACCTGTGGGCGCACGCCTCAATTCTCAACTGTTTTGCTTTAAAAAATATAAAGTGCAACTGATACAGCAAAATATGGAAGCTGAGATGACAGCAGCAGGGGGCAAAGACTATGTCAATGTATGCTCACTTTCTCTGTTGTCAGAAGAGGCCGGCAGTTACAAACAACTTTTCCTAAACTGTTTGTGTTTTGTTTCGCCACGAACAAACGGAGATTTCCTGTACTAAGAATAAATGTTGTTGCACACCAGCTCTATGTTCATCTGGTATTCTACTCGCCTTTTTGTGCACTGTTCACCCCAAAGGCGTACAACAAGACAAGCATGTCGGTACTCACGTCCGGGTTCAGGATGAACACAGACGGCATCCACTTAAGCGTAGCCGTCAGCTTGCGGTTGAGCAAGTGACGGCGGTTCAACCAGCTACGGCTCACCTCAGCGTCCGCCGTAATAAACCAGCGTGGCAGCACCTTCACCACGAGGACCACAGGGGCCACGTCGCGTAGCAGCTGCAGGACGAGGGCCTAGGATGTGAAATGATAGTTCAGAACTCATTACTGAAATCGGCAGAAGTTCGATGCGTTGCACCACCACGTAGTACATACTTTGATGTTGTCGCAAATCTCCTGCGGACTTGTGTTTGGCCTAGATATGTCGTTGCCTCCCACGTACACAACACAGAAGTCTGCGCGCAGCAGGTTAGTGTGCCGCACCGCGCTTGCAAGGCGCACGGCATCGTAGCCGCTGAAGCTGAATGTGCAGGTCTCGACCGACGGACGCTACCGCAGACGAGACCTGCACGAACGCTTCAGCTGACTATCGCCAACGAGCACGCCTCGTAACGCCATGATGGATCGTCACTGGCAGCAACTGAAGTTCGCGCGCGTAGAAAACGTGGAAAAAAGCGCACCTCGCAGTCACATACAATGGTTGGGGACATATAAGACTACAGGAAACAGGCAGCGTCAAGTTTGGTTCAGCTAGGGACA
The DNA here is from genome assembly GCF_052857255.1 of Amblyomma americanum. NCBI lineage: Eukaryota > Metazoa > Arthropoda > Arachnida > Ixodida > Ixodidae > Amblyomma > Amblyomma americanum. The sequence continues at coordinate 556,774,993 of NC_135497.1, read as the reverse complement.
GCATAAGGACGGTTTGGAGTTGGGTTTAGCTCGGTATTTATTTGGACGCAGGGGAAGGGAATTACCTCTATAAGGGCGGAGTCAGACCTAGGGAGGACTGGGATGGGTTGAATCACACAAACAAAAAAGAAGACTGGGCCGCCGCAGGGTTTACGCGCTTCGCTTCTCTTCTGTTCCGAGCGCCCGATGCGGCATCAATCTCTGATGGATGGATGGGTGGATGGATACGGCTGAACCCTGTAAATCGGGCGGTGGCTCAAGCCACCTAGCCATGCGTTATGAAATTTTACTCTTCTTTTGATTTTAGCCACCAATCAGATAACCTTCGCTTGGTTATACTTATACCCGCTTAAAATCTACTTTCCCTTCACTGTCCTTAAACCCCAATGCCTTGGATAAATCAGCCCCGCTGCTTTCCACTGTAGTGTGAAGCCCTTTACAGAAAAGTATCAAGTGTTCAGCCGTTTCATCCTCCTCTCAGCACGCAACGCACAACGTGTCTATCTCGTGGTACCTGACTCTATACGTCTTAGTCCGCAAAACTCCCGTCCTGCCTCAAACAACAAACAGCTTCCCCTACAATTATCATAGATATTTTCTTTGACAATTTCCTGTTTAAAGGTCCGGTAGGTTCCCAGTGCCGATTTCGTCAGCATCCTTGTTTTCCACAGAGCTCTCTCTGTTTCTTTAACCTTTTTCTTAACCGATAATTGCTGGTTTGCCCCCTTACTGCTGTCCAGATATTTGCTTGTCAATTTTCTAGTTCGCTTTCTCCATTTCGTGTCAACATTCTTTATATACAGGTATCTGAAAACTTTCCTAGCCCACCGCTTTTCCTCCATCTTTCTCAATCGTTCCTCAAATGCTATCTTACTCTCTGCTCTCGAAAGACGCCCATCCCATATCACCCTGTACCCCCTGATTTGGTGTTTTGCCATGTGCTCCCAAAGCTAACCTCCCTACTCCCCGTTGCCTAATTTCCAGCCTTGCTTGAACATCTGGCCTCATACACAGGACCTCATTACCGAAGGTCAGGCTAGGGACCATCACCCCTTTCCAGATCTCTCTTACCACCTCATACCTATTGTAATTCCACAGTGCCCTATTTTTCATGACAGCTGCATTCCTACTAGCTTTATTCATTACATATTTTTCATGCTCTGTCAGATACTCAGCACTGTTATTTATCCACACCCCAAGATATTTGTACTCATTCACTACATTTAGCACGAACTCCTGTATTCTATGCTCGCCGCCCTCTTCATTAAATATCATGACTGCAGATTTTTCCTTACTATACTTGAAGCCTAATCTATCTCCCTCTGTACTGCATATGTATAACAACTTCTGCAGCAGCTTCCTTGTTGTCAGCCTGTGGATGGATGGATACGGCTGAACCCTTTACATCGGGCGGTGGCTCAAGCCACCTAGCCATGTCTTGTGAAATTTTACTCCTGTCTTGCTTTTAGCCACCAATCAGATAACCTTCGCTTGGTTACTTCTAACCTCTTAAAATCCACTTTCCCTTCACTATCCCTAAACCCCAATGCCTTGGGTAAGTCAGCCCCACTGCCTTCCACTGTAGGGTGAAGCCCTTTACAGAAAAGTATCAAGTGTTCAGCTGTTTCCTCCTCCTCTCCGCACGCAATGCACAAAGTGTCTATCTCCTGGTACCTGACTCGATACATCTTAGTCCGCAAAACTCCCGTCCTGGCCTCAAACAACAAAGAGCTTCCCCTACAATTATCATAGATATTTTCTTTGACAATTTCCTGTTTAAAGGTCCGGTATGTTTCTAGTGCCGATTTCGTCATCATCGCTGTTTTCCACAAAGCTCTCTCTGTTCCTTTAACCTTTTTCTTAACCGATAATTGCTGATTTGCCCCTTTACTGCTGTCCAGATATTTGCTTGTCAATTTGCTAGTTCGCTTTCTCCAGTTCGTGTCAACATTCTTTATATACAGGTATCTGAAAACTTTCCTAGCCCACCGCTTTTCCTCCATCCTTCTCAATCGTTCCTCAAATGCTATCTTACTGCTAGCCTCTCTGCTCTCGAAAGACGCCCATATCCCATATCACCCTGTACCCCCCGATTTGGTGTATTGCCATGTGCTCCCAAAGCTAACCTCCCTACTCCCCGTTGCCTAATTTCCAGCCTCGCTTGAACATCTGGCCTCATACACAGGACCTCATTCCCGAATGTCAGGCTAGGGACCATCACCCCTTTCCAGATCCCTCTTACCACCTCATACCTATTGTAATTCCACAGTGCCCTATTTTTCATGACAGCTGCATTCCTACTAGCTTTATTCATTACATATTTTTCATGCTCTGTCAGATACTCAACACTGTTATTTATCCACACCCCAAGATACTTGTACTCATTCACTACTTTTAGCACGAACTCCTGTATTCTATGCTCGCCGCCCTCTCCATTAAATGTCATGACTGCAGATTTTTCCTTACTATACTTGAAGCCTAATCTATCTCCCTCTGTACTGCATATGTCTAACAACTTCTGCAGGTCTTCCTTGTTGTCAGCCATTATCACTATATCGTCCGCGTATATTAGTCCCGGTAATGTCTGTTTAATCAATTCCCCTTGCTTGAAAAAAGATAGGTTGAAACCTAGTCCGCTCCCCTCTAGCTTGGCCTCCAAACCTTGCAGGTACAACATGAACAACAAAGGGGACAGAGGACATCCTTGTCTAAGCCCCCGCTGTATCTCTACAGGCCCTGATACATTTTTTTCCCATTTTATGAGCACTCTGTTACCTCTATATATATTTATATCTTTTAAAAGATTAATTACTCCATTTTCCACATCCAATGTGCCCAGTATGTCCCACAAGTGCTCCTGAGTAACGTTGTCATAGGCTCCCCTAATATCCAGAAATTCGAAACATAAGGACCTGTGTTCCTTTTCCGCAATTTCTATACACTGTGTCAATGCAATTGATTGTCCTCCAACCTCCTTTGTTTCCGGAACCCATTCTGTAGTTCCCCTAACACCCCCTCGTTCTCCACCCAAGCCTGCAGTCTATCCTTTATAATTTGCATCACCACCCTGTAAACCACAGATGTCACTGTTATGGGATAATAGTTACTTACGTCTGCTTTGTCCCCCTTAATTTCCCTTATATATCATGTTCATTCTACTTAATCGCCATTCATCGCGGACTTTCTCATCCACTATCATTTTGTTCACTACCTGTATTAATGTTTGCTTGGATTTTCGTCCTAACTTCTTTATCAACATAATCGGGATACCATCTGGTCCTGTTGATGTGCCACTAGGAACCTTCTTCGCTGCCCTTTCCCACTCTCCTTGCTCAAGTGAAGCTATTGCTGTAACCGGTCTATTCTCCTTCGATAAATTATGTACCACGTGCTTTGCTGAAAATTTTTCCGTCATCCTTGTTCCTATGTGTTTTATTTCTTCATCAGCTTCTAGTCGAATACCGTCATCTGTAACAATAAACCTTTGTTCTAGCCGTCAGGCTGGCAGCGCCGCCCCGCGGAGAAACACGGCGGAGTCAGTCGGCGCTTCAGCAGCCTTCGACCAGGCACGAAAAAACTAGCGGAGGCTTTGACTCTTTATGAAAAAACTTTTAGCGCGGTCGGTTAGCTTTTTAGCGTCGGATCCAAAATGAGTGGTTGGAGTTTTATATTTGACTTACGGTTTTAATGAGTGCATGGTTTTCGCTTGTGCGTGTTAGCGTCAACAAGTTTTGTCGTGAGGAAACGCGACGGAACAGTCGCCGTTTTTGAATTCTGCAAATGAAGACCGGTGCTTCGATCTTAGAAGGATTATTAGCGACAGCGTCTTACGTAAGTGACTCTTCTGTCTATAATGTTGAATTCAGCTGTCATTCTAAGAAACCGTACGCCATCATTTGTGAAAATAAAACTGCATCTGTGGGAGACGAGCTGACGCGGTAGGGGATTTATGTAACGCTCTTGGAGGTGGGGGGGGGGGGGGGGGGGGGGAGGGAGGGAGGGAGGGAGACGGTCCCATTTGAACTATGTATTTCTCCGGAAAACGGCCTTCAGCATGGTTTTCCGTTGTAAAATTTCTCGCTTGGACCCCCTCCCTACAATGTGCCCTTGCTCGTAGACGTGGTTCAAGTCTGGCGAGAAAGCAATGTGGCGCTCAAAACGGGCGCCATTGGCACCGCGGCTGTTCAAATTAAGAGTTACTTACTATATAGGCTTTGCCAAACCTATATAGTAACTCTCGTTCAAACTGTCCTGGCACGAAACCGATTAAGAAACAAGCCAACCATACCTCCCCTAACGCCTTCCCTTACTTTGTTCATCAATAAAGTTTTTACCTACCTACCTGGCCGGCCGCGGCGGTCGAATTTCGATGGAGGCGAAATTCTAAAGGCCCGTGTGCTGTGCGATGTCAGTGCACGTTAAAGAACCCCAGGTGGTCGAAATTTCCGGAGCCCTTCACTACGGCGTCCCTCATAGCCTGAGTTGCTTTGGGACGTTAAACTGCCATAAACCAAACCAAACCTACCTGGCGTATGAAAAGCACTGTGTAGAGTTGTAGTGTTCCAATATTGCAGACTTATGTTGAGCATGTGCCCGCACTTGGTGAATGTTGCTTGGTGGATGAGCATTTGTTTCGAACTTAAGGGCTCAGGACCGCGCAACGAGGGTCAGCACTGCCGCTCGAGTCTTAGGTCAGAACAGTGAGCCCACGGCTCCCAGTGTTTATTTTATTTTACTGGCTTGACCGTGTGAGGTTGAGTGCGCCTAGTTTGTTGTTTTAATTCTCATGCGAGCGAGTGCTGAAAATTGTGTACTGACACTTATTGCATTAAGGACAGGACTTCAAAATAAACGGCTTTCGGAGGGATCAAACGGCACTTTTCGGTACTTACACCTGCGGAAGAGTTTGGCGCATTGGGGTCCCTTGGAGAAATAAACTTAGACCAACGGGAGGCAGGCTCACGAAACGCCTTCGTGAGTTCACGTTCTGCGCTGTTTCTTCGCAGCTCCAACTGTCTATTTATTTATTTATTTATTCAAAATACCTTACAGGGCCCAGAAGGGCATTGAGTAAGGGGGGCAAAACAATAGATTAAGCAAATAGGAAGAATAAATTGAAAACAACGCGTGATACAAGGCAAAAATTAAACACAATTATAAATATACAGGGCAAAACGTAACTAAAAGACATACATCACCGCGAGCAACAAAAAATTAAATTAGTAGCAAGAATGCATCGCAAGTGCCCAATAGGCATCAAAAGGAAAAAGCAGTAGTCATAAAAAACATACAGATGGCTGAAATTGCACAAGAAACCAAAACTTTGTAAAATACCAACGAGAAGAAAAGGGGACCAAGGACACAGAACAACCTGAAACAAGACACAATGTCGTTAAAGAAAATGTTTGTGCAGTTGGTCTTGAAATGATTGGTGGTTGCCGATAGATGCGATACAGTTGGGAAGATCATTCCAAAGAATAATGGCACGTGGAAGTGCAGATGAATTGAATGCTAAGGTTCTTCCGTAAATGCGTGTAATGCTATACTGATTATGTAGGCGGCGTGAAATGCGTGAAGGCTCTTCGAGGGGCAAGGGAGATGGCCTGGTGCTATGACGATATTTATGAAGTAAGCATAAAAGAGCGATGGAGCGACGAATATGTAATGGTTCGAGGGAGATATCAAGTTTAATCTTAGTGATACTGGACTGGGGGTGGTACTTTTGTGTGATGAAACGAGCGGCTCTATTTTGTACGGATTCAAGCATGTTGATCAGGTAATTTTGATAAGGGGACCACATAGGTGAAGCAAATTCTAGTTGAGGACGCACGATTGTTAAGTAAGCGACTTTTCTCACGTTATTAGGGGCGTTTCGCAAGTTCCGGCGCAGGTACCCAAGTGATCTTGAAGCTTTGGCACAGATGGATTGAATGTGTGTGGCCCATGAAAGATTATCTGTGAGGTGAATACCTAAATACTTATAAGATGATGCCCGAGACACTGCGGTACCTTCAATGGAGTACGAGAAATTAGAATTAGTACGCTTGCGGGTGAAAGAGATGACTTTGCATTTAGATGAGTTGAGCATCATTTGCCATTTACTGCACCAATTTGATATTAAGTTCAGGTCAGTTTGGAGGGCAAGGTGATCATGCATAGAATTAATGGGCCGGTAAATGATGCAGTCGTCAGCAAAGAGGCGTATAGAAGAAGATATGTCTGTTGGCAAGTCGTTAATGTATATTAGAAACAATAAGGGGCCAAGAACACTACCTTGGGGTACGCCAGACTCTACATCACTGAGTGGGGAGGTGAAATTGTTAACTGTAGTGAACTGCTGGCGAAATGAAAGAAAGTTACGTAGCCATGACAGTGTTAAAGAATCTAGGCACAGAGCAGACAATTTTGAGAACAAGCGGGAATGTGCAACACGGTCGAAGGCTTTAGCAAAATCTAAAAAGATACAGTCAGTTTGAAGGTTAGCATCCATGTTGAAATGCAAGTCAGTCGTAAATTCTAGCAGTTGGGTGTCACAAGAAAAACCTTTTCGGAAGCCGTGCTGATTAGGAAAAAAGAAAGAGTTCAGTTCCAGATGGCAGTAAATGTGAGAAGCGATAACATGCTCGAGTAATTTACAGCAAATGCAGTTTAGCGAAATGGGGCGGTAGTTTTCCGGTGAATTTCTGTTTCCACTTTTGAACACTGGAACGATCTTAGCAATTTTCCAATCTGTAGGAAGTAAACCGGATGATAATGATTGCTGATAGATGAGGCATAGAATTTCACTGGAGATCGATACGGTGTTTTTCAGTATTTTAGAATTTATGTTGTCAACACCTGCTGATGAGGAAACCTTAAGATTAGAAATGAGACGAGCGATACCTTCAGCGGAAATGGTAATAGGGGCCATAAATTGGTAATCATGATCAGGAACAATGGGTATGTTGGAATGATCTTCCCGAGTGAACACTGACGCAAAGTATCTGTTAAATGCTTGGGGACATTCACTCTCCGAAAGCTGCACGTGATCGTCGTTGCATAATGGAAATTGGTTGTTAGTACTGTCAGGAGATATCACGCGCCAGAACTTTTTGGGATTAGATTTTAGGAGGGCGGGTAGGTCATGGGAAAAATATTTTTTCTTTGATGCCCGGAGGGCCGAGCAGTAAGATTTCAGACATTCGTTGTATTTTTGCCAAGCACCCGATGTAGATACCAACCGAGCCTTTCTGTACAAACGCTTTTTTTTGTTTCGATGACGACGGAGAGATCTAGTGAACCATGGATTAGATTTGTCGTTTGAAATTGAAACCAAGGGAACATATTTGTAAACTAGATTGGACGTCATGATCTTATAAAGTACCCAGTTCTGATCGACGGACCTGTCCGCAAATGAGGGCAAGAACGTTTGAATAAAAAAATCGTTAAGTGCAATATTCATATCTCTATAATTAGCTCTATTGTAATCGCGAATTTTCGTGGATGTAAGACCTTGAAATGCTAATGGGACATTAAGTTGTAGATGAATGAGCTTATGGTCACTAAAACCGTCAAAGAGCAAGACTTCGTTAATCGTTTCGGGCGCATTGCAGAAAGCTAAATCTAAAATGTTTGAACCGCGAGTAGGTTGGTTAATCACCTGAAAGAAATTAAAATCTAACATAATGTTGATAAGTTCTGTTGAGGCGCGGCAAGATGACGACAAATGTGACCAATCAATCTGTGGAAAATTGAAGTCACCAACCAGGTAAATGAGTTCAGTTGGGCATATTTGCATAGCTGAAGTAATACTGCTATGGAGTTTAGAAACGAATGAGTGATCTGAATCAGGCGGACGGTAGCAAACACCAACCAGTACCTTCACCGATGCCAAAATACAAGCAGCCCAGACTATTTCAAGTGAAGACCCGGTGTTAATGAGGAATGAATTTAATCCTTTTTTGATGGCGATAAGGACACCACCACCTTTTCTACCGGAGCGATCACAGCGATATACGTTGTAGTTATCTTTACTGGGAAAAATTTCGCTATCCGCTACGTCAGGGTGCAACCAAGTTTCTATTAGTGCCACAATATCATCGTCAGAATCATCCAGAAAAGAACACACCTCTTCACGCTTAGGCAGTAGGCTTCGGATGTTAGTAAATGATAAAGATAACTGTGGACTGGAGCCACAAGACCTAGGCAGAGCCTTAGTGGGATGGCTGTTGCTGAGCTATCTGGTTGATAGAATGACAGAATTGGTCGCGCTATCATATACGTAGGTATTTTTGTCCCGTCTTGTCCCGTCAGAGTTTGTCGTTTACCCACCCAGGGGTCCTGGTCGCATCTAAGTAGAGGTGCGAACTTGTTGCACAGTGCAGTCCGAATGTTCTGCTGAACTTCGGGCACGCCGATGAGCTTCTATGTGCAGCAGTGCTTGTCTAGAAATTTGTTTACTTAATAAAAGTGGTGCCTTCATGCTCTTGCACTTGAGTTTTGCTCGTTTTAGTTTTGTTTGCATTTTAACATTGAGAAGTGTGCCTACATGCAGTGTTGGTTTAAAGGCACACAGGGCACCACATGGGCGGTGCGTTGAGGCTGCAGCATGCTTTATTCGTTATTTCTGCAGAGAGATGCTGCAGCAAAAGCAGAGCTTCAACAGAAGATCCAGGAGCTGCCCCCCGGTGAACAGGGGCTCCTTTGGAGAACTGTGTTTGAGCAGCTCAAAACTACTGTGCTACAGGTTATGGCAGAGGAGACTCCGGTAAGTTGACCACCAGCTTTTAAAGCAAGATCGAACAGAGCACACAGGACACAAACGACGAGATACGAGTGCAGTGTCTTGTTGTTTCTCTCCTTGTGTCCTTGTTCTGTGTGCGCTGTTCAATCCTGTTGTGCAATACCAACATGCCAAAACTGCTACATTTTAAAGTAAGTTCATTATCAAGTGGCGGTGCTTCTGACATTTATGCTGGTCAGTGTTGTGTAGAGGGAACATGAGAGAGAACAAGAAACTAAAAACCAATAGAAAAACTGTACCACCTGCTTTGCTCTAGGTAATTGCGCTGTTCTCCACCATGTGCAGCTGTTGCATCAGCTTTAAATCATAATTCCCAGAAAAGGCTGCACAGCACTTCATTGTCTTCCTTTGGAGCTTCACATTTCAAATGTGTGCTTACTTTGGCCTGTCATTACTGCATATTTCGAAATGCACATGGGGTCTTATTAAAGCATTTTCCGAGCCCGATTCCAGAACCAAAGTTAGTCGCAGGCTTTGTGCATTTTTGCGAAAGGGCCATCAAATTATTGGGGCACTCCTTGCAAGAACATATAATTTTATTTGGCACAAAATAACTTGTTCTGAATTTGATTAGGGATTTCAGTGTGGGGACGTACTTAAAAAAAAATACCTAGACAGAAATATAAGTTTAATTAAAGGGACTATGAAACGGTATTTGCTGAGCCATGAAAAGTGCACAAGCGACTGGTATTCCATCTCTCGTCGTGACACCCCAAAATTTTTTGAGCTAGCTTCATAAACACCGAAGATATCGGCAATTAAATACGATGCTCCCCCTCTGCTAACCCACTGCAGAAAAAAAAATAAAGGAAACATGTCAGGACTGCACACTGCCCACTTCTGTTGGGCATGCCCAATGAGATGGCTCGCTCGGATTGCCCACTGAATGCCAGCAGGGTAGGGGCGGCTGAGGTTTTGCCCGAATTGTTTGGGAGCAGCAGTTTTAGTACTAGGCATATTTTCCGATTTTGGGCATATGTGCTGAAGTGTGCTTTGTGTCCGACCGGGCAACCTGCCAGGTGAATGCCTTCAAGGGAAAGTACCTTGAGGTTACGCAAAGGGCCTTTAGGTCAAACGCCTCTAGCACGTAAGGACTTTAAGTGCCCATCGTAACTAGTGCTACTGCAGGATAATCCATGCTTAGCTATGATAAACTGTCTGCTATGTAAAAATTATTTGTTAGAGCCCACGCACAGCTTTTAAATTTAACTCCAATACTCACAAAGACCACCTGTACAGATTTGTTGTATTAGAATATGACAATTAAAATCATTTCAGGGTCACGTTTAAAGGGTGAGTGATTTGTGAGAGCAGAGTGATTTATTCAGACATGGAAAGGGGTGCCGTCACTAAAGGATGACAGAGTGAGACAAGATGACACTTTCTGTGTCAAAATTGAACCAAGGGGCCCAGCAAGAAGTTTTACTTTTTTTTTTTAAGTTTTTGAAATTGGTGTGACTGCTAGTGTTGAACTGCCAGCATACCAGTAGAAAGCAGATATTTGACTAGTAGACGGCAGTTTTACATGGCAGTATTTGCAAGAACACAGTGCTTTTGAGCCTTGCATTATGCAGCATGTTTTGGATGGAGGCGAGGTCTTTCTTATGGCATAACGTTCATGTGGGAGCTTCACCCCATACCAGGACAAATTTTTCTTTAACTACGAAGTTTCTGAGGAAGCTGTTTAGCTTTCCTTTATAGCTGTGTGGCTGCACTCGGGTGGATGCCAATGAGTAATTACTCCCCTATTACAAATCTACAACACCTTGGGGGATTCCCCTAAACATTTGACCGCCCGTGTACTGTGCGATGTCAGTGCACATTAAAGAACCCCAGGTGGTCGAAATTTCCGGAGCCCTTCACTACGGCGTCCCTCATAGCCTGAGTCGCTTTGGGACGTTAAACCGCCATAAACCAAACCAAACCAAACTTAACATTTGACCAACACTGTTCCCACTTCAAGCTATTGATCACTTCTCTCTCGCCCTACCATAAGCTTGCCGTCCCGGTTAGCTCACTTGGTAGAGTGACTGCTCCGGTGAAGCAGTGGTCCCGGGTTCGAACCCCGGACCAGTACGAATTTTTCTTTAACTGCAAAGTTTCTGGGAAAGCTGTATAGCTTTTCATTGTAGCTGTATGGCTGCACTCAGGTGGATGCCAATGAGTAATTACTCCCTTATTACAAATCTACTCCACCTTGGGGGATTCCCCTAAACATTTGACCAAAGACTACCTTCCTTTCCTTCCTTAGTATAACTGGGGCTTCCTGGTGTGCTTCCTTGGTATAACTGCTATGGAGTGCATTGACTGTCACAAGGACTAGAAGGTGAGAGTGCTGGCTGTGAGGCAAGATTTTGTGGTGGAAAATGTCAGCTGGCTTCATGTATGTTCATCATGTATTTGCAGTTGCTTACATATAGTCTCAGAAATGCACAGCACTTCATGATAGGCAGTGAAGCATAGGAAGTTGTCGTGGAAAGATCTACTGAGGGCGGGACCACTGACCTGAACCATGAGAGTGAAATTACTAGGACAATGATTGGGTGAAGCGCATTTGGCAGGCACTCTTTGGTGGTGAGTAGCAGCTTGCCAGTATCCCTCAAGAGGAAAGTATACAGCAGCAACACTCAACCGGAGCACACTCACGAGCAACGCATTGTCAGAGCTTAAGCCCTTCGCAAGCGTTGCCCCCCCCCCCATCCACCTCTGCAGTCTATGTGGACGCTGCTGAATATCCTGGGCAGTCTGCATTCGCTATTGCAGTGACGGATAAGGCCATTCGGAACTCGACCCAGTCTATTGGAGCTGGAGAGGCGGCAGTAGCCCTTGTGGTTACCCACTCCTCCTCAGAATACATTTTCTCTGATTCAAAGACAGCCATCTGTAATTTTGCAAAGCGAAAAATTCATGCCGCGGCCGCTAATATCCTCCAATCTGCTCCCCCTCCTAATCGCCGCATCACCCTCTTCTGGGTTCCGGCGCACTGCGGACACCCGGGTAAAACAGCCACCCACAAGCAAGCCCGAGCTCTCGTCAACCGGGCAGTGGACGGCCTTCCCTTGTTCTGAAGTGCGAGGGACCGCCTCCTCACCTATCACGACATCACTATGCATTATAGAAACTCCTGGCAAATCTACCCCCCTCCTCACCCTTCCCTGAACAAAACCGAGCAGGTGGTATGGCGTCGATTACAAACCACCACCGTGCCCTCACCTTTCCTCCTCTCCCTCATGCATAGAGGGGAGAAATCTTCAATCTGTCACTTACGCCCAAGCACCAGAGCGGATTTTAAACACACATATCAAACCTCCCTTCCAAGGGATAGAATCACAGGAGCGATGGGAGGCTGCTCTGCACAGCTCACAGGCGAAGCTACAGCTTCGCATCGTGGGCTTAGCCTTGAAGGTCTCCACGGCCCAACATCTAGAATGGCTCGAGGGCCCGTCGCCGTCCTGCTCAACACTGACACCCACTGAATGATACCACTTTTTGTATTTTTTTCTTGATGGTACTGTATTTTCCAGACTGCAGTGCGCACCTGGTGTATAGTCTGCAGGCACTAATTTCGGCTGAAAATAAATTTTTTAGATTTTCCGCTGATATGTCAGAGAAGCAACCCAGATTTTGTTCCGATTTTTCAGAAAAGCAGCCCACATTCGTACATTTTTTTTTATCGCAATCAAATTCTTTTTTCCCTGCTTGGTTTGACTTTACTGCTTGCACTTGCTCCACTACACTGAGCTCGAATGCTGCTGGAAAGGCTATTCATCTTTTTATAGCCATCGCAACCATTCAAGGACTATGATGCCTCTGGCATTATTCTTTGAGGTTTTTTGCATGTGTTCACTAATCTAAGCATTGACAAGCAGCCACTCTAAGTACCTCCAGCAGCGTTTGTATGCATATTGAAGCTTATTGCATATCGGAGCTAATTTTGCTATGTGATTTAGCACGGAAGAATGTTGCATCTGCAGTCGGGTCCTGTATTTTTTGTTTCAACAGCCTTCTTTGAATATGACAAACGATCTTAAAAAATTAAATCATGTATGGTCCGCGCCTATAGATAGTTCGTAACATGTGAAACATGAGCTTTTAATCTTGTATAGTCTGTGGGCTATAGTCCGGAAAATGTGATAGCTCTCCTTACCTTGTCACCGGCTGTGGCGGTCATTGTGTGAAATTTTTGTGATGAGCTGCACCTTGCCTGCATCACGCTTTGAACTTTGTGTAGCCACTGATTGTCACCTTGCTTATTCCTTCTCCTGTGTATTTTCAGGAGAAAGAGTGCCTTCCATTGGTTGCAGTCTGTCGGGCAGCTGCAAGTGCTGGAATTGTGTGGGATACCCTGGTCACCATCGTCGAGCTTCTGAATGGTAAGACTTGTCATGGCTGAGCAGCTCAGTGCTGGGCAGACTCTTTTTGAGGACTCATGTAAATTTAATGTGTGCTGCTTGAGATGGCAGCAACAGGTAGCAAGCAATTCATTAGTTCTGCCTGCTGAAAAACTTCTGAAGGGCATTGTTTTGATGTTGCATTGATGGTTGAAGCAGATAGTCTCCCCTGTCAGTAACTTTCTGACTGTCGCAGAATTTGTCACCTCCACTTGCACCCAATGAGCAGTGTGTTGTGAGCAGTTTTCATTTTCCAATCTACATATCATGCAGATTATATTCTTGGAACAGATCGGCTTGAGCATTGTGTTTCCAGTTCAGAGCATAATACCTCTTCAGAGCTGCTACAGTTGTGTGTAGGGAAGCTACTTGGGTGCCCACACAATTAGGCATGATACATGTTTTGACCGCAGCAGTGGCCTAGTGGTTTGAGCATTCGCCTTGCATGCGGGAGGTGCGGGGTTCGATCCCCAGTGCCGCCGGGTACACTCCTGTGATACAGTAGCTATCAGCTTCCCCTGCCTGGTGCTTGGCTTATTCGGGGTGAAGTGCTTGGGAAATGGGTCTTTGAACCGACCTTGAGTTAACGAAAATACCTGGCATGATGGCGCTCTGTGGCCGCAGATGCCCTTGCGCCATAAAAATTCATCATTATCATCATCAGCGTCACACATTAATATTATCCTTGTGTAGTTGTTTTGGATATTTCAATTCGCTCTCGCCCTACCATAAGCTTACTGTCCTGGCTAGCGCAGTTGGTCGAGCGACTGCTCCGGTGTAGCGGTGGTCCCGGGTTCGAACCCCGGACCAGGACGAATTTTTCTTTAACTGCAAAGTTCCTGAAAAAGCTGTATAGCTTTCCTTTGTAGCCGTATGGCTGCGCTCAGGTGGATGCCACTGAGTAATTACTCCCTTATCACTAATCTACTCCACCTTGGGTGATTCCCCTAAACATTTGACCAACTTCTCTGTAGGTTGGGCAGGCAGTCATTTGTGAGACCAGTTGTGAGCTTTACCTGGTATTTGCATCAGTCTGCAGTTCACCACCAAACCCAGAGTCAGTCCTTTACTCAGCAGTCTCCTCTGTGTGTGCAGCAGTGGTTTGTTCTGAAGCCAGATGTTTCACTGCCATATGTCTGCCTTTCAGCGTGTCGCAGCCTCTAGCCTGGCCACTGTTTTTGCAGGCAGCACTGCCACAGCATGGAATGGCATTACACTGGTTTTTTTGCCTTGCCTTTTTCACCTGTACATCTGTGTCATTTAGCAATCCTCTGCAGATGCCTTTACGCATGCCAGCTTTTGCTGCATTTTCCCCCCACATGCAACCTCGCATTGAAACATCTGATTGTGCAGCATTCCAAGACCAGGGGCCATATTCCGAGTTTGTGTCATAATAAAAAGTGTCACAATCCGCCGCAGTGGCCATACCTGATTGGTCAAAAAACCGGAAGCGAATGTCGGTTCGGTTGCGACTGTGAGCAGCGGCAGGATGTCACTGCATTGCGGTTGCCGCAGCGAAACATCCAGCGGCGCTTTTGCTCTTTGCCGAGAAAAAGAACGCGGCCAATGCGACAGAAGAAACATTCAGCCACAAGTTTGGTTGTCAATGGGTTCCTCTGTAAAGGAGTAATATCAAAGCTGCTTTATTTGCCCAATTGCCTTCAGCAAAAATACAAACAATACAGTTCAGGCACTCTTTTCTGCACCGTAAAGGGCAGAGGTGTACTTAAAGACTAAAATATTGTACGCAACCATGCATGGCTTTTCAGTGACAGAAGGCGGCCTCTACAGCAGTTGATCGCCGATGGTAAATAAAAGGCAGCCAGCTTGTTCGCACAACACGGCGTTTTACATTTGTCTTGAGGAAAAGGGAACGGAGAGGAAAATTTGTAGCATGCACTTACTCGCTGCACAATGCGTGCTTGGTGCCGGGCTGAAGCAAGACGCCGTGACGACTTGCTGTCTGCAACATCGCTGAAGGTAAATTGGTGCTGTGATTGGACAGTTGTGCAGATGGTAATTTACATTTTTTCATTCCTTTTATGTAGGCACTGCAAATAAATAAAAGGGTGGAGCTAAAGAATTTTACTGTTTCTCTTGATATATGCGTTGGGAGAGTTCGCAGACGAAGTTTTCATAGGTTCGCCATGGTACAGTAATCTCTCGTTATAACGAAGTTAGCGGGACAGCAAAAAAATTCGTTGTAAGCAGTAATTCGATATAAACGACCACTCGAGAAAATCTAAAGCAGTTGAGCTTTAATTGCGCCGCAGTGGCGTGGAAGTAAAAAATACAATGTATTCAGTGAAGCAAAACTTTATTCAGGTGCAAAAAAGGCAGTTAGCTTTGGCTGTTTCAACTTCTTACCGGGCGCTTGCAACCCCTGCTCTAATCTGACCAAGCATTGCACCGGGCCGTGGTTGCCGCGCCCATGCATTCCACCTTTGGGGTATTTCGAATCGCGAAGGCAGTGGCCGCTATCATGCGGGGGGGGCGGGGGGGGGGGGGGGGTTGTCACTGAAATGGGCTCGAGTCTGAGGTTGTGTTTGTTGTGCTCAAAAAATGATTAGCCGCTCATTGTAGGTACGCAGCGCGATCGTGAAAACTGAACGGTTTTGCAATAGGGGCTTTGCATGATTACTGGGCACTTTTTTTTTCCCGATGTGTACGGCTGTGAAGTTTGCAATTGAGTTTTTCGGCGAGAGTTTTTTGGCGCACTGTTGTCGACGACACTGTGCTAATTCTACGGTTTGAGTGTCAGTGTTCGCGCAGCGTCGCATCCGTGCCGTTGACAGATGCCTTGGAACAAAATTCAATGACCCTACCACACATTTAGACCGTTCGTCTAGTCGGAAGGCGCGAATCAAGCATGACTGGCTCGAGAAAATTGCCGGGGAAACACCGTGGTTGCTTTGACCCACCATGTTGACAGCCTGACTCGCCGCTGGCGACACTCGGATTTTTCGTGTTTTCAGCGAGTTATCGATCTATTTGCACCATCAAAATTGCAACAAAGCTAGGGGCGGTGTTTTATTACGATGCAGGCCGATTATGACGAGCGGCAAGCAGATTTCTAGACCGGCTTCCCCAAAGTCGTCTTCCCGATTTGTTAAGGCGCGAATATAATCCAACGTAACGCAAGCGAGCGTGCGCACGCGCTCGTGCACACACGCTGCGTTGCGTTGGTGAAACAGCTTCGTCTATAGTTCGACGCACTGCAGCGGCCAACGTAACCGGCGGCTGCCAGCGTGCCAGCGTTCTGCGCATGCTCCGAAGCAGCGTGCGGTGTCTGGGCGCATCGAAGTATAGAGGGGGTGGCGCTTCGGCCAGCGGAGCGAAACTGGCGTAGCGCGACAGTATGTGAGTAAGGCGCGCGCCTGCGCGCTGAACACGTCGGACTATAAATGCGCCTTTAACGTAGCGCCTCGCGGCGAACACGGCAAAGGGCGTGCGACCAGCAGTCGCATGCGACCAGGTAGCAGCTCGACAACACCGTTGTTCACACTTGCAAACGCGACCTGCGGGTTGCCTTCTTATTGAAGCGAAAACTCTCGGGAATGACGTTTTCGCGCGCTTTCGAGAGTTTCGTCTGCTTTGGCCGATGTGAAATGGTTAGGCTTAGCGGCAACTTTGACAGCCAGGGAGCAGCTAAGTTCGTTGCCGAAAGCTCACCTCGCTCGCTACTCGCAAGCGTGAATGGGCTCATAATCGGAGGGACACTTCTTTTGTGCTTTTTGGCACGTTTCAGCGCCAGAAATGTTCTTTAGAGCGGTAAAATTTTGCTCACCGAGCGCACCCCAAGGAATGCTGTGTTGCAAGTCTGCCCGTGGTCTTTTGGCCACTTTTTGGCATCCAAGAGACTGCGGTTTTCTGGCATCGCAAACCGACTCGAAAATTTTATTTTCGTTTGGATTCTATCACGGGGGACATCAGCGACGCGATTGCGACGGGTTCGGGCGCGCTTCCGTTCGCATCCGCTGTAAACAGCTGGGGGCACTCACTTACTCATTACTAGGCATATCATCGGTCGCAGCTTTGGTACTTTTGTGGCCTGTTCTGTGCCTTCCTGAGACTAATTCTTCGGCTGTATTAATTTGACACTGCATGCGCAAAACGGTCTCTAAGCAGGTCAAGCTCTTCGTGTGCTTCGAGTAATGCGACCTAAAATGCATGCGTTTGGGTCGGGACCGGAAGAAATTTCGAATAAAACGATATTTCGAGTAAAACGATTTCGTTATAACGAGGTATTACTGTATGAAACGCGCGCATGCACATTGACGCCTTAGAACTAACTTGCAAGCTAACTTGCGAGCTCAATGATGCAGAGCCACACCACCGCGGCTATCGAGAACCGTAAGGGACACCAAAAATTCACGTCTGGCATGTCAAACGGTTCGGTGTAGCAGCGCGTCGGTGGCAACTGACCATCCGTGCACGTGAGTGGTTTCACTCTGGCAGACATAACACACGATCATGATGCGGGATGCTTCAATAGCTAATAGAGAGCTCTAGAATAGGAAATGCGCGTGCTCAGTAAACGCAAGTATTTTGCGGGTCATTCTGCTTTGTTACATCATTCAACATACGCAGACGAGATAACTCGGTGATAGTGGCGCCATCCAGTTTGAATGAAGAGAACAATTTCTGCAACAAACCGATGCTCGTTAGGCCTAGGAGCTACCAAATCGTCCAGCGAAATAAACAGGCCTAATTTATCGTCGATCCAATTTGTTATAGGCAAGACAAGATGAAGCCAAAGTCCCGTACTCAGTTTATAGCCAGTTCACGGGCCGAAAAACGCAGTAACATCGACGAGTTCACTTCGAAGCGAAAAGCTCCACTTCAGAGCGCGCTGCCATTTTGGCTGTTGAGCATCTGCGGCATACGCTATGTGTTTGACGTCACCGTCCGTTTTTTTTTACCCTTTTCGCTGCATCCGAACCACCACATCCGCTTCCGGCGTTTCAACCAATCAGGTGTGCCCGTTGCGCCAGATTATGACGCTTTTTATTATGACACAAACTCGGAATACGGGCCCAGCTGGAGAAGCTTTAGTCATGTCAAAGGAAGTCTTTTTAGTATCTGGTTGGACTTCGCCTTTTCTGCTATACCTGTTGTGTGCTACCTTTGTTTTGTTATGCAGTAAAACCTTGTTAATTAAAGCTTTTGGTTCATTCCAACTGCCACTTTGGTCCATTTAACATTGGTTCCATTGAAACGGTTTCTCTTATTTTGAACTGTGCATACTAGTTCCTCTTCTGTTGAAATTGTTGAGAGTTGACTACTCCACTTTTTGCTTGCATTATCTTTATTTTTTGCTGTCCAGCCCATATTTGTGAATTTTTGTAATTTGACTAATTGTTTTGGTAATTTGGGGTCAGCTTACGTAGTACTCTGCCTGGAGCCTTTAACTCTTGCACTACCGCGGAGATATGGACAATTTCGAGTGTACTGAAAAAAAAAAATTTTTTTCAAGTAACAAACCCAGCACACTACTACAACATTTTGGGCGAGTTGGTTACCTACATTCATTATTACAGCGCAAAGACGGCACAGAACAAGAAGGGGACACAACAGCGCTGTTGTGTCCCCTTCTTGTTCTGTGCCGTCTTTGCGCTGTAATAATGAATGTATGAAACCCAGCACACATTGCAATACATGAAATTGCAGCTTATTAGTTACACTTCTGAATGAAACAAACAGCAGAGTCGTGTGTGCAAAAGTTCTTGAACATTTATTAGTCAAATGTGGCAAAAACACGGAAAAGGTATATAGAAAAAACAAAAATTACCGGCTGCGTTAAGCGAGAACTTGATTAGAGAAAACCTGGAATATAAAAACGGTTTGACATGCTTATAGCTGTCATTCCTCCAAGTTTCAGCTCTGACGGAAAATTATCCCGGGCGGGTCTAGTCAGGGGTCATGACTGTGGTGCCACTGTGAAAAGCAATCACGCAAAGATGTGAAGCAGAGGTAGACCTGAGAGGTGCTGTGCATAACGTTTGATCTTTGTTCATGTTTTGAGCTTGCAGTTCCTTCTTTTTTATATATTTTTTTCGGTTGGCGACGAATGGATTCTATGGGACGATTGGGGGCGTGGACTTCTGCCTCATTTATACTCCAAGATTTGTTGGATGAGCTGCTTCGTGAAAGGCAGCTGATCAAATTTAGCAATTTGGGCAAGCTCTGGAACATCAGGATCGATGAACATTCATTGATGTTGTTCAGAAGCCAGGACATTTTCCAAGCCTTGCCAATAGATGCAGCCGCCACTGAGTCCTCCAGGTCCGCTGCGTGCAGAAAAACAAAGTGAAAAACCGATTTCGCAAATGTTATTTGATGGCTGAAGGCCAGAATAGATGATTCCTGTATTCCATTAGAGATATAGTCGCGGCAGGTCAACAATTCCCATGTGTATGATGATTCCAATGAACTTGTCCAACGGATTCACCTCTTCCCGTGAGCCATCATGCTGAGCGTATGTTCGCCTGTCCAAAATCTTCATCCAAGCATACTTATTAGTGTTCTCATATGGAGTCTTCATCACCTCCGCCGTGAAGAACATCAAGAAGTCGAGAGGTTGAGCGAATCTCCGAGCGCCGCTCTGCAGCGATGCGTCGACATAGATGCCTTTCTGTCGTCTCGTTTGAAAAGTGCGATGCGACCTTGAGCATTTGGCAAACTATCTTGCATATGTTGTGAAGGCCCTGAAGAACAAAAATATACGACTCTCATCAATTACAAGCCGCATGCACCGCCGAAAACACACAGAGTGAATGAAAACAAAACTCACGTGCGGGTACACGCTTACGTTCCAGGTCCCTGAGACGAAGTCTCGCTGCCGGAACCGAATTCTGACGTTTGTACATTGTTGTCTGACTTATCACCGCTGCTTTCGTCTCAGAAACCGGAACCGAAGCTGGCCGAAGTGCTCGGTGTCGGATTTCGATTGCAAGGAGCGAGTGGCAAGGCGGACGCCATGTTCGCCGGCTGACGCTGCTGTGGCCATTCGGAGTTTTATTTTTCACGGTGCCCCCTCACGTTCTAAACTGAAAACAAAAGCTGCAATTATGAACTTGGTTCTGTAGAAGCAACCTAGATGGCGCAGCGTGTCCACAAGGGCGAAATGAATTTTCGGTGGCTTTTTCAAAACGTCAGTCATATGCGTCCGGTCGCGTATGGTGCGGTAGCGAAAGAGTTAAGGTACGACAACATTCTTGAAACATAGTTTCTTGAAAAATGATTTTTAAATTTTTGTTTGTATTTATAACCACAAACATTCTTATACCTTTTGCACAAAAAATTATGATTATAGCTAGTGGCATTCAAAAGTTACAGGCTGAATTTGAATTGTTACTTGCACCGTGCTAAATGGACCAAAAACAAAAGTAAAGAAAAAGATGAGCTGCCACACATGCATATAAAGATGAGGAGAACTTTCTGGTAGGTATGGAGCATTTTGGCACTCTAGTTTACGCCAACATAGATAACGTTACACTTGGTGAAAATTTTTTTCTTGAAACTTGGCATGCTCATTTATTACATACCGAGATATGCAGTGAATTGGGATTGTTGAGATCCTCTTAAAGTTTTTCATGGTGTCTGTTATCTGAACATCCGCGGTTTTGGAAAGCCAGTAGTATTAGTGTGTATTGAGTTTTTTTGCAATAATTCCTGGCGAACTCATCACAGACTATTTGTTCTTGTTCAATGCACATGTAATATGTAGACCTGCATAAATTCCAAAGCACAATGCTGTGCACTTGATTGTTTGCGAGGTATCATTGTTGGCGTGAGAGGCAAATTTAGCACTTTTCAGAGTAAGATATGATTAAAAAATTACAAAATATTTTTTCAATGCTTTATACCCGCTGATCTTATTAACATGGTATGCCTAACAATTCAGAGCAGTAAAAGAAATCTTATTCCATCAAATAAACATTTTTCCTTTCAGTGGTGTTATACCTTAAAGTATTCTGGGTAAAAAAATTTGAATTTTTGCTTAAATTTTATGAACGTGCGAAAGCAGAATTGGGTGCACGATGATGGCAATGAAGACAAAGAATTCTCTGTCTCTCTGTCTGTGTCTTCATGCTGCAGATGGAAGTTGAACGCGATGATGTGCAATGCACAGTGTGAGAGTGTGCTGCAGTTTAACACGAGGCATGATCGGCTGTGGCAATAGCCCAGTGCTCTTGTGCACTGGCCAGCGAAGCTGATCTGTTCATGCCGCAATATTTGTTTGATTTGTTTTTATTTGTTTCACTTAACACAGCCCTTGGGGTTTAGCCACCGTAGTGTTGCTTTTGCACTAATAATAAAAATGGGCCACTCACTTGGGAGCCTTTCTGCTACAGTGCTTTGTGCCAATAGTGCACCATTGCTGCTGGTTTTCACGATAGTTTCAAGGTGACACTTGCCATGACCAGCCTTTGGTGCTTGTCTTCTCATTTGGGGGGCATGCCAAGGTATACTCTGCAATCATTCGGCTGCATAAGCCCTGGGACATCAGTGTGGTATCGCCTTTGTTAAAAGCTATGGGGCAGAGTTTGACATGCGTGCTGTTCAGGATATGCTGTGGAAATTATAAACTCTTCGGAGCATTTGTACTCTAGGAAGGCGCAAGTGTGGGGGACAGCACAGGAACTTGATACCCTTGCTAGGCAGCATAGTGGCCAGCTCACTTCTTTTGTGCTCTTGCAATGCAGGTGTGAGCGATTTGTTGGAAGAAGGGGAGTTGCTCAACTCTATCCATGCACTCTGCATTGTCTGGTGCATGAAGAAGCTCAGCCGGTGGAAGCAGCTCTGGCTGAACGCATTCACAAGAGTTGTTCAGCAGTCCCTGAAGCAGCTCCCCAAGGTAACCCATGTGTGTGTGCATTTTGTGTGCATGTAAATAACATGCTGCGGGCAAATATCTTGGGGTAATCCGTGTATATTAATGTGTATTGCATCAT
Source organism: Amblyomma americanum (assembly GCF_052857255.1). Taxonomy (NCBI): domain Eukaryota; kingdom Metazoa; phylum Arthropoda; class Arachnida; order Ixodida; family Ixodidae; genus Amblyomma; species Amblyomma americanum. The sequence continues at coordinate 556,752,863 of NC_135497.1, read as the reverse complement.
TTGAAATGAGAATGCACGCAAGCAACAATTTGGTGTTTGTAGTAATTTATAGGACTCTAGACACGTTATTTTGGTAGCATGTTTTCTTCTCCGTAATGATGCATAATACATTAGGATAGTTGGATCACCACGTGGAATTTGCCTACGACCACTAAATTATTTGTAAGTGAATTTCTTCATGATGCTTTTCCGCTTTCAGTTGCATGAACCGAACAATGGCTGTGACATCAAAGTGGCCTTTAGGTCACAGGTGGTGTGAAAAAAACTGCAATATAACTGTTGATACGTCGTTGTCATTCTAGTTCTTGAAGCTGGCTGGCTTAAGCATTGTAGTAAATTAAAACTACGCATTGGCGATTAAACTGCAGTTTTTTGTTTCATGTCTCATGCTTCCTAAATGCACTTTGCACGTCACAGCCATTGTTCAGTTCTTGAAACTGCAACCAAAACAGCGTCAACAAGAATTCAGTTATGAATTATTTAGCAGTCATTGGGGTAATATTATGTGGTGATCCATGTCTACTAATGTGCAATGCATTGTATGAAAGATGAAAATGTGCTGAGAGAAGTTTAGTGTCTATACTCCTTTAAAGGGTCCCTGTAAAGGGTGTTTGAGGTTGGCTATAATACACTTGCATTATGTAGAGTACAGGCCACCGAGTGCTCATGCCAAGTACAGGACCTCAAAAGCGGACCGATCATTTACAGTATATTTTTCAAAATTTGCGCTTCCACGCCTTGCTGTGACCTGCGGGGCCGAGCTTTCGCCCGAATCCGTACGCACTGGGTCATGCAGCGTTCGTTAAATCAGCAGCGGAGGGCTGTCATTGGTTCGCCGTGACATCTTTCTGACGTCACACAGCTACCATGGCCGCGGCCGGAAGCTCCGCCTCCTCCCTCCTTCTGGTTCTGTGAGTGGGGCCTGCGGAGGAGCGCAGACATTTCAGCATGCAAGAGGAGGGAGGAAGGTGCAAAGACGCCTAAATTCAAATTTTGACTACAGATAGCTCAGCTGCCACAAAACGCATTAAAAAAAATTCTTGCTGGAGGATATTTGTGGAATGGCGTCTTTTAACATCATAGGCATACAGCAACTTTATTCGGAGCTCCTTTCAGGGCCCGTTTAATTGTAAAAAAACCAGCAGCACTAACGAAACTACAAGTATGAGCCTGTGGTGAATTGCACCTTTGGGGTGCTGTGCGTGCGGGAACAAAATTGTTTTTGACAAAGGTTTGGATTGGGGAAAAGTAGACTGCAGGAAAAAACCAAAACCATACTGACGTGAAGGACTACAAGTTTGATGCTAAACGTGGCCTTCCAGTTTTTGTTAATGCTACTTAGATTATTATGTATTTCTTGTTCTAAGTACCACATGCTTCAGCAGGTTGTCATGTGTCATTTCTATTTTATTTGTTGACTTGCTTGCCTACCTTTGTTCAGTCATGCAAGCTTCCAGTAGGGAACACCATTGAGTGCTGTGGGGGAATCTAGAACGCAGTGCAGTATTCACATTAATGGTAGCATGCACTCTTGTGTTTGTATGCCTGATCTGAGCAAATGATGCAATTTATGAAGCAACATGAAAGGTGCCCATGTAACCACTAGTTGCATCAGTATAAAACAAACTGTGCAGTGGACAGGACACAGAAGATGCAGACAAGACTAGCACAGAACTACTTCATTGAAGGGACACATTCCTTTATCACCAACAGTGCATGTGTGCAGCAATGTCATGGCCGTCAGACACTCCACCAAAACTTGCTCATTTAACAGGAATTTTTATTTCCTTATCGTATGCAGTAGAACTCTGATTATGCATCCCCGCTCATGCAACCACCTGCATTTCATGATGAATTGGCGCGAGCTTTGCTAATCTCGCATAGGGATAAGATATGCACAGAAGGACTGTTTTTCATAGGTCTCAGACAAACATTTTTTATAGAAAAAGTGTGATAGGTAAAAGCATGCACAATGATTGAAATAGAATTCGCTTTCTAATCAAATTTATTTCAACACAAATACTTGTTTTAAAGGTTGTGAAAAAAGTTGAAATACACAACAAAAAGTTGAAAAGGAACAAAAAATTTGTATTTACATGCCAATAACCAATAATTTATTTTGAAGTTTTAAAAAATTACGAAATTGTTCAAATTGTTTTTATAACTTGGTACTAAAATGTAAAAGTTATAACTCAAATACAGTAAAAGCTTGTTAATTTGAACTCGGTTAATTTGAACTTGTCGTTAATTCGAACTGACACCGGGTCCCGGAACAGCCCCGTGTATTTCAATGTGGGAAACACCCGATATTTCGAACAAGTTGGCATCCGCAACGGTTAATTCGAACTTGGAGCCACAGGCTGACACCGCTCCTCGTAGATAGCATAGCGAGTAAAACACGCTCCAAATTTAGCAGAGATGTAAAACAATGGAAAAAAAAAGCCGAGTGCACGAGGCTCATGGAGCCCGTGTTCCGGTGCATGCCGTAGCAGGTTTTCGCTGCTGGAGCACACCGCTGATGCTTCGGTGCGAGCCATTCCAGATTTTCGTTGTACCGCGGTCGCTGGGTCGCGATCATGTGGTGTAAACAACGTAATATGGCAGTTCGGGTGATGACAGCTTTTGTTGATGCCGCGAACGCAAGCTACGTGGACAGCAGCGTGGAGATGTTGGAGCCCTTGAGTGACGCCGATATAATTGAGGCTGCGTGCTGCCAGCAGATGGCGCAGGGCTCGCGTGCGGTGAGAACAGCCGACAGTGATGAGTCCGATGGTGGCGACAGGACTATGCCACCGCCAAGTGCACGTGAAGTAGTGTCGGCGCTCGATGTTGCAGCACGCCACTTCTCCATCAGTGAGAACTCTGACGTTGCGCAGGAGCTTTGGGCAAGCTGCAGATGATGCTGATGGAGTCTCGGCAGAAGAAACGCAAGCAAATGCACTTCGCCGATTACTTTTAATTTTGACAACCCTCCATAAATAAACATGTTTTGGAGCATAAATAGCGTCATATATTCCAGCAGTAAAGCTAGCTGTTCACGCGAATGCATTCCAGTACTTGTTTCTGGCGCATAACTGGCCGATCAGTTGATTTCATTTGCCAAAAGAACCGGATGAATTTAATAATCAGAATGTGCCCGCCACAAATGTGTAGTAGCGACTAGCTCGCGATAACAAGTCTAGATATGACTGCTTGAGGTTCTGCCCGCACGGCGGGGTGCTTTAACCACTCATTCTACCCATTTGATAATTCGAACTGGGCTTAATTCGAACAATTTTCCGGTCCACTTAGAGTTCGAATTACTGAGCTTTTACTGTACCCTTTGACCTAGAAATTTTTTCTTTACGCTCTTTGAAAAGGCTATTTTCAGTGTGTCCTTGATATGGTTTGGTAGTGACGCCGTAGTGAAGGGCTCCGGAAATTTTGACCACCTGGGGTTTTTTTCGTGCACTGACATCGCACAGTACACGGGCCTCTACAATTTCGCCTTCATCGAAATTCGACCGCTGCGGCTAGGATCGAACCCGCATCTTTCGGGCCAGCAGCCAAGCTCCGTTACCACTGAGCCACCGCAGCAGCTCTGTTCCCTTGATATGATTTTTACAGTTCGACAAAAAAAAACAACTGGAAGTACAGTCGAAGCCACTTATAACAATACCTGTTATATATCGAATACAACAATGGTCAGTCGCGGCACCGTCAGCTTTACCATGGTGAAATAAACCGCTTATAGCAATGCTGTCATAGCACATTATCAGTTATAACAAGTAAATCTGGTGATTGAATGTCAACAATAAAAGAAACAAAAACATGGAAACGCTACAACCGCACCAGCAAACCATGCTTAGAACACAAAAGCGGCTATGTGTGGATCCGATCGACGGACTGAGCTGGTGCAACGACCGCGCGAAAGTGAAAGAATCCGTGACCATGCACTCGGAGATACCGCCACCGGCCACACGAGGATGCTTGCTTGTCGTGGCGACGCAGGCGGGAGAAACAGCGGATGCATTCTCCTGTGCAAAAGGCCCATTCAGAGAAGAAAGTAGGGAGCATGGTAGGGAGCTTTGGTGGAGCAGTTCATTAACGTTTCTTAGGGGTGCGCCGCTCACAGAAAGAAAACGTGCTGGCGCGTTTTTCTTTGTTTTTGCATTCTGAGCTACGGCTGACACCGGCAGTGCATGCGTTGTCCCATCTTCTCCAGTTCTTCGCTAACTTGGCCACGATCCTCATTTTGCAGATTTCACGTGTGCCAAGGGAGGCATCACCGTGGCGAGTTGCTGCATTGCTCCATTGGGCACGCGCACCACGCGTGCTCCCAATTGGTGCGGTGCATGTGCATTGCTAGCGTGGTTTTTCTCGTTAGCTGTCACTGCACCTTTGATTCTGTGCACTCCTTGGATTTCCCATAAGAATCGCTTCCTCTAAGTGGGCTTGGTTCCAATAACGCGGAGGTGCACGAAGCTCCCACCGGAAACCAAAAGTGAAACTAACTGGCCAATGTTCTGTGCTCTGTTTCCGCAGTTTTAGCATCTTAACCAAAATCCGACGGTGCGATATCATCGTTAGAGACCCTGCTACTCAATGCATTGAAGATATCTGCCGCCGATAGAGTAGAATCGTGTGCAGCGGGGTTTTTGCGAGCGCGCACTGTCGCCGCGCTGGGAGCGCCCTACGCTGTACCCTCCGCTTCAAGGGCATCTCAAAAATTCATGCCTCTTGAGAAAATTGCAGTCTACACAGAAAATTAATCTAGTTTCTGAAGAACAAACTAGATGGCGCAGCATCGCCTTAGCGGCTATGTTGTGCTAATGAAGAAGCTGGGACCAAAATCCAGGCAAACATTAAGAGAGGTAGTGAGCAAAATGATAGTGGATGGCAAAGTCCCCGATGGATGGCAATTAAGCAGAATGAACATGGTATGGACCTCCTTCACCCCGCGACGTCACGAAGATGTGGTGGCGCTGATGTTAGCAGCGACTTTCGCATGGTAGGCAAAACAGGTTCCGCTTGCCCATGCCTACCGCAGCTGCTGCAGCTACCGGCGGCTGCTTCAAGCCTGTGCACTGCAGAAGCAGCATGTATTGACCAGCTGCGTCACGGCTGGATCTGCGTAGTAGCATAAAAAATATTAAATTAGCCTCGATAGGTTTCTCGCGCATAAAATGCCGCATTCGGAAACTGGCTAACAGGCATTGGGCCACGGTAGTAAAGCGCGAAGTCTGGGAGTCGATAGGCACTGCCACTCAATGCACTTAATAGCATGCAAGTTACTGCGTTCATTCACCTGAACTTCAGGATAGTAGGCTAATTGCTCAAGGAAAAAAAAAGACATATGCAGCTGCACACGTACTTATCACCTTGAGCCGGAGTGCACGGGGCGCCGACAGGTTCACTCGCCCCCAAGGAATGCGTTTTTTTTGTTAATAGCACAACATGTTTTAATGGCGCGTTTTATGACATTTAATATTTACTTGAAACTGTTTCTTGATATGACGACGTAATTATTTCATTCGAGTAGAAAGAAGTCTGGTAAGTTGTGTCAATCTTGCGCGGTCGCGTTGGTGTGCTTAGAATAGCGTACCTTAAGTGTGCTAAACGCCATATGCTTTTTCATTGCATCATGCATATGTCATGTTTCATGAGGTAGTACATGATCGCGAAGCTTGTTTGGAAAGAAGCAGCCGCAGGAGTGCTACTAACAGACACGTGGCGAGATTGAGAGGGGACGCGGCAATGAAAAGTGTTTTCGTTATTCGTTCATGCGATATGTAACTAAACTTGGTGCAAATATGAAATTCCTATGCTAGTTTCAGTAATTCCTTTTATTTATAGCTATACCTGGTGCAGTTCTGGGTAATTATAATTAACACCGTCGTCAAGTCCCCCCAAGGTCTCAAATAATTGAGTAGATAGTGCGGTTTTTTTATGCCAGCATGTACATAAAGCCCTGTTGTGTACGATGACGCGATTAGTTCTTTTTCTATATGATCAGTACTTATGCAAGCATAGTTACATGAAAACCTTTCTTACAAGAAATAACTAACACAGTACTGCACGTGTAGGGAAAAAAATCTAAAAAAATTATTACGCTCCTCAACGTCTCAGGAATAGTTTGCGACAAATGGAATCATTTGATTTTCATGCGAATTACGAAGGTGAGTGATGCAGTCGCAGAAAATGTGAGAGGTCACAAAACAAACCTTAAAGTTTATTCCCTCGTTTATGGCATCTTCGCTTTCGCTTTGGTCAAAGAAATGCGGCACTGAAATCAAAGAAATTACCTCACAATTTTTGACGACCACACTTCTAAAAAGCGTAATTTATAAATTTGTACTCAATATTTTGCTATAATTTTTTGTCACGAAACTAGACTTCAGGGCTAGTAAAGAAAACAATTCTAGAAATCACAAATTTTCACCAAATCGACCAGCTTAACAAGAGGACAAGTCGGCCTGGCTGGTGCGTGGTCATGCGGCTAAAAACAGTGCTAAGTGAGACAGGAGATCAGGGACACGACGCTGTCCCCACTTTTCGCACAGCGCGACACGTACGTATGTCAGCAGACGATGAGCGCATGTCTGCTCCGACGAAACAAGGCCAGCACTTCCCCTCACTATTGTCCCGAAGTAAAATCATTCCGGCTAGTGCAGAGTGCCAAAACTTGATTTATTCAATTCCTAGCGCATAAATAAACGGCAGGAACACTTTCTACATGTTTACTACTAACCATATGTACAATACAGTGGCAAACTATTTCTCTTTATAGGCCGCATGTGGCCAACGCGAGCTCGTGTACTTCAACAAATTACTAAGTTGGAAGCATCGACCATTGCTATGATTCGCAGAAACTGGAAACGCGCCTACAAGCCTTGAAAACCCGCGCTCAACACCTATCCGCGACGCCACTCCCCGACCTTTTGCCTACCACGAGCTCGCTAGTGACTGCAGCGCCACCTCGTTTGTTTACAAACATGCAGGAGGTCTATATAATTCATGATGTAGTTAGTGCCAAAAACGAGGACCAAGGTGGGAGAAAGACGAGCGCTCGTGTTGCATCTTTCTCTCACTGCGGTCCTCGTTTTTGGCGCTAACTACATCATGAATCAGCTTTGACTAGCTCAACTTTCCACCTTACTAATGATATACAGTAGAATCTCGTTACAACGAACTTCACGGGACCGCCGAATTTAATTCGTTATTTTGAAATATCGTAGTACTGAAAAACCTTTATTTTCATGCCAGTAATGCATCACAAGAACTAAAATTACGTACCTTTGCAGCAGATTTATGTATTGGTAAGTAAATAATAAACGATAGCGCTGGGCACAGTTTAACTACAATTTATTGCTTGAAGAAGTCTGTTATATTCTTCTGGCGAGTAGACGACAAGCGCTGCAGGACGAACGCCTCCACATCCACGACCTTCCTGTGCACGACATCGGGGACATCTTTTCAGCGCCCGAGGAATGATCGGGTCTTTTCTAGAAAGACTAGGACATCCGAGCCGGAAACAATCTCTTCCTCTTCGTGCGCTGATCCAGTGTCGGCATCGTCTTCATCGCTACTACATTCTTCTTGCTCACGCACTTGATTCACGATGTCTTCGGTGGTGAGCTCCGCGAATGTAGCCGCCACGCTGTCGCTGGGCACATAATTCAAAAGTCGCTGTCCATGGTAGTTGCCCAGCCGCAGACGTTTTCTTGAGGGAGCGACTCTCAATGTAGTTTTATGATCTTGTCCCGATCTTTGAGCATTCAGCTGCAACAGAATGTCCGCTTTTTCTTTAAGCGAAAACTGGCGTCGCTTCTTTTTAACGCGGGGGCCAGGAGAACTCATTGTCAGCAAAGCTAATGCACAACACAATCACAGCGCCGATAACTTTGCAGATCCTACCGTTCGCTGTCGACGTGGTGACACTGTGCTGAATAGCCTTAAGACTACGGCGCAGTATGCGATCACACGCTGGATGGATGATAATGGCCTTACCCTTTGTATCGGGCGGCAGCTTGCGCCGCCTAGCCTATATTCATTTAACGCGACACTAGAGTTGATGCCGATGCCGCTGGGGCTGTATCCGTTGCAACGCGTTCCCCAGCGCATAGCTGCTGCTTCGGATGATGATGATGATAGGCGTCAGCTTCAGGGATTTGGTACGAAACTTTGACGGAACTTTGCAATAACGAAGCGTCTTGCGATGATTGCGAGATTAAATTACATACGTTATTCTGAAATATTCGGTAATTTGAAATTCGTAGTACTGAAAGTTTTTTACATTTAAAATATAAGCATTTTGGCGGGGATTTTAAAAAAATTCGTAAATCTGAGAATTTCGTTAATCTGATGTTCGTAGTAACGAGGTTTTACTGTATAAGGGAAAGGGGGACAAAGCTGACATAAACAGCTACCTTCCCATAACAGCGACGTCAGTGGTGATGCAGATTGTAAAGGACAGACTGCAGGCTTGGGTGGAGAATGAGGGGGTGCTAGGGGAGCCACAAAATGGTTTCCGGGAACAAAGGAGGTTGGAGGAGAATCTGTTTTCATTGATGCACTGTATAGAGATTGGTGAAAAGAAATGCAGGCCCCTATGGCTAGCATTTCTGGATATACTGGAAAAAAAAGGTGTGAAATTCTCTGAAGATAGTGAGGTATGGCCTTAAAAAGTGTGTTAGTAAGGCTTTGACACTTCTGTATGATAAGCAAATAAATTTGTGTTCAATGGGCTGATTCTGGTGGCACATTTGACGGTCATCAAGTTCTTGCTTGTGCGTATTGTTGGTGACGAAGGTGGCGTCGCTTCATTAAAGTAGTTTCCGCTCGTCCTGTTTGCATCTTTTCTGTCTCCTGTCCGTTGTGCAGAGTATGTTTTGTGTTGATGTCGTACTATTCCATAGTACAGTGCAAGGCATGAGTAGCAGTGCGATAAATGTGTCCGTGTTTTTATTCTGATAAGGCGGTGCAGCCTCTCTCACTCGCTGTGCATTTTTCTTGCCTCACATTGTGGTTACTGTTGCAGGTGACAACGGAGCAGTTAGTTGCGACCGTCCTCATCATGATGAATGGCCTGAATTCAGACAGCCTCGATGCTGTGGAGCTCGATAGAGATCAACGCAAAGTCCTCTATGAGCAACTTGCCAAGTGTGCTGTCTCAGCAAACTACCTGGACAGGCCCAAGGTGATGGTTTACCTCGAGTAGTGTTGAGCGTGGAAATTAACTCTCTCAAAAGGGTCAGCGAAAGCAAATATAAAGTTGTCACTCTGGTAAATCAATTGTTTGAGGACATTGTTAGTGTTTTGGTCAGATGAATACAGTGAAACCTGGATATAACGAAGTTGAAGAAAGTCTGGCATTTTTCGTTAAATCCAGGTTTTCGTTACATGCACTTTTCGCGAGAGGGCCGGAAAGGGCAATTCAGAATGGAAATCAAAATAAGAAATAAATGTAGGTGAAATCACCGTGAAAATGTTTACAGAAAAACCCCATTACTTGAAGTCTCATAAACACGGATATATGTTCTGCGATCGTGCTGATGGCGCGACTGCCGCAGAAGCCGCGGCCACCTCTGCCGCGTGGGAGAGGCGGGGGCATAGCGACCAATCTGGAGAGGGTAGACCAGCCGCGGAGGCACATACTTCCTCCCGCATGTGCTGTCGGTCTGCCCGCCACTGTTGCCCCAGGAAACGGACTCTTCGCCTTGCGTCGCTGACGCTCTCCACCCTCCCCACTCCAGACGCGCGAGAGCTATATGCGCTGGGCATGCACTGCTCTTGCAGTTTCGTTTTTGTTATGCTCCTTCTGAGCATGAACTGTTGTAGTGCCACGTGGTATCGCTGTGCTGTATTCATCGTGTTTGAAAAGTGAAAGCAACGGAGATGCGGTGACGGCGCTGGAACATGACGTGCTGTCTCAACTGCAGTCTCTCGTTGACTTTCCTCTCATGTCAGTTGGCGCTTTATCGTCGTGAACGTTTCTGTCAATTTTCGTAACTCGGCACATGCTAACCAATAGTCAGCTTAGCAAGTTCGTTATACCAAGGTCCTGCAACACGTCCGTTACATGGAGGTCTCGAATACACGTGCTTCAATGGGGGCAGCGTTGGAGAATTAAAAAGCTTCGTTACAACAAGGAATTCGCTATATGGAGGTTTGTTACATCCAAGTTTAACTGTATTGGAATCCCTCATGCAGCATGGGAACAGGTCATTTCATGTCGTATTGGCCTCGGATGTTTTAGGCGAAGTGCCTGTAAACAGAGTGAACCCCAGTGAGAGCTTCTTGAAAAATTTGCGCATAACAGTAAGCCTGTGCCTATGAGGTTGCTGCCTATTTCGCTACCTTTTTCTTAAATTACTGTGTGGCCTTTGATAGGGCTGCGAGCTCCATTATCTTCAGGGGACCCGCAAGAAATATTTCTGAAGCAGCAGTTGCATTGTTCTGAAATCAGGCCAGAACATTGACAGATTGGACTGTATAGTTAATGAACGTGTATATTTCAGAAACCTGTCAGCTTAGGCCTTTCACAGTTTCGAAATGAGCGCTGTGGTGCGATTTTCGTGGTACTTCTAAATTCTCGGGCAGTGGACGTGTTTGTCCACCCGCAACACTTGCTGTTGCAATGTTGCACCCGCAACATTTGCTGTCAAAACTAATGTTTTTTCTGCAGGCACCCCTGCTATCATCCTGCAAGAATCCATGCCCATTCTCCGTACTGAGAATCTGTACTGAGGCGCGCGTGCGCTCACGTCGCTGCGCGTTAGACGGGTCACATGAACCTTGAAATCGATGCTTTAGACGTGCAGAAAACTGCCAAGAGCAGTGCACGTTTTGAAGCAAGCTTTTGCTTGGTGTAATCAAAGTAGTTACCAGTCTGCCAGCCATACTTGTCAGGTAAAGGCAGTATATACCATGTTTACTCGTGTAAGGGCTGTTCCTGTGTAAGGGCCGCACTCCCAACTAGGAAATTCAAAAGAAAAAAAAGTAACTGAAAATTATTGCTTTATCTGTGCATAGCTCTGCTCATGTGGTACATTTGGCTGGGAGCTAATAGATGATTACTGCCTACGACACTCGCTATGACCATGCACGCGTCATCCCATGTGCCAGGAACCGCGAATGTGCGGTGCCCTAGCGCTGCTAACTCTGTGCACAGCAGTAGTGTGCCATTCAGCCGGTGTCGCTAGGCCTAGCATGCTTCGGATCGAAGCCGCAGCGAAAATGCCTTGACTCTAGTCACCTCACATTAAAACTAGGGGTGTGCGAATATTGAAATTTTCGAATACGAATCGAATACATTATGAAGAAAAAATGGCTTCGAATATCGAATCTAATATCGAATACCTGGTCAGCACAAAAAATAAATTCAGAAAAGATAAACAAGCAAACACTGTTGCTCATTATTTTTTCAAAATAGTGTATGGCCCTTGCAAGTGAAATAAACAAATCTACACTGCCTGAGCACTGTATAAAAAAAAAAAAGTATGATGGGCGCAGAAATGTATACTACAGTAAAATACCACTTGAACGAACTTCATTTAAACGAAGTATTCAGTTGTAAAAACTTTTTAGAAACCCCACACCGTAGCGCCATTGAACCCAATGCAAACGTCCTTCAGTTTAACGAACATCAGTGTAGTGTGCATTTCAGTTCTACAAACAGTTTTCGGGGCGCCATCCCATGTGTCCTAGGTCATTCTGAACACTTAAACAAGTTCAACCTGCCCTTTTTGCCACTTTTTTACATTGAGAACCGCGCCGACCGCCCTCCATTACCGCGTTACGAAACTACACGAAGTGGCGTGTGCATCGCATTCCGAATTCCGATAAATTTAAGAATGTAGAAGCCTGACGCGATTAATGTGCGGCAGGCAGCAGAAATGCTCACAGGAGCTTGGTGGAGTGTGAAACCAGCAACAATAGTGAATTACTGGCAAAAAGCAGATCTGCATGCAGCAAACTGGACTGCTGTGGACACCAGTCTGTTAGGCAGAAGATCATGGCACTGATGAAGAACACAGTGAGCCAGGTGGCTGGCCAGAATTGTCAGAAGGACTAGGTGAAGATAGCCTTTTGTTTTTTGAGGAGTATGCCGCCTGTGACTCCCTGGTGAAGATGAATGCTGCATTCACTACGGAAGATATTGTAGAGAGTTTATTACCTGAAGAAGACGAAGACGAGAAAGATTCAACCCGCGTCATGATAAAGCGCCAAAAATATATGCCAAAGAGGCACTAATCGGCCTGGAAAAAGTTAAAGCCTTTGCTTCTCTGGCACAGCAGTTTGCTGGGCGGCAAACTGCTGTGCCAGAGGAAGTCCATGAGTGCTTAGACACAGTGACTCAGTTCCCAACTGCTGCAGTCCTAAGTGGGAAAGTGCAGCAGATGATTAGTGTTCTTTGCAAGGTGTTAATTAGCGGAACTTGAGCAGAGTGACAAATAAATGGGCTGATATACGATTTGACCACCCTTTTTTTTACCTAATGGCAACAAGCTGCTGCACACTTATTTCAGTTGAGTGAACTTTCACTTTAACAAACTTTTCCCTGGGGTCCCTTGAAGTTTGTTCAAGTGAAGTTTCACTGTACTTAATTGAACAGCATAACAGTATCCAACCTGTAATGTGGTCAGGCAAAATGAAATCCATAACATGACAAGACTGGAAACAAAACTAACATGATGGCTAGTAAAACCTAATTAATTCAGAGTTCAAAAGAACCGACAGAAATGCCCAGGTTATTCGAAGGTTGATTTATAAAATACCATGCCCCCCCCCCCCAGAAAAAAACTACCGAAAATGCGGTAGTCTTATGAGGCGGCTCTGTCGTGCAAACACCTGTAATCCCGTGACAAGCACAGAGTTTCAGCGTGCTGGAAGACATCGGGAACGTAAGCGAGATGGGAACGCACCTTGACGCCGGAATGGCGAGACTGCTTCTAAAAAAAAAAAAAAAAAAGACGAGCGATGCATCAGTCAGCGTCTGAAAGCGGCACGGTGCTGAGATTGGACTACTGGCGAATGCGTGGGGCCGACAGTTGCCATTGCCACGGGCGAGTGGCCAAGCTCAGAAACCAAAACTACGCGGCCAGGTTATTTTTTTGACCTAGTGACAGGGGCCCTCCGAACATTGTCACGCCTGCCGTTAGGCCCACTTAAGAGGTGCATGGGTTACAGTGCACCATGCAATACACAGGGTTTTTACAGGATCGCTTGCCCTTTTGTGACACCTCGACTCGCCCCTTCGGGAGCCTCACGCGAAATTCCGCAAGTAGGCTTTCCTGCATAGCGTAGTTGACCTAGACAAGATGTCGGTGGTCAGTCACGCTCGGAGAGTTCAGGTGACAGAACGAATGCCATGGGTGTGGGCATTAATTAGATAACGTATTACGGAAGGATAAAAAAATAAACGCGCTTTCGCACTGCAATTGTTAGAAGTGGGTCGTCCCCTATGTTGTTCGCAGAACGTGTGGTATGTGGGAAAGCCCACTTGCAGAATTGTGCACAAGGTCAAGCCTAGCGTCATCGGAATGCGATCGGTCCACGTGATAAACGATGGAGAAGAAAGAGAACAAGGCCTTTATATTGTTTTCCTGGAACTTTAAACTCTATATTCAGATAATTTGTCCATATATCCAGGTATTGCGATTTTGTCACAATCAAATTTACGAAAGTCGGCGCGGTATACGATCGCTGCCAAGTATTCGGGAATTCACGAATATCATTTCTCGTATACGAATATGAACCGAATATGAAACATTTGATTCGTTTCGAAATTAGGATATTTGCACACCCCTAATTAAAATGAATGTATAATTGATTTCCACAAGGCCTTCGACAGTGAAGTGCACGGAAAAGCAGGCCAGGCGAACGCCACCTCACTCTACCGCAGGCCACGTCGCTCTGATCCGTTGTCCAAGGCATCATTACTGTCGCTTGAGTGCCATACCTTCGAAGGGGCTTGATCTTAACTCAGAATCGCGTGACGTTTGCCAGTAAACTGATCTAGCAACCTGTTACTAAATGTGGTTAATTTGTGCTGGTCGTTAGGCACATGTCCTATCATCCATACTTTCACTGTCCGTTGCCGTGGTGGCTCAGTGGTTATGGCGTTTGGCTGCTGACCCGAAAGACATGGATTCGATCCCGGCCACAGTGGTTGAATTTCGACGGAGGCGAAATTCTAGAGGCCCGTGTACTGTGCAATGTCAGTGCATGTTAAAGAACCCCAGGTGATCGAAATTTCCGGAGCTCTCACTACGGCGTCCCCATAGCCTGAGTCGCTTTGGGATGTAATACCCCCATAAACCGTACTTTCACTGCATTATGCATTGAAGGATTTCTCGGGACTGCGCTAATTCATCATAAACGGGCGTGTCACAGCATAACGAAAGGGCTGCATGATTGGGGCTCTGCTGTAGTCTGAAAAAATTTACACAAAAATACCGTTCCCGTGTAAGGGCCATACCCCATCAAAGCCGCGAATAAAATGTGTGACCCTTACACGAGTATATACGGTACTTCATTTTGGCTACTGTTTAGGTTGGATTTTTTCATTGCGAGGATGGGTCAAGTTCAGCATTTTGAGTTGTCAGGAGCACTGTTGTTCTGCTGCTTTTGTTCTGTTGTGGCATAACTTGTCTGCCTTGTAAAGAAGATGAGATGGACAGAACAGCTTTATGGGAAGTGGTTACCATATACATTTAAACATCATTAATTCGGACTGCCACTGGAGTTCTGCCAAACAGCCATATTAGTCTATGGCGTCGGAAGCTTGTTTATTTCACCCTGTGTGCTGGCATCAGTCAATTTGGATGGCCCCCGATGGTGCGCTATGTCGAGGTATAACGTGCTTGACATGTTATCATCCAGATGTTTGTCCACCTGGCTACATCGTTCCCCATGCATCATCTGACGTGCGCTCAAAGGCAGGCATGTTGACGGTTGGCAGGCTCCCGTCAGTAGACTGTCATCTTGTAGTAGTTTTGTTTTCAGAGCTTTGCCACCCATGCATGGTGATGGAGGCTATTGGTTGCGTATATCTGCCAGCCATCTGAACTGCACCCTGCTTGGAAAGGTGAATTCTTAGTTGCTGATCTTTTTTATGGCGGGAGCCTTTATATGGAGCCCACCTCGAGCTGTCGCGTGGATGAAGCTCGTCCAAGGCCAGTGATCAAAGTGGCCAGATGAGATAATGAATGGAGGGGCGCCAATGGGAGGAAGAAGGAAGGAAGTAGGAGGAGAAAATGTTGCCGACTGAGGAATTGAAAGGGGTAAAAAATTGACAGGACTGTTAACACGGTGTAACGAGAGACTCAACAACAGCCGGTAAGGTATTTATATTTTAAGATAAGTTTAAATAGAGAATATAAGTATGACTTGATATATATATGTAGTTCTAGAGCACTCTTCAGTTTCCCCACATACTCGCTTTTCCACTAGGTCGCCTCTGCAGTCTGCCGGTCTAGGCGCGACTGATGACCCTGTCCTCGGGCGGCACATTGGGCAGCAGCTGCTGCAGATGGACCAAGCTACATTCTTCCATTCTTGCCATATTCTCCCTCTTCCTTCAGTGGTAACCACCATCCACATGGTTCCCATTGTGACCATCCTATGAACGTGCATTCCTATGCTCTCCTGATGCCCTCCCCTCAGACACCCTCCGGTTAAGCTCTCGCCACCACCTCCTCTTTCCCTCCGGTTACTGCCTTCCAGTTATTGCGTTATTGCCATGCCTTCCTCCTTCCATGGTAACCCTCTTCCTCTTTCAAGGTGGTTCCCATGGCCGGTCATGCCTTCTTACGCTCTTGCCATACCCTCCTCCTTCCGGTTGCTTTGCCCACCACTGCAGTGCTAATTTCAGCAACCTTGCACTTCCTGCCACCGAACGCTACGTCGGTGGTTCAACCCTTGGACGAACAGATAATCCGCATAGTGAAGGTTGATTGTAGGGTTGGTTGAACGGCTCCTGCAGAACCCGAGGACTAGAAGGTGCCTAAAAATCGACCTCTTAGGCACCCTGTCTACGCTGAGTGCTTTGTGGAATTATGTCAAAAACAAAACTATGCAGCACTGCTTCTGACATTCCGGTGTCTGCTTCCCCCGGAGAAGACGGAGCGAATGCTTTGTCGGATGAGTTTGACGAAGCCTTCAAGGGGGTTGATGATATGTGGAACCAGTGATGATATGTGGAACCAGTTGCCTGAATTTCGTGGTACTATGTGATCGGGCAGCCGTGCGTGACTTTGCCTCTGCGGACAACCACATTGAGGCCGCGGGAGAGCTTGCGAACAGACATCATTGCTGACTTTGCGGATAACCAGGGCACCATTGATGTGAATTGTGACGAGGTCTTAAAAGAACATGTGCCTATGTGTTCCATGTGTTCAGCATAGTTTGTTGATACACTGCGCATTGATAAAAGGCTGCAGTCTCAGCTTTTCAGAGACCATCGATAACATTGAAAAATGTTTTCGCCAAGGCAATGAAAAACCATAATAAATTCACTACTATTTCGCTTGGTATGTGCGCACAGTAAGTGGCTATCGTAGAAATTTTTTTTTTCACCTCAATTTGTTTGTGTGCTGTTAAATTTACTGCTACTTTTATATAAATTTAGACGTTATATCGAACTTGTAGGCATTATTTTGTGAGGTCAGTATATGTGGGGTTGACTGTATGACCCTAGTTTCATAAATACTGTTAGAAAGAAAAGACTGGAAATGTGCCTATACAAAGAAAAACATTTGGCACATTGAAAGAAAAAAATTTTTGAGACCTTGTTGAATGTCTAGAAGTACCATGTGCATTTTGTCATCTTTGCTGCCGCAGAGGATTTGAGCTCGTACTTTAATTTTTTAGGGACGGAAAGTTGTAACCTTTTTTCTCACGGTGGACAAGAAACTTGCCCATGCCATTTATAAGGAAGTGGATGGGGCCCTGCCATCCATGACAAGGTTGGTAAAAGCTGCTGCATGTTTGGTATCAATTGCATGGTTTTGTATTTTGTGTCTGGCTGTCAGGCCTCCCATTCACATGTGAACTGCTGTGACTGAGGAGCTGCCATACTTGAGCCAGATTTGGTGGCTTTGTTTTGGTTTTGCTGTCATTTTTTTCAAGCAATTTACTATCAAATAGCACTTATCTTTACATGTGTATGTGTTGCAGTGTCCACCAACACATAATATTGCTTTGCCAGAAGCTGCCTACCCATACTAGCACACATGTTTGCGATGACAGGCTACTTTAAATCATGGTGGAAGAAAAAAAGGTGCCTTGACAGCGTGGCTGGGCTTTGGTGAGAGAGCTGCCACTTAGTGTGACCTTTAATGAGCGCTGCCGCTAGGGGTAGCACGTGTTCAGGGGCCTACCCTCTCCGCAGATTCTGCTGGTGTTGTTATGGAGCAGTGGCACATGCAATGAAAATTTGCAACCTCAGTCAGCATTTAAAGACCCCAACCTTAATATATGTCTGTTTTTTTATTTACCTGATTAATTCTGAGCAGGTAGAGGCTTTCATGTCCAAATACTTCCATTTCCGATCATGGAGAGGCGCATCTCTCAACACCTCGAAGCGGGTACCAGAGGCACACACAATAACTTGTTGCTTTGCCTGGCCTATTAAAGAGCCATTTCATGACATCATGCTGCTAATAGCAATGCCTGAGTGGGTGACTGGCAGCTCGGCTTACAGGTGTACGATGCTGGGCAGGACTGTCTCGTGCGTTCCCTCCGACTACGACTGCAGAGATGTGCTTTGATCTGCTGTTCTGAATCTTTTATGCATTTAGGTACTGCGAAAAATGCATAATTTTGCATTAATATGGGCTAGAAGCACTTTGTACCTGGCTGCGATTGCTTTTGAGCACTCCCATAGACAGATTCCCCCTTAGCGACTGTGTTCGCCTGACTGTAAGTGCGAAAAGCATTTTGACAGTGGTTACTCCAGTTGAACTAGTTTTTTTGAAAACATGCTGCAAAACTTGACGTATACAACCTCACCACTGCTGAACTGCTTGCATCGTGTTCAATTTGCATGCAGTAAGCACAGAGTGGATCTAACAGCACATCTTCTAAAATAATATGTTGCTATGAGGATGTGACCATTCGGCAAACAAAAAAGATCTGTTACTCGCGAAGCTGACAGTTGAGGTGTCAAGTGTGAAAAGTGATCTAGGTTCAGACAGCTGACTTTCTAGTGATCAAATGGTGGCCCATTTCGTGCGGTTTTTACGAGGCTTTACATTTCTAGCAGTGTATGAAGCGTACTACGTCCAAGCCGGACACTTTCCGGCGCTTGTCCGGCGCTCTGGCCGACGGCAGAGCGCACGCTTCCTACGGTTCGCATGTGTGCTGTTGGATGGCCAGCGGCCTCCCCTTGTTTTCCTGTGTTTCCGAGTGGACAGCTCCAACAAGGCGGCAGAAAACGTGAGAACTTGCGATGGTCCCAAATGAACTCTTCTTCCCTCCGCATCTCCTTCATGGAAGCGTCCATTTCTGCCGCAGGGGGTGCACGCACGCGATGCAGGCGGCGCAGCTTTGGGAGAAAGGGAAATAGTTTCGCGCCTTTTCGCGATCTGCCGACGGTAGCAAAGCAACGAATTCTGTCTGTCTGTACTTAGCTGCGCCGTTTTGAACCGACTTAGTTTTAATGACTGCTGTGGTGCCGCAGGCAAGCTGTGTGCGACGTGTCAAGCATGACGGCCTTCGAGTGCATTTTCGTTCAGGGCTGGATGAATGCCAAACATTGCGAGTTTGCAGCCTGGATTAGGCCCGTCGAAAGTAACTCGAATGCAGCGTACTGTGTGCTGTGCAGAAACCAGTTTTCGCTCAGCAACATGGGAAGAAGAGCGGTGACAAGTCACGCTGAAAGTAAGAAGCACCGACTGGCCAATACCGGAGCCGGGACACCCTCTGCAGCCTCATTTTTAACACCGCCGGCCACCGTTGTGACCAATGCCGGGACACCCTCTGTAGCCTCATTTTTGACACCGCCGACCACCGTTGTGACCAATGCCGGGCCAGTGCCGTCAGTTTCTGCGCATCCTTCAAGTGCTTCAACTACTGCGACGGACGTCCAACTCGATCGTACAGCTAAGGATATCTTTCAGCGTGACTTAGAGATCATAAATGCTGAAGTGATGTGGTGCCTCAACGCAGTTATGACGCATACATCACTCCGTGCTGCCGTGGCATCGGCTTCTCTGTTTCCTTCGATGCTCCCATCATCAGCTACAGCCAAGAAAATGCAGCTTGGCAAAGCAGGATGTACTATTGTCTATGGCCTCGCACCTTTCTTCAAGGAGAACCTCATTTCGGAAGTAAGCCAAGCGTCCCACCTCGTTGTGGCGTTTGACGAATTGTTAAACGAAGCTGCACAAAAAGAGCAAATGGACGTGTTGGTTCGCTTTTGGTTGGATGCAGAGCAGAGCGTGAAAACGCGCTATTTGACGTCATGTTTTTTGGGGCGCACGCGAGCGGAAGAATTGGTGTCCGCTTTTAAAACTTCCACAGATGGACTCTCCCGATCAAAAATCCTTCAGATTTCAATGGATGGGCCAAATGTAAATATAAAATTTCTCCGTGAGATCAAAGAAGCACCTTGTGAATCCAGCGACGGTCGTCGTATTCTTGAAATTGGCAGCTGTGGCCTTCATGTTGTGAACGGTGCTTTCAAAACTGGACATGCGGTAGCAGGTTGGCAACTCCTGGAATTTCTTCATGCTTTGTACAACTTATTCGAATGTGTACCTGCCCGATGCGCTGAATACGCACGCATAACTGGGAGCAACATTTACCCTATGAGTTTTTCGCTGTGCGGTGTGTTGAAAATGTTCGTGTAATTTCAAGAGCTATTGAGATTTTGCCGTACATAAAAGTGTACGTCGAGTCGTGTCGAAACAAGAACAACCGACCGACCAGCTCCAGTTGCTGTGTGGTTGAAACAGCCATTCGCGATCCTCTGCTGTCTGCAAAGCTAACATTTATGCTTGGCATCGCGGAGGAACTGCAGCCGTTCCTGGCTCAGTTCCAGACCGATTCGCCTATGCTTCCATTTCTTGGCGCATCATTGGAGAACCTTCTACGATCATTAATGAGCAGAATAGTAAAGAAGTAATAATGGCGGCGGACAGTCAGTTGAAGTTGATCAAGGTGGACATGGACCTTACTGTGAACGTAGTTGCGACGCTCAAGGTTGACCTTGGGTTTGCTACGAAGAATGCGCTCCGAAAGGCCTCGAAACTTTCAGATTCGGCTATCCTAGGGTTCAGAAGGGACTGCACCACTTTCGTGAAGAACTGCGCCAAAAAGATCGCGGAGATGTCGCCGTTGAGGTTCTAGCTAGCGAGGGGATCGTCATCTCTGGATCCCGCGCGCTGATTCCCGATCTCAGGGAACGGCGTCTAAATGATGCACTTGAAGTTCTAACGGAGCACCAATGGATGACAGGAACAGAAGCTGACCGGGCGATGCGGTCCTACAAGCATGTATGCTCCCTAGCCTCGACGCAAGCAACATTGAAAAATTTCAATAGGAGCACGCATCGGCTGGATGCTCTTTGGGCAGGCATCTGTGGTTCGAACAAAGAACTGTTAAAACTTGTGAAGGTGATTTTGTCTCTTTCACTCAGAAATGCGTCTGTCGAATGAGGATTTTCTATTAACAAGGAACGCCTTGTTGAAAATCAGAAGGAGCTATCTTTGGTCACTTAGCGAACCGTGTACGACGCTGTAATGTCGGCAGGAGGAGTTGCCAACATTCAGCTGACCAAGAGGGTGCTCCAAATGGTCTGTGGGTGAACGCACGGTGGAAAGAGGAGCTGGAGAGGACGAGAGCAGAAAGGGCCGATGCACTGAGGAAGGAACGGGAAAGGAAGCGTGCTGCCACTTCTGTGAAAGAGCTTGAGCTGAAAAGACTAAAGTGTTGGCGGACGCCAAGATGCAAGTGTCCCTCATGCAAACGAAAATAAACTCTCTAAAGCAGTGAAACAACACTGAAGCGTTGTGCACGAACTTGAGGTTGACTTTCCAGTGTTACTTTGAGGTTTGTCCCTCTCTCATTTCAGCAAACTAAGGTTTTTGTAATCTGCAGTTAGTCTGAATAGACTTGCTGAGGGAGAATCGCTCTTGTGACGCTAAAGTTCAGGCCTCACACCATTGCGGTTACTATCAGTAGATTGAAATATTTCACATTTGAAAATATTTGTTTCCGCATGCATCTTCCTTTTAGTTCATATTTGAAAATGTTCAATTCGATTCGCAGTTTGTTTTAGCATTTTTTTTCGAAGATATTGGATTTGTTATGCATTTTGCTAATCTCTACCTTTTTTTTTTAAAATGAAATAAATACTACTGCTTACTATTCAAATAGGATTACATCGTTTTTATTTTTTAATGTGCTTACTGGAGAGTGATACCATCAGGCGGCTTTGTGTCAGCTTGTTTTCACATAAAACAAAGTACTGTGTCACTCAGGGAATTTTACAAATGCGCTCAGGGAAAACCTGGAAAACTCGGGGAATTTGGAAACGTCAACTTAGTAGACACTCTGCTATGGTGAGGTACGCGATCAAACGCTTTAGAAAACTCTAAAAAAACTGTGTCAACTTGGAAACCCAGATCTAGCAAAGAATGTAATTCATTAATAAAACCTGCTGGTTGTGTTTCACACAAATAGCTTTTGTGAAAACCGTGCTGACAGTTAAAAATTGTTATGTTCTTCGAGATAATTAATGATAGTATATAGAACATGTTCCAAAAGTTTGCAGACAATGCTTGTTAAGGAGATTTGACAATAATTGAGGGGAGAAGTGCGATCACCGGTTGCACCCCATATGTGCGTAATGATGTTTCAGTGCAGTGCAGAGCGCGGTTTCCTTGGTTGCGATAGAAGCAGATATTCGTGGTGCTTCACTTAAGGAACTCTTCATTGGACTCTCCACCTGACAAAGGGTACTGTGCGCGAAATTTAGCAATGTTCACGTAAATTTGCTCCATGTAGGCCACCCATCAATAGCGGCAGGGTGTCTGAGAGGATGGCTGTACAAAGTGAAGCTAGCAGTTGTTTCAACACCTAGGGTGTGGGAAGAGTGGTTGGGGGCTTCGTATTGTCACGTGGTGGTGACGTTGAAGAACACAGTAGCAATACTGTGAAAGACAAAACTAACTTTTATTGGGCGAACCTGTGCCCGCAAAAAGAGGCTACACTTACAGCACAACGGTAGCGGCGAACACGGTCGGCGATCGTCGAAAATCTGGTCTGCGGGTCAAGCGTGTCGGCTGTTATATAGCAGTTGTCGAATGTTCCAGACTAATCGTTGGGACCCGCGTGCCTTCCACAAAGTTCTACACCATTCGCGTCAGGCGATGAAATCAGATAACATAAGGCTCGGCTACAACAGACAGCGAATAGAAGCATCGATGACTTGCCAGAAACTTCGGATAGATGCGGCGCATCCCGCGCTGTGCGATAACACTTGTTAGGCGGGGAAACATGGTCGCCCGATAAAGATAAGTACACGTGTCAGTATTAACTCTTTGCCTCTCTCCATCCTGTCCTTCCACAGCCCAGTGCCGATTAATTATGTTGGCACCTCTCTGTTACAAGCTCTGTGGCAGCATAGGGATAGTGACTGATTGCTCAGCACCAACGTAACAGTTAGAGCCGCTCTGTTCCAAGCGGCTTTAAAGGACTATTGGCACCAAATTTTTGCTTGCGTGTTTTCTCCATTCAAAGGATGCTTCAGGCATCAGAATGCATGTATAATGCATGTATAACCGCTAAATAATCTATAATTTATTTTCTTCTTGATGCTGTTTTGGTTTGATCAACCAGATGATGGCTGTGACGTGTAGTTTACACTTGGGTCACGTGAGGTACGAAAAAAACAGCAGTATAACTGCTATGCCATTTTTTGTCATTCCAGCTCTTGGAACAGGCCAGTTTAAGCATTGTAGTGAACGAAAACTATGTATTGACATTTATATTGCAGTTTTTTCGTGGCTCACATGACTTAAAGGCCAACTACATGTCATAGCCATCGTTCAGTTGATGAAACCGATACAGCATAAGAAGAATTTAAATTATAAATTATTTTGTAGTCGTAGGTGAACACCACACAGTGAACCATGTATTCGAGTGTCCATTGCATCATTTGAAAGAAGAAAATACGAAACTAACATTCGGTGTCTATAAACCTTTAATGCACATTTTACATGTTGGGCCAACAGATTTGACATTACTCCAAATTAACTGGAGGCACGAATGTCAATTACTGTGAGCCAACTTACTTGTGTACATGTGTGAACAGAGAGGATAAATGTTTCATGTTACCCAGGTGAACTTTGAAAGGTAGGAAGGTAGCCTCTATGAATACAAGAGCTTTTATTGACAATCAGTGGGTAGTACTGAAGCGAAAGGGACTATGTAAACAGCAAGATAGGCAACAGATGAAAGAAGTTAAAAAAAGAAAACTCGAACAAAGGTGCACATTTCGTGGCTCACATAATGCCTGCAGCAGTTGTGCCCCACTTTTAGTGCAACTTTTGATACATGCATGGAGGAAAAAAGACTGCATCTCTGTATGAAGACTTCTTGAGCTCGTGTCTCTGATGGCTTTCTTCAGTGTAGTAATTTGGGCATCTGCCTCTCATGCGGTAGTTGTGGGCTTCGATCCTCAGTGGGTACAAGCTTTCCCCTGGCCTGGTGCTCTTGTGAAATGCTTGGGAATTGACCCCATCTTGTTTAAAGAAAAATTCTTGTGCCATTAAAGTGCATCATCTTCAGAGGGCTCTTCAGACAAGTATATGTGGTGTCATCCCCTTCTTTGTGATTTGTCATTTACCTCTTCCTAAAAGTGGGTAGCTGTTGCAACCAGTGCTTCATTATGCGTGTGCAAATTTTTTGTTTCAGTGTTTTCATACAGGTGTTGGCCCAGATCTACTTATCTGCATGGAAAGCAGTGGCTGGCACGGAACAGGCGACGGTGAGATGTTGTTTTTGCACGCTGAGCACTGCTGTGTAACTTAATTATGCAATGCACTTAGCTCTGATGCTTTATGCCAAAGCATGCCTCAAGGTTTGCTCCGTGAAACTTGAAAAGAGTCAACTGACGGGCTAGTTGGTTTTTCATGGTGTTTTACCGGTGTGTTTTTTTTGTCCACGTTCCTTCTTCCGCGTCTTCTTGCGCTGGTAAAACACCATCCGTGAAACTGCTTTTCAAACTTGCATATCTGTGCCACACTAGCTCAGTTGGTATCATTTGGGCTGCATGAATTGGGAATCTCGAATGTGAATTGAATACTGATCAGTTTAATAATTGTAACTGTGAATGGTTAGTCACGTGAACAGAGCCACGTAGATGATTGCTTCATCTGTGGCATGGCATTGTGCCAATGTAGCCTGCACTGAACGACATTTTCTTTTTTTCGTCTTCTGTGAAAACTTGCTACCCAGCACCCACCTGCGGTCTTCCTGTCAGGCACGTTTAGAGCCTTGCATGTTGTAGTTGTACCACCCAGAGCAGGCTTGCTGCTATACGTAGCTCCGGGCTATGCTTTCTCAGGATAAAACTAGTAGAGTTGAAAACCAGTTGTTCCCAGTGTGCTGTCAGAGGCGTTGGTGAGGCACATTGCAGTGGAAAACGGGAATTTGCGGTCAAGATAAAGTGCCACTTGTATGTGGTTGCTCATGTGGATGTTGCAAAGCTACAGAGGTTCCAGGAAGCTGTTGGATATTACCGACACCATATGCAGATCGTGACACAGCACTGGGACAGGGGTGTGTTCAGTGGTGCTCATTTTCCACTCCTGTGTCACAAAAGGAGGGGACATTAAGTATCTTGGTATGTGAAGTGTGTGGCATTGCAACATTTCACCACGGCTGCTGGAATTGCGGTCCCAGGATTAGTTCTCAGTGCGTCAAGAAATTGGTTGTGCAGGTTGTTTCATGTCTTCAAGCAGCAATCATGGCGTGGGAAATTTTGCATCTCTTGTAATAGTATTACTGCGTTATAGTGCTGGAAGGTGCAGATGTCACAGAGAGAAAGTGGCTAATGCTTTGTCTACAGTGCAATCCACTTATAACGATAGTCTAACCTCGTTTTAACGAAGTAGCATCGGGACCGTAAATTAGTTTGTTATATTCAATATTTGTTGTAACAGTAGACATAAATATCGGCTCTGACAAATCTGCAATTTGGCTTGCACAAATCTTCTAGATACTAAAATGCATTATTCTTGGCTTCAAACCCACTGTAAACGAGGTAATCGTTACCTGTCTCCTTGTGGCATTTCAAACAAAATATACCAGAATATGGGAAAGTCGAATTGCAACAGAACAAAGTTTGTTTGACAAAACAAGTCTGCGTTCGTTTTATTTGAAGAAGGATGTGATCTTCGTCTGGTGGCTTTTCACAGCACTGAGCAAAATGAAGTTTTCCACAGTGTCCACGCACAAGAAGGCCTTTTCTACTTCCGTAGTTTTGGTCGTCGGGAATTTTTCTAAATAGCCTCTCAGCCTCCTGGCCATGTCCGTGTCGTCCGCACTGCTTATCGGTGGTTCATCACATTCACCGTCACCTTCACTGTGGCTGCTGCTGTTATCCTCAGGCAACATAACGCGATCCACAGTTTCTTGATTCATTAGCTCGGGTGCCGCGACCAAGTTCTCATCAGCCAAAACGACATCTTTAAATGTGATGCCTGGGAGTGCCAGTCGATACTATGTTTTATCCAGCTCTACCAGGTCTTTGGGCTGAACTTTGTTTTTGACGGCAGGCAAAACAAAACCAGCATCTGTGTAGCAGTTCCTTATTGTAGACCGCCTCACCTCATTCCATGACCCGTACAACATTTCGAGCGTTGTCTTGATGTTGATGGTTGTTGATCTGCATCAATCGATGTCAAAAGCCAGTTTCATCACTAAACGCTTCAGGTAGTTGCACTTGTGTGAACGGATAATGCCCTTGTCCAATGGCTGCAAAGCAGAAGTTGCATTTGGTGGCAGAAACACGAGACAAACCGCCTTCAGCATGATCGAGACTTTGTGCGCCTAACAGTTGTCCAGGACCAACAGGACCTTCCTGTGCTACCTCTCCATGTCTTGGTCGAAAGCTTTGCGCCACTACTCTGAAAGCTTAGACGTCATCTAGGCTTTTAAATTCCGGACGCCTTTCAGGCACCTCGGACGTGCAGACTTATACCCCTGTCACGCGGCCAGTTTCAATGGCCATTGAGTCGAGGGCCTTCGAAATTCTCAATCGCCATCGAACTTTAATGAGTTGTGTCGCTGCTACACGGCAAATCTCAATGGCCATTGAAATGGTTCTCGTGTCTTACGCCAAGCTTGTGTGGTGCCACAATCGCTACTTTGGATTTTGCAAAAATAAAAATATTTGATAAATGTATACTAAATTCTTAAATACATGCACTCGCACATGTCGTTTAAAACCTTTTTAATTGCACGTACGCGACGGACCGATGCAGACACTGCTGTAGCCACTCTAATACAAGACGAGCCAAAACCAAGCCAGTCCAACTGCGTCGGAGCGCTGCTTCGTCAGGCTTAACACCTGGGAAATCGCCTTGATAGCTGAAAAACAAAAGCTATTTTTCTCTTGAAACTTTATGCGAAGGTAAGAATGGGCAAATCGAAGGCGAAAGAACAGTTTAGAACACGATATTGCTTTGAGGGATTAGCGGTGAACCTGGTACCGCTGTGAAGCGGGCGGGCAGGTCGCTGCCATGTTGTCAACGCTAAGTATGCAAGCAACGCAAAGACCGCAAAGCAAAATTAATGCGCTTAAAACCAGTCTGATACAATTTTATAATTATTTTACGCACTGCTCACTATAAAGTTTAGGCGAATAATGTTTGTTCATGCTTTCGTACCGTGAATTTATCGTGTAAGAAAGTGCGCTTGGCACCGCTCGAAGCAACGCTAGCAACCTTGGGCAGCGCTCGAAGGCCCTCGAAATCTCGATGGAGTTCCGCGCTGCTTTGTTGACTCGATAGACTATTGACTAGATGGCCTTTGAAACTGCCAGTGTAGCAGCGCTCAATCGCCTTTGAGTCGATAGACTATCGGTTCGAGGGCCCTCGAAATGCCTGTGTAACAGGGGTATTACTGATGACGGTGAGCTGTCTTGATGACAGTGAGCCGTCTTTTGTCAAAGCCATTCATGTTCATGGCAATGACAACTGTCACCCGGTCTTTGTTCTTTTTGCCTCCATGGCAGTTTCATTCTTTACTGCCAGTGACTGCTCTGGCAACAGCTTGAAAAACGCACCGGTTTCGTCAACGTTGTACATGTTGCATTCTTCGTATTCCTGGAGCAGAGGCCAAAAGTTCTCTAGCCACTTCTCACATGTCTCCACGTCGACAGCAGACCCTTCGCCGGACAGCGTGTGCCACGCGATCTCGTGCCTTTCTTTAAAACGTTGCAGCCAACCGCTGCTTGCACGAAAATCGTCATGCCCCAGTGCGCAGGCCAGGCTGTTCGCCTTGGTTTGAAGAACTGCTTCTGATGCTGGCAAGTTTCGTGGCCTTATGTCTTTAAACCATGAAAGCAAAGCTGCTTCCACATCTGGGTGATGGCAAGGCCTAACTCACGGTCAGCTTTTATGGAGTCCTCGGTGTTGCCCTCAATCTTCTTTCTTGCGGCCAAAATGGTGGAAAAGGTACTTGGGGGAACGCTGAATTCTGATCCAACATCCTTTTTCTTGCGGCCACTGTCCAGAGCTCTCAATATCTCCAGCTTTGTCTTGAGCGAGATAGCCTTCCTATTCATTGCCGTTTCGACCGCTGCAAGAGAGGAGACTGTGGTGATGCCGGCTTGCCACTGCCTCGCAGTTGCCAGTGTTGCTGCACTTGCCTTCATCGCTTGACAAGTGGCGCCGCCCTTCGGCCCTTTGTCGTCACACGAGCTGCGAGTTTTTGCGCTCTGTTCATAAATGTCGCGACCGGTCAAACGCGAAGTTTTTATGCCAGACGGCCAAACTCTCTGCAACCTTTTCAAACGATAAAAAAAAGTGTGGTTGTGAGTTGGCTTTTAATATTTATTCGGCCTTTTTTATGCTACCTTTCGAGCTTTGAGCCTCGCGTAAACCAAATATTTCTTCATACTGATATCATGGTGGATCTGACGTCTTCGGTTTCGTTATAAAAGAATAAATGCCGCAAAAATGAAGCATGACCAACCAGAGTTCATATTTAGTTTTCGGTAACCGATAATTCGCTATGTCAGTGTTCGTAATAACGAGGTTCAGCTGTGCTGAGAGAATCGAAAAGTCCATCGTTATAACCAATTATCGTTATATCTGGACTGGCAAAAAAGAATTAAAAGAACAGCAAAAAGAATGCACCCACGTATTCCCCCATGCATGTAGCCACCGCCACCCGCGCTCCTGTCAAAGGCGCACAGTGTCTTGGCACTCTGCCAAGTTCGCCCAGTGAGCCACCCCTGCTGGAGATCCCATAATAAGATAAATGCCCTGGTGGGGCAGCATCTTCATGTGCTGCCAATGTTGGTGCTATGGACAGAGCGAAACTGTGAAATGTGCTAAGAAAAAGTGAAGGCTAAAAAAAAAATGTAATTTCTCAATGACAAAAGGGGGGGTGGGGGGTTCAGAGATATTGCCTTGCGCTTGGTCGCTGCTATTTTTGCCCAGTTCACAAACGCACAAACGTGCAGAAACAGCGGAAACTATGTTTGTTTGAGAAAGCTTTGCACGGCCAAGCAAGCTCTTCCCTCCTACCTCTGGCAATTGCGACAGTGATAGTGTTATTTCCCAAGGCCCTACGCAATGCCCTGCCCTCTCGCGCTTATCGCCACGCCGGCCGGTTTGCAGAGTTTTCACATTATTCTCTTCAAAGTATTTTATTTTTTATCAAACTTTCAGAGAACTTTTGGTGGCAAGCACCTTCCGGGCGGCCAGAATCCTGTTGTTGTATCCGTTATTTTGCCGATAATTTTATCATTATGTTCGGTTTATTTTTGCACAGGAGCAATGGGGGAATTGATATATCTAAAGAATTTGATATAAGTGATATGTCGTTATATCTGCTATCATTATCAGTGGATTACACTGTATTGATGGTGACGAAATAGTCTGACATTTGCTTGTTGTGCCGCAGCTGTGGCCTAGTCGTTTGAACATCCGCCGCGCATGCGGGAGGTGCGGGGTTCGATCCCCAGCGTCGCCAGGTACCCACCGGTGATACGATGAGTACAAGCTGTCCCCTGTTCTGCTGCTCAGCTTCTTTAGGGGTGAATGCTTGGGAAATGGGTCTTTGACCCCACCTTGAGTAGACGAAAAGCACCGTGTGCCATGACACTCTTTGGCCAGAGAGAGATGCCCTTGCACCATAAAAATTCATCACATTTGCTTGTTTCCAGCTGGGCACAAGCAGACTGGGTTTAAGGCAAAAGGAACTGTCTGAACACAGTTCTAATGGCCATATTACAATGGTGTCAAAATGCAAACCCTCTCAAGTATGGAGCTCTTGGGGATAAAAATCAGTACGGATGGATGGATAAGGCTGAACCCTTTAAATCGGGCGGTGGCTCAGGTCACCCAGCCACCTAGCCTAGTATGGAGCTCTCTGTAACGCCATCTGCCATGGGACTGTCAGAGCTCTGCTTCAGCCACCTGCTCGTCTCCTCAGTGGTGCTGAGCTGCTGAAGTTCTCCTTGCCCGCGCTCCTCCTTAGCCGGCCCGTTGCGGTCACATCCAAGGAGGGAAGGCTAGCAGAGACAGCTTTAGCTGTACTGTTGCATGGTCCTCTCGAAGGCCCTCTGTCGACTATTGAGTGCTGCTGCAGGGCGGCTCTGATGGTTATTGAGTCATTAGTCTACAGAGTTAACGGAACACTTCGGAACTTTATTGAGACTTCGAGGACCTTCGAATGGCCGCTGCGTGCACTCTTGGACACAAAGTGCTCACAGCAACATGCTGGGGAATAAAATTAGAACAGTATTATCTTTGAAAAACATAGAACTTCAAGATATACCAACTTATTTTGCAGAGAAGAGACAGCCCGGGTGATAAAACACTTAATACCATTGTAATACCATTGTTGCCAGCGGTACAAAAACAACCAACACCAGCTACCTCAGAAGTGCATGAATGCTACAACAGCTTGTCGAAGACAGTGAAGTTGATTATTACAGTGAAGTGAGTGATTAATGCTACTGTAATGAATAAATATTTTGTTTTTAACCGTTTCAGGTTAAACTTATTGATTGATTGCTAGCATACCTTCAAAATTATTGGGGGCGATGGTGGCGCCACACCACCTTGGTGTCAGATGATGGAACCTCTTGACAGCAGTTGAGTATGCCGTGTAGCAGCGGCACAACTGCTTCAAGTTAGATAGCAGTTGAGAATCTTGAAGGCTTTTGAATCGATAGCCTTTGAAAATGTCCATTTGACAGGGGTATTAATTTTAAGATTACATTATTGCTGCTGTGCATAGTGAGATAATGGTTCTGTACCCGATGCTAGCTTCTCTCGTTTGGCTGGCATTACAGGCTCTGGAAGAAGACATGCAGGAAGTAATGTACTGGTATGTGAATGGAGACCTTGAGGAGGCCCACCATGAAAAGTTGTTCAAGGTGAGTTCTGAATGTCCAAGTGCGGCATGTTTTTTCTCACCTGGTCTTTCTATGCAATCCTTAGTAGCTTGAAGGATGGACCATGACATGAATTATGTTAGTTATGCTTTATGTTTGTCCTGCTTACACGAATATAACACGTTGTTTCCCTAAGTTAGCTCTTTCGCTACCGCAGAAAAATGGAGAGTACTGAGAGAAAAATTTTTTTCACAAGAAGTAACAAACCCAGTGCATGTGCAAAACATGAAATTGTAGCTTATTAGTTACACTTCTGAATGAAACAAACAGCAGAGTCATGTGGGCAAAAGTATTTTAACATTTATTAGTCAAATGTGGCAAAAACACGGAAAAAGTATATAGAAAAAACAAAAAACCGGCTGCACTAAGCCAGAATTTGATTAGAGGAAGACTGGAATATGCAAACTGTTGCACATGTTTATAGCTGTCGTTCTAGTTTCAGCTCTGAAGAAATATTATTGCACTTTCCATGGCCGGTCTAGTCAGGGGTCATGACTGTGGTGCCACTGTGAAAAGCAATCACGTGAAGATTTGAAGCAGAGGTAGACCTGAGAGGTGCTGCACATAACGTTTGATATTTGTTCATGTTTTGTTCTCTGATAGCTGAGCTTGCAGTTCCCTCTTTTTTACATTTTTTCGGTTGGTGATGGATGGATTCTAAGGAGGATTGGGGACGTGGACTTCTTCTACCTCATCATATTCGAAGATTTGTTGAATGAGCTGCTCCCTGAAAGCCATCTGATCAAATTTGGCATTTTGGGCAAGCTCTGGAACATCAGGATTGATGACGTTTCATTGGTGTGGTTCAAAAGCCAGGACACTTTCCAAGTCTTGCCAATAGATGCAGCCGCCACTGAATCCTCCAAGTCTGCTAGGTGCAAAAAAAAGCAAGCAAAGCCAAAACCAGATTTTGGGAAATTATTTTTGATGGCAGAAGGCCAGAATAGATGATTCCTGTATTCCAATAGAGATGTAGTTGCAGCAAGTCAACAGTTCCCATGTACCGTAAAAACCCGTGTATAATAACAGACCTGCATATAATACAAGGTGTTATTTGGGGATAGTAAAAACGTAAAAAAAAAGTTTTCATCTGCATATACAGTAAAAGCCCGTTAATTCGACACTGATGGGACCGCGAAAAATTGTCGAATTAACCGAATGTCGAAATATTGAATGAACTACAAAAAACATGAAATTTGCCCCAGCATGACATACCTTTATTTGGCAAAGAAGTTTGTTATCGTCATCTGCTTTTTCGGGCGAATTTGAGCAGCTACAATAGCTCTAACAGCTGCCAGATGCTCCGCGGCACGCGAACCATCCGGAATTTGTTCACAGAAGTCTTCCGGCACGGACAAGGCTTCTGCGGCTTCTTTCACCGTGCGCTTCGGCGTTTGGGGCAGGTGCTCACAATCGTCATCTTCCGACGAATCGTCGTTGTCGGCGCCTGTCACTTCTTGGATGATTTCGTCCTCGGTCAGCTGACCGGCAATGGCGACACCATCATCGATGGACACGTAATCCGCGAGCCGCACGGCAGGAGGCAAAACGCTGTCGAAACAGCTGTCGTCTTCTGTGGTTGCGTCAGCTGCTTCTGTCGGCAGTTCCCCCACACCGCAGTTCGGTTGCACAAAACCGCTGTGCCGAAAGCAGTTCGCAATAACTGCTGTAGGCGTGTTGGCCCATTCGTGCGCCAGAATGTTCAAAGCGCTGAGGAGCGTAAGGTCGTACTTCTTCCCAGCTTCCATACAGAGAAGCATGCGCTGCAATACATGCTTTCTGTACTTGCATTTTATATGCTGGATTATGCCCTGGTCCATGGGCTGAAGGGCTGCGGTTGTATTCGGCGGGAGGAACACAAGCTTAATCCATTCCAGGCCCGACACCTTGCAGTGAGCACTGCAATTGTCCACAACCATGAGGACCTTCCGTTTCTCAGCTCGAAAACGCCGATCCATTTGATGAAGCCAGGACTGAAATATGCTGGACGTCATCCAAGCCTTCCTGTTGGCTTGGTATTCAACCGGAAGGCGCCGCGCGTTCTTGAAGCACCTCGGCTTCTGAGCCTTTCCAATCACTAGGAGAGGCAGACGCTCTGTTCCCGTCATGTTGGCGGCAAGTAGCACAGTGACCCTTTCTTTGCTTCTTTTCCCTGCTGTGCAGGGGTCACCTTTAAAGGTGATCGTCTTATCCGGGAGTGCTTTAAAGAAAAGCGCTGTTTCGTCGGCGTTAAATATATTCGGAGCGTCGTACGCAGCTAGGTGTTCACGAAGCCCGGTGATCCGCCACTCCTCGATCCTGTCTTCGTCCACGGATGCTCTTTCGCCACACACACTCTTAAAAGTCCGATTGTGACGGCTTCTGAAGCGAGCAAGCCAACCTTCAGAAGCTTTGAACTCTTCAAGGTTCATTTTTGTGGCGAACCTTTCAGCCTGGGCACAAATTAATGGCCCACTCACAGGGAGGTAGGCCTCACGTGCGTTTCTAATCCATCGCATTACGGCTTCTTCGAGTTCCGGGTGGGCCGCAGTCCGCAGTCGTTTCCTTTTGTCACCGTAGGCTTCACTGTCAAACGCCTCCGTAATGCTGTTTTCATTCTTCACGTAAGTGGCCAAGGTGGTTCTTTTAACATCATACTTGACCATCACGTCAGAGCGTGAAACACCATCCTTCAGCACTATCAATATTTCCACTTTCGTGGCTAGGTCCTTCGCCTGGTTGTACTTCGGCCGCTTTGCCGGTGTTGCCATCGGAGCAGGACGCGATGGCGAGGCGCGCAGGCACGGCGCGCTACGCACTCGAAAACAGCACAGTAAACACGCTGGCAAAGCACGCAATATCCAGAAAAGGCGTGTTAGGGTTCAATAACCGCCATCGTAGCAGCAAGAAACACGGGGCAACGACGACACACGCCAAAACGAGACTTGCTGAAGATAGGGTTAACACGACGACTGAGCACGACTGCAAGAGGCAACGAAGCACAAAGAAAGACACCGGGCGCTTCGGCCACTGCTAACCTTGCTTTCCTCGCCCTCTCTCGCACTGCTGATGACGATGACCGTACGGATGGCCTACGCTACATTCTTTTTTTCCAACTTTACAGTAGCGCCGCTCTTGGCGGGCCGTGGAACTAGGTCGAATTAACCGATGGGCGGTAAAATTTGTCCGAATTAACGAGAGTTTTGCCCCATAGACTCCTATATATAATTGTAGGGACAATGCGGGCAGGTAGAATTATCCGATTGTCCGAATTAACGGGGGTCGAATTAACGAGCTTTCACTGTAATGCGAATAAAGCAATCAGCTCGAAGACATTCCAGAAGTCGCGAAAGCTGAACAACCTCCAATTATTTGTATACACTGGCACGCCAGATACGATGCGTGTAGCGCGGGTGCCAAATATCTGGCAGATACAGATCGGGCGCAGCACTCGTGTTTACTCATGCCCTACGGCGCGAGCGTGCGCGGACCGGTTCTGGCATATGTTCAGGTGCGCAGGCGCACACGCTTCGGAAGTGTCCGTAGTCAGTGCTTTAGTGATTGTCGTTGTCGGCCGTACTATCTTCCGAAAAGCTCTTGTCGGAGATATCTTTCCACAGAAACATGTATTCGGTACCGTCGAGCAATATCAAGCGTCTGCCATCCAACTTCGAAGCCGTTTGAAGTTTCATTTTTCACGGCGCCCCGTCGTGTCGAAACACTGAAGCCAAAACTGCAATGAAAAGAATAGTTGAGCACACAGACTAGATCGCGCAGCACGTCCACAAAACTCCGGATTGAGTTTCTCGTGCGGAAGTTTTGAATTGGATGGATACGTCCGATGGCCTTTCAAATTTTTGCTTGTTTTTTCTTCTTTCAAATGATATGCATGGCTCACCCTGTAGTATTCTCCTGCAACCGCTAATTTATTTATAATTGCATATCTTGCTCTTGTTTTGGTTTCATCATCAACCGAATGATGCCTGTGACTTGTAAGAAGTGTTCAGGTCACGTGCGGCATGAAAAAAAACTGCAATATGGAAACTGCAACCTTGTAAGAATGCCAACGTCATCTAAAGCCATAAGAAACGGGACGTCAAGGACTTGAAAAATTAGATCGATCAGTTTACTTTTCTTTGCCTACACGGTATTTACTAAGGTAATCACGAATAGAATAAGGACAACCTTAGACTTCAATCAACCAAATGATCAGACATGCTTTCGTAAAGACTGCTCAACAATAGATCATATTCACAGAAATGCCTAGAATATAACCAACCCCTATATACAGCCTTCATAGATTACTTGAAAGCATTTGACTCATTCGAAACCTCAGCAGTCAAGCAGGCATTTCGGAATCGGAGTGTAGATGAGCCTTATGTAAAAATACTGGAAGATACCGTATAAACGTGTGTAAGGGCCACACTTTTTTTCAGATTTGAGGGCCAATTCTCAGGGTGTGGCCCATACACGTGATGTGCGAAAAAAAAAGTAAAAACACAGCAGTCAGGGAATGAGCGGCGTTTATTCTACGTTCAGTCATCACTGGCGAAGTATTCCAACTCTGAGCTGGTGCTGTGCCCTGGTGCACGCTCATTCCACAAGAAGTTGCGCAGCATGTCAGTGCGTAGCCGTTGTTATGTGGTTCCATCACTTAGCGGAGCAGCTGTTCTTCCAGCTCAGGAAAGCGCGTTTTTTGCAGCTTGGGTTCCTCAATGCATCCTTTTGGTTGCACCATTGTCGGACGCACTTCTTGGCGATGTCAAATTTCCTGCCTGCCGCACGCTTGCCGTGTTCAACGGCAAACTCCCAGCCGTGTAGTTATTAAGGTGCTTGCCCATCGTGCTAAAAGCGCTACGCTCGGCGGCAGCACGCGAAAGCAACTACGGTGAGCTAGCATGCTACCACAACTCCCATGCCTTTGACCGCTGTGGCTGCTAAGAAAGCCTGGAGCTGGTGACACTGATGCCGATATGGCTAGCAGGAGCTCGCGGCGGAGGAAAAAGTTGACGATGGTGATGGTGAGCCGCGGCCTTGGGCGCCATTTGTGGCCGGCACATTAAAGCTCCTGTGAGCATGCGTCGCCTCCGTGAGCTAGCGTGCAGTTGCTCGCAGCTGGAGCTGATTGCAGAGGCCACGGCACGTGCATTTCGAAGGCTATTCCCGCGTGGATCGTGAGAAATTTGGGTGCAGCCCTTACACGGATATTATTTTAAAAAAATATTTTTTCCTGGAAAACAGGGTGCAAGCCATACATGGGTGCGGCCCTTACATGCGTTCATACTGTATCTATAGTGGCTGCACAGCTACCATAGGCCTCCATGAAGTCAGCAATAAAATTCCAATAGGAAAGGGTGCCAGGCAGGCAGACATGATCTTGCCAATGCTATTCACCGCCTGTTTACAGGAGGTATTCAGAGGCCTGTACCGGGAACAGTTGGGGATGAGTGTTAATGGAAAATACTTTGGTAATCTGCGATTTGCTGATGACATTGCTTTGCTAAGTCAGTTAGGGGTTGAAATGCAATGCATGATCATTGACTTAGATAGGCAGAGCAGAGTGGTGGGTCTAAAAATTAATATGCAGAAAACCAAAGTAATGTTCAACAGTTTTGCAAGGGAACAGCAGTTCACAATTGGTAGCAAGGGGCTGGAAGTGGTAAAAGAATATGTCTTCTTAGGGCAGGTAGTGGCTGCTGATCCGGATCATGAGAAGGAAATACAGTCGAGGCCACATATAACGGCCCCACTTAAGACGAACTTTCGCTTATAATGAACGAGGCCTGCGCAACCATCAAGATATACATTGTTTCAAAGGCACAAAATCACACGTGTAACGAACGTCATTAATCCCTGCTGATCGGTTACAACAAACAGACGGCGTATACCCGGCGCCGTGATTTGAGATAACCTGCCTTCGACTGCTTTGTGTGCCCTGCGCGCGATATGTTTTCTCGAGCCTCATCGCAGGCCAACTGTCCGCTCTGTTTCGCGCCGCTCTCAAGCGAGCTACCCTTTCCCCGCCAACACGCCTTCCAAGATCACCCTCCTGCCCCTCCTTGAAACTCAGCTCCCACTGCTTGCTCTCTTGGCGCATGGCCTCTGCGATCAGCCGTGCCGCCGCTGGTGCCGAACGCGGTGGCCACGCTCCGTGAAGCAGGCCTTCCGTGGGGCCTAGAGGTGGCTGCACTGACGCTCACGGATGCCCCTCATTGGTCTCTCCGCTGGTGCTGTGTGTCTGTATCTTTAGCTTGATTGGCTTGATTGCCGCCAGTGCACGTCGCACGTCTACCCCCATCGCGCACTTTTATCACTCCTGTTGCGGTGCGGACGTTTCGTTGGCTTCGTTCAAATCTCGGGCCCTGGTTGTAATTCGCGACGGCGGATGGGAACACCAAGCCCATTTTCATTGTATTCAGCGGTAGCGATGATGAAAGCAGCCTGGGCGGAGGTGACAGCCGCTGGCGAGCGGAACTGCTTCTGCAAGGCCAGCTTCGTCGACACAGTGTCTGATGCCGAGCCTGATGCTTCGGAAGATGACCAGCCCAGCGGCGATTTATGGCAGCACGTCGTCATGACATTGGTTGGAATGATTTTATTTTTGTCGATGACGACGCCGACACTGCGGAACCGTGCATGGACGAGGGCATCGTTTCTGAAGTGCGGGACGAGAGTGACGCGGAGGAATCAGATGAGGATGAAACTTAGGAGCCAGCACCCATAAGCATGCCTGTAGCAATGAGCTACATAGAGCGACTCGGACAACTTGTCTATGCCAAGGGCCTCAGCAATAGCACGCTTCTGCTTTAAATAAACTGGAAACCTTCCTCATCGGATCTGTCCATCACAGATTTTTTCGCAAAGAAAAATTTTGTGTTTTGACAACCAACTGTCTTTAAAGCTGTGGTCCACTTACTTACTACGAACATCGGGATATAACGAACGGACGCCGCGTGACGCTCATGTACTCACCCATGGGGCAGAAACGTTGAGGCTAACGAAAAGGGTTCAACTTAAGTTAGGGACAACACAGCGAGATATGGAAAGGAAAATGATAGGTGTAACTAGTGACAGGAAGAGAGCAGAGTGGGTGAGGGAACAAACACGTGTTAATGATGTCCTAGTTGAATTCAAGGAGGAATGGGTTTGGGCAGGCGAAGGCAAGATTACTAATAGTTGTCAAGGGCAACAGACTGAATTCAAAGCAAACGTAGCAGGGTACAGCAGAAAGTTAGGTGGGCAGATGAGATTGATCTGTGGGGATAGGGTGACTGCGGCTAGCATAAGACAGGGTTAGAGAAATGTGGGAGAGGCTTTTGTCCTGCAGTGGGCATAGTCTGGTTGCAATGATGTTTATTGTCATTATCAACACGGAAGAACACACCTTTTGGCCTGCCCCGAAGGAAGACTTGTCCTTTGTGGCTTCAGCATTCCTTCTTAAAGCAATAGACAAGCACGTTGCAACGCTTTCTCGCAGAGAGCAGCAAACTTGGGAGAGGACACCGGAACCGGGTAAGGGTTGCACCGGTCTGCTGTACACCACTGAAGAGCGTTTGTTAGGGCGGTAGAGGCATTGTATGACGAAGCGGCAGTACTTCGCATTGTACTCTCGAGGGTAGCTTAAGTGTTGTCAAAGTTTTCTGCCTCAGTGTATCGAAAAATCAAGCTCCGCTCAGATTTTGCAGTGGGGACTACCATAATTGTTAGTCAAGTGTTTTCAGCTGGTTCTTCAGAAGGAATTTCCAAGTGGAGCGCTACATTGGCTGCCTTTTTCGCTCCTAGTATGCAGCAAGTAACACTGCGTGGATGGCTATGGTGGGCGACTACGTTGGCTGATTGATTGAAACTGCAAAAGCACGAGGGATAGTGTGTGACTAATTGTGTACAGGTCTCAACTCCCAGGCCAATACAGGATACCAAATTGGTAGTGCATGCAAGGAGGATGGCATCACTTTCAAATGACGGACCCTTTTAATGTGTTTTCTCCCGGTCATTTCCCTGGAGAAGGTTGAAAAATTCATAATCGGGACATATCCCTCCAGTTAACCCTGTCCTGTTCCAGCCAGCTTCAGCCACTTTATCGCTGCAAACATGGTCGGATGCTGTCCCAAAAGAGGCAAGTTTGATCCCGGCCACGGCGGTCTTCTCATTTCGATGGAGGCGAAATGCTAAAGGCTCGTGTACTATGCAGTGTCAGTCCATGTTTAAGAACCCCAGGTGGTTAAATTATCCGGAGCCCTCCACTACGGCATCCCTCATAGCTCGAGTCTCTTCAGGTCTTTAAACCCCATGAACGAAACCAAACCTTATCCCCTAAACTTGTTTATCTCATCTGCCCACCTTACCGTGGACACCCCTGCACTCTTGCCTTCTCTTGGAATCCATATCGTTACCCTAAGGGACCATCCTTTTTCTTGCCTTTACATTACATGCCATGCCCATTTCTTCTTTTTGATTTTGTCTAGGATGCCATGACCTGCTCTGCGGTCTTCCTGTCTCTTTATCGTTACATCTACTGTTATTTTTCTTTGCACTGTGTAGATAGTGTGTAAAATTACTTAGCACTTGGGTCATAGAGTTACTTTGGACAAGACACATGTGAACTCTCTGTTCTTTGGAACATTGTCAAATGCGCAGCGAACTTGCTTTAATTCTGCTTAATGAAACAGACATTTATGGCACGGGTCGAGGTCTCGTTCCACTGGTAATGTATGGAGGTTCATAAGAATGCTCTTAGTTTTGGGAGAGCTGCACAAGTACATGAACGTTTTCCTCAAGCTTCAAACTCGCTGCTGAGCTAGGTTTCATATTTGCACGATTGTAAGGAGAGTTTTTTTTTCTGCTAATAATATTTTTTAGAGTGCCTCTCGCATTATATTCGGAACCTTGGCGCGAATATCTCTAACGAGATTTTTTCCTTTGCTGCTCGTCAAGATGCAGTGATTTGATTGCTGCACCAATTGTGCCAAACTGCGCGAAAATGCAAAGTGTGCTACATGCTGCTACATTATTGCAAGCCTGCGCCAAAACTTCGTATTTACTTGGAATAAAATGCTCGAGTGCTGCGTGTTATCCTGTGCGAACGTATGCGTACTGCATATCATGCTGGCCGGGCCCGTTGTCACCCCGCGTAATGAAAACAGAGAAGCGAATAAGGCCTGCAGCACATGACGATTTACTCTGGTCATCCCGTGGTGTGGAGGGCATGCTGGAAATGCGCATGGCAAAAATAATCACAAACAGCATCGGTTTGACTTCCAATCCTTGCTTGGCTGAAGTGGCAGTAGTAGTAGAAAACATTTATTCCAAAAAGGTAGGATAGAGAGGCGAAAATACAGATTTTGGGTGGAGTCCTTATTTCAGGACCCCAATGTCCACCGCAGTTGCTCTTGCTTGGGATATCAGCTTTTGCTGCGTCGCCAAGTCAGAGCTGAGCAGGGCAGACTCCCACTGTTCCTCGGAGTGATGTTTGTCTAGTTCGGGGGGCTTGGGACCGGAGCGGCCTCATGTTACATGGCTGAAGTGGGGAAACTGCCCGCTGTACCGTGAAGTTCTCAGTAGGCGTCGATTTTGGGTTTCACTTTGTTGCCCTATCGAAAAGAGGCGGATAGTCCTGGATTTTTTTTCACTCGTATCAAACTGTCTTCCTGCTGTGTGGTTCCCGCTCTCCAGCGTATATTCAACAGCACGCAACCTCAGTTTTGCATTGTAGCTCTTCGTTTCGCAGGTGGCGCCATGTTGAGTAAAAACAATGCATGATGTGCCCTTGAGCCATACAGATGAAATTGAAGCTTTTGAGAATATGACTGGACTGGATGTACTTTGTACTGCAACTGCATTCAGTTCGGTTGTTGCGAGGTTATGATTTTAGCCATAGGATAACATTTTAAAAATGTTTAGCGCAACGCACTCAGCTGCCGTTAACCGCATCTGTGGTGAGCTATCTGTGCATGCTCAGATGGCCCTGGGGAGCGTACACCATCCAGTGCGCAGGTGTTGTGGGGTTCCCCACGGAAGTGGATCATGCTAAAACTGTATAATAACTCGATTCTTCTTTTTTACACACATTGTTACTAGGAACAGCAAGAGATGGTGTGCAGTCATTATTCGCTGTATACGAGCCTCACCGGCGTAAAAAAAAAAAGCCCAACTTTACAACGGAAGATACAGCATATATATCTGTGCCAAACGCTGACTTTCCTGCTCCAAAAGGCACCAAACTGACCTTGACCAATCACATCACTGAAGATGGCTCTACCGCCAAGCTCACAAGTTGTGAGGAGAAAAATTTTTGGCCAACCTTAGGGTTGTACAATGAGTGCAGACGAGGCATTCTCTTTGTGGAGGTGTTTGCTGGGCTCGCGCTGATCGGTAATAAAATGCAGTTGGTTGCTTGAACGGGAAACATATAATTGGGAAGGAAGTAAGGAAAGAGGACTTTAAAGGGACTATGCAATAAATTAATTGAGATTACGTAAAGCAGACAAGATATCACTCGTCACCCCACTGCAAGAATTTTTGAGCTAGCATCAACAACAGCGAAGATATAGACAATTAAAAATTACGCTCCTCCTCTCCCCCCTCAACTTGTACATGAGGAGCACCAGAAAAAAAAATTAAGAAAACAGCTCTGGGACTGGGCCCCGCCCATGAATACGTCATCCACTGACGTTTATTTTCCAACTTCTGGTTGTCTCTCCTAGCCCGCCAGCAGCAGCGTCGGCGGCGTGGCGGCATCTCTCTGGTCTCTTCGCCTTCCTGGATTGTGGCGCACGTCGGGTTTCTTTGCTTGTCATCTGTGGTAATTAGCAGTAATAAACCCAGACCTCGAGGTGCGACTGCTTGCTTTTACAGCCGCGATGGGCATCGAGCCCTATGCGTGCCCACGAAGAGCCGTGCGAGTGGCCCCGGAACTCCCGACAGAAGGAGGCGGCAGAGGAAAATTGAAACCATATGCGTGAAGGCAATGCCCTGGCTCGCGCTTGCGCGAGAGGGTCGCGCGGCGGCACGAGCAGGGGTCGCGCGGCGGCACGAGCAGGGGTCGCGCGGCGGCACGAGCAGACGATTTTCACGGCTACCGGAAGTGCGCCCGTGACGTCGTGGCTGCCGTGGCTCCAGCGAATGACAGCGTGTGGTGGCCTGGCGACGTCATGGTACAGTGACGTCTTTGTTCCACGATTTTAGTTCCAAAATCGGTCACTACGAGCACACCGATCGACCCGCGAATTTTAAAAAACACGGTTTTTAAAAGTTCATAATTAATTGCCGGCTCAGTTCTGAAGACTCATACTTGCAGTGTGAATGAAGTGACTTTTTATTCGTTGCATAGTCCCTTTAATGAATACAGGAGAGGTCTGCCTGGTTGTTAGCCTGGCATGCTACTCCAGGTGAAGGTGAAAGAAGAGAAGGAAAGAAGAGAAAAGGGTGAAAAAGAGAGGAAAAGGGAAAAAAGAAAGGGTGAAAGGTGAAATCAGCATACTCGCGCGCTTGCAAGCACACATGATTATCAAAGGGTGTTCACCAAACCCGTGTCCTTAAGAAAAAGTAGTAATGCTTTTGTTCCTCACGCAGCCGAAGCTGCATCACTCCAGGGTCCAAAGACATGCTTCAGGTTTATGGGGCTGACCTGACGGAGTCCTAGAGCACTTAACAGTGCCTTGCAATGGTTATTAAAGATGTGGCAGCGTCAGATCAAGTGTTGAAGATCCTCGGGCACACCACATGTCGGAATGGCATTGAAATTCAGGATGGCGCCAACAAAATTTTCCCGCCAGAAAAAAAAGCACAGTGCACATGCATTTAAAATTTTATCTCTGGGAACATGAACTTTATTAGGCCAAAATTTGTTACTGCTGTGATAATTGGAGCCATTCAAGGAGTGCTCCGAGTCTGTGGAGCACATCGTCGATGTGGAACATTCAGAGAACATCGGCAGGCCATTACTTAGCTTTCGTCAAAGTTTGGTTTTCCCGTAGTTTTGGTGTAGCAAACTTTCAAAATTCTTGTCCCATTCCTATGTCTGTTTCCAGTCAAGCTTGAAGTGTAGAGACGCAACATTTGTCGCGTGGCGACCAGGCTATAGTGAACTATAATAGGGCTGCAAAGCAAGGTTGGATTGGATCAGATTCTTGGACTGGTTGTGGTAGGGCAGCGTTGCCAGACCGCGGTGCATGATAGGGATGCGAAGCTGGGAAGCGGTGGGTTGGGGGGGGCGGTGCCTGCCTGGAACGACGCGGAAATGTGAATTTAGCAGTGAGGTGGGGGCTCTTGCACGGGTGGGGGCACTTGCTCAGAATTTTGTGGCAATGTTTTATTCTTGTACATTTCTGCACAAATACTGCAGCATTAAAAAAGGAGCATACCATTCTTACTACTGCATGATTAATGTCTGATGATGTGCTTAATACATAGCTGCAGCAAAAATGTTTCTTCAAGCCTTGCTGCTGGCTACTATCATTAAAGCAGTAAAAGGATTTTGCTGCAGTGCCTCTCGCAAGAGGCAAGATTTAGTCATCCGATATTCTGCACCCTGTCATTCTTATTTTATTTATTGATGCTGCTAGCCCCTTTTTGGGCCGCTACAGGGTGGGAATTCAATGATTTTTTTGTAGCAACATAAACACAGTGCAGTAAATACAACATAAGTGCACAATTCAAGCAAGGGCCAGTTTTCTATACATACAGTTTTCTTCATGGATACACTTCCAGTCAGCTCGCCGTACAAGAACACAATTGTAGGGAAATAACATCAAAAATTGGGGTTACAGAGCTATCAGAGGTACCGCACTTCAGGTTACAGTGCACTTCATAAATAAAAATAACAGTAAAAGGAAGGAAGGAATACCTGCCTGACTGCTATACTGTTAGTGTATCGGCGGCGAAGTGGTGGAGGATAGATTGTTCAAATTGCTCAAGGGAATTAATTTATATTATGTCGTACGGTAAGGTGTCCCAATGTTCAATTTTTCTTGGGAAAAACGAAAACTTAAATGTATCTGTTCTTACACGTAGA
This sequence comes from Amblyomma americanum, assembly GCF_052857255.1. Taxonomy (NCBI): domain Eukaryota; kingdom Metazoa; phylum Arthropoda; class Arachnida; order Ixodida; family Ixodidae; genus Amblyomma; species Amblyomma americanum. The sequence goes on along the minus strand of NC_135497.1, from coordinate 556,709,247 downwards.
GGAAGGAACTGTCTAGGATGACTACCGTGTACAGGACGCGACGATCGTTTTTGAAGGTACCGTTCTGTGTTGAAATTGAATTGGCCTTTACTTATTAGATGCATAAACTTTAGTCTGGCTGTTTGTCGTCATTGGGAAAGTTGCGGCAAGTTTAATTTATCAAGCAGCTCAGTGACAGAGTCTGTTGACCTGTATTTTGAGAGTATGAACCTTGCAGCCCGTTGCTGAACCTTCTCAATTTTATTTATTTGGTTTTTTCTAAAAGGATTCCATGCAACACTTGCATATTCTAACTTGGGGCGCTCTAAAGTCACGTATGCAGTGAGTCTGACATCTGCGGGTGCAAGTCGAAGTTTGCGTTTCAAATACCAAAGTTTTTTCTCAGCTGATGCACATATGTTGTTCACATGTAATTTCCAATTCAAATCTTCACATATTATGGTCACTCCTAAATATTTGAAATGCCTGACACGTGTTATAGGCTTGCCGTCTGTCTGGTAATCGAAAGGGAAAATATTTTTAGTGGGGCTAGTTATCCTTGCAAAAACTTTTATATTGATTTATTTTTATTTTTCATCTGGAACACCACTCTTGTATACTGTTTAAACCCTGCTTCAACAATACCTGATCTTCTTGACTTTAAAATCGTGGCGATTTCCTCTCTTGGATGTGCCGTGTGTGCATTGTTTTTGGCGTGGAAGCATGATGCACAACCAACTAGGCCCCCACCCTTTTGGAAACATGCTCTTCTGTTTTTCCAACTCATGGGCCCTTTTCTCTGCAGTTTCTGAAGGTGCTGCATGCTGCACGGAAGGAGAGAGCTGTGGCCGTGATGCTGTGCAGATGCTACCTACCCATTCTGTGGCGGGCCCTCAAGGTGAGGGCTCTTCTGGCACGTGTCCAGGTGGCTGGTGGTCCCACTTTGGTGGCACTTTTGCAAGGGCAGTGCTATTCATTGTGTTCATTGGCTATGAATGGATGGGGCCGCTGAATTTCGTACTGTCGCCTTGCTCTGATGAAAAAGTAACAGTAAAGACTTTTAGCTGAGCGCATTTACGTTCCGCTCCTATGGTAGTTCCCCAGCGGAACGTAGCGCGAGCAGTTTTAGCGCAGTGTCTAAAATGCCTGAATGCGCGTAGTAGCGCGGAGCGCTGTGCTGCCCCACCTATTGGTGAAAAGCAAAATTACGCTGAAACGAATATGAATCGTGCTTGCTGCTACTGTACTAAAATTGCTAAATAAAGGCATTATTTGTGTTTCTGGTGTATATTTAAACATTAGTGGTCCTTATAATTCAATTAAAGTATGCCGTGTTAGAAAAAAAAAACAGCACATGAAGACAGGACAGTGCAGAGACAACACAGAACGAGCACTGCACTGTCCTGTCTTCATGCGCCATGTCTTTTTCAAAAGTGATGCACCAACAAGCCCAAAGTTCTACCTTATTAAGAAAAAAAAATGTTTGGCACTGTGATGGTCAAGTCAAGCCGAAGCCCCACACCGCAAGCTATTTTTTGGTGTGCTGTGTGTAAACTAGCGCCAGTTCGCGAGTCACGACCGCAGATTGCCACTTCCCACAGAAGGCAAAGATCTTGCATGCTAAAACATTTGCGCGGCTTCTTTGCTTGCAGGCGTGCTTGCGCCGCGTCTGTGCTCGATGAAGCCGACGCACCAACGTTCGCACTGGAGGCCGCCATGTTAGTCCTCGACGAAGCTCACTCGCTGGGCACTCTCTGCTGGAAAGACCGGGCGAGCGTGCAGCGCCGTAAACCCGCTGGCCGCCTGAGCGTTCTGCGCATGCGCACTGGCGCCCTCTCTCGTCCGCTCCGCTCCGCTGGCCCGCTCTGCTAAAAGTCTCTAGTATAAACTTTCTAGTGTTTTGAAATGCATTTTCAGTACAGGTTAGTGTGTGTAGTTTTCATGGAAACAGTGCCTGGAATATCAGCTCAGCTTTGGAGTGTTTTCACTTTCAGATTTGAATCGTACATGAATGTCGCAAGAGAAGGCAAGAGTAAGAGTGAAAGCTGTGAAAACTGGTTGAGAGGTCCTGTTTTCCGTGGACAGACACTTGGCCAAAGTGGTGCAAAGTTAATACCACACAGGAACCACATGTCGAGAGGGATGCACAGATGAAAAAGGAACCGTATCTAACATGTGAAGCTGAGTGCTAAGGCAGACGTAGGTTTCAAGGCCGATTTGCATGCACAAATCGGCTTATGTGCCATTAAGGGGGAGATGCGGGGCTGGGGGTTCAACTTTCGAACCACTCTACCATTTTTGGGGAACTTTCCAGACCTGTTGTGTCCTTATGCCATTAAAACTTTATGGCACTCGGCTGCTGACCCGAAAGACACAGGTTCGATCCTGGCTGTGGTGGTTGCATTTTGATGGAGGCGAAATTTTAGAGGCCCGTGTACTGTGTGATGTCAGTGCACTTTAAAGAACCCCAGGTGGTCGAAATTTCCAGAGCCCTTCTCTACGGCGTTCCTCATAGCCTGAGTAATTTTGGGACATTAAACCCCCATAAACCATAAACCAAACAAAACTCAACCAGAATTACCATAGTATTGTATCTTTAGTCTAGTGAGCATGCCAGTTTAAAAAAACTTTAAAAATGCTTGTAATTTGTTCATTTTTTGGCATAAGCAACACTGGGAAAGCCCCTTATACAGAAAAAAGGGAAGTGATTGCTGTTTTATGACTACCACTTTTTCTGAATATCGCATAAATTGAAAGCAACTTTATTTTTGCTTGCGCTTCGGTTTAAAAGTGGCTTTTTTTTTCCATAAAAAGCTAACCATTAGGCGTGATAAGTATTTATCTTGTTCCCCTTAAAATTTCTGCCGAGTAAGTACCTTCAAAGTAAGTTTCGGCTGTGCAGTTTAAAAACGGTAGTTTTGCTAAATGTGCACTTTGCTCCAAAAATGCAAACTGAGAAAAGTGGCTTCAAATATTTGAGCAGTAGGAATACAATGAAATCTCGTTGATACGATTCCGCTAAATACGTTTTTTGGCATGTTTTTTTTTCCATTCCCGGCCGATGTCCTATAGTGGTAGTGCATTTTTGTACGGCTAATATGATTATATTTCCATGTGGGTTTGGATAATACGATCACGGAAACGTCTGTAAATCCCGCGCGGTATCGATTTTCGCGCCAGGAGGCAGAAGAAGTGTCCTAGCGGGATCCGACAGTAGCTGCAGTTGTCGTAACTCTCCTAGGTCTCGTGGCCGATTTTCTATGTTGGACACGACCTGTGCTAGATACGTGTAAGAACCACATCGCTTCAGTGATCACGATGACTTGAGAGCCAGTCCTGTGGAGCGGATGGGCACAGCTACTGAAATTATCGCATCAAGCGAAACCCCAAGCACGGTTGGACCGAAGAGGTGGCGACGCTCGCTTTGTATGCTCGAGTCTGGCTGTGCCCTAGCAAAGCGCCTGCAGCAGTGTGGCAGCCTCTGGGATCAATGCTCGCAAGCTTGCGCACCAAACCACGGCCGGGCTTGAGTAGCGGCGGCGCGCGCGCTTTGTACGGCCTGCTCTCTGTGGGTGTTTCCTGTATGCCTCTGCTGTGCGATCGGGGTGTTGCGACCCTACCGCTCCTCAGCCGCCGGACTGGCCGCTCGCATGTGAAATACTGCGGCACGGTGGCGCTTTCGCTCGCTGATCGCGTTTTTGAAGCGCTGCAAACTGTATCGAATATATTCAGGCTAGTATATACTCAATCTGCAGGCTTGCACATGCCTTGCGCATTGATGTATTCGAGTTGCATATATTGTTTATGACCAAAGGTGATGTGAATTTGTACCGTATAGTCATATTCTGCCGCATTTCTTATACTCTTTTTTTATGGTCGCAACAGGTCGTGGTCACTATTCACAAAGGGTGTTCACTGCCCGTTCGACTGCTAATTGAAGCTAGCTGGCAGAGTGAGATGCAATCATGAACACGACTCAAACAAGAAGAAAATTAGCTCTGCTATCATACAGGTATATTGGCTAAGAGACTTCATGATGAAACAAATACGCCTTCCCAAGTGTTATAACTTCGCCTGCATTTGAGCAACCTTTTTGCATTTGAGCACTCTACCTATACTTGACTCCTAGGAATGCACTCATACTTAATTCCAACTTAAATTACTAATTAAACTACTGCTATCTTGTTTTGGGAACATAAAACAAACCTCAGTAAATTATTTGTGTTACAGAAAAAGGCAATAACGCAAGTAGCTGCAATCACTTTCACAGCCCACACCCGTCCTTTCTTCCTTCAATATAAAATTATGTTAACATTATGCACGGATATCCATGTCCAGTATTCTCGAACAAAAATTTTGAATATTGGAAAACGGTAAGGTGCTAATTGATGGAAATATTGAAGGTAAGGAAATATATTGAAGGTGCTGTTTAACAAATCTCGAGAAAGTATGGAAATATAGACTGCTGTTGTATAGGCTCATCAGGATTTAGAAAAAAAATGTTAACAATCAGTATCGAGTTTACGTAATCGCCGATTTAACCGAATAGGCTTAAAATGGACTACAAACAATGTACGAGGAGGAGAAAGAAAATTCAAGTTCGGTTAAAGCCTTGGTCGTTTATAGCATACACTTCCATACCAACTGGCCACATACGAATTGGGCACTGTCCAAGACATCATAGCAGATGTTACCGCTGAAGAGGAGAGTGACGACGATGACAACAAAGACGCCGGAGATTGCAGCAGCGATCGTCGGCCATTAAATACCCAGGTTCTGCCTGCGCGGTGGGGTGCTATAACCGCTTATTCTAGCGCCCATTCGATAATTCGAACTTCACTTAATTTCGAACAATTTTCCAGTCCCCTTCGAGTTCGAATTAACAAGCTTTTACTGTACTGGCCATCCTCTGTGCAAGCCCGGCAGGAGCATGGTGCCGCGCAACTCTCCACTTTTGCTTTGGGACCCCATTCCATGTCTTGGCATACTTCGACAATGTATCTCAGATGGGATTGTGCTGTTGCCACTGCCAGCTTGGATCTGATTCCGAGGTGTTGCAGTTGGGCAACTCTTGAAGTGCGGTAGCGTGTTGCGAAGCAGTCTGCCTATGAGAAGTTCACTAGGTGCAAACGTCCATATTTTGAAGGTGTCTCACAGTAGTTCAGCAGTCAGTCCCACCCAGGTGTTCTCATTTGCATGCTTAGTCTCCTTCAGCAGTCGCCTAATGACCTGGATTCCCTGTTCTGCCAAGCCATTTGACCTTGGAAACCTTGGGCCAGAAATGATGTGAACAGTCACATTTATTGAAAAATGCTTTGAACTCTCGTGATATGAACTGCGTCCTTGGCCTTGTTTGTAACTCATTTTTTCAGCTATTCGGGGCTCCTCGTACAGCTCTTCTGTCAGGGTAAGTTTTGACGAATGAAACAGCTTTCAGAGACTTTAGTGGCAGTTTTGGCGGTTTTCTCAAAACAGCATTATTGGAGGATTTTGTGCATTTTTCTCTGTAGCTATAAGGCATAAGTAAACAAATTTTTCACATATTAATCAATGCCATTTACATAACTGGTACCAGAATCAGTAGCCTAAGTTCACTTGTATTTTTCTGAATAAAAATAAAACCGTAGATGGGTGGTAGTTTTATTGCATTGACAAAGAAAAAACATAATAAATCTAGTTTTTGTTCGAAGCGGATTATTTTGGTGCCAGTCGTGTAAAGCATACATAATTTCAACACTCTGCAGATAGTACCATATTTACTCGAATCTAGGCCGGTACTTTTTAAAAAATCATTTACGAAAATCGGCGGTCGACTTGAGGATGCGGTGTGCCTGCAATCGCTGCACCCGTAACACCATCTCGCGGCCACAGCTACTTGCAGTTTGCAGGTTTGCAGGCTCCATTTTGCTTGTTGGCACTGGCTTATTCGAACGTTGTGAACAAAGGTCTCGCTCTCCTGTACTTGTGTTCGTCGCCACGTGACTTTGAGAAACGCCCGGGATTGCGGCGCAATATTCATTCATTCATTCATTTATTGATACTGTCAGCCTTTCTCAGGCTATTACAGGAGTGGAAAATCTAATAAATACATATTCAAAACAAGGTACATTTCACAACTATGACATCGGCACAAAAGACATTAAGGAAAAATGAAACAGTAAAGAAAACGCATGTGCTGAGGCAGAACTATTACATTGGTGTACTACGGTCCAGATAAGATTTCAGGCATTCTAGAAAGGCATCAAGGGAGTTAATATTTATAACGGAATCAGGCAGCATGTTCCATTCTTTAATAACACGAGGAAAAAAGCTGTACTTAAAACAATCATTATAAGAACGCGGCACAGGAATGTACAAGGAATGGCGATGTCTTGAAGTCTCATTAGGGTGTATTGTAAAATATAATGATGTGTTGATATTCAAGTGGCCATGAATTAAAAGGTAAAGAAACTTCAGCCTATATTAAGGCAGTATTCTAAACTTTTAAGGTTTGCCAATTTACATAATTCGGTTGGTGAATCAGTTCGGCGATATTTGTTTAAGATAAAACGGGGAGCAAGTTTCTGAACTTTCTCAATTTTTATTTTGTTAGACGCGGTGTAAGAATCCCAAACAATTTTGCCATATTCAATTACAGGTTTTACAATAGAGCCACCTATAGAGCCACCTAGCGATGCCATTACACCGTGGCTTTTAGGCGGAAAGTAGTTTTGGCAGCAGAAAGCACTTCAAACCCAGCACGACTTCGGCATGGACGAGAAGAGCGTGCGCTGGTGGCGGAAGCAACGGAATGAGCTCTTCAACTGCGCTGCAAAGCGAATGGCCTTCACTGTACCGAAGAGCGGGCGACACCACGAGGTGGAAAAGGATGTTGCCAACTTTATCCGGAAGCAAAGGGAAGGTGCGATGCCTGTGATGATGGAGATAATACAGGCAAAGGTGAGGGAGGTTGCTAACGTTAGAGGCATCCCATGGACCCAATTTAAAGCCAGCAGGGGCTGGGTCACGCATTTCATGAAGCGCTTCGGGTTCAGGCTGCGACGGCAGACTTCCGTATGCCAAAACCTACCACCTGATTTTGAGGAGAAGCTGGTGGCGTTTCAGCGCTTTGTGATCAAGAAGCGGCTGGAGAAGCAGTACAGTCTGGGCCAAATCGGTAACACCGATCAGACCCCAGTGTATTTCGACATGCCTGTGGCGTAGGCAGTCAATGAGAAGGGCACAAAACAGGTGAAAGTAAGAACTGCTGGGTATGAGAAGCAACGTCTTACCGTGATGCTATGTTGCATGGCCGATGGGCGAAAACTGCCGCCCTACCTCAATTTTAAGCGGAAAATGCTTCCATTCGGAGAGGTTTTTCCTAAAAACGTAGTGCGCGCACAAGAGAATGGATGGATGAGTGGTGCCCTAGTCGAAGACTGGGTGAAGACCGTGTGGCAACATCGTGCCGGGGCCCTGTTGTTCAGAGTCACTTCTAGAGTTCCCGACTCCTACCGCGGCCAGTTGACAGATGCCGTAAGGTCAGTGCTTTCGAAATGCGGTACGGACATTGCTGTGATACCCGCAGGAATGACGAGCCAGCTACAACCGCTCGACGCTGCAATCAACAAGCCCTTTAAGGATAGGCTGCGGGAGCACTACAACTGGCTGACGCTTCAGGACCACCAGCTCACACCGACCTGGCACATCAAGCGTGCTTTGCTTAGCCAAGTGGCGAACTGGGTTGCCACGGCATGGGAGGAAATTCCGGCCGAATGGATTATGTGGGCCTTCCGCAAGTGCAGCGTCTTGAATGCGCTGGATGGAAGCGAAGACAGTGCGCTGTGGGAGGAAGCCAGCAACAAAAGAGGACAGCGATGTCAGTGATATTGACGAAGATGATGAGTGAGCATTCGACGTGCTACGACGAGCGTCGCAAGCTTAATAATATGCATGTTCTAGTCCTAGTCACTGCCTTTTTTTATGTGGCTCACATTCTAGTAAGATTTCTTTATTTTCTGACTATGAATTTCGGGTCGGGATGGGGGGGTGGCGGGCCAAGTTGTACAGTTCAAGTTATCTCGAAATTCGAATTAATGAGGTTTGAATTAACAAGCTTTCACTGTATTCGGAAATTCTCAAATACCTTATAAATGCATGTAAGGGCTGCATTTGTGTATGGGCCGCACGCTGTTTTCCCGAAAGAAATTAAAAAAAAATATCCGTGTAAGGGCTGCACCAAAATTCTTCGCGACCCACGCGGGAATAGCCTCCGAAATGCACGTGCCGCGGCCTCTGCGATCAGCTCCGGCTGCGAGCAACTGCACGCTAGATCGCGGAGGCGACGCATGCTCACAGGAGCTTTAATGTGCCGGCCACAAATGGCGCCCGAGGCCGCGGCTCACCATTATCATCAACTTTTTCCTCTGCCGCGAGCTCCCGCTATCTCTATCGGCATCAGTGTCACCAGCTTTAGCTTTTTGTGGCTGTCAAAAGTGTCAAAGGCACGGTAGTTGTGGTAACGTGGTAGTTCACTATAGTTGTGGCTCTCGCATGCTGCCGCCGAGCGTTACAGTTTTAGCACGATGGGCAAGCACCTTAATAACTACATGGCTGGGAGTTTGCTGTTGAACACGGCAAGCGTGCGGCAGGCAGGAAATTCGACGTGGCCGAGAAATGCATGTGACAATGATGCCACCAAAGGGATTCATTGAGGAACGCAAGCTGCAAAAAGCGCGCTTCCCGAGGCAAGCCGTGCAAGTTTCCCGAACTGGAAGAAGAGCTGCTCTGCTAAGTGATGGAAGTGCGGAACAAGGGCTACGTGTTGACAGCGGAAATGCTGTGCGAGTTCTTGTGGGATGAGCGTGTACCAGAGCACAGCACCAGCTCGGGGTCGGAAGACTCCCCGAGTGACGGCTAAACGTAGAATAAATGCCGCTCATTTCCTCATTGGTGTGTTTTTACTTAAAAATTTTTTTTTTTGACAAGTCGCGTGTATGGGCCGCATCCCGAAAATTGGCCATCAAACCTGGAAAAAAAAGTGCGGCCCTTACACGCGTTCCTGCGGTATCAGTTTCTCGAATATGTACTGACCATTCGCCGCACACCACTACTTTTTGTTTGTTTGTGTAACATGTCCTTTGCTTTTTTCTTCATGCAGGCTCGGCACTTCAGGGTGCGCCGGAATGCAGCCAAAATCTTTTTTGACTCGTTCCCTCTTCTGGAGAGCACTCTAGCTGCTCAGCAGCAAGACGAACTGGTGACGCACTTTCAGACGATGCATGTGAGTTGTCTGTAGACCACTTGCGGATGAACTTGCTTAAAACTGAAGAGCTTCGAAAACCTTCGTTCAGCAGCAGCCCTTTTCTCTTCTTGTTCCTCTCCTTGGTGGTGCCTAATGTGCAAGCTTTCTTGGGGTAGTGCTGGCATGGTGACCATCTGGACCAACGAGCTGCAATCTTCTGATGGGCACAGCTGCCACGGTGGATCCGTGGTGTTCTGCTGACCCCAAGGTTGAGCGGGTTGGGTCCCAGCTGTGGCACTCATTTTTAGTGGAGCAGCAATGCAAGAACAGTTGGAGATGATCAAGGTTAATCCAAATGCCTCCAGTGCAGAATTCTTCGCAGCACAAAGTGATTGTTTTGTCATGATCTTGCGCGAGGGCTGCACCAGTGTTGCTGAATCGTGGGAAATTTCACATATCGTGGGAAAATCAAGCCACTGAGGGAAAAAGGGAATTTTGTTTAATAACCCATTGAAAACTTGGCAAATTTTGGTTTTGCTAAAGACCGGTGTTTTAAATGTACTTTCTCGGGAAAATGTGCAGAGATGAAGGGAAAATCCTGTTATCATGGCGGCCTGACTAGTGTAGAAGAGCGAGTTGACGGGCTAATTGGTATTGCATGGTGAAGGAACAGCGCCAAGTGCTTCCATGTTTGTCTCCTGTCCCATACTTGGCGCTGTTCCTTCACCGCCTGACTAGTGTGGCGAGAAGAAATTTGGCTTGATGTTTTCCTTTAATTTGCTGCCTAGCCTTGGATACAGAGCCCTGGCCCATTAAGGTTCATTCAGGCTTCGAGTGCTGCATCCTTGGATTTCTTCCAGCTGTAGTGACAGTGACCCTTCCATTAATTGCTTCCCAGCTCTTTAGTCACGCAGTCCCCTATGTACGTACGCATGCTGTTGTAAAGGAATTCCCGAAGGTTTCTACAGTCTATACAGGAGAGGCTAGACAGGAAATAGAACTAGCCGAGCTAGTCCCCGTTCCAATGCAAAAAGTAATAAAAAGAAGTGGTAATGGACGATGATGTGATCAAGAACAATCCAGCTCTGATGTTCATTATGAATGGACTTTGTATTTATTTTATTTCACTCATTCTGTATTTATTTTATTTCACTCATTCTTATATTACCTGGGCTGTATTCATACTAAAATTACTATATTTCGAAAAAAAAAAAGTATTTGGGAAAAAATGGGAAATTTTTAGCTGACAACTGGGAAAAACGAACTGGCCGATGTGGCAACACAGTGCTGCATCCATGTATGGGCTGCACCCTGTTTTAGACTAGATAATTGAAGAATAAATATGGTTATGTTTTCTTAAACATTTGTCTATGGGCACTACCTTCAAAATTCACACACGTATAAGTTTATACGGTATTTATGGAAACGCGGAGCTTAGTACTGTGAACTTCCATTTAGACCAATTCTCGGATAAGGTGAACGTTGGTCTGGTTTTCAACAGGATTCAGTTTTTAAAAATTTCTCGTGGCCTTTGGTTAGGACCAACTTCCGCAGCGACTGCGAGGCATGGCAATCCTGCGAAATGGTAATCACTGTGTGACATTGTCGAGAACAGAAAAGAATAATTAAATGCTTTCTTGAAGGGTAGCTTTCCTGCCGGTGCAGGTAAGGCAGGTTATTTGCACTCCTGCCTATGTGCATCACGCTTAGAGGGGTATTCACACGAGCGATGTAATCCCTCCCTAAATGATGATGCTGCTGTGTACACGTCATGCCTTTGAGAGTGCTTGCGGCGACACAGCTTCCGGTTTTGCTCCTGCGGCGGCCGCCGACCGAGGAGGGGAGGGGACCGTTCGTGGGGTGCAGCCCACTGCTGTCTTTTTTTTTTTTTTGGCTGTTCGGCCTCGGGTTTCTTTTCTCTCTTACCTCCCCTCCTTTCCCGCATCTATTCTGTTTCCCCCTTCGTCTTTTTTTTTTTTTTCGCCTCTAGTGCCCAGACACCAACGCAACCCCGCAAGCGGGTATTGTTCTGGCCTATTTTTTTTTCCTTTTCGACCCTTCCCCCTCCGCCTCCAAAGCCTGGCCGCTTCGCTTGTCCCTGTCGGCGTCTCCCTGCTGCCCATGTGAATCGTGAATCCAAGAGCAGGGGTGGACTTTGGTGGATCGGTGACATCACTCACCTCCTCACCATATCCATTCCCCATGTGAATACCGCTTAAAGGTCTAAGGCATGGAGTGCACCCGCTGTTGGCTTATGGCTTGAATAGGTGCAAGGCGTATTTTTAACTGAAGCAGTTGCTCAGAGATGGCCAGATATCAGTGTCGAGTTTGCATTGCCTGAGGCGTACAGAAAGTTGCGTAGTGCAAGAGCTCGTAGAGTTGGTAGCAGCTATCCTGAGGGGAGGGTGTGTCCGCACAGCTACCCAGCTAGGCACCCTCGGAGCTGGCAGTGGTTGAGGAATGGCAAAAATCGGGAAAAGGGCACAAATATTCTTTGCTGCGAAGAGAGAAAAAGGAATGGCGAAGAAAAAAAATGAAACCTAGTGCCGTTTGCAACATGAGCTTGTTTCTTGCCTTTGGCTTACTTTATGCAGCACACAATAAATGTTATCTTCTCAGTGCAAGTAAATGTTTTTGACTGTTTTGCTGTGACACATATTTGGACACACTTAGCATGCTCGCATCTTTTTTTTGTTTTGTAACCGGTGCAAGTGTGCTTTGTTCTGCAGAGCCTTCTGGCTGACCAATGTCCAGAGGTGCGAGTGCTGGCAGTCAAGGGCATCTTCAGAGTGTTGACTGATTTCTTTGAAATGATTCCCATTTATGTAAGTAATGCCTTGTTGGAATGGGGCGGCTTTGTTCTGCCACTTGTGCTGCTGTTCCAGTGTAATCATGTGGTTTTATTCTTCCTTCTTGCATTTCATAGGAACGAAAGGAGCTTGCAGAGGATTTGATAAGCAAAAATGCTTTGGACATGAACTGTGTTGAATCGAGAGTTCAGGTTAATAAGGTGAGAGGGATAGTGCATGCAGTAGAGTCGTGATAATTTGAACTCGAAGTATACTGCCGATTTTTGAATTGCGGGAAGTTGATCACTGCTCCTCAACTCACAGTATCAGTGATGTGATAGCTGCGCCAATTGCGCCAAAGGCAAAACCTGCTATATCCTGCTACATTTTTGCTTTTCTGCACCAAAGCTGCACCAAATGCGTATTTTCACATTCGGAAAGTGAAACTAATATCCCGAGGTCGAAATGTCCATGCGCCCCACAATTGCGAACGACATCAATCCTCATGTCGACATTGATCTTCATTGCCATTGCACACTTCGCGCATAAAGCAAAGAAAATGAGAGCGCTTGTGTAGGTCAAGTTGAACTACTGGACAATGTCGTGCTTGGACTTCTGCAGCACAACTCATCATTGAAATGGCGCCTTCGAAGCTTAAAGGTGAGTTCACCGAACTTTCTTTATACAGTCGACGATTTTTTGGACCCTCTAGGGACCGTGAAAACGACCAAAAAGTTTGGCAGTCCGGAAAATCAAATTTCACCGAAAAAAATCACGAACTTATTGCTATTATGCTGGAGGAAGAGGTCAGTTGTGTTGCACATGCTCTAAAGCTCCTAATGACTAAATTTCGCCGCGCGACATATGCACAGACGATGGGCGGCAACCGCTTTCACGAGCTTGACCTGCTGTGCTGCCCTTGCCATGTCGCCGATGAATGCACAGGTTGGGACAAAGTCTAAACGGGAAAGCGAAGACGCCGCTGCGGTTGCTGCATTGCGCCTGCAATACGGTGGGCCTGGAACGAGAACACTAAGATAGCGAATCAACAAGAACTGAGAAATTGCCGAAGCAAGTGCTCTGTCGGCGTTGGCCTCCGTCATTAGGCCTAGCGACTAGAGCCAAAATCGGCATCGTATTCGGCAATATGCACTCTGTGATGGCTTATGTATAACGACGGGCGTCTTGCCTGTCTTCGAAACGCCAGTTGTTTACGGTTTTACGATAGAAAAGTCAAGGTTGCGGTGCGTTTTGCCGCGGGTATGCTGACCTCGCTTTAAAATGCACCACCATTTCCTCCCGTGCTTGCCGTCTCCGTGAAGCCGTATGCCTCCCACGCGCTTCGCTGCTACCTCTTTCCGTATTCAAAACGAAATACTTGGCATAGATGAGTTCCGCAAACTCTGACTGCTTTTAAAAAATTTCATGCGGCGGAAGACGTTCAAGAACTGTACGAATCTGAAACCACGCGAGCGGAATGTGCCGACTCGCGCAGAATTTTAGTATCGCAAGAGGCCCCCTTTAAGCTTGAATTTCATTGTATTTGATCAAGTTTTCGATCTCTCCTGTAGTTTGAAGTAATGAGGCTCCAATGTACACATTATATGGTGGCTTGGGTATTGGCGGCGAGTGCGAATGAGGTCCAAAAAATCGAGCAGTCAGTTGCAGTGCGTCCGAAATTTCAGGCGCTGTTATATATTGGCTCTATGGGCTATGTCGCGATGCCATGAAAAAGTCCAAATAATCAAGCATGTCCGAAAAATCACTCGTCCGAATTTTCGGTCGTTGACTGTAAAGCGTTATGAAAAAGCACTGCACTGGTATAGTGATGCCTTGTGATGTTGTGTGGTGATACGATCGATTTTAAAGCATTTTTGCGGAGTTGTCCTGCCTGCTGTCTCTAGAACTGATTCTTCTAGCATGCCAAACGCATGTATGTGTCGCAATACTAAACTAAGAAATTTGTTGTCCCTCAGGTCGTTCCACCAAGTTCAACATCGACATCCTCAGCAAGAAGGACGAAAATGGTGACACCATATCATCTTGGTGTCGCCAAGGCATTGATGGCAATGGATTCTGCATTGTCTGCAATCACACCATGAAATGCACACAGCATGGTGTTACAGCGATAAAGCGACACGCTACAAGCAAGCGGCACATTGAGGCCATGAAGAAGCATCGTGATTCTGCAGGTGTACTGAAAACGCTGAAGACCTGTCAGACGCATTTGGACTTCTCGCAGAGTTCAGACACACTCTCAGGCAACCGCGTGGTTCGTGCAGAGACTCTCTTCGTTCTGGGGATTACTCTCAAAGAAGTTCCCTTCTCCTGGGCGTATACAGCCACGTCTTTGTTTCCGAGGAGTTTCCCCGATTTTGAAATTGCTAAACAGTTTTCCTGCAAACGAACCAAAGCCCCCTACATGGTGTCTGATGGTCTTGTGCCCTACTTTAGATAACTTGTAATTGATGAACTGAACAGACCAAATGTTTTCTACTCAATTGCAATTGATGAAACACCATTGCCGGAGCAACGTTGCCAGCAACTAGATGTGATGGTGAGGTACTTTTCGTGCATCACAAAACACGTGGTTGTGGAACATTTTCAGTCTTTCAGGTTAGGCTTAGCTACGGCTGAGTATCCTTCTCAGTGAAACAAGAAAGGCAACACAGGATCTTCCACAGAACAACTTCATTTGTTTCTTTAGTGATGGGCCTAATGTAATGAAAGCTGTGAAAAAGAAACTGAAGGAACTGCACCCAAAGCTCATAGATGTAGGCGAATGCTGCCTCTGCAAACTTCATAATGCATTCAGCCATGGCATAGATGCTTTTGGTTCAGAAGTTGAGGCAGCAGTCGTGGATGTATATTACTTTTTCAAAACTGCTGTACAAAGTGCTTCGATTAAGGCCCAGCAAGAAGTGCCTCAACTGCTAAGCAGTGTTTTCTTACGTCATTTGAGCTCCAGGTGGCTTACGTTAGGGCCTGCAGTAGGTTGCCTCATTGAGCAGTTTCCAGCGATCAGAAGTGTTGTCATGTCTGATTCAGCTTGTCGTTTGGGAGGACAACTGCATCAATGCCTGAGGAGAAAGCGCTTTCAGACAGAACGCTTTATGCAAAGCTCATGAAGAATGCTGCAGATATTTTTACCAATTTTTTGTCTCTGTTTCAAAAGAGCGAACCTTTGGCTCATCTGCCTTATAGTGAAATGGTGGCTTTAGTTTTTAAGCTGTGTGGACATTTCATGACTGAAGAGTCCCATAGCTCTAAAAAGGGCACAGAGCTACCACTACTGCTGGCCGAGTCTCCTGCAAACTGGAAAGCCAAAGTGGAGATTGGAGAGGACACTGAGCGGGAATTATCATCTTGGGAAGCAGCGGACAAAAGAGCATTTAGGCTGGGTGCCAGAACGTTTTATATCAAGTGCAGATAGTACCTCGTGTCACGACTGCCATTCGGTAACTCATTGCTGAAGAGTCTACGCTTCCTGAAGTCCAGGGAAAAGGAATCCTCATGCAGTGATCTCAGACAACTAGCTTCGGGGTTTCCACAAGTTATACAGCCGTGTGACATCTCTGCTTTGATGGACGAATACAACCTGCTCCGGCTGCAGCACATTGAATCAGATGCATCCATTTCTGTTGACAAGCACTGGCAGACCATTTTTGATGAGAAGAACCCCGACAGTGGAGCCAAGTACCCTCTGTTGAGCAAGATTGTCAAAGCGTTGCTTTGCATTCCACACGGAAATGCAGACGTGGAAAGGGGGTTTAGTGTGAACCGTCGGCAAATTAATGAAAGGTCTAGATTGACTATGCAGACTGTAAATGGCGTAAGGAACATTGTTTCATATGCCAAACGCTTTGGTAGTGACCCGTCTGGCATTGATGTCAGAGCAGTGCGAGGGGCAAGCAAAAGGTAGAGAATGTTTGGCAGCTGAAGAAGAGCATGCTGCCAAATGGCAGCGTGCCAAGGTTCCCAAGATGACGCCAAGTGATGCTGACAAAAACCTCCAGCTGGAAGGAGAAACAGCAAAGAAAATGTTGGTGAATGCAGAGCTGGCCATCAGCAATGGCATAAAGACGAAGAATTGTGGCGATGTTGAAAGTGGGCAGGCCTTGCTTGCTGTACGGAAAACAAGGCTTTCAGCTGCTCTTAACAAAATGCCGCCTAAGGCAGCCAACTAGGCAGTTAAAGAGTGAATGATATTGCTTACAGAAAAAGATGGAGAACAAGTCCACTGCTTTTTGATAAGCCAAGAAGTTGTGCTGTTGTTACATGTACATAATTGTTATTCAGTTCATATATGTTTAGAACCGTTGATAGTGTTTTTTCATTATTTTTCTGTAAGCTTGTGATCTGCATTCTAGTCATTTTGTTTTTTCGCTTTTCTGTAAGCCTGTCATTTC
Source organism: Amblyomma americanum (assembly GCF_052857255.1). NCBI lineage: Eukaryota > Metazoa > Arthropoda > Arachnida > Ixodida > Ixodidae > Amblyomma > Amblyomma americanum. Next base: position 556,692,847 of record NC_135497.1, on the reverse strand, counting down.
CATTCTAGTCATTCTCAAATAAAAGTTCCAGTGACTTGCTTGTTGTCCATTTATAACTCCTGTCCTCTAGGGGCTTGGCGGCTGATCTATACTTGGTCACATAACAAATTAAATGATGCTAAAGTTCTAAAGTTAGCTATTTGGGCCAACATGTGATGTTGCACAATTGGCTCTAATTTAATTAAATTATTGCCAAAACCACGATCTGATTATGAGGCACGTCATAGTGGAGGACTCCGGAATAATTTGGACCACCTGGGGTTCTTTAATATGCACCTAAATATGAGCAAATTAGTGGTTTCGCATTTTGCCCGCATTGAAATGCCACTAGCACCCTTTTTATGGCACACCTTTTTGTTCCCAAAGGCTTCCTCCTTATTTTACTATTTTACTTCTCGCAAAGTCAATTTTTCCACTTGGCAATGAGCCTCGAGCTGCTCCAAAAGCCTGTTTCCCTGCTCCAAAATGCTCTATTGGCTGCTCGAAAAAGCTGCTCCAAAATGGCTTCAGCCAATCACATCACTGCAGTATTGACAGGACCAAAGCGGATTTGGAATTGATCAGATTCTGGGTGCCTTTTAAAAACATGTCTTGCCTCACTCAGGTTTAACGTCAAATGTTTATGGAATGTGACAGAAAAATTTTTTATCTAAAGCATATTGCTTTTTCAGATGTTACATCGTCTACTTACTTGCTAATATTGTTTATATGTACATATTGTATCTGGGTACTGCTAATGTTGTATTTTATTCTTTTGGTATCCGTGTGCTGCTAATGTACAATTTTATTCTTTTGGTTATGTAATAATGTAAATTCATTCCTGCTTGGGCCAAGCAGTGGGCCTGCGGTATTCTGAAAGAAACGAAATAAATATTGCCTTCCATAAACTTTTGCCTGCAGCTGCACATGTACAAGCGTGCTGAAAGATTGTTTTACTATTTTAAATGTAATTTTTAAATTTTACAGGGTGCTGGCAATATATCTTTTTTTGTCTGCTGCTGTGTTTGACTATCACTCAGAGCTTGTAGTGGTGCCATGACAAACATTTTAAGCTGCTTGATAAGGTGATGGTTCGGGCTAGTGGGTATGCGTTATGATCCATAGCACTTGAGTTTGTCCCCTGTTTTGTTGCTGCGCTATGGACCATAATGCTGCTTGATGTTTTGTTATCCAGGTACTTGGCTTTTCACTCGGAACGCATTGAAGTCTAGCCCACTTGAAATGAACATGACTATCACACATTGTTTGCCTGTTATATCTTGTGATGTTTGCATTGACTCTTGTGCAGCCACGCAAACTAACGCCAGGTATTTGTGGCGCCCTCTGTGCGCAGCTTTGCCAGCCTGCCACAGTGTGAGAGGCTTAACATGTGAGGAGAGAGACTTGTGATTACATGGGTGGTTCGTCCAGATTGTAAAGTAGAATCTCAGTGATACGAATCTCAAGGGGAGGTGAAAATATTCATATCGCTAGAAACTTCATATCACCACACAACGAGCGAAAGTAGTTGCCAAACCATGAGACACGCACAAAACATTTATTTACATGGAAAGAAGTCAGGTATGTCCTTCTGGGTCTTTTTCTCCGAAAGGTTGGCCAGCAGGGAATTTTCGAAGCTGAATAATTGGGCTGTCGTGTTCTCACGCACAGTCTAGGACGTCACAGCATGCCGCATAATATCGAGGACGTGCATAGTTTCAGCTGCTGTCGGTGGTTGGCCATCACTACTTTGGCACTCATCTTCTTCGTCACTGCTTGAAATTCTAGGCTCCAGTGATACTTCCTCCACAATGTCTTCCACTGTGCACAGATCTCAGGTGGCGAGGTCGTCGTCCGCAGTGACAAAATCGCCGGCACCGCTGGTTCCAGACATCAACAGGGATCTGATCTAGCACTTGCAGGGTGGTGGCCACTGTTTATTTAAAAATCCGACGCTTTGCGAAACAATTGGCGATGGTTGCAGGGGAGACGCGATCCCAGGCCATTGCAATAAAATGCATAGTGTCCAAAAGACTAATCTGCAGATTCGCGTCCTTCCGGTCAACATATACAAGGAGGCGGTGCACCAACAAACCTTTGAAATGGTGCTTAACGTTTCTGATAATAGCAGCATCCAGTGGCTGCAAACGACTTGTAGCGTATGGGGGCAGGAACACCTATTTGACACTCTTTAGCGTCGTCTGTTTTGGGTGGGCCGCACACTGGTCCAGCAGCAAAACAATCTTTCTGTTCTGGCATGACATCCTATGGGGTCAACTACGTGATGAACTCCACGAACACAGCCAATATCATCCACACCTTTTTATTACTTTAAAAGATGCAGGAGAACCGACCGACTGCTTTAAAGCATTGGGGTTTTGGTACTTGCCAATGACGGTCAGTTTCGTCTTTTCTGACCTATCAGCATTGCAGCAAAACAAAACCTTAGCACTCTGCTTGCTTTTTTATCTGCCCTGGTAGGCTTCACTCTTGAAGCACACTCTTTTTGGGCTGAAAGTTGTAGAATAATTCTGCCTCGTCTGTTAAAAACAGTGTGAGCGTCATATCCCGTAATGAAAGACAGCAGCGTGGTTGCCATCCAGTCTTCAAAGGCAGAGGTATCAACCTTTTTTTCTTTTCCGCAAACGGTTTTGTAGCAGAGGTCATGCCGTGCCTTGAATCGGCGAATCCAGCCACCAGAGGCCTGAAAATCTTCGATTTCCAGTGAGTGCGATGTTTGCAGTCTTCTTACGAAGAACTTTTCCAGCAGCGTTGATGCCGGCTGCGATGATTTCTTTAAACCACGTTAGGAGAACTTCTAACTTCAAATGGTGGGCAGTCTTCGCTTCTTTGGAGTTTATGCCAAAGTGCTGCACATTTTGCATAATTTGGTCGCACTGACCGATGATCGTAGAAAGCGGCAGGCCTAATTCCTTGGCCATGTCAATGCACCCTTTCTTGGGCTCTTCGTCCACCTTCTTTGAAATGTCCAATTTGTCCTTAAAGACAGCACCTGCTGCTTTCATGACATTGTACTGATTACAGTACCTTTCGGGCTGACGCAATCGATGCTTGTAAAACGACTCATGCGTAGTCTGTCTTCGCGCATGAGGGAGCAAAGAAGCAAGAACTGCTGCTGCTGCTGTAACGATCTGCGCGCTGGCTGTAGCGGAGAGTGGGGCGCGGGGCCGCGAGAAATGTAGAGAGGACAAACTGCACCCGAAAACGCCAGGTGGGTTGGCTGGTTCCCAAGGCAAACGGACCAATAAGTGGCAGCGCTAGCCTCGGGCAACAACCAAGTAAAAAAATGGCTGCGGCTTAGCTTGGCTAAGCCTGGTTATGCAAGCGAAAACATTGTTATGCGTGGTAATGCTGTGTTGCTAAGCCAGGTTAGACTGAACCTCTTCGTCCGTCGCCGAAGTCGTGGCAGAGGCAGAAGCAGCAGCGGCTGCCTCCAAAGCTCTTTGCTGCTGCTTTTTGGCATCTTTCAACTACCGTTAAGCCAGTCGACGCTCTCCTTCTTCGTCGGTCGCTGCCCATAGCTTGGCACGTTTAACTTCCTTACCTCTAGCTAAATACTTAGCATGATTGGCAACATCAGCCGGATGATCAGACTCAGCCCATCGTCTACGAGACCTAGTTGAGGGTTCGACGGAAACCTGTCTGGCGGTGGAAATTTAGCGTATCCAGAAACAAATACTCGCCAAAGTCATACAAGAAAAACATAAAAGCATTGATGTTTCGGTACCACTACGGGTGCCTTGTTCTTAGCAGGATGAAAGAGAGATGGGCTGCTGCTTATGCAGAACAATGCTCCTGCATAAGCAGCAGCCCATCTCATTTTCATCCTGTTGTGAACAAGGCACCCGTAGTGGTGCCGAAACGTCAATGCTTTTACATTTTTCTTGTATGACTTTGAAGAGTGTTTCCGGATATGCCGTCTGCGAGACCGTCCAGATGGCGCGGACGGTCCTGGCCGACTTGTTTCATCCATAGCGAGAAACTGCGAGGCGGCAGTGTGTATGCACACGAGAGCGGCGCCGTCTCCTTTTCAAGCGAACTGCGAGTCATGTGGTTAGTCACGTGGATACAGCTGGCGAGGCGGTGGTCAGCGCAGTGATGGCGAATCGTGTGGTACGTCACGTGGCTGATACATCTCCACTCCTCCACTTGAAGGCCGTATGTACCGCGCCGATAACCTTGACTCGACCAGGCTAGTGAAGGTTCCTCTTTAAAAAAAAAAAAGCGAAGAGGCCGCCGCTAAAAGCGAGAGAGAGAGAGAGAAAGCTTGCGCTTGCCCTTCACCTTCTTTGTCAGCCTCCTGCTGCCGTGGAACGCTAACCGGTACTGGCGCACGCTCGACGGTCATGCTACCCAAGTTCGTATCACCCGGCGCGACGCAGAAAAGTGTTTGGAACATCTGAATTTTGGCCCATTGTACACAATGCAGTTCGGCCGGGGAATTTTACGAATTCATATCACACCGAAATTCGTATCAGCCGGGGTCGTATCACTGAGATTATACTGTAGATGGCCCCCCAGGCTTGGCCGATCAGCTGTCACTGAAAGGGAAGCTTTGTGAGCCAGCCTTATCTCCCACTGTTCATGATTGATTTCCTCGCTTTCATGTTTAAATTGTTCGGGGTAGTTCTAGAATGTAGGCTCGGCATGTGTTAGTTGGGTATTGTTCTGGCCAGATTTTGTTGTGCCGCACTGGGTTTGGAAGCGTTAGGGAAGGAAGGCTGCTTGTCATGTTTTCCAATTTTTTTAAATCATTTGGGATATTGTCCATTTGGTTGAAATGAGATCACAAGTTGGATAAAGGGTTTGATCATGCTATAAGGCATAAGCTTCAAACAGGACATGCATTCGAAATTGAGCTGGCAGGTACAAGTGGCCACATGCTATTATGTTTTGACTGTACTGTGCACGGATAAAAGTGAATGAAGACGACGCTGTCACAAGCACTGCATGAAAGGCTGGCAGTTACACATGGAGAGAGAGGCTGTGGCGATGGCCAAGTGGTCTGGAGCTGAACTGTTCACGCCGCCACGGGCTCGAATCTGCTCCACTCTTTTTTGGACATGCATCGGGCACAGCGATTGTTTTCATTTGTGTAATCTATGTAGTGATAGCACTTTAAAATAAAACTAACCTACGAGGGAGCCATTCCTGGGGAGATGTGACACAAAATGGAGAACCGCACTGGCTTCATTGGGGCTACAGGAACCAGTGCAGCCAAAGGCTAAGCACTAGGGTCTACAACTTACCTGCATACAAGCGGGCTGCGTCTCGTGGAATGCTGCCACGGTGGTTTCCCTGCATTGCCGAGGTGCAAATTATCCGAAAAAAATGAAGATTTCCGCTGCTTTTACTTGGACGCTGTTGTGGATAGAGAGACAGAAAGAAAAGGAGAAAAAATGAAGTCGTGTGAGGAAATTAATGAAAGCATATATTGAAGTCATCTACGATGGCAATGCATTTCCAACGCAGAAACGCTTGGTCAAATGTTTTAGGGGAATCCCCAAGGTGGAGTAAATTTGTACTAAGTGAGCTAACTACTCATTGGCATCCACCCAAGTGCAGCCACGTGGCTGCAAAGGAAAGCTGTACAGTTTCCACGGAAATTTCATAGTTAAATTCATTCTGGTCCGGGGTTCGAACCTGGGACCACCGTAGCCGTATGGCTGCGCTTAGGTGGATGCCAATGAGTAATTAGCTCCCTTACTGCAGAAACGCTTGCTGCGAAGGAAGAAAATGAATGCCACTGAAGGCAGGAGCGTTGTTTGTAGGCATCCGACAGTGTACAGCAGGCAGCGAAAATGTGAAACCTAACAGTCGGGTCTGTGACATCATTGAGCTTCTACGCTCTTTTCTGACGCTGTGAGGAGAAGCCTGAGCTTTAATCGGCGATTACGTCACCATTCTAAGTGCTTGCGCAAAAGAACATAGGGTGCTTTACCTGCAACCTTCGTAGGTTCGAATTCTTGAATATCACTGAATTCGCAAAAAACTGTTCAGCTGCCCTTCGAGGGTTGGCACGGCAGCACTTTTCAGCTAGCTGTATTGCTGTTCTACTGTTCACATGTATGCATGTATTTGAGAAATGCCTGATAAATTCTCTGTTCCAGGGACTTGAATACATGATCCGTAGTCCAATGACCCACAACCTGCTGAAAGCCCTTATTGTGAAGAACAAAGATTCCTTAGAGGACATCTATTCTGTTCAGCTGTCCTATGTCTCCCTCTTGTTGAAAGCACGCCAGATACCCGGATTTAAGGTACGCTGTTCAAGAGTTGGCCCCAGTTTTCACAAAAACAAAGCCCAGTTTATCCCTAAAACATTGAGTGCTTTTTTTTACTACTTAGCGTTATTGAATTGATATTTATTGTTAAAAGTTGGAATTTGTTAGTAGTGTTACCCTGTTACAACAAAGTAAGATTTGAAGTGAAGGTGCATTTGTTATATTTGACACTCTTCTTGATAGTAGGCACATGAATTTCAAGCAGAAAATTTGGTGATTAAGCCCAAGCAAAGCATTCAGGCATGGACAATGCAAAGTACAAAAATGGAGCTTAGTGTCCCCTTGCCACATGGTCATTATTAATGCCCATTGAGTTAATAGCCATCAAATTTTTGAGGGCCATCGACATGTGCCACTGCTATGCGACACATTCTAACGGCTCTTGAATGTTGAACGTGTCAACGGCTGTTCACACGTTCTAACGGTTAAGTGAGCATGGAATCCAACGTACGACATTATGCATTGTAAACTAGCTGAGTAACATCTGGTAGAAAATAGGGGTGTGCGAATATTCAGGTACTTTGCAAACAGTATTTACTCTTCGATTTGTATTGCATTGCATTTTCATTATTTGAAGTATTCAAACCTCTTAAACACTCACAAATTATGAAATTCCTGTTCATCTGAACTCATGGCCAAACATGTAGTAACAGAATCTAGCTTTTATGTCGTTCTGTTGAATTATTCTCCAAATAAATGTTGGTTGTAATGAAGTTTTACTGCAACATTTATAGTTATGTTAGTCTTGTAGTTTCATGTCCAGTTCCACATATTTCTTGTTCCCTTGCTGCTGCTGTGCAAGCCAAGGAGTTACCATATTTACTCGCATAATTTTCACACTTTTTTTCTTAAAACTAAGGCTTCAAAAAAGGGGGGGCTCAAATCACGCCGAGATTTCGCAAACACGTCTTAGAAAACTCTACAGACATAATAACGCGCAATGTATCCAGTATATTGCTGCGTATTAGTTTACCCCGCAACTTGTGTCTCTCGCTATCCAAAAAAAAAGTTTACTCCAAATATAAGTCTTCACATACCCCTCCTTTCTCGCGCCCGCTTTAGACCCACGTTATGTAGTTCCCCATGTAATGGCATGGGTCCGTGCGCAGCTGAAAGCAGTAAACGTGTAACAGTACAGTCAGAAATGGAGGTACAAGGCAATAAAACGGTGCACTCGCATGCAGCACTTACATTCGAGCCGACTTACAATCGTGTAAATATGGTACTTGCTTGCTGGTGTGCTTGTGCAGCAGGGAGCTCAAGATATTTTTGTACAAGCTCTTTTTTTTATAACAAATTTCACGAGGGTGCAAATTACATAACTACGGTAATCTAGGCAGCATCATTCGTGACAAGGGTGTGTCCAAGGAACTTCACTATTCTATTAGTGCGTCAATGGACTTGCAGTGATGACTTTGCAGGTATGGTGCCTTGCTTGTGGTACCTGACAGCATAAGTTTGATGAGGGGCAATCTTGATGGCATTTCGGTGCACAGGCAAGTTAGGGAGCCTCAAGGGGCCAATATTAATCGGGAACCTTTTACTATAGCGTACCATGCAGTTTTGGCACGGAAAGATATGGTTATGATGCAAAAGTACTTGGTTTCCAGATGTTTGCTACAATGGCATTTCTTGCTTCTTTTTAAGGTGTAAGCCTTTCTTGGCTCACGAGTGGTGTAGACGTAATTTGCAGACGTAAGTTGCAGGCGTAAGTTGCAGGCAAAAGTTGCAGGCAAAAGTGGCAGGCAAAAGTTGCAGGTGGAAGTTTGTGGGTGGAAGTTGTCTGCACAAACTGTCAGCCATAAGTTGTATGGTGAATAAAACAAAAATGTAAAAGTTGATTAAGCAACATTTCATATGCAACATACAGACTATTGCGGAAATAAACGCGCACAGTAGCTTGCTTCTCTCATCTGAGCACATGGGTTATTCGAGCTCAAATTTAGCATAGGAATGGCATTTGGTTGGCAGAATTCTTTTATACCGCATTTGTTTCAGTTACTTGCCTTATTCGATCAGAAGAAGCCGGATATTCGCATCGTCTGCAGCAACGAGGAAACAAAACCAGGAGTTATCTCAGCGACTGCCCTGGTGGCACCATCTCGTTTTTAGGTCGTGGAGATTCAGCGAAGGACCGGGGTGGAGGGTGTTTTGTGAGAGGTTTGAAGACTCTTTTTCACGAACAAGTTGACATTTGGTGGAGTTTTGGCCAAACTTTGTGATCATTGATAGAGCATTAGAAAAAGCGTCTTCAACCCTCCTGCAAAACAGCCAACCCTCCACCCCGCTCTTTTGCCGAATCTCCATGGCCAAAAAACGAGGTGCATTTAATTACTGCATGCATTTATTTGCACAACAGTCTGTAATATAACAAATCAGAAATGGGAAAATAATAAAATAAAAAAGATAAAAAGAAAAACAATAACAAATAAAGAAAATAAAAAATGGAGGGAGAAAAAGAGGACAGGGAAAGGCTTTCGCATTTCCGCTCTTAAGCAGACTTAAGTGTAATCCTGTAACTTTTTACTTCCTTAAAACCAGAAATTCCCAGACTATTCTCACTATACTTTTTGCAAGTAAATTAAATGTATTTGTATTTCTGGCACTTGTTGTGGAAGCTGTGCTGTGTGTTTGAGGCAGGATTTATTGTCCTCGGGAAGCCTTCTGCTTAACCTGTCTTAACCAGCTAGCATGCTTCAGCTAACGCCAGAAATAGTATGCACGCTATCTATCGTTAGCTGACGCTCACTATTTGATGTGAGTGCTGGTGGACTCGCCGGGGTTTTTCTTTACTGTTTGAGTAAGTGGAGATGTATTGATGCCCTGTAACATCCAGCAGCAGTCGAAAATCAATCTGAAACTGGATATGATCTCCACGGAGAGAAGGGGCACCTTGGCAAACTTGCTCTGGGCATTGCAGTTCTGGGATGCGGCTAATCCGGACGAGTTGTTGCCACTGATGGCTGAGGGCAAGCTGGAGCTGTCGTTGAAAGTGGCCACACTGCTGCGAAACAGCTACTTCAACCCTGAGGGTGACCATGGGACGAACTGTGACCGCTGCGTGCTGCTGCACTCTCTCAACTCGGCGGCCTTCCGCGTCTTCTACGGCTGCCTGACCGACATTGCGCCTTTGCTGCCTATCAGTGCGTATTCTCTTACTTTATGTTACTGCTGGCTTAGTAAATGTTACAGGTTTATGAATAAATTACTGTTGCCCTGTAAGTATCCATATGGGTGCAATGGCCTCGTCTAGATCCATTTTTGCAGGAAAGCAAGGAAGGTGAAAGAGAAGTTACTGCCAAGGTTAACTGTCAGAAGTGGTGCTGAATTCATTGCTCATCTCAGTGTCTGGGCTCGGCTACCTGGTAGATTTATCAGATGTGTGTACTATGACACGCATGTGCAAGTTGCTGCTGCTAGAGCTTGCATGGGCAGAACATGCAACTTTTCCTTCTCGTGTTCTGAAATGTGGTCTGTACCAGTGGGTGTTTCAATGTAGCTATGGTCCAGATTGGAGAGTAACGTATCATTTCCCCGGTTTCAGAAAGTATCTCATTATATTCGAAACCAAGGTGCGAATATAACGCAATTTTTTTTTCTCGCTGGTTGCTTCTCTACATATCTCTAGACTTGGGAGCTGCTAGGAGAAGCCAGCTTCTCGACGCCATTTGGGTCGCACAGTACGCACGGGCACAGAGAAGGGGCTATGAACGTTGAAAGAAGGCGATGGGGGCCATTGAGAAAGAGCAGGCGCTGAAAGAGATTAATACAGTAGGGGTAGGAAAGGAGAACAAATGGGCACAGGACTGAGCAGCACGAAACGCTATACAGATGCGGCACTGTGGTGACGACAGCATTTTGAAATTGCTGCCAATACTGACATATTTGTTGTTTCCATATTTTTGCATACCGTCACCGTATTTTTAGTGCGCTTCGCTGCAATTAGCTTGAACAAGCTAGGTTGAGGTTTTTTTTTTTTTTTTCCATTTTCGTGCAGTCTCAAATCCCCCCCCGCATTATATACGCGTAAATACAGTAAATTTGTGTACCATTTGGCATTACCAGGGCAGGTTGTTGTGGCCAGCAAGAATAAGTCTGTGGCTCCAAATTTTACTCTGAAGCCTCTTTTCTGATGCTGGGGCTGTTTGTAATCATACGAAACTGTCTTTGTCTCCTTTCAACCTGCATGCGCTTTTGTCATATCCACGTTCCGTTTAAGTGCAGCTGAAATTGCTATGCTGTGGCTCAACAGGAGTATGAGTGCAAGTTGGGCACCTTATGTCGTTGTTTTGGGGGTTCAGTCACTCCTAGTAATCATGGAATCGCTGCACTTGTTTTGCTAAGTTATGCTGAGCTTTTGTGCTTTTATTAAAGATAAATACCTAGCTGCCAGTGAGTTAGTGTTCATATTCAGCATACCTAAGGGTGCTCTTTTCCAGTCAAGTTCTTGATAGCCATCTGCCAAGCTCTGCGAAGGAACTGTCTACTCCTCCGAAAGAGGGCCGCTGCCACCAAGGAGAATTTTGCTCCAGACCAGTGCAGCAGCTGTGAGCTGAGTGGCGTCCCAGTGGACAGCAGTAAAAGACTCATCGAGCAGAGTTCGGTGCATGTACTGATAGAAGCTGTGGCGATCACGTACAACAGCGTATCTCTGCGGAATGAACTCGCCTCCAATGTAAGTTTCACAGCTTGGCCCGTGCCCTTGTTGCTTCACTGCATGGAGTGCCTCCATTTTCTAGAGCTCTGCCATCTGTATCCAGTTTCCATTGTGCAATTTTATTTCAATATTAAGCTGGGCTTAAATTTTTACAGTGCACACATAATTTTAGTGCTTTGCTTATCTTTACCTTAGCTGTTCTCCATTTTAGCAACCTTGAATTAAGAGTTGACTAATTCCCTGTCCTTCGAGTCTGCAAATTATTGTTTTGCTTATCCAAAGCTTATACATAACGTCTTGCTCAAGCTTAAAAAACCCATATCAGACATCAGCCTAATTTTTGTCCATTTCCTAATTGCAGTTGACAAAGGCCATTTCATTTTATCTTAAACGACCACAGAAAAGAATGTTGAAGCTTGGCTTTAAAATGCTTGCATTATGTAGAGAGCAGGCCACCGAGCGTTCATGCTGCGTATGAGACCTCAAAAGGGAGCAAGAAATTTGCAATACATTTCTTAAAATTCCTGCTTTCACACCTCCCGGTGACGCGTGGTGCAATTCCTGCTTTAGCACCTCGCAGTGATGAGTGGTGCAAGACTTTCGATTGAAACCTGGCATACGATGTCATGTCGTCAGCAGCAGGAGGTTATCATTGGTTCACCGCGCCAAATTCTTTCAGACGTCGCGCCAGCTACCATGGCCGTGGCCGCTCCATGCACGTTGGCAGCTGCTGGAGGTGGGGGTGGGGCCGAGCGGGTGGCGCTGGTGGGGGAGTGCCAACATGCCAACATTTTCGCGTGCGAAAATTGTTGAGAGGAGAGGGAAAGGCGCGAAGACGGGGAAGTTCAAATTTTGACTGCATATGACGGCAAATTTTGACGCTGATGTGCGGGCCGCGCACTGCCGCTCACTGCGCGTGGTACGTATCGTGCGATTAGCGAGCGCAACTTTGGCAGGTGTGGGCCGTGCACCGCCACTCACTGCACGCTGTGCGTACCGCGCGATTAGCGATTGCGACTTTGGTGATGTGTGGGCCGTGCACCGCGTGCAGTGAGCTGCGGTGTGCGCGGGCAAGGTTTGTATTCATTTTGAGGAAACCGGTGGGTAACCGGCCGGTAGCGGGAGTTGAACCCACCACCTCCTGAAGCTGAGGTGGGTGCTCTACCACTGCCGCTCACTGCACGCTGTGCGTACCGCGCGATTAGCAATCGCGATGTCGGCGATGTGCAAGCAGTGCTTAGTGCTCGAGGGTGCGGTCGCAGCTCGCGCATTCATATCATCCCTAGCGAGGGAGAGGGTTCGGAACATCTGAAAGTCCGCGCATCGTACACAATGCACTCTGGCCGCGGAATTTCGCCTATTCGTATCATCGCGAAATTCCTATCAACCGGGTTTGTATCACCGAGATTCTACTGTACTTGAGTTTCTAAACTCCTTGGCACTCTCATGGAGAGGAGCGGGCCCTCCACGGTTTCAATCGACGGTTGAGCTATTAGAGCAAGCGTTGTCTTGTTGAGCTTGTGCGAGCTTGTTGCGAGCTCGCTGGTCGAATGCTTGTTTTTCAACCCTGTTCGACTACTAGCCATTATTTTCTTTATGCACGTTTGTTATATCGCGTGGATAAAAGCCTGAGTCGGGTTGGCTTGATTTTTTTTGGTAGCACTGCATACATTCCGCAGCCGCTCTTGCTACCGCACAGCAGAGAGATGTGTCTGCATGTGGTGTTCACCATGCTGACATCTGCGACAAGAGTGCTCGTGAACGCAGTGTGCAGTGGTGCTAATTTAGGCGTGTTGTGGTATAATTTTAAACGCACTTGCTCGTCATCTCTCATGTCAGGCCACCATAGCCCCGTGCACATGTGTCCTGGCAGCAACCAGTTCTTTTAAGTGCGCTTAGTGCCCCATTCTGGTTTACGTTGCCGCTCTTAACGCAATATTTCCAATGTACTGCTTTGTCATATACTCATCACTGTAGCCTATCATTTGAATGCAAAAATTTTTAATGAAGGACCGCACCTCGTATGAGGGAAAGCAATCACCAAAAATAAGTGATGCCATGAAAACTATTGTGAATATCAAAAAGTATGATATTAAGGCTATTGAAATTGAAAGGAAGCACTTGAATTTATTACCAATTTATACTGTGTACCTATTGAGAGGTGAACTCCTATGAGCGCTCTTTTTATTTTCCAGGTGGTGTTAGGCTGCTCCAGCCTCGCTCTGGGCCTTGGCGACCTAACACCACTACACATGCTCTCCCTGCGTGGATTTTTTTTTTTTTGATATCTCACATCTGCAAAAAAAAATGCACGTATATTACCGAATAAAAATGAACTCATCTAGTGTTCCAAGCAACTGATTGAAAACTGATGCTCGCTTCTCTTGATGATTAAGTTTCTTCTTTCCGCTTTTCTTGATAATTAAGTTTCTTCTTTCCGTTTCTTAGAAAATGCACTTCCAGAAGATCAGGCTCTGGTTCTAAATGTAGCATTAAAGTAATTTTACTTTGCGAGATCTTCCAATTCTGAGGAAGTCGCAGGGTAGGAAGCACCATTTTCGGTAATAGCCACGAGATAAGTGCTCTCCAAATAATTTTGTGACTCAACTCTCCTAACCTGACTTAAAAGATACTGGCTGTGTGCTGCTAAAATCCGTCCACCCTCTTCGGCGATGGCCGCTATTTAAAGGCAAATGGCAGGTGGATAGGCAGGATTGACCGAAAATCGCTCAGAACAGCTTTTTTCTTCAGTGCGCCTTGTGTATCTCCACGACGTCACTGTTGATGTCTGTGCTTTTAGGCTAAGTGATTGTTTGAAACTTAACCATATATATTGTGTTTTCTCGAGCAGCCTTGCAGTGCAGGGGTTGTCCTGTTTTTCACTTTTTGGGGAATAGAGGGCTGTGTTCGTCCTTCTTCTCTTCCTTCTTCCTTTCTTTGGCTCTGTGCCGTTGTGCAGAAAAAAATATGAGCTCCAATTGAGAATACCAACTAGCCCAAGAACTAACTCTGCTGAAGTACACATAGTGAGCAAATAGTGGCCATTCTTACATATCCTCAGTTGCTAGTGCAACCACGTATGAAGCAGGCAGTCATATTTATTGAATATCAGATAATTGGAGAGGATAAAGCAGTGCCGCAATGCTTAAATGCTCGGAAGTTTTGATAAGAATAACACTTTCTGATCACAGGGAGTGACTGCTTATGCATGAGCGGTAGTGCCTTTCATGACACCTTTCAAACTTCTCCTTGATGGATATCAAACGGCGAAGAGGAGTGGCGCGCTGTTACTGGAAGCCATGAATGGAAGGACGGGGAGAAGGAAAAAAAACCCAGACGCACAGCCCACGCTATTGCATTTCTCTTTCAATTGAGTGCACACGTGTATTGCTCGATCTTTTAGTCCTTTGCGGCGATACTGAGCTAAATCCTGGGCCTACGACTCGTGGTGGCGCTGATAGCAACAATGACGTGGAGAAGGAAAAAAAAAGCCAGATGCACAGCCCACGTTATTGCATTTCTCTTTCAATTGAGTGCACACATATATTGCTCGATCTTTTAGTCCTTTGCGGCGATATTGAGCTAAATCCTGGGCCTAAGACTCGCGGTGGCGCCGATAGCAACAATGACGTGGAGAAGGAAAAAAAAGCCAGACGCACAGCCCACGTTATTGCATGTCTCTTTCAATTGAGTGCACACGTGTATTGCTCGACCTTTAAGTCCTTTGCGGCGATATTGAGCTAAATCCTGGGCCTAAGACTCGCGGTGGCGCCGATAGCAACAATGACGTGGAGAAGGAAAAAAAAGCCAGACGCACAGCCCATGTTATTGCATGTCTCTTTCAATTGAGTGCACACGTGTATTGCTCGACCTTTAAGTCCTTTGCGGCGATATTGAGCTAAATCCTGGGCCTACGACTCGCGGTGGCGCCGATAGCAACAATGACGTGGAGAAGGAAAAAAAAGCCAGACGCACAGCCCACGTTATTGCATTTCTCTTTCAATTGAGTGCACACATATATTGCTCGATCTTTTAGTCCTTTGCGGCGATATTGAGCTAAATCCTGGGCCTAAGACTCGCGGTGGCGCCGATAGCAACAATGACGTGGAGAAGGAAAAAAAAGCCAGACGCACAGCCCACGTTATTGCATTTCTCTTTCAATTGAGTGCACACATATATTGCTCGATCTTTTAGTCCTTTGCGGCGATATTGAGCTAAATCCTGGGCCTACGACTCGCGGTGGCGCCGATAGCAACAATGACGAGAAGGAAAAAAAAGCCAGACGCACAGCCCACATTATTGCATTTCTCTTTCAA
Source organism: Amblyomma americanum (assembly GCF_052857255.1). Taxonomy (NCBI): domain Eukaryota; kingdom Metazoa; phylum Arthropoda; class Arachnida; order Ixodida; family Ixodidae; genus Amblyomma; species Amblyomma americanum. Next base: position 556,677,590 of record NC_135497.1, on the reverse strand, counting down.
TTGAGTGCACACGTGTATTGCTCGATCTTTTAGTCCTTTGCGGCGATATTGAGCTAAATCCTGGGCCTACGACTCGCGGTGGCGCCGATAGCAACAATGACAAGAAGGAGAAAAAAGCCAGACGCACAGCCCACGTTATTGCATTTCTCTTTCAATTGAGTGCACACGTGTGTTGCTCGATCTTTTAGTCCTTTGCGGCGATATTGAGCTAAATCCTGGGCCTACGACTCGCGGTGGCGCCGATAGCAACAATGACAAGAAGGAGAAAAAAGCCAGACGCACAGCCCACGTTATTGCATTTCTCTTTCAATTGAGTGCACACGTGTATTGCTCGATCTTTTAGTCTTTTGCGGCGATATTGAGCTAAATCCTGGGCCTACGACTCGCGGTGGCGCCGATAGCAACAATGACGTGGAGAAGGAAAAAATAGCCAGACGCACAGCCCACGTTATTGCATTTCTCTTTCAATTGAGTGCACACGTGTATTGCTCGATCTTCTAGTCCTTTGCTGCGATATTGAGCTAAATCCTGGGCCTAAGACTCGCAGTGGCACCGATAGCAACAATGACGTGGAGAAGGGAAAAAAAAGCCAGACGCACAGCCCACGTCATTGCATTTCTATTTCAATTGAGTGCACACGTGTATTGCTCGATCTTTTAGTCCTTTGCGGCGATATTGAGCGAAATCCTGGGCCTACGACTCGCGGTGGCGCCGATAGCAACAATGACGTGGAGAAGGAAAAAAAAGCCAGACTCACAGCCCACGTTATTGCATTTCTCTTTCAATTGAGTGCACACGTGTATTGCTCGATCTTTTAGTCTTTTGCGGCGATATTGAGCTAAATCCTGGGCCTACGACTCGCGGTGGCGCCGATAGCAACAATGACGTGGAGAAGGAAAAAAAGCCAGACGCACAGCCCACGTTATTGCATTTCTCTTTCAATTGAGTGCACACGTGTATTGCTCGATCTTTTAGTCCTTTGCGGCGATATTGAGCTAAATCCTGGGCCTAAGACTCGCGGTGGCGCCGATAGCAACAATGACGTGGAGAAGGAAAAAAAAGCCAGATGTACAGCCCACGTTATTGCATTTCTCTTTCAATTGAGTGCACACATGTATTGCTCAATCTTTTAGTCCTTTGCGGCGATATTGAGCTAAATCCTGGGCCTACGACTCGCTGTGGCGCCGATAGCAACAATGACGAGAAGGAAAAAAAAGCCAGACGCACAGCCTACGTTATTGCATTTCTCTTTCAATTGAGTGCACACATGTATTGCTCAATCTTTTAGTCCTTTGCGGCGATATTGAGCTAAATCCTAGGCCTACGACTCGCGGTGGCGCTGATAGCAACAGTGACGTGTTAGTGGCACTGGACGATATCAGGGCTGGCCAAGCATCAATTCTAGGAGAAATGAAAGCAATTCATACCCAACTAGCTGAACACGAGAAAGCGTTTCGAGAAACTAAAGCTAGACTTGCTGAAATTGAAAACGATTGTGCTTCTTTAAACTCTCTTAAATAGCAGTTTGAGAGCGTCCAGTGTCTTGCTGAGAATAACGCAAGTAAATTAGACGACCTTGTGCATAGAATAGATCACTCTGAGGATCAGTCTCGTCGTCCTAATGTTTTGTTTTTTGGTGTCAAGGATATAGATCGTGAAACTTGGGCGGAATCTGAGAAGTTAATTATCGAATTTTATGGTACTAAGCTTAATGTTTCAGTTGAACCAGTGTACATCGAACGAGCACACCGACTCGGGCGTTTTGACAGTAAGAAAATTAGACCAGTAATGGTAAGGTTTGGGCACTTCAGAATTAAAGAACAAGTACTTACTAATGCAAAGGAGCTGAAAGGGACCAATTATAGCATTTCCGAGGACTATTGCCAGAACACCTGCCTAGCTCGTAAAAACCTCGTCCAGTTTGCAAAAGACCAACATGAGAAATTCACCCTGCGGCACAAAAGGAATGACCATAGCGCCCTTTTCTTCCCGTTGCTCCGGCCTGTTTTTTGCGGATCATTTCTTTGCTGTCCTCGTTCCTCCCCCCCCCCCCCCCCCCACCCTCCCCCTATAGGCAATACCACATACACATTTGATCAGGATTCTCAACAGGTTGTACCTTGCACCCCATACCTATCCCCCAGTCCCTCTTACTGCGCGGCTCTTAACTCTGTATCTTTCCTTTACACTAACATAAGAAGCCTTTTTCCTAACGCGATGCTCTCACCAGTCTCATTGATACCATTCAATGCAATGTCGTTGTCCTAACTGAAACTTGGCTTAATGAACTAATAGATTACAGAGAAGTGCAGGACATATTCCCGAACTTCAATATTTTTCGGCGCGATCGCGAAGGCAAACGAGGCGGCGGCTTGCTGATAGCCACCCACCGTAACCTTCAATGCTTCGGTTTAAAAATTGACTCACCTGTTGAAATATTGTTCATCTGCTCCACCCCCTCTTTTCGGCCCATTTTAATCTGCAGTGTTCACCGTGCTCTAGGCAGCGACGCTTCGTTCGTTCCACTATTTCATGACGCTATTAACAGTGTGACTTCGAAAATTCCGCATGCTACTGTCTTTATATTAGGCGATTTTAACTTCCCTGCAATAAACTGGTCTTGCCCTTCTGAGATTGCATCAAATTCCATAGAATGTCATTTTATGAACACATGTCAAACCTTTGCTTTAACCCAACTAGTCTCTTCCCCAACAAGACAAAATGAACAGTCATCTAGCATACTTGATCTGATACTAACGTCCCATCCAGAGAACCTGTTATCCCTTTCATATCTTTCAGGACTGAGTGGTCATTCTGTAATCCTCGCCAAATTTCTCAGCCAGGTACCAAAACCAAAAAAAGCTACCAAAACGCTCACTTTATATGATAAAGGCGATTACAGCAGCATAAACTGTGAACTTGACAATTTCTGTGCTTGGTTCCTAGTCGATATTGAGCAAAGATCTACCGAGACTAACTGGCTTCTTTTTAAGAATAAAATGAATAACTTCATCCAGCGGTACATTCCTACAATTACTGTGAGTGAGCACGTTTCTACCCCTTGGTTCAATAATACATTAAAATGCCTCAATAACAAGAAGAAAAGGCTTTTTCGAGCTGCCAAAAGAAATAATAACCTTAGTACGTGAAGGAAATATTATGAAGCCGAAAAGGTTTATAACGCCGAAGTCTTTAAATCTAAGCAAACATTTTTTAACACCGCATTTCCCGGAATGATGCACGCAAACCCTCGTCAATTTTGGAGAAGCATTAATCCTAACCCTAGCAACACAGTAACACTTCGCGACGATGATAACACTGCAGTTGCCGAATAGGATGTTGCCGCAGTGCTTAACCAAACCTTTAGTTCTGTATTTACTCGCGAATGAGACGGGGATCTTCCTGATTTTCCGTCCTTTGGTTTCCCTGTTATGAGCAATATATCATTCGAACCCCATGGTATTGTTAAAATAATTGATTCTTTGAAACTAACCTCATCAGCAGGTATTGATGACATTAATGTTAAGGTACTAAAAAACACAAAGCATGTAACAAGTGTCCTGCTCACTCATATCTTTCAGCAATCCCTTTCATCAGGCATTGTACTGCACGACTGGAAAATGGATGAAGTCATTCCAGTACCAAAAAAAGGGCCTTCATCTTCTCGTCACAATTACCGTCCGATATCCATTACTAGCGTTCCACCAAAATTAATCGAGCACTTAATCTTCTCTCACATCATGAAATTTCTAGTCTCTCTTAATTTCTTTCACGCAAACCAGCACAGATTCATAAAGGGCCTTTCTTGTGATACTCAGTTAGCTCTATTTATTAATGACCTAAGCGCTAAACTTGATTTCAACATTCTAGTGGACACCCTCTTTTTAGACTTAGAAAAAGCCTTTGACAACGTTGCACACAAGCGGCTTTTTTTTTTTGAAACTCCCACATCTTAATCTCAATTCCCTTGTTCTTGCCTGAATTCGTAACTTTCTAACTAACCGGCAACAGTTTGTTTTTGCTAATAAATGTTCATCCTCCTGCTCCTCTGTTATTTCCGGGGTACCCCAAGGCACGGTCCTCGGGCCCCTTCTTTTTCTCATTTATATAAGCGACCTACCAACTGACATACGCTCTAACATACGTCTGTTTGCTGATGATTGTGTTGTTTACCGTCCTATACTCACTAACAATGATCACCAGCTCCTTCAATCCGACATAGACTGCATATTAAATTGGTGTGATAAATGGCTAATGTCGCTTAATGTGAAAAAAACTTCTCTCTTTTCCTTCCACAGAGGTCACTCTAACCCATCTTCAAAGTACTTTATTGCTAACTCAGAAATCACCGCTGTAACAACTTACAAATACTTAGGTCTTCATTTAACGCATGATCTTAGGTGGTCATACCATGTCACACAAATCTCAAAGGAAGCTGATCGCGTCCTCGGTTATTTATGGCAAACGTTACATCTAGCACCACCATTGTCCCTCTGGGACCCTAACCAAAATAATCTGTCTAATATGCTAGAAGCAATTAAAAACTGCGCCTCTAGGTTCACCTTCTCTGCTTATTCTTATCATGAAAGTGTCACCAAACTAGAACGCAATGCTCATCTCTCAAGTTTAACTAGCCGACGTCACAGCGCAAGATTATGTCTGTATCACAAGTTCTATTATCATGTTCCCCAGTCTGTTATCATCCCAGCCTACCGCAACTCAAACCGCACGAACCATGAAAAGACCACCTATTCTCCACCTGCCCGCACATCTGCTCATCTGTCCTCATTTTTTGTAGTCACTGCGGAAGACTGGAATGACTTACTCGGCCACGTCCTGCTTCAAACTGATGCATCACTATTCAAGTCATCAATTGAAGCAATATTATGCCCTGTTACCCACTCCTTCATGTAATACCCCCTCAGTGGGGCCTTTGAGGTAGTAATAAAACAAAAACAAACAACAAAACATTCTGCCACGATATCTAGGGAGATGTGCACTGCTGCCTGCACCGTGCGATGGCCCTGATGGTGCAAACGTCTGCTGTTGCGCCCTCACACTCCTTGGGAGCAAGTCGCGCCAGACTCTGGCGGGAGGGCTTCAAAAGCTGAAGTATATCTGTAAACGTTGATAGTGCCTAATGATAAAAAGACAGCATTGATGGGGAACCAAGAGCTGCCCTTTTATTTTGATGCACTCAGGAGGTGCTTGCTCCATCAGCCTGATGATGGCGATTCTGAGGTTTTCCCAAGGCTTTCTCAGGCCACTGAACTGGTTGCAACGGGGCCGCTGCAGTTTTTGCCTGATGTTTTGCAAATGGCACAATTTCTAATCCTAACTTCAACTTCATTGTCCATTCCGGACCACAAGTACTGTCGCTGAACTGTTGTTTGATTCTTACAATGTGTGGATGCAGAGGATGCGCCATCATGACCAAACTGAAAGTGAGTGGCGCTGGAGGCATGACCCGTTCAGCGTGAAGCATTAGCCCATCCACCACCGACAGTTCTTTTTGGATGTGAAAAAAAAGTGCACTTTGCCAGCTAAGCAGCTGTTTTGTAGCCATTTGGACATAACGTACCGTACTGTGTTACCCTGTTTAGCAACGAATCATCAGTTGTTACTGCTTGTAGTTGACTCTTTGTTATGCTGGAAACCACAGCGACTTCTTCCTCCACAGGTTCATTCTCTGTAGACGTCAAGTGTAACCGAGAAAGCCAAAACGCTTGTTTTTTTTTATGTGCTGGAAGGGCTGAAGTTTTGCTACAAATCAAATTTTTCTTGCTACAGAAAGTGCTACAAGGAGCCTGTTGTCAGTTTCCTAACAAGGCTTCACCGCATTTCATATTCTGGGCACTTTTCTTTTTTATTGGGGACGGGGGAATTTGACAACTCGACCTTCAAATCTGAATTAATGAGATTTTATCACTTGTCAGGTTATTTCAGTTGTCAGTCATGCGTCAGTTCATAGAGTTCATTCTGTCACTTGTTTTTAACCCCCAATAGTCATTTTTTTTATTACCGTACCAAAACATTTTTTTTTTACATCATGAAATGGTAATATGCTTAATCTAAAGCTCAAAAAACCTTTTTTTTTTTTTTTTTCAGTAGGACAATCTTCATTTGGTACATTTCTGGTCCTTGAAAATGCATGTATAGTAGACTCTCGTTAAGACAAACTCAGACGGTTTCTTGGAATAAGATGAACAATGGGAGACCATTTGGTTGGTTTCCCAAAGGATTCAAGGTAAAAAAAGTCTTAAGACGAACTGTTGTGTGTGCCCTTAAATTAAAGGACCATAGACCAAATTTTTGCTGGCATGTTTTCTTCTTTCAAACGGCGCACTAGACACTGGTGTACACGGAGCGCCCCGTGGTATTTGCCTACGACCGCTAAATAATTTATAATTCAATTTCTTCTTGACGCTATTTCGGTTTCATCAACCGAACGATGGCTGTGATGTGTAGTTGATGTTGAGGTCAGATAAGGCAAAAAAGAACGCAATATAACTGCTGATACATCATTTGTTGTAACTCTAGGTATTGAAGCAAGTTGGTCTAAGTGCTGGAGTGAGTTAAAACTATGTATCAGCATTTATGTTGCCATTTTTTTGTGCATCATGTGACCTGAACATAAACTACACGTCGCAGCCATCGTTTGGTTGATGAACTTCAAACCAAAACAACATGAAAGAAGAAATTAAATTACCGTAAAATTCCGAACATGCGCACCCCACCCATGTAAGGGCTCCCTCTAACTTCACTGTTAATTTCACATTTCCGCGCCGTTCCGGGATAGCAACCCCCCCACACCCACACTTTGCCAGTAATTTCGACTTGCCGGGGTGGGGAGCTTGGTCGGAATTTTATGGTATATATTATTTAGTGGTTGTAGGTGAAAACCACACGATGATCCATGTATTCAGATGTCTAAAGCATCATTTGAAAGAAGAAAACACGTAATAAAGTTAGATGTCTATAGTCCTTTAAGACAAACTTTCGCAAAGACTGTGAACTATGGCGAACCCCGACAAAAGCCCTCTCGAGGCGTCCATGGACACTGTAAAAGGAAAAAATGTTTATTTTTTTCTTTGATAGTGCTCCTACGCAAAAAATGCCCGTAAAAATAATGCTCTTGCACAAGAAACGCACCCCCACAAGATGGGATCTGCGCACCTTCACACAAAACCACAGGGAATTAGTCTTGTGGGGGAGCATGTTCTTAGGGTGAGGCTTTCTTGCTGGTGTGGAAAAGCGGAGCACCACCATGCCAGTGCTGACATGGTCAGATGGCGGCATCGCGTGTTGCCTCCCATTGACTGGAAGTTGCATATGTGCAAAGTGCACCCGCTCGTTGATTTGCGCTTAAAAGCTCAGAGGCCATGTTCTCAACTCTTAGTGTCACAAAATGCGTTATCGCGGCACAGAGATGGCCAGGTATGGCGCTGTGCACATTGCCTGTTGTGCATGGAAAGGCGCATGATGTGCCTGCTTGTAGAGTTGGTAACAGCTATGGTGCAGACTGACAGGGTACGAGTGAGATGCATGGCTACCCTAGCCTCGTTTAAGTGAACCCGACAGCGGTGGGTTGAGTCAGGGGATTGAGCTGAGCGAGGTCAGCCCAACTCGATGACTGTTTGTATGCATTTATTTGAGATGAGCAAGGAAACTCTCGTGATACACCTTGTGAGGCGTGAGTATCAAACCAGCTCCTCCTTCTGTTCTCCCCTGCAGAAAATGCTTTCCTCCCAAGTGTGAAAGCGGATTCAGTGTAATTTATGGAGGGTGCTGCAAGTCAACCCACCTCTTCCTGAAGGGTTGAAATGCGGGCCAGTTGGTTCATAGTAACATGAAAAAAACCAGTCACAAAAGGCAAAGGACAAGGATAGTTGACAGTCCAGTCGTTGTGGCGTGGACACTCCTTCTCTTGTCCTTTGTATTTTGTGACTGGTTTTTTTCAAGCCACCTCTTGCTGCAGAGCAGAGGGGTTAAGTCTAGTCGACTTCCAGAGCTAACTCTGCAGTGTTTACATGAACCCGGTACGGTAAAATCTCGTTACAAGAGACATGGTTATAAGAGACACTCAGTTACTAAGGGCAACTTTTTAAGTCCCTAGAGTAAATTATTCACTATTTAGAAGAGACATAACCTGGATACGCTCACGCAACGCGGCCGAAGCTGTACCAACTCGTATGCTCTACACTTTTCATTCCCTTGGCTCAATCCTGTTCTGTTCCGCAGCTATATGTCACACATTACGTGGTTGCGGTTATTGTCTCACTGCACTAAAATTTTCGTCATTCTGCTTCTCTAATTGCCGTCGCGCTCGTGCACCGACTGTTGAGTTGAATTTACGTTCAGTTGGATTTCCGTCGCAGCTTCTGCGGTGCCGGTCACTTTGTACGCTGGTAGTCAGACCGTTTGGACGCCAGAGCTATCGCCATGTTTACATGGGACAATTCTGTTTTACGATTCATCCGCTATAGTTTTGCATCAGACACAAACTCGAATGTCTGAATACAAGAGACATCTTTCTTAGGTCCCTTGAGTGTCTCTTGTAACAAGGTTTTACTGTAACCGGTTTTCGCCACACGACAACTTGACTCAACCTGGCCCTGTCTGGTTCAAGTAAACGCTACTCGTGGATGAGTGGATGTGTGGATTTATAGTTTGGAGTCAACTTCTTTTTGGGCAGCGAGGGTTGCGAGTTGTGCGGTCGACTTATATGTGGTAATATACTGTATGCACTGCGCGTTATGATCTTTTTTTTTAGTAGGTGTTCATGAAATCTCTGCTTAATTTGTGCACCCTTCCTTTTGAAGCCTGAATCAGTGATGCTCCAGTTGCACCATTTGTGCCATTTTGCTGCTCCAGTCTGCTCCAAAAGCGGAAAATTGATCAATATTGCGTCTTAGCTGTGCCAGAAAGAAGATTCGGTCACGGGCAAACAACTATTTTTGGAACCATTTAGGCTTTCAGTCGGCAACCCACTAAAATGTTTCTGCAGTTGGCAACCTATCATTTTGGTGGGCTGGAATTTAGTTATTTGAGCCATGGAGGAAGGAGTGAACTCGGGAGAGGTGGTTACGTCACATTTTTTGAAGACTGCTCCTACTTGGCCGCCTTCTCAGCGCACTTTTGCATGCGCAGCAGGCATTGTAGCAGGCGGCGACCCTGCGCCTAGCATTACTATTGGCTTTGCCCTCGGCCAAAGACTCCCAGTAGTTCTTGCAAAGGCGCGTGACTTCTGGCACACTTTTTGGCGTTGTTGTGATCGGAGGCCCCGACAGCGGGAACAGGCGAGCCCGGCAGGCGCCATCGAACTATGCTTGACCCAAAGGTGCTGTCGTCCTGAGAAGAGAATTAGGAAAGGCTCCTGGCGACGGTGAGCTGTGACGAAAGGCATTGCTCCCGAACTGTGCCCTCACGTGGACCGGCAGAAAGACTCGAACAAAGGCGCCGAATCCGCCTCGCTCGCTTGCACGTGCGGCCAGACAAAGCGGGGGCAGACACGGCTGATTCATCTTACCCTTGGGAATGCCCGGGGGCGTCAGGACGCATCTTTACACGGAGAGGATCACCGCCTGCTAAGCCAACTACCTGGTGCACGTGATCAACCCGTCGGGAAACACATTCCAGGACGCCTCTTTCCCACGGAGGGGGTCACCGCCTGCTAAGCCTACGACCATGTGAACCTGCTCAACCGGTCGAAAACAATTCCAGGACCTCAAGGCGCCAGGATTCCTTATCTCCTGTGCACGTGTTTGTGGGGGCGGAGCGGTCACGGGGTTAGGGAAGAGACTATGAAGAGTGTGTCTTCCCATTGGACGCTTGATCAGCCACCGGTTTCCCTAGCTAGGTGCCTAGGGAATATCCACTGTATTTAAGCCACGATTTGGCTGGTTTCAGAGGACTCCATTCCATCTCTGACCTTTGGGTCTCCCTGCTGCTGTTGTAAATATGTAGGACTCCATCTCTGACTTTTGGGTCTCCCTGGTTCTGTTGTAAATATGTAGCACTTCATCTCTGACTTTTGGTCTCCCTGCTTCTGTTGTAAATATGTAAATAAACCTTCAAGTTAACCAACCCTCCTGAAGGCTTCCCTCCGTCGTCTGCAGAGTTCATCGTCATGCGGTGAAGACCTTGGTCCCGATACCCAAGCATATCAGCGTGCAGCTCGGATAGCGAGGGCCTCTCCAGAGTTTTTCTTCCTCCATGTTCGCGCGTCATGTCGGGTGCATCAAAAGGTTGCATCAAGTCGGTCAACCCTGTAGAGGGCTCAAGTATCTTCTGCAGTAAAACTTCTTATTTGGGCTAGTTGGTGCATTTTTTTAACCAAGGGAACGGAGCAGCGCAAAAACAAGCAATCACACAAGAAGGACAAGACACAAGACGAGCGCTGACTGACAACTGAGTTTTATTGAGCGGAGGCATGCCTCAAAAAAGCGGACAATCAATAAAAATATTAGCAAGCACTCAAACGTTAGCTGCTTCCAAAAAGTCTATTTCAGCTACAAAAAGCGATAACGAGGGAGTGCTGATGCAAGTGTCTGAATATTTCTTGATATAGTAGGCTTCCAGGCTAACACGCGCAGTCTTGTCGGCACTCTTGCCTAGAATCCTAGTGTCAGCCAAACGAGCCACGCATCCTCTGCGCTTAATTACGTGCGCAACCAAATGTGCGTACTTATCTTTTAATTGACTTAAATTTCGGGCATGTTCCTCCAATCGTTCATTGATGCAACGGCCAGTTTCGCCTACATAGATCTTTCCACACGACATGGGAATGGCATAGATAACGCCTGTTGAGTACTTGACAAACGGTGTGTCATGTCGTATCTGGCATCCTCTTTTCTTGGAACCACAAATACGTGGGCACAACTTTCCCAGCTTGTTGGGTGCCGAAAATACAACGGGACACCCCATGCCTGTTGGCAACTTTCTTGATATTGTGCGAAGTCTTGTGCAGGTATGGCAAAACCACAGGCTTATCAGCCTTCCGACGGTCATCATTCAGTCTTCTTGTACCAGTCTTCAATTTCTGAAGCAGGGTTTCAGCAACAGCAATCAAGACCGAAGGGGGGAAACCCGCCGCCAAAAGTCGGCTAATCTGATTTTGAAAACTTGATTGCATCTGATGCCGGCACGATTTTTTGAGACAGGATTCCAAACAGTGCGAAGCAATGGCTCTTTTAACAGTCTTCGAGTGTGCCGAATCATAAGGCAGCAAATCCTTTTTTGCACGAGGGTAATAGGCCCAGCAGACGTGTCTTTCAGAGAACGTTAGTTTTAGATTTAAAAACTGTAAAACAGCTGCGTAAGGTAGTTCATGGGTGAATTTTAGCCCGAGTCAATGTTTGTTAAAAGCGTCTATAACTTCGCCAACTGTAGAGGAATAGGCGAAGGTCGTCTGCCTTTTTAAAAGCACTAAAAAATCGTCTACATATCTAAAAACCTTTAAAACCACCCCCCTCCCATTAAGATACCTATCTAACTGCTGATCTACTTTTGCTAAAATTATATCGCACAAAATTGGAGCCACGCATGACCCAATACAAATTCCATTGCGTTGCAAAAAAGGCAGGTTGTCAAAGACGATAAAAGTAGATCTCAAGTAAAACTGCAATAAAGAGACGAAATTATCTACAGACACGCCTGATGAGTTCTGAAAAGAAACCTCGCCGTTTTCTTCAATGCATTCTTTCACAGCCAACAGAAGCTGATCTTGAGGGACCGAATAAAACAGGTCTTGCACATCTACAGAGAACCCAAACCCAGTATCATCTGTGCTGGCGAGAAAATGCGTAACATCAGCAGATTTTTTCGTGAGGAAAGGGTCATTCAAGACGAGCAATTTTAGTTGGTTTTGCAAAAACTGGCTAACGTTTCTCTGCCACGATCCTTCCTCGCTAACAATTGTTCGAAAAGGGATTTCTGGCTTATGCGTCTTAGCAGTAAAGAAAGCATTTAGGCTGTTTCCTCTGCTATTCAGTATCGCGAAAACTGCATGTAACGATAACCTGGATGTAGCGAAAAATCTTTTTTTAATTTCATTATGACCAGGTTTAACTGCAGAGCCAACATGAAAAAAAGAATGGTTCTAGTGAACGTTTTCTTTGGATGTTTAGTGAAGCACGCTTAGCTGAACTTGCATGCAAGACAGTGTCAGCATTAATAAAATGTTTTCTCACTTTTTTGTGAACACCTTTCTTCTGTTTTTTTTCCTTAGTTACACATGGCTAAACCTTGTCTCATTAGGAACACTCTTTTTTGTGATTGTGAACACTGAAGCACTGGCAGACGACGGACGAAGGGAGGACGGGACACACAGTGCGCTGAACTTTTTTGCCAAGAGTTGTTATTGCGTCCCTTCCCCTGCCCCATCTCCCCTTCACTGCCACGTCTTGATTTCGGTGTGAGTGGCGGTGTGCCAGATGTTTGGCCAACCGGAGTGGGTTGGACACCCTTGTGTCTTTTGTGTCTGCATGGTGTGGGTTCAAAATGCACCTGTGCGCGGCCCCTGCTTTTTTGTTTTTTTTTTTTTTGCTTTGAATTGTAATCACTGGCTAATCTTGGGTCACTGTATAAAAACGTGCGGATTGCCTTCCTTTGATATTAAAGTTGTTAGTTCAGCGCACTGTGTGTCTCGTACTCCCTTCGTCCGTCGTTTGCCAGTGCTTCAGAGTTCACAATGTCAAACCAACTCGCCCTGCAACACACCCTGATCTTTTTTGTGACTTCTTTATTTCGTTCGTGCTCCTCCTGGGTTGCTCCAGGATTATCATTCCGATACAAAGGTGCTCCAAAATGGATATTTCTCTGCTCTAAAAATTGCTCCAGAGCTTGAAATGGCTGGACCTTCACTGCTGAATTTTAGCAAAAAAAAGTACACAAATCATGCGAGTAAAAGTGGTATTCAATAGCTGATGTCATTTTTTTCTGCATATTTGTATTTGATTCGTGTGATTTTTGAAATTTGCAGACTGATTGATCACTGTGTAGCGACAGTTCTTGGGACTATTTTTCTACAGTGCGAGCAATAAATACCAGTGATGTCATGAAAGCAGTCTGCTTGCATATCTACGTGAACCCATGTGAGTGTGCGAGGCAACTGTGCGTTGCCTTTGCAGCGTGGGTGATGAGCAGCTGCAAATGCATGGCTAGCTTGCCACCCTCTGATCGGTGTCCCTAAGTTAAACTGTAGCGGTAGTTTCTTGGCCATCAGCATCTGCAGTGCACCATAATTTGATAGTGTTTGATTTGTTTGTGCCCTTGGTTCCAGTGCGTTTTCTTTGCATTTACTCTGGCTGTTGCGTACTGTTCTTTTCCTTGCTCCCCCCCCCTGTTTGCCTGGTTTTGCAAGGAGCTGAAGACAGATTGGAAGGTCCTTGTGGCTCTCATGAAGATAACCATGAATGAAATGTTGCAGATAGCTGATGTAAGTATTTGCTCTGCAGTCTTTCATTTCTGTTTGGGAGATAGCAGTCTCACTGAAAATGCACTCCTAAATGCCTCCTATGCACTAGGCAGCCACCACCATTGTTGGGATCTGGTAATGACACTTGGACAGTATTTAGTGTTCTGTTGTGAAATAAAATGACATAGCAGAAGAGGCAGCACTGTAACACAAAAAGCTGTGTGTGTTAATGGCCATAGTGGCTAATGAATGAACGGTGGTGCTCTGATCATTTTGGTGTTTCTTGGGACGCAGAGGTGCAAAATTTTTTACATTCTTACAAGTGATGTAAAAAAGAACATTATGCAGTGTCCATTTAAACAGCAGCATGGTGCTGCACTTTGTACAGTGGTGCAATGCTTGATGCTTGGTACCCAGGCTGCTTGGTCATCCTTGAGTCAATCGCATTCTTATTGGCTCCTTATAGCATCTTGGATAAATGACACTGGTGCGTATTGGGGGTCCACTGTACCATAAGCCTCTGCACACTGTATTCGTTTTGGGACAACTTCGGCCCAGGCTCATCCAAGATGACATCAGTCAATGGATTGTGCCAACTTTTGCAGCAGTCCTCCTCTCTGAGCACATGTGATATAGCAGCCAGACATCACAATGCATCAGGTGCTTTAGCGGCCCTCGTTCTCACTTTATGGAAGCAATTAATGCGAAAGTAAAGTTTCTTGTCTCATGAGTGTGTCGGCACAAGAATGACCATTCGAAAAAAGAAATTTTCCGGCATTGTGGTTCAAACCCAGGACCTCTGTGTGCCAGGAGGGCATGGAACACATACGCCACGAAGGGTCGTTGGTTCAAGCGTGTTAAAGGGGCACGAAGTGAACGCGTTGTGGGGTGTACGACGACGGTAAAGTGTGTTGGGGATGTGCACTGATGTTACACAACGATGACTTGGAAAAAAATACTTGTTGATATCATTGAAGGGTCACATGGTAAGTGTCACGTGACGATGACTTGCAAAAAGAGTTGCTGACGTTCAAACGCAAATGCTTTCATATTTCTCAAATGCAGCAGACTGCAGTGCTCTCCAATTTTTAAGCAGCAGCTCTGCTTAGGATGTACTTACATGAAATCCCTGACTTGGCTTCTAGTAAGGGGGAAAAGAGGGTGTTAGGAAATTTTTTTTTTAATAATGAAGTCACAATTATGAAATTTTCAGGAAACATGTATTTTGCATGCTGACTCCAAATATGTAATTTAAATTTATGTAAAACACCTCCTTGTTAACTTATGTAATATGTTGGGTAACTTTTTTTTGAGAGCTTTCAAGAAATTTTGCTGCAGGGAACTTGTTAAAATGCATGCCATTAGTTTCTCTCAACATCGAGGAATGCAATAAGGGTAAAATTAGCATCCTGCCCATCATGGAAGCTGTGTTATTGTCACTTCAGAAACAAGAATACAAATTTTGCTTCCTGGCAACGTCAAAAATGGCATGGATGCTCCACGTGTTTTGTGCAGTGGTGACCGTGATGGCACTGTGGTGGGATTGTTCAGTGCAGTGGCTTTTGTTTCCTTCCGTCATGTTTCTTGTGTTGTCCTTCATCGCTGAGAATTTCTTGTGGCCAGGCTGTTCTGAGGGTGGAATGAAATGAAGTGCTCAAATTTGTGCACATCTAGCCCTGCTTGAGCCCAAAGTGGAAATTTGGTCTACAGTGGAACCCCGTTCATACGTTTTTCACCGGACCGCGAAAAAAAAAACGTAACAGCCGAGAAAACGCAACAGTGAGGAAAGGTCCGAAAATTGATGAAAACAGTGCAGCTTTGCCTTGAAACAATTTATTTTGACATCAAGTGAGCTTAGGTCTTAAAAAAATCAAGAATGGTCGATTGCCGTTTTTTCCGCTCGCTAGAAAACACCACGCGTTTCTCGATGGCCTGGAAAGCCGCATTGCTCTCAGCGTCGCTTTGAGGTGTGACGTACCTGCGGAGGAGGTCCAGAGCCGCGATGGCTTCTCCAAAGCTCGGGTCCGCCAACTCCCCAGAATCATGCGGCTCGTGCTCCTCGTCGTCATTACAGTCTGAGGCTTCACTCGCGACCGAGTCTGCAACGATCTCGGCGATACTCTGACACTCGGACGTCACGACAGCAGCATCCACGGTGACGTAGTCGTCATACGTGACTCCCGTGGCACCCAGCGCATTCGAAGCTTCACTTGGCTCTTCATCATGAGTGGCTGCTTCCGTCTCTTCAGCTTCCTTGGCAGTTTCCACTTCCTCGTCCGTGCGAAAGCCACACCGCGCGAAGCAGTGCTGTGCAGTTGACGCGCTCACTGCAGTCCACGCTGAAGCGGCATTCTCTTGTATCTCGGCACGCTTCGAGACGATGCTGTTAAGCGTCGAGGGTGGCAGACCAAGATCCTTGGCGATGTCGACTCTTTTCTGCGCTGGCTGCCTGTCGACTGCGTTGAGAACATCCAGCTTTTCCTCGAGGGAAAGCGCCTTGCGCTTGCGCGACACCATCAAAGGATGACAAATCGCTCGCGGTGTTAGCGAGGCCCGACGAGGCGTAGGCAGCGTAGGTGTTGACGGGAGGACACGGACGACTCGGATGGGTTGAACCGCACAAACAAGAAAGACTGGATTAGCGAGGCCTGACGAGGCGTAGGCAGCGTAGCTGTTGACGGAAGGACACGGACGACTCGGATGGGTTGAACCGCACAAACAAGAATGACTGGATTGCTGCGGGCCCGCGGGTTTTACTCGCTTCGGCTGACGAGGCAGTGGCCATCTAGTGGCAATCTCTCCAACTCGCGTGCAGCTTTTTATGGCCTCCGAGATTACCCACGCGCGTGCAAGGGGGTGATCTCGGAGGCTTTGCGTGGCTTCTTTGCTTGCAGGCATGCTTGCACTGCATCCATGCTCGATGAAGCCGACGCGCCAACGTTTGCACTGGAGGCCTCCATGTTAGTCCTCGGCGACGCTCATTCGCTGGGCACTCTCCACGAGTGTGCAGCGCCGTAAACCTGCTGGCCGCCTGAGCGTTCTGCGCATGCACACTGGCGCCCTCTCTCGTCCGCTCTGCTGGCCGCTGGCCCGTTCTGCTAAAAGTCTCTGTTGGCATGCTCCCAAAGCTGGTCCATGGCGTTTGACAGCCCCATGACTGTGAAACTTTTTGAGATGGTGTCTGCTGACAACGAACGCCACGTGTGCACAATCCAAGTGCACACCTGCAGGGAGGATGCTCGCTTCAGCCGCCCTGTCGGAGTTGTTCCGTGGTTGCCCGCTGCCATCCACTCTGTGTAGCACCGCCGAAATTCCGTCTTGAATGGCCGATTAATGCAAACATCGAGTGGCTGCAGCACGCTTGTCAGGCCACCAGGAATTACGGCCAAGTCGTTCGGCAGTCTGCCATCCGAGTCTTCACTCGGTCTGTTAGGTGCCATCTAAAGCTGTCGAGCACAAGAAGGGCTTTGCGGCATAGTAGGCCACCTGGTCAGTTCTGCCACACTGTTTTCAGTCAGCCTATGACCAAGTCGTCGGACATCCAACCTTTTTGTGGCACCCGGACTATGATACCCTGGGGGAACTTCTCTCTTGGCAGAGTCTTTCTCTTAAAGACTACGGAGTGTGGAAGCTTCCTTCCACTAGCGGTGGTGCAAAGCACCACTGTGCACCTTTACCACTCAGCGCCAGTAGTGCGCACGGAGACACTTTTTGCCCCTTTGGCTTCCAGCGTGCAACTTTCAGGGGCATCGCACCACACAGGGGTCTGATCAGCTTTGCCCATCTGTGAGAGGTCGTACTCGTGCTACCTCCGGAGTGCGTTGAAAAAGTGACTAAACTTCATTATTTGGTCCTCGTATTCGGCCGGCAGCTTCTGGCACAACGTCGTTCGACGGTGGATGGAGAGTTGGTGCCGTATCATAAAACGTTGAAGCCACCCTCGACTGGCTTTGAAGTCCGCAAGTAGATTGTTCATATGCTGAGTGATTGCGATGCTTTCATGTAGATCATTTCCGTAGACACCGCAAAGCCGTTGCTCCTAGTAGCGCGAACGTCCTTGACGAGGTCCTCTTCAAGTTTTGGGCACTTGCACTGTTTCCTACGAAAAGCCTTACGGGTTTGGGTAGTCTCAGCGAGGTCTTTCATTTGCATACACCAGCAGAGAACACACTTTTTGTCGACGTCAAACTTGTGCCCGGCCTCCTGTTTGCCGTGTTCCTCAGCGTATTTTGCCACTTGAAGTTTGAAGCCTGCAGTGTAGGACCGTCTGCGCTTGCCCATTGCTTTTTGTTCGCGTTCAAAAGCACGCAGCCTGCCACATGACGACACACGCAACAAAACAGATTCCGCAAGCAGTCCACACACTTCCGAACGAAGCGCTGGATAACAAAGACCAAATGGCGCTGGGCAAGGCACCGTGAAAACCGGAAACAGAAAGCCGCGGAAACGTCATGTTGTGCAACGATGACGATAATCGATGCGGTGTCGTAAAAACTAACTGTCGCCATCTTGTAGCACTTTGTGGGACTAGGCGCGTTTTTGGCGTGTTTTAGTTTTTTTAATTATAGTAGCGATGGTGTAGAGGTACAGCGTCCGCCTCGCGTGCAAGAGGACCGTGGTTCGAGTCCCGGTGCTGCGCAATTCTCCACCGGGTTTGAAAAAAAAAACTCCACGTGTCGATGGAATTGCATAGGCAGGCCTGGGGTGCGGCTTGATTTCGGTGACCAGAACCGACAACGCACTCCCTCACCAGAACAGGACTTGGCCACCCTGGTGTAGTACTTGGCCACAGCCTTCCATGAACAAGCCAACTAACCCTTGGCCCTCAGTCCCTAGCGGTTGCGAAGCAACTGATGAAGGCAGCGGTTAGACCTGTGACGCAGCGGAGGGTGCTAAGAATTTCTGGCTCCGGACAGGCCGCCATTGGAATGTCAACCTGGCAACGTTTAACGCTAGAACTTTATCTAGTGAGGCTAGCTTAGCAGTGCTATTCGAGGAACTAGTGGGAATTAAATGGGATGTGATAGGGCTTAGCGAAGTTAGGAGGACAGGTGAGGCGTATACAGTACTAAAGGACAGACACATACTGTGCTATTGTGGATTAGCGGATAGACGAGAAGTAGGTGTGGGAGTCCTCATTAATCAGGATATAGCTGGCAACGTAGAGTTCTGTATTAACGGAAGGGTGGCAGCTATTGTAATTGGGCTTAATAAGAGGTACAAGCTGAAGGTGGTGCAGGCCTACACGCCTTCATCCAGGCATGATGACCAGACTGTTGAAAGCTTCCACGAAGACGTTGAATCGGCAATGAACAAAGTAAAATCAAAGTACACTGTATTGATGGGCGACTTCAATGCGAAGGCGGGCAAGAAGCAGGCTGACGACCATGCGGAAGGTGACTATGGGATAGGTTCTAGGAATTGCAGGGGAGAGTTATCAGTAGAGTCTGCAGATAGAAATAATTTACGCATCATGAATACCTTCTTCCGCAAACGAGAAAACAAGAAGTGGACCTGGAAGAGCCCTAATGGTGAGACCAAAAATGAAATTGACTTCATACTATGCGCTCACCCTGGTATCGTGCAGGATGAGGCCGTCCTCGGAAAGGTGTGCTGTAGCGACCGCATAATGGTAAGGTCTCGAATTAGCTTAGACTTGAAGAGGGAACGGAAGAAGCTAGTGAAGAGGAAGGCCATTAACGAGCTAGCGGTAAGAGGGAAAATAGAGGAATTCAGGATATCACTGCAGAACAGACATCCAGCTTTAACTGAGGAAGACGATCTTAATGTTGATACAATGAATGATAATCTGACAGCCATCATTATAGAGCGCGCAGTTGAAGTAGATGGTCGGACGGTTTGACAAGGTACCGGCAAGCTATCTCAGGAGACTAAAGACCTGATTAAGATACGCCAAAGTCTAACCCTACAGACAGAATAGAACTAGCAGAGCTATCGAAGTTAATAAATAAGTGCAAGGTAGCTGACACAAGGAAATTTAATATAGAGAGAATCGAGCATGCTATAAAAAAACGGAGGTAGCCTAACAGCGGTGAAGAGGGAACTAGGCATAGGTAAAAACCAGATGTATGCATGAAGAGACAAGGAGGGCAATGTCATTAGCAATATGGATAAGATAGTTAAAGTAGCCGAAGAGTTCTACACACACCTGTACAGTAGCCAATGTAATCATAGCGTTAATGAGAGAAACAGTTGCGCATAGCAATGTGTCATCCCGCCAGTAACGAAAGAGGAAGTAAAGAAAGTCTTAGGAGCAATAGAAAGGGGAAAAGCAGTTGGAGAGGATCAGGTAACAGCAGATCTATTGAAGGATGGAGGGGAGATCGTTCTGGAAAAACTAGCCACTCTGTATACGCAATGCCTTATGACCTGAACTGTACCAGAAGCTTGGAAGAATGCAAACATTATCTTAATTCATAAGAAAGGAGACGCCAAGGACTTGAAAAATAAGACCAATCGGTTTACTGCCCGTTGCCTACAAGGTATTTACTAAGCTAATCGCTTATAGAGTCAGGGCAACCTTAGACTTTAATCAACCAAATCATCAGGCAGGCTTTTGTAAAGGATATTCCACAATAGATCATATTCACACTATCAATCAGGTGAAAGAGAAATGTGCAGAATATATAGCCTTCATTGATTATGAGAAAGCATTCGCCTCGGTGGAAACCTCAGCAGTCATACAGGCATTGCATAATAAGGGTGTAGATGAGCCTTATGTCAAAATACTGGAAGATATATATAGGAACTGTGCAGCTGCTGTAGTCCTCCATAAAGTCAGCAGTAAAATTCCAATAAGGAAGGGCATCAGGCAAGGAGACACGATTTCGCCAATGCTATTCACCGCATGTTTACAGGTGGTATTCCGAGGCCTGAATTGGGAGCAGTTGGGGATAAGAGTAAATGGAGAATACTTAAATAATCTGCGATTCACTGATGACATTGCCTTGCTGAATCACTCAGGAGATGAACTGCAAATCATGATCAATGAGTTCAACAGACAGAGCAGTACGGTGGGTCTAAAAATTAACATGCAGAAAACCAAAGCAATGTTCAACAGTCTAGCAAGGGAACAGCTGTTCACAGTTGGCAACGAGGTGCTGGAAGTGGCAGAGGAAACTTAGGGCAAGTAGTGACAGCTGATCCAGATCATGAGAGGGAAATAACTAGAAGGATAAGAATGGGTGGAGCGCATATGGCAGGTTCTCTCGGATCATGAATAGCAGGTGACCAATATCCCTGAAGAGGAAAGTGTACAACAGCATAATCTTACCGGTGGGCAGAAACATGGAGGTTAACAAAAAGGGTTCACCTTAAGGACAGCGCAGCAAGCCATGGAAAGGAAAATGTTAGGTGTAACGTTAAGAGACCGGAAGCGGCCAGAGTGGGTGAGGGAACAAACGCGTGTTGATGACATCCTATTAGAAATCAAGAGGAAGAAATGGGCTTGGGCAGGGCATGTACTGCAAAGGCAAGATAACCGCTGGTCCTTAAGGGTAACGGAGTCGATATTCCAAGAAAAAGTAAGCGTAGCAGAGGTCAACAGAAGGTTAGATGGGCGGATGAGATTAGAAGTTTGCAGCCATAGGGTGGGCGCAGCTGGCAAAGGACAGGGTTAATAGGAGAGACATGGGAGAGGCCTTTGCCCTGCAGTGGGTGCCCTGCATTGAGGCAGATGGGAGTGCGGGAATCAAAAGAAGATAGCACTGGTACTCTAGCCTTGCTTTTTCTTGCGCTCTGAAAGACTTGTGGAAATGCTCTGTGAAAGATGGGATCACAGCTGCTCACATTTGCCGATTTCAGCGGTGGCTTGTCATGCAGCCTTCTTCAAATGTTGAATGCCAGAGACAACTGAATTTTTGTTGTGTTGTTCTCTGTCCGCACGCAGTCCCTCAGCATGCAGATTTCCGTACTCAGTGCAGCCTGCTTGCTGCCACCCGATGAGGTTCACAACCTGGCAATGCGCTGCCTCTCAATGCTCCGAGGTTTCCTGACCGTGCCAGAGACCAGTGCACCTCTGGCCCTGTCCATGGAGGCCAAGGCATGTGCGCTGTTTTTGTGCAACATGCATCGTGCAGCTGATGTGCTCGGAATGGTGGCTGATTCGGTCGAAAAGCTTAAGGTGAGTGGAAGCAGCTGTGCTAAATAGGGACCAGCTTTCTGGCTTCTGGGCGGCCACTAAGTTGTGGCTGTGAGTGTGCCTCTGTTGGTACCAGTGAGACCTTACCTAGGCATGTGCTTTCATACGGCTTTGTATTCTTGCCGTGTTACGTGGATACAGCCTGTTCCAATTTGTGCATTAGTCGCCATGGTGGCTCACTGGTTATGGCGCTTGGCTGCTGACCCAAAAGACGCAGGTTCGATCCCGGACGTGGTGACCGAATTTCAATGTAGGTGAAATTCTAGAGGCCCTTGTACTGTGCGATGTCAGTGCATGTAAAGAACCCCAGGTGGTCGAAATTTCCGGAGCCCTCCACTACGGCATCCCTCATAGCTTGAGTCACGAAAACAACCAAAAAAATGGGCAGTCCAGAAAATCTAATTTCACCGAAAAAAATCATGAACTTATTACCATTATGCCGGAGGAAGTGGTCAGCTCTATTGCACACATTCTTCGCTTCACTTCACTTCACTTTATTTTCCTTAAAGACCTCCTTCTGGAGGTATTACATAATGGGTGGGGTTACAGATATTTGGAAAAGAAGAAAAGAAGTACAGGTCGTTGCCTTTGAAAATGAATTGACACCGCTTCAAGAAATGTAGATGGGTATGTGATGGCCGCGACTTCGTGGGGAAGGATATTCCAGTGCAAAATTGCTCATGGAAAAAAAGATGCTGAAAACGCTGTTGTGCCAGGGACAGTCTGAGTCATCTGAAACAGATGCCTAGCGCGATGAGATATGTGGGTGCCATGCACTATGGTCCTTCGTCAGAAGCGATTCAGCAGAGCATCACTACGGTCATGGGCTAAGGCCGGCTTTTCGGCTGCCCGACTTTGTGAGAAAAAAAAAAAAAATGTAAGGTGCTTGACTGAGTGAACTGTGAAGAATATTGTGCAACAAACAAAGGCTGGCAATGCCACGATGAAGTGAGAGGATTTCAAGGCTGGAATTGATGCATGATGCATGGCTTTGAATTGATTAAATCGCATTTGTTAAGCATATCTGAGGTGGGTTCCAAATGGGGCTGGCTACTCAAGTTTGGATCTGATAAGTGTTTTGTATGCCAGAAGTTTCAAGTGTTGTGGTACATGATGTAGGCGACCCTTCATGAAACCTAAAGGCCTGCTGGCAGATGATATGATGTTATGATGAAATGATGATATCAATTTAATATGAAAAACAAGTTTTAGAGCTATTTGATTATTTCGATAGATTACGCAGTAGTGGGAGAAAATTCTTTTCTGGCAGTGTGCATGAAGAGGTAGGTCATTTATGTATATTAGAAACAGGAGAAGGGCGAGTACAGGTCCCTGCAGGACACCAGATGTAACAGGGATTGTGTTTGAGCTTTTGCTATTGACATACACGAATTGTGAGTGGTTAGTAAAGAAATTCGCTGCGCGACATGTGCACGGACAATGGGCGGCGACCGCTTTCACGACCTCGGCCTGGCTGTGCTGCCCTCGGCATGTCGCCGATGAAGGCATGGGTTGGGACAAAGTGTAAACGGAAAAGCGAGCACGCTGCTGTGGGAGCTGCGCTGCATCCGTAGTATGATGGGCCCGGAACGAGAACGCAAAGATGGCGAAACAATAAGAACCAAGAAACAGCCGAAGCAAGCGCTCCGTTGGCGTCGTATGCGATGATATGCACTCTTAAGTGTGTGTATAATGAGGTGCCTTGCCTGTCATTGAAAACGTCAGTTGTTTACGGTTTTAATATAGAAGAGTCAGGAATGCAGTGCATTTTGCCACGGGTGTGTTGACCTTGCTTTGAAATGCACCACCATTTCCTCCTGCGCTTGCCGTCTCCGTGAGGCCATACGCCTCCCACATGCTTCGCTGCTACCCCTTTCCGTATTCGGGATGAAAGACTCGGCACAGATGAGTTCCGCGAACTCTGGCTACAGTTAAAGTTCTTGCGGCGGAGACATTCAAAAACAGTATGAATTCGAAACTATGTGGGCGCAGTGTGCCGACTCGCGCAGAATTTCGGCACTGCAAGTTAAGAGGCTCCCTTTAAGCTGGAATTTCTTTTTGTTTGATCAAGTTTTCAATCTCTCTTGCAGTTTGAATTAATGAGGTTCGACTGTACACATTATATGGTAGCTTAGGTATTAGCGGCGAGTGCGAACGAGGTCTGAAAAATCGAGTGGTCAGTTGTGGCGCTTCCAAAATTTCAGGTGCTCTTATACATTGGCTCTGTGGGCCATGTTGCGGTGTCGCGGAAAAGTCCGATGAATCGAGCATGTCCGAAAAATCAGGTGTCCGAATTTTCTGTCGTCAACTGTACTACTGTTGAACTAATATATACACTCTTTCGCTGCGTCTTCGACTAATACTGCATCGAACTGCTATATTTACTCGCGTAAGTAACCCACTCGCATGATGAACACCCCCCTCTTTTGTCGGCTAGAATTTACTTTTTTTTGTTTTTCAGCCTAGTGAGTAGTCCGCAGCAGCAGCGCGCCAAGAGGCTGCCCCCCCTGATAGCCTCACTTGTTTTTTTATTTTTTGGGGGAGAGCCTGCCGGAGGGGTTGGTGGGAGAAAAAGGGGGGTGGGGGGCGAACTTTGCAGAGCGCCAAGAAGTTGTGTGCTCTGAGATAAACCTTAAACATTGGCATTAGACACTCGTCACTGTCCTGTTTTTAACCTCGCATAAAAAATGCACGCCTGACTGCTTGTCCTGTCCACCTTGGCTTACGTCCTGTCCTGAAGTCTTGGTTCTTTTGCCTTTTAAACATGTCTGACCCTAAGGGCTTGTGTTCAGCACGTTCGGGTTATCTCGTCGCTATTGGCCGGTGCCCCCGGCTACCACAAAATTGCCGGATTGGATCACGTCAAAGTGAACGATGCTTATACGATGCTGATAGTGGCACGAATGCGTCTGACCGGGTGCGTTTGTTGATAACGGATGGACAGATGGAAATGTATGAAATCTCGACCCTTCCACAAAAAATCTGTTGGAAACTTTTTTCTCGCTTAATGAACCCTCCCTTCTAAACTGATGTCAACTTTTCCGAAAAAAAAAGTGGGTTCATTACGCGAATAAATACTGTAATATCATCGCCAGATGTGCCGACAACCCAGCAAAGCAAAACCCATGAGCTACCCAGGCTAAACATGTGGTTTCACATGTCTACTCGGTTTAACTACGTTAAAACCCTACTACATTTTTGTTTCACAACGCACAAATTTTGGTAGGAAATTTGTGTGATGCAGTGTCTGTAGACATATCTAAAGTGAGAAAAAATTTTATACTAGAAATATAAAATTTGGAATTTTGAAAAACAATGTGTTGATGCTCACCATGGTCCTAGGGGCGCATGAATACAAACGGGGTCAAAATTAACAAAAGTCAACGAAATCTGGTCACATGGTGAGTATCTAGGCGGAGAAAAACGCTGATTGTTTAGTGTTTCACCGCAATGCACAGCCACTGTGGTTCACGAAAATTTTTTTGTTGCTTCCCAGTTGATTTCAGCAGTGAAACCTTGGGACAGCATAAACCAGGCATACAAGCGGATTCCGAAATTTTCAAAAATAAATTTTTTTGTTCATTTTTTGAGATTTCAAATCCGGATCCTTCCTTAATGCATCACTTCCTCACGTGTTTGCATGTATTGTTGTGCCCTTCTGCAGAAGAAGCAGACGCCAGTCAAGGGCCGGCGGGTGCAGTTCTGTGTTGAGCCCAAGTCCTGCAACAGCCAGCTGGCTCTGCAGGTGTTGCGGTACCTTTTGGAGTCTCCGCAGCTGCAGATCATGGTGCTTAAGGGCCACCTTGTGCCCCTGTTCAACACATGGAGTGCGCTGCTGTGCATTGCGGCAAGTGTCCTACTCTCAGTCTTTTTACAACTGCTTTTGCTGCTCATTTCTACCGCATTCATAGGACTAAGTGAAGCTAGTCAGGGGTTTGAGTGCCATTCCTCACAGTGCATGTCATGCCATGCATTGGTGTGCAGCTCAAAAAACTTGCTGGCTTGCCTCAAAGTCACGGCATTGTAGTCAGTCAGTAGAGCATAACACTACATTGCTCTGTTTTTGTGGCACAGTTTTAAGTGCTGGCAAGCAGTCCAAGCTTGATTACCGTATTTACTCGAATCTAACGCGCCCTTGATTGTAATGCGCATCCGTTTTTCGTGACCCCTCCCCCCCGAAAAAAAAAAAACTCCTTGATTGTAACGCGCTCCCGTTTTCCTTCGCAAAAAAAAAAAAGTACCACGCACCTCACGCTTTCATACACTAATACAACTTTGTCTCGTTTGGAAAAACAAAGGTTTAATGCGCTTAAGTTGCGATAATAAAACACACACACACAAAAGGAAACAGCTTATCTTGCCAAGATTGTTTTCACTCGTCGTCACTGTCAGACAACTCCTTATCACTCTTAACGGACCAAAGCATTTCATCCTCGGTGCCGTCCATGGCATTCGATATACCACATTTTTTAAAGGCCTTGCTGACCATGGCACACGGTATCGTGCACCACGCATCTTTCGCCCATCCAGTGAAGTCTTGCAGCGAGGGACGCTTAATTCTGTTGCTGGGAGTGAATTCATGGCTGCCATTCACAAGCCATTCGGTGTAGAGCGCCCGAATCCTGTCTTTAACCGGCTTGTTTAAACAAACATCGAGCGGCTGGAGCTGCGATGTCATGCCGCCGGGCATCACGACAAGGTCGGTGTTGCATGCAGCGAGCTTGTCCTTGATGCGTTCGTCGAGATGGCACCTGAACGCGTCAAGCACAAGCATCGCACGCAGGCCCAAACTGCCGCCGGGTCTCTTGCTCCAGACGTGATCGATCCAGTCGGCGACCAAGTCCGTCGTCATCCAACCTTTTTCATTTGCGCGCACAATCACGCCACTCAGAAACACGATTCCTTTCGGGAGCGTCTTGCGTCTGAATATAAGATACGGGGGCAGCTTGTGCCCATCCGCGGTGCAACAAAGCATTGCGGTGACGCGTGTTTTTTCGTGGCCGGAAGACAACACGCGCACTTGCTTCGCCCCCTTCTTTTCAACAGTTGTGGTGGCAGGCATGTCGAAGTAGAGCGGTGTCTGATCGGCATTTCCAATCTGGCCAAGATGGTAGCCGTTCCTGCGGCGCAAATTCAAAACGTACCGCTGAAAACTGTGCAGCTTTTCTTCATACTTCTTGGGCAACTTCTGGCATATCCCCGTCCGCCTTCGAAGAGAAAACTCTTTTCTCTTCATAAAATTTGACAGCCAGCACCTGCTCGCTTTGAAGTCGCTCCGCGTGAGCCCCGTTTGGAGGGTTAACTGCATCGCCCGGACTTTGAGCAGATCAGTCGTCACTGGCCGCTGCGCCGCTCGCTGCTCTTGCACGTATTCTGCGAGCCGCTCTTCTATTTCGGCGAACCGGCCCTGCTTCGGTCCACTGAAACCCTTTCGTGTAGCCTTGCTGGCGAAAATCTTTTCCTTCTGCTTGCGCCAGTCCCGCACGCATGTTTCTGGAACTCCGAATGCGCGTGATGTGGCCCGATTTCCGTCCGTCTCAGCACGCATGATGACTTTCCTTTTAAATGCGGCATCATGATGAACTCGACGTATCTTCGCTGTTGGCACGTCCATGCTGGTAGATCAAACGCAGAAAACGGGTAGACTAAGCACGAGGAGGACGCTACTGCAGCTAGGCTGGCTAGGCATAGACAGCTAGGCTCGAAGTGCGTACGAGGCGGTCATTTTGAAATGCCGATGGCGATATGATATCGGAGATGTAGTGTCGTACTTGATTCTAACGTGCACCCAATTTTTGGACCCGATATATCGGAAAAAAGGTGCGCGTTAGATTCGAGTAAATACGGTACATGCAGGTTTTATTTCTTAAAACTTGTAACTTTGGAATGCTTGGGGATGCATAAAGACTGGAAATTACAGTGTGCTATGCTTCATTTCTGGACGGGGTAGTGATGCGAACAGTGTTTGCTGATGGCATTGCACAGGTGATAGAGAAGTGCGCAGAATATAACCAATCCTATATTAGCCTCATAGATTACGAGAAAGTATTTTACTTGACGAAACCTCAGCAGTCATGCAGGCACTGCGGAATCAGAGTGTAGAAGAGCCTCAGGTCAGAATACGGTTGCTCAGCTACCATAAAGTTGGCAATAAGATTCCAGTAAGAAATGCTATTCATTGCCTGTTTACAGGAGGTATTCTAAGTCCTAAATTGGGAACATTTGGGTATAGTAGTTAATGAAGAATACCTTGGTAATCTGCGATTGCCTTGCTAAGTCACTCAGAGGATGAGCTGCAGAGCACGAGCAATGAGCTAGACAGGCAGAGCAGATTGGCGGGTCTAAATATTAACATGCAGAAAACCAAAGTAATGTTCAGTAGTCTCTGAAGAGAACAGAGCTTTACTTTAGTAACGAGGTGCCAGAAGTTTTCAAGGGAATACGTCTACTTAGGGCAGATAGTGACAGCTGGTCCGGATCATGAGAGGGAGATAACTAGAAGGATATGAATGGGGTGGAGCGCATCTGGCAGGTTCTCTCAGATCATGAGTGGCAGTTTACCAATTTCCCTCAAGAAAAAGGTGTACAACAGCTGTATCTTACCGGTACTCACCTACGGGGCAGAAACGTGGAGGCTAACGAAAAGAGTTCAGCTTAAGTTAAGGACAACGCAGCGAGCCATGGAAAGGGAAATGATAGGTGTAACCTTAAGAGACCGGAAGCGGGCAGAGTGGGTGAGGGAACAAACACGTGTTAATGACATCCTAGTCCAAATCAAGAGGAAGAAATGGGCTTGGGCAGGGCATGTACTGCGAAGGAAAGATAACCGCTGGTCCTTAAGGGTAACGGAGTGGATACCAAGAGAAGGCAAGCCTAACAGGGGGCAGATGAGGTTAAGAGTTGGCTGCAGCTGGCATAGGACTGGGTTAATTGGAGAGATATGGGGGGGGGGGGGCCTTTGCCTTGCAATGGGCTAATTCAGGCTCCTGCTGATCTCAATCCGAATAAGATAATTGGGGAAGCTACGTGCTGGTTGCAGCTTATGTGTTAGTGTTTTGGGGTTGTAACTGAGAGATAAATACGTTCTCCCCGCTTAACTGCGGCTGACACAGTTCAAAACCACCGGACCCCGCATGAGCTTGATTAAAGAATTAAGTTGGGCTAGTTGGTGCTTTTTATCCACAGACTGCGACATTTTACTGGCGTTAAAATACACACAAAGGACAGAGAGCAGAGACACACAGGCTCTCTGTCCTTTGTGTGTATTTCAACGCTAGTAAAATGTCGCAGTCTGTGGACCACGCGAGCGCTACCAAATGCATGCTGACCACGTGGGTCTAGCTCTGAGGGAACAAAGGAAAGACGACACTCTGGCTGACTCAAACAAGGCATTTATTGCTGTAACTCTAACAACAATAATGGCGGCTAGTTACAGAATACGCTGAGAAATCGAACTCACCAGCCAGGTTACGAGCGAATGTTCACCCACGCTAGGGCACGGGAGAAGCTCCAAAAGGGAGGATTGTTGGGCCAGTTGGTTCATGATTCAAGACTGAGAATGGCGCGAAAAACGGGACAAGATAGAGAGAAGCAACACAGCACCGAACTTACAACTGAGTGTATTTCATGCGAAAGCGCAATAAATACAGGAAGTACATATAAAATAAACTAAAAGAACACCATGATACAGTCGAACCCGGATATATCGAACCCGCATATTTCGAATTATTGGCTATATCGAACACACAGATTACCCCCTTGAAAATACTATGTAAAAGTATAGGACAATTGCGTAGTATATCGAATTCCATTTTCGTTGTACATTCGATATATCGAACGGCGCGCTGCGCCGCGCCCCTGGAAGGTGCGCTTTTCCCAAAGACATTCGTGTCCGGTCCTGAGAGGTGAACTTTTCCGCAGAGTCAGTCAGCAGGCTCCTCCTCTGCGCATGCGCGGCCGTCGCCTAGCGACGGAGACAGAGAGCCTTTCCCCCGTTCTTGCGCCCCACCGGCGCGAGCTCTCTCGCTCCTCCTCTACCGCCGGCGTGTGCATTGGGCAAGGGCATTGGAGCTCATCGAAGAGAGCGCGCGGCATGGAGACGCGGCAACGTTTCCAAGCCACGCTTCCTGGGAAAAGGGAGAGAGAGAGAGAGTGAAGGGTCGGCACGGTCGCTCGTGGGCCAGGGGAGACGAGAGAGCCAGAGAGGGCTCAAAAAACGAACATAGCGCCTTCGACGGCCGATCTTTTTCCCCGCTCTCTTCTTTCTTTTCCCTTTGTCGTTCCTTCGCAGCCCCGTTGACTGTCGCTCGAACAGGCTTCGCTCGGACTGCTCCATCTGCACATCGTGCGTGTTGTTGTGCGTACCTCTGTTTCAACGTGCCGTGTGTGATTGCAGTCATCTGGTGAGCTATGGCATCTGCGGACATAAAAAAGAGGAAGAATCTGGACTTTGCAAGAAAGCTTGAAGTAATCCGGCGTGTCGAGAATGGAGAAAAGAAGTCCTCCGTGGCAGACGCATTCGGCATTCCGCGGAGTACTTTAAGTACGTTGTTAAAGAACAAGCAGGACATCAAGCTTAAAGCAGGTGAGGAAAGTCGCTCGGGAGCGTGTCGTGTGCGCCCTGCTGCTTTTGACAAAGTGGAGAAGGCACTCTACACGTGGTTTCTTGAAATCCGAGCGAAAAATATTCCCGTGGATGGCCCGACCTTAATCGAAAAGGCCAAATGGTTTGCTACGGCTCTTGGCGAAGAGAACTTTTGCGGTGGCACTGGATGGCTGCAACGGTTTAAAAACCGCCACGGCATTGTGGAAAGGCCATTTCAGGCGAAAGTGGGGCTGTCAGCAGCCAGGAGATGCAGCAGTGGCTTTCTGAGGAGTGGCCGAAGATCACTGAGAAGTTTTCGCCTGCAGAAATCTTTAATGCAGACGAAACTGGTCTCTTTTGGCAAATGTTGCCGAATAAGACACTCGCTCTTCGTGGAACCACATGCCACGGTGGTAAAATGAGCAAAGTGCGTGTGTCGGTGCTGCTTGCAGCCAACATGGACGGCTCGTGCAAGCTACGGCCATTCGTGATCGGGAAGAGCAAGTCACCGCGCTGCTTCAAGAACTGTAAACAGCTTCCCGTCCGCTACGGCTGTAATAGGAAGGCCTGGATGACACGTCAACTTTTTGTTGAATGGCTGCAGGCTTGGGACGCTGAGTTGGGCAAGTTGGGCCGCCGAGTTTGCCTTCTGGTAGACAACTGTTCGGCCCATCAAACAACTTGCAAGCTGCAGCACATCGAATTGAAGTTTCTCCCGCCGAACACCACAGCGAGACTGCAGCCCCTCGACCAGGGTATCATAAAGGCATTCAAGGTAGGCTATCGGAAGCGACTTATTCAACGGCTCCTCATAAACCTCCGCATGGGAACCGATCTCAAGATTGACCTGCTTGGCGCGATCCAGATGATTACCGGCGCTTGGGGCGACGTGAAGCAGGCCACAGTAGCCAACTGTTTTGGCAAGGCAGGCCTTGAAGTGGCTAGAGATGAATGTCCGGAAGCTTTAGATGACGATGAGTGCTTGGAGGACGCGTTCCGCGACTTGTCCAATTTTTCCGGCACCGTCCCGCCCGAAGTTACTGTTGACTTCATTAACGCTGACAGCAAAGTTCAAGCGGTAG
Organism: Amblyomma americanum; assembly: GCF_052857255.1. Classification (NCBI taxonomy): domain Eukaryota; kingdom Metazoa; phylum Arthropoda; class Arachnida; order Ixodida; family Ixodidae; genus Amblyomma; species Amblyomma americanum. The sequence goes on along the minus strand of NC_135497.1, from coordinate 556,646,346 downwards.
CCGACCTCGCTGATGAGGACATTGTGGCCGGAATAGCTGGCGTTCAAGACAGTGATTCCAGCGACAACGAGGGCAACTGTGTTTTTGAAGAAACGCGTCCGTGCACAGCCACTGAACTGGCGTCAGCGTTCAGCCTGATTCGGCGCTGTTGCGGCGAAATGGAAGGCACTGGGCTCTCGCACCTAGACAGTCTCGAGAAGATTGAAACTAGTGTTTTAAACTTCATTTCCCAAAGGAAAAAGCAGCCCAAAATTAGTGATTTTTTTTTTCCGTGAAATAAAGCGCTTTCATATTGTGTGCACATGCTATGTGATTCGCGGCTGTTCCAATTGGTAAGCCACAATTTTTTATGATCGCGAGTGCTTTTTTGGCCTATATCTGTATATCGAATTTTCGCTATATCGAACTATTTTCCGATCCCCGTCGAATTCGATATATCCGGGTTCGACTGTATACCATTCATACTATTGCAGGTCAATATCTAAAAAGGCTGTCTTTTCTCGATAAGCGAAGAGACGGCACGCTCAAGCACTTGTCACCTCTCGTGTGAATGACGAAAGCTTCGTACAGTTCTCGTTTTTGTTGGCTTGTGTACGTGCGCAGCACTTTGCTTTTGTTGAACTGGGGAGTGCATTTGCATGTAGTCACATGCTTGGCGAGTGTGATTCCTCTGCCTACTCTGTCATCATTGGCGTGCTCTCTTAATCTGCCATTTAAGCAGCGGCCCGTCTGGCCAACATAAGTGGCACCGCATGACAGAGGGATTTCGTAGATCACCTTGCTTTGGCAGTCAGCATATTGCGTCACGTGCTTAGTGGTGCAGGATTCTCGCTTTTTCCTCTGCCCCGTTTACTTTCCTGCACAGCCTGCGCAACCTGTTGGGTGCCGAAAACACTACACGCACACCGCCTCGTCCCGCAATCTTTTTCAGCCGATGGCCAGGGACATGACCAAAGAGTAGAAGCTCCAAATCTGGAGTTACAGTAAATTTGTCCCACGAGGCCTCGCCCTGCTGGTGAAGAGCGTTCACACGCGACCAGTTCCTGAGCCGAAGAGAGCTGTCTCTCGTGCTGCTGCAATGCCGGAGCCCTTAGTTAAGGGGGATTGGATTGGAAAACATTTAATTCGTCAGAAAAGGCAGAATGCAGACGATCCGTGCTAGGTGGCTATCAGTCCACGGCTGACAGCGACCTGGGTAGACCATTCAATGACCCGGGTTTGAACTCCCAAGTCTGAGCTGACCAACACTGCCTCCCACTGCTCGAGAGTAGGAACCTGTATTAGAGATTTTGGGGGCGGCTCCTCTTTACAATTCCACAATAGGTGATCATAAGTGGCTAATTCACCACATAATGTACATGCAGGGTCGTATTCACCGGGGTAGAATTTTGACAACAGGTAAGGCGTCATGAAGGATCGCGTCTGGAGTCGCTGGCCAGCTGCCGTTCACGATATCAGTGTGGCTTTGCTGTGCACCACTTGTGCAATTTTGACGCCAAGGAGGAAGCCTATGTTCGGGCTCTAGAAATGAAGCTTCTGGCCATTGCCTTCCGGAAAAAAATTGGGTAATCTTGCTGTCAGACTGCTAGGTCTTTTCTATTCACATTTGTTAGTTTGGTTCATTAGAGCTGAATTGGCACCTCTATATGGTTTCAATTACTGATCAAGGTGGAAAGCTGGGCTAGTCGGTGTGTCATCATAAATTAAAAGACTAGGACACAGACATAGCGCTCGTCCTGTCTTCTTCTATGTCTGGGTCCTAGTTATATGCGCTAGTCTTTTAATTGATGATTCAATTACTGAGCTTTTACTGTAGCAGTAGTATCCTTTACTCCAGATATTTATTCTGAGGCTGCTTACTTGGGTACCTTTTCCTGTTCAAAGTACAACCAGAGTCCTTCAATTCTTTTCTGGTCATGAAACTCTCGCCGGCCGCTAGAGTCGCCACCTTTTGCACAAGTGCATCGAGTTGCCGCAGAACTCCATAATATTTCGGCCAGTATTTGTACACCTAAACATCAAAAATTTTCCGCGACTGTATTATATTAGCTTACATTAAAGTGTGTTCTAGCGTTTAGCTTTCAAGTAGATCTTGCATTTTGACGGGGACAACGCTTACACACTCACAGGCTGCGTGCCGTGCCTTCGCAAAGAGTACCGTACTTACCCGGTTCTAACGCGCCCCCGATTCTAACGCGCACCCAATTTTTATAGTCAACCAGAAAAAAAAGGTTACATCCCCAATTCTAGCATGCGCAAATTATTTGCGATCAAGAAAAACGAAAAACTTCTGTGCGAGGAAGGGGAGATTTATTGCCGAACTTCACTCTTCATCGCTCTCGGATAACTCCTTGTCGCTTTTGACCGACCACAACATATCGTCCTCGGTGCCATCCAGTGCATTTGCGATGCCACACTTTTTGAATGAGCATTCCACCAAGGCCGATGGGACTGTGGCCCATGCCTCGGATGCCCATCCAGCGAGCGTCTCCAAGGGCGCGCGCTTAAGCCTATTGTTCGGTGTGAACGGCTGGTTGCTAAGCCACTCATTGTACAGCATACAAGCTCGATCCTTCACTGGCTTGTTCAAGCCCACGTCGAGTGGTTGAAGCTGCGCCGTCATGCCTCCGGGTATAACGATGAGGTCAGTGTTGCACGCAGCGAGCTTGTCTTTAATGCGCCGGTCAAGACGACACTTGAACGCGTCGAGAACGAGCATAGCGCGAAGCCCAAGGTTTTCCCCGGGCCTTTTGCGCCACACGCAATCGATCCAGTTCACGACCATGTAGGTGTCCATACAGCCTTTCTCGTTTGCTTGGACGATGACTCCTGGAGGAAAATTCACTGCCTTCGGAAGCGTCTTTCGTTTAAAAATGAGGAACGGCGGCAACTTGTGGCCATCGGCAGTGCAGCAGAGCATCACAGTTACTCGCGTCTTCTGACTGCCTGTTGACAACACACGCACTTGCTTCGCCCCCTTCACTTCAACGGTCGTGTTGATGGGCATGTCAAAGTACAGCGGCGTTTGGTCTGCGTTGGCGATTTGTCCCAGGTCGTAGCCATGTATGTGCCGTAATGAAATCACATATCTCTGAAAAGCACAAAGGTTCTCCTCAAAGGCTTCTGGCAATTTCTGACATATACCAGTCCGCCGGCGGAGAGAAAACTCTTTCCTTTTCATAAACTTTAATATCCAGTTTCTGCTAGCCTTAAACTCGCTCAGGGACAAACTGCGATGTCTAGCCAGCTCCAGCGCTTTAACTTTAAGCATTTCAGTTGTGACCGGCATGCGGTCCCCTCGGAGTTTTTTGACGAAGTCCACTAATGCATCCTCAATTTCAGGGAATCGGCCTTTCCGAGGTCCGTTGAACCCTTTGCGGGTAGACTTACTGAGGAAGATGCGGTCTTTCTGCTTTCTCCACTCCCGAACACATATTTCCGGCACGCAGTAAGCACGTGCGGCGGCTCTGTTGCCGTCGGTCTCTGCGCACAAGATGACCTTTTTCTTAAAGCCGGCCTCATAGTGGAAGTGGCTGACCTTTGGTGCAGTCCCTGCCATCTCAGCCAGGAAGCGCGTAGACACCACGTTTGCAATGCTGCTACACAAAAAAAATCCAGGCTCCCAGCTTCAACGAGCGTTGCTGCTGACACAGGCAAAAACAAACAACTTCGGCGCCATCTTGAAATGGCAATGACAATGGGTGGGACGAAGTTCGCGCTGTTTCGGTTTGTATCCGATTCTAACGCGCATGCTACTTTAGGGCTTATTTTTTTGGTAAAAAGGTGCGCGTTAGAATCGGGTAAGTACGGTACTTTATCTTTGCAGGCTGCATTCGTGCGAAAACATTACTGCAACTGGTATTCATTGCTTACTTTAGAAAGCAAATGCAGCATGACTGCTACGCTAAAAGCATGGTCACTTGATCTTGGTCTGCAAAATGTCGACAAATGCAGAACGTCGACAAATACTATGCTTATGTTGGTGGTGCGCCAATGGTGGAAGTGTGGTGGCGTTGGTGGTGAGCGTCAAGACTGGAGCTGTCGGGTGGCAATTGGCTGGCGCGAGGTCGTTGGTTGGCATGATGTCTCACTGTGCGCGCCAACCAATAGCTGTCGCCGATTTTACTTTGCATTGCCCACAGCTGCACTGCGCAACTACTCTCTTGGCGTTGATTTCGATATCTGCTGCTCGCTTAGTAAATATCTCGTGCATTCGCTAAAGGAGTACGCTATTCAGCATTTACCCAATGTGCGCGATATTCTCCCAGGAAGGCGCCGATGGCGACGACTGCACCACAGGACGTTGCGTACAAAACATATACTGCTCGCTTACACAACGAACAAGGTGAGCTGAACCACCGCGGTGGCTCAGTAGTTAAGACACTCAGCTGCTGACCCGAAAGATGTAAGTTCAATCCCGGCTGCGGCAGTCGAATTTCGATGGAGGCAAAATTCTAGAGGCTCATGTACTGTGCGATGTCAGTGCACGTTAAAGAACTCCAGGTGGTTGAACTTACCCAGAGCCCTCCACTACGGCGTCCCTCATAGCCTGTTAAAGAAGAAATCACCAGCCAAAAAAGACGAACACACAAGGAGAGAACAGCACAGGACAATGGCTGGACGAACAACTAAATCTTTATTGAGTACAGACCCCCGAGTAATCTCAACGCATGCGCCAAGGCAGGACAGACACTCAAACATGGTTATTCAAATAATTAAGTTCTTTTGTCGTCAGCGCTATCGATGTTGAACTGACGCAAGCATCGCCATGTTTGGCTATTTGAAAGGCCTCAAAGATTTCGTGGGCCTTCCATGTTTTTTCATAGCCCAGAATAATGACATCAGAGAAACGTGGGGAACATTTGCCAGGACATCTACTACAGTGCCTAGCAAGATTGCCATCTTCACCAGCGCCAACTTTTGTTTTGTGCTTGCGCATCCTCTCGTTCACACAGTCACCCGTCTGACCTATGTAAAATTTTCCACAGGTCAGCGGAATCTTATAAATCACTTCAGTCCGGCACTTTGTGTACATGGTTCTATGTTTGGTCGTGCAACGCTTCTTGTTTCTGCCAGGCATAATTCGTGCACAAAGACCTGAAAGCTTGACGGGAGCCAAAAAAATCAAATTGCCCCTTGGCGCTTGGAGACTCTCTTAGCATTGTGCGCCACTTTGTGCAAATAAGGCACGAGTTGAAATTTGCCCCTAGTAGGCCTTGCTGTAGCTCCTGCACGAGAGCTGCAGAGTTCCTAATCCTGAAAGAGTCTTTTGGCATAAGGCTATTCAGATGTTGTTGAAGATAGTGTCCAACCACCTTTTGCCACGAGCCCTCTTCTGTAACGATGGCCCTCAACGGTACCGATGGCGTACTAGGGGCAGGCATGGCCTTCTCTGTGGACATTGAGGACGTTTACTACTCCATCCGTCACGACGAACTGTTTCATGCGGTGAGAGAACTGATTGAAGATTCTTGTGAATTGGCTTTTCAAACAAGATGTGGAAGAACCACGTTGCACATTCAAAAGAGACAAACATAGGAAAAAGCCAAGGAGACGGAAAGAGCGCTTTTTCCTGTGTTTGTCTCTTGAATGCGCAACGTGGTTCTTCAAAGCAATGCACCAACTAGCCCAACAAGAAGTTCCTCTAAACTACAAGATGTGGAATCTAGAGCGAAAGTTTTTTAGAGCTCCTTGCTATGTACCTCTCTTCCACTCTTGTCGAGTTTAACAACAAGTTTTATATTCAGAAGAATGGGATTTGTATAGGTGCTTGCGTAGCCAGAGTGCTCTGCAATGTTGTCTTAGCAAAATTTGACCGCTCGCTTCCAAGTTTTTTGGGTGACGGGCGTGTTCTGCGAATTGTCAGATACGTTGATGACTTTTTAGTGCTTTTAAACATTGGACCTAATGACTCCTATCAGATGATAGTTGAACATGTTTTGGGTGCCTTTAGGCGCTGCTCATCCCAACTGAAATTTACTCACGAATTAGCCACTAACAACTCCATCCGTTTTTTTACTTTTCTGGAGAAGGCCATGTGTGCTGGATGTATTCACGTAGAATAAAAAACAGGCTCTTACCCTTTGACTCTAACCATTCAAAACTAGTCAAGAGAGGTATTGGTAAGGCGTGTTTCCAGAACGCTGTGAAAAAAGTTGCTGCCACATCGTGTCAACCAGTGTCACTACACAAGCCAAACGCCTGTCTGATGCAGGCTTCCCAGCAGAAATGTTGAGAACGATCGCTAAATCCGTATCAAAGGAGATGAACGGCGGGGTCAAGAAGGGAAACAATGATGCCACTGACAAAGGAAAAAAATTTCAAGTCATGCCTTATTTGCACAAAGTGGCGCACAATGTTAAGAAAGTTGCCGAGCGCCAAGGGGTCAATTTGATTTTTTCGGCTCCCGTCAAGCTTTCAGGTCTTTGTGCACGAATTATGCCTGGCAGAAACAAGAAGCGTTGCACGAACAAACAGAACCATGTACGCAAAGTGCTGGACCGAAGATTCCACTGACCTGTGGAAAATTTTACATAGGTCAGACGGGTGACTGTGTGAACGAGAGGATGCGCCAGCACAAAACAAAAGTTGGCACTGGTGAAGATGGCAGTCTTGCTTGGCACTGTATTAGGTGCCCTGGCAAATGTTCCCCAAGTTTCTCTGATGTCACCATTTTTGGGCTATGGAAAAACACGGAAGGCCCGCGAAATCTTTCAGGCCTTTCAAATAGCCAAACATGGCGATGCTTGCGTCAGTTCACCACAGATAAAAGAACTTGATTATTTGAATAACCATGTTTGAGTGTCTGTTCTGCCTTGGCGCATGCGTTGAGATTACTCGGGGGTCTGTACTCAATAAAGAATTCAGTTGTTCGTCCAGCCGTTGTCCTGTGTTGTTCTCTCCTGGTGTGTTCGTCTTTTTTTGGCTGGTTATTTCTTCTTTAACATGCCATACCAACAGGCCCACCATTCTGCCCTGCTTCAGCCCTCAGCCTGAGTCGCTTTGGGGCGTTAAACCCCACCAAGCAAACTAAACAAACTTGTAGACAAACTGAGCTCTGCTTATGTTAAATATTCTATTATGTTGTGCGCTGGTTGTCGCCTTATCTGTTTTGCACAGTAGGATGAATCTGCAAGCAGCGCTGATGGAAGCGAACACAAGTCTTGAAAACATTTGATTGCCGCCAGGTTTCTGACTCAGTGTATGACCAGCACTTCTGGTGATTGTATCTTTCTGTGATGCGACTAATAACTGGTTTTAAATCGCTTTAACCAGAAGTGCATTTGGCAACCATGTACATTAATTAAAGCTGCCTAATTTTTTGTCCACAAGTGACGCTGGCGATAGCTGCCGAACCCTTTCAGCATTGCTTGGCAGATCAGGTCACATGGCACTTCCTGCTAATTGTACGCTTGTACTGCGGCGTAAGCAATTGTCAATTTCAGGTCGCTGATGCCGAAACGACATTGAATCGCCATTTGTATTCACTAAAACTTGTGAATGCGCTCTTCATCGCTGAATCGGGCTCATGAACCCTGTGTGCTTCCTAAGTCTACTTGTCACTTAAGTGGCCAGTGTCGACTATTTACGTGTGAGAATACGAAATGCTTTTCAGAAGCATGCACATATTTCGAGGTGGAGGTGAAAGCACCTGTTTCCTGCCATGCTACTGCCCGCTTCGTTTTGCGTGGCAGCTCCGTGTCACTGAGGCAGGGAACCAAAGTCGACTTTCTCAATCGGTCCTCTGTAACCGGAACGGCATGCCGACACGTAACAAGTGCTCGGCATGGACCCACACGCACAAGTTGCATTACCTGACCACACAAAAGCACAGTAAACATCGAATATCACCATCAAGCTAACAGGGGAGGGGCTTCCTTCTCAGTTGCAACAGCCTCAAGCTCCTCTCAGGATGCACTTCTCCATATGGTGGCGCTGTAGTGTGGCAGCTGTGAGCAGCGTATGACGTAGCGTTGCGGAGAAGTTTTGTCACCAGAAAGCATTGAAGTACTCTGGTACAGCCTAGAAACAAGGCAGCTTAGTTTCAATGTGGGCTGCTGTCTCGGGGGCTTCACTACTCATCATGTGTGCTGCAACCTCTGGTCGGTAGAAGCCTGAAAATTGGCACACTGTGGTAGATTGAAGTCTACGACTGGAAAACCAAACTTGAAATTTATATACTTTCAAAAAAAAAAAACCCTGCACGAGTTTTATTGAGTCATTCCCATTGACCGCAGCGGTGGCCAAGTGGTTGAGCATCTGCCTCACATGCGGGAGGTGCGGGGTTCGATCCCCAGTGCCGCCGGGTACCCACCGGTGATACAATGGGTACAAGCTTTCCCCTGTTCTGCTGCTCAGCTTCTTTAGAGGTGAATGCTTGAGAAATGGGTCTTTGACCTCACCTTGAGTAGTCAAAAACACCTTGTGCCATGGTGCTCTTTGGCCACAGGTGGCCCTGCGCCATAAAGGGCCATCATCATCATCAGTCATTCCCATTGGCATAGCTCGTGTTTTAGCATTGTACATTTAGTTCTGTGCTTTTCCAGGACTCTCTTCGAGACTTGCTTCGCAACTCCAATTCCAAAATGCTGATTGAAAGCGCGATGATGACAGCCTACGACCTGTTCCTCCTCCTCACCTATGTCCTGCACGGCCAGCAGCATCCCGTACGTTGTTTGAAACCTTGTTAAACTTGCAATTTTGCTGCGCAGTGCACATTTGTGTGGCGCGCTAGTTTTAAAGCACTGAATTTTTGAAAAGCACACATCGGATGAAATCAATAAGCAATTGTATCAGTACCCGGCATTGAAAATGTTCTGTCTGGGAACACAAGAAATTGAGCAGTTTGCGTCCTTGGGCCAGAGTGGGACTGGCTCAGATGGTACGATGGCAAAGCGCAACCAGTGCGTGCACTGCTGAGTACCTGTGGCCACTTCATGATCATGCAGTGCACGTGCCATGTGATCTCTGTCCCGCACGCACTGCGTGGCTCAGTGCTCCTTTACGTCGCCGCAGGGCAGGTCACGTCGCCACAGAGTGACGCGGTTTGATGGACGTCGCTGTGTGCACACAGCTGGTATGCATAGTGGGCAGTGGTGATGGAAGGTTATGGGCATGACAAAGAAGCGTGGATAAGGTAAATTCGATAGGCAACATCATGAAACATGAAAAAAGACAGGTAAAGAAAAAATAGGTAGCAAAAAAGGATCTGAAGATTAAGGCTCAAACCATATCACTAGCACATGGTGCCAACAAAAAACAAGGCGTATATAAAATTACAAGGACTAAAAATTAAAGCTTTGGCCACGGCTATAATCAATAAAATGCCTGCAGGAATGCAGCTAAATACAAAAGTTGAAAGCAAGAAACGGAAAGAAAAAATGGGCAAGGGTTACATTCCGATATCCTCCCTGTGGCATAAATCAGGCTGCAGGCTTGCGAGTCGAGCCACGCATTGCTCAGGAACGCTTTTTCTTTTCTTCTTGAGAGTGATGTGGTCCTCACACACTCGTAGGTATCTCCTTTCATGTGGGTGGCAGACTATTTTTTTCTTTCCAAGGAAGGTGAAATTGTCCAAACACTTGCGATAGTGAAGCGCTGGGTGACCTGACATGGCTGTTGCTGCTAATAAGGTTGCGTGCTCTCTGGCCCTTTCACTTGCATGCCTGCTAGTCTGTCCAATATAAGATTTGTCTCACGTGACAGGGAAGCCGTATACGACACCCCCCTCATGGGCTGCATATTTTTTATGGTGGTTTGTCTTGCTGATGATCTTTTTACAGTGCAAGCTGTAATAGCTTTATACATGCCATTCAGTACAAGCCATTTAGGGGCTGCAGCAGCAGCCATATAACGCATTCACTCCCCTCGACGGGAGAGAGTGTAAGCCAGGAACGAGCGCTGCAGGTTGCTATGGAGGCAAGGGAGATGGAGAGGTTAGCGCGATGATTGAACGAGGTGGAGAGGGTGATCGCTAGACATTGCGGTGGAGCGTATCACGTAAAAGCAGCCGCAGCAGCTGCATGAGGCTTGCGAATGCTGCAAGAAGTTGGCTTGGAGTTCAGTGCCGTGTTGACGAGGTGCAAAGAAGAGACCATGGTGGATGTTCAGGGAAAGTGTGCACTGTGGGATGCTCATAGATTCAGCATGCTGGCGGAAGTGGATGCTCTTCATTCCCACAGGAATTTTGCTTGAAGTCTCGAAAGGGTGATGCAGAATTGAAGCCAAAATAAGGAAATAAATTTAGGTGAAGTCGCCTTGAAAGTGTTTACAGTAGCCCCATTACTCGGAAGTCATTAACGTGGAGAAACATTTTGCGATTGCGCTGCTGCGTGGCTGTGGCAGCAGCCATCATCACCTCTGGCGCAGCTCACAGAACGCCCACTGCGAGTGGGATGGGGAGAGTTTGGGACAGCACAATTGAGCGAGAGGAGAGCGCCGGCAGTCGTGCCATCGCCGCCAGACCGGCCGTGGATTCGCCTGCTTCTTCCCGCATGTTCCTTCTCTCAGGCTGTCTGCTGCCATTGCCCCAGGAAATGGACTTGCGTTGCTGTCGCTCTTCGCCGACCTACTACCAACACGCAGGAGCTTTCGGTGCCGGAACCATGCGAGAAACCGCATGGTGGCGATGGGCGCGCATCGCTCATCCTGTGACTTTTTCTGCTATGTCTCTGCTATTTTTTGCTGCTTTTAAGCATGAACTGTTGTAGTGCCATGTAGAAGTGCTGGCAGCGTAGGAGGACTGTGCATTGTCAGCAGCGGTCGCTCATTGCGATCGTAGACATACCTTAGTTCATGTTTTATTGTCACGAAACTTTCAATGGTTCTCCCAAATTTTGTAACTCAGCACTAGGTAACAGATAGTTTGCATAGCAAATTTGTTATATTAAGGTCAACCTCCGCAACACCCAGACATACGCACTTCATTGGGGACAGGCGGTAGGGTATATAGAAACTTCGTAATCTCAAGGAATTCATTACATAGAGGTTTGTTACATCTAGGTTTAACTGTAATTGATTGACTGGATTGTGTACGTTAAAGCAGGAGTAGAAACATATATTTCACAATGTATGTGTCAAGCACAAACTGCCCTGCAGTGATGCAGGATGCTGTATAATTTTCTCAGAGAAGAAAAAGTGTTCCCACGAAGTAAGATCCCCTAGCACTTGTCTGGAAGGATCTTTCATCCACGCAATACACTAGAGCCCCAGTGTTATGTTCCCAGTTGCTGGGTTTTTCTGTCTATTACCGTATTTACACGATTATAAGGCGACCTATTTTTCAAAATTCGAAAATCCAAAGTCGGGGTGGGGGGGTCGACTTAAAATCGAAACCAAAGCATCGCACTATAAATAAAGGCGAGACAAACGAGATATCAGGTTGCGAGTAAGCGCTGTGTCCCCTCTGTGTCGTTGTTTGTGAGCGCCTGGATTTATCATCATGCTACAGCGTGGTTGCATTTTTGCTGCGCGGCTCCGTTGTATCGCTCTTGGTGCTGGCCTTGAGCAGCTGCTATGTCAACGCGCAGAACCGGCATGCCCACCCCACGCGCAGCGGCCGATGTTGGCTGTCTATAAGCAGCAAACCGGCACCAGCCCACTCCCCACACGTGGCCGCAGATTGCGTCTGCTGATAAGTGCCGGTGGCCCGATAACGCATTCGCATTAATAGGCGTCGTCCAAGTTTTTTTTGTTTACTTTCAACCACACACTCTACGCTCAAGGGAGCATCAATAGTTGACGGAAGGACCGCTGTTCTAATCGTGGCGGCACCGTCACTTGGAACTGCAGTGGCACTGGGAAGTGTCCGTAGTCTACGGAAGAGCCGTCGCCGCTCACGCGTAGTTTCTCTTTGGCTCTGGCGCATTTGACTACTGCCGGCCGCGTTTCACAAGTTCTAATGTAGCGCTTCGTCATTCGTCATTTGTGCTCCGGGTCCTGTAAGCGACCGGCGCTCGTTCACGGCTACATTCAAGATGGCTGCCATTCTTTACGCCGAACAACTGCGCGCTGGGGCGCAATTTCGACGTTCACAACGGGTGATACAGGTGTGGCAGCTGCAGCGAGGCAAAATTTTCAGCTGTTCCACGTGATGTCATGATGTGGCTGTTTGCGACGTGTGGGATTTCGCTGCGTGACGATGTTAGAATGACGAGCTGTAGGACCACAGCAGCGATCACGACAGCAGCACTATTGAGGACGATGGCGCAAGTGTGGACGAGTAGTCTAGTGACCAATACATTTTCATTTTGGAATGTGCCCACGGGCGCACCCTCGCGCGGCAGCCGATAGCGGCTGGCGATAAGCGGAGGCCGTAGGATAGTGCTATCGCGTTCTTTTATTACAGCATAGACCGCTTATAACACATACCTCGGGAGTCAGGAAAATCCGCATTATAAGCGGTAGTGCACTGTAACCAAAATGCAGCTTTTCCATGCATTCGCGTTTTCAGAATGGCCAGCCTACCTTTCAAAGTGCACCTGACAACACATCAGACGTACAACACTGCAATCACAGGCAACAAAGGAGTTTATTTGATCTTTTTGTCGAGGCGTCGTAGTGAATGAAAGAACGTTATTTTAGTCTGCCGCTGCGATTGAACTGCTTTGCCAATGGCTACTTCTTCAAAAACAGAGAGGCACTTGAGCGCTTGCTCGCTGAGGTTTCTCAGAACGCAGTATGGGCACAGTTTGCTGCAACAGTGGAGCGTGTCTTTTCACGAAACTTCTGCTGCACTTTCACTGACTTCGTTGGGCTCATCCTCGGATAGAGGCTCCTCGTGACCATGCAGCGCTGCCGCGATGTCTTCATCTGTGACGGCTACTTCACACACAACGCCGTCGGGATTGGCGACGATGATGACAAGCTTATCTCGTGCCGGTCATTGAAACGCTGAATCCAACCGTTCACTGGGTTGAAACCACCATGTCCCAAAATGTTTGCAAGGCACCTGGCCTTGGCTTGCAATATAGAGCTACTCGCAGAAACGCTCTGGGTCTGGACCTCGTGAAACCGTTCAAAGTGGTTTCATCTTCGTACTTTGACGCACGAATCTGTTTCCTTGCAAGTGACGCGGAGTCTTCCTGCAGCTGTTGTCGGAACTTGTTGCTCTTTTTTTCAAGTGGCGGACACAGAAGCGTCGGTGACGCCGTACTTTTTTTTTGCCACCGTAGCCTTTTTCAAACTGCTCTTGACGTCCCTTACAATGCTGTGCTTGGTTTCGAGAGCTTGCGGTTTCCTGGCTTTCGGAGGAGCTAATGCCATCGTAACTGAAGACAGCCCAGGCTGCTAGACTTGCTCACGTTGTCAGCTGACTTGCCTAGAAGGGTATATGCTTGGGCTTGTTGGTTCATAACTTCAAGGTGAAAAACGTATGTTGTCTGTCTTTCTGTGTCCTCGTTTCTTTGCGCTACGTTTTTCACCTTGACTTGCCTACTTTGTCAGTTTTTCGCTACACGCGACGACACGTCTCGCTCATGGGTTCAGGCGTGACAAGATGCTGCCGCACATGTGCGTGGTACGCACTCGCCGCGGCCGTTGCTCCAGCATGCTCGTCTGACCGTGCCATCACGTGCTTTCAAGTTTTGTCCAATCGGTGTGCCCAACGGAGGCGCATCGGCTAGTGAGAGGAAAAACGCCTGCATTGCGACTTCTGTTTTTTTTTTTCCTATCTCCTCCTGCCTTCAGTGTTACCTTGAACCATGCTGACAACGCTCCCCTGCCCCGCCTGTTGCCCTTTCTTTTCTTGGGCAATCTGGGAAGCACGCTCCCGCTGGTACCCACGGGCCCACGCCAATACGTGGGCAGCCAGGCTTTCCAGAACCCCCACTATACGCAGTCTCTGGTTACGCGCTGCCTCGTATTAAGTGGTACGGCAATACATTGAACTCTATGATGGGAAGCGAAGCGGTTGTCACAAAAAGCTGCATATAATGCTGTTACGTTATAAATGGTGTGAGCTGTAAAGGCCAAGTGTAAACAACCTCCAAGATTTTTTTTCCTGAGATATAATGTGGGGAAGTTGACTTACAGTCGAGTCGACTTAAAATCGTAAATACGGTATGTTTTCCTGAGCCAGTCCCGACCAAGCCCCATAGAAACCCATGTAATACAGACTCTGGTATTGTGTTGCAACTGTGGCAGTATTCCCGTATTATACGTCGCAAATGTCACTTCCTGATAATGCTTCACCATGTGCTGTGGCATTTTGACAGCCTACGTTTAAAGCGCATGGAAAGGCGACTGCAGACCAGGCCAGAGCAAAACCCTAGACACCATCAGTGCCTTCCGGCGTGTTGTGCCCACACCGACGCTGAGCACACTTACCGGTGGTGTGAATCTTGTTGAAGGGTTTGGTGCAGTTTCATCACTGCTGCTGCATCAGTGTGAACGACTGAAGGCACAAAAACGAAGCTATGCCATGGCAAATCCTGCGCGGGCAGTGGCTGCAATTCATGTTTCTCATCATCCGCATTTTCATTCTTGCCTGCAGCTTAAAAATGCTGTTTCTAGGTTCCGTTTGACAAGGATTTTGTAGAATTAAGGTTGTTGAGGGTCTCACAAACCTTTTTATTTGTCAACATATCTTGCTGAAACTTAGCATTCACATATATCATAAAATGCCAATTTCGGATATGTAGCTGTATTTAGAATATTTCACCTGCAAGGAAGTAGTGGTGACAGGAGTCCAAGCAGTGAAGAAGACAGTGAAAGGCGCTTTTAAGATTGAACTGTTTATTGGGCAGACCTGTGCCCACAATGGACTGAATCACCTTGCGGAGACAAAAGCAACAAGCGTGCTCGGCTGTCGTCGAACAGAATGCGCGCCGCTCTCAGCCATGCTCAATTTTAATCTGATAGCGAACTTTCGAGATATGGCATGCAAAGTTACCACGACATTCTGGAGCAACATTCTAGAATGGAGGACATTCTAGAATCAGCTCTGCCTGGATGCGATCAGTCAGGATAAATCTGGTCGCACCTTGCGTCACAAACAAAGCTATAAAGCTGCGTGCCGGCAATTTTGAAGAATGAACAAGCAAACAGTTCGAAGATTCGAGGCAATATGGCAAAATAACGTATCCTAACTAGGTCATTTCTTTCGGACTTTTATGGTAATTTCTCAGTTAAATAAAGCTTTAAGAACATGCAGACATTTTCAAAGGCCCACTGCACATTCTAAAGCTAAGAAAAAGCCCATGAATTCATTTTTATCATAAACAAAAAGTTTGAAAGAAAAATTGTGTTAATTATCCCAAACATGACCTAATTACTAATTTATGATGTTTAAGGGGAAAGGGAAAGCTTTAGGATGTGCTGTGGACCTTTGCAACTGTCTACATGTCAAAATGTGATAACATCACCTTTTGACAAGACTGAGTGAAGGTTCACAGACAGTCCTTGATCTTTTTATAACAAACTTTGAAACCAGTCGTACCAAATCTGGTGTCATCAATTACTGTTTAAGCGATCACCTTCTGATTTTCATTTCAGTGTATAATGGGTTCTGAGCTTTTGCGAAATCTGAGCCACCTTTGTCTCGCTCGCAAATCAATCCACGCACTTTATCGAGATTCCGTGATTGCATTGCGAAAGTGATCTGGAATGATGTGCTTTGTGAACATAACGCTGATATAGCCTATGATACGTTTCTGAAGAAATTTTTATCATTGTATAAAACCTGCTTTCCCCAGAAAACATGTGCTAGTTCAAAGAAAATCCGTAAGCCATGGGTAACGTCTGAACTCCTTAACCTGATAAAAAAGCATGACCGGCTTTTTCAGAAGTTTATCAGCAACAAATGCCCTGAGGCTCTCAAAGCTTTTCAGACCTATAGAAATCATGTCACCAAAGAACTTCGTGCTGCTAGAAATTGTTATCGCTGTAATCTTCTAACTTCCTCGAATCAGCAATCTGGTGACATCTGGCGCAGGTTAAACCAAATTTTTGGCAAATCTCCTGAGATGCTTAAAAAACTAAATCGTAGTGGCGTAGAAATTTCAGGGGAGTACTTAGCTAATACATTCAATGACCATTTTATTTCTCTAACCTCAGTGTCGTCCAGTGGAGTTCTTGTAAACCAGCGCAATGGCTCAAAGCCAAACAGAAACAAATGTTGTCCAGTGGAGACTACTTGTCTTTCATGAAATGTTCCTTCCAACGTTTCTTGAGCGTTTCTTGAGCCAGTGTCGGAATCTGAAATATTAACCACGTTTGCCAGTTTGAAAAACAGCACGTCCACTGACATAATGGGTCTTCAAGTAAAGCCTATAAAATATGTTGTTGACCTAATTGCACACATCTTGGCGCATATATTTAACATTTGCCTTTCTTCTGGGGTGTTTCCTCGGAGCATGCAATGTGCAAAAGTCACGGTAGTATTTAAAAAAGGCGACAAGAACAACCTGTCTAAGTACTGTCCGATTTCAATACTCCCCGTTTTTTCTAAAGGGCTCGAAAAAGTCATTCTTAAACGATTAACTTCTTTTACTGATCGCTACGACATCTTAGCTCCCGCACAGTATGGTTTTAGAAAAAAATCGATCCACTGAACTAGCGCTCCTTGCTCAGAAAGAACTCATCCTTGAAAATTTTGAAAACAAAAACCACTGTCCTTGGTATCTTCCTTGATTTTACAAAAGCTTTCGATTATATTAACCACAGTATACTTCTACAAAAGTTGGAGCATTATGGTATTCGCGGTATAGCCCACAAGTTAATTTCGTGTTACCTTCAATACCGATCCCAATGCGTTGTTATAAATGGACACTCTTCTGTCGTCAAACCGGTTGAACTAGGTGTTCCGCAAGGGAGCATCCTAGGTCCTTTTCTATTTATTTTATATATTGACCCTAGTGCTAAGTACATAATCTACGTTGACGACACAAGCTTATTTTTTCCAGGTAGTTCTGGTCCGGATTTGGCTTGCCATGTTAGTCAAACACTTAACCTCGTTAGTACCTGGGTAGCAAGAAATGAGTTAAAATTGAATGTTGCAAAAACCAAAGCAGTTATGTTCCATCCAGGAAATAAAGCTTATGTATTACCGCCAATTGTCATTGACTGCATAGAGATACAGGTTGTTCAGTGTTTCAAGATGCTCGGTGTTATTTTTTCTTAAAATTTGTCCTGGGATGCACACATAAATGACCTCATCAAAAAACTTTCCAAAAACTGTATGTCTCATGCGCCAACATCGTTTCAGGTTGCCAAGAGCAGTTGATATCATGCTTTACAACTCCTTATTCTCATCATCACTCAATTACGGCGCACTTGTTTGGGCGACTACTACGAAAGACAATATTCATGAGCTCCATTTGCTACAAAAACGTGCCATCCGCATAATATGCAAAGCACTCTACTTAAGTCACACGCAGGAGATGTACAAGCAGCTAAATATTGTCAGTGTAGAATCTGTGTATGACTACAGACTTTCTAAGCAATACAGATTAGAAAGAACTGACACCTTGAAGTTACTGGCAAGTCTTGAAAAACACACGCCTATATACCCAATGCGCAACCCAGATGAATGGAAATTGAGCAAACGCCATACATGATATGGAAGGCAAATGCTAAAATTTAGACTACCAACATTGCTGAATGATTTCGCAAGGGGCAGCAATACAGATTTTGACTCTATTTCATTGAAGAGCCTGTGGAATAAATATGTATAGGACTGAAATGTCACCACGTCTTAAATTTTGGAACTGTTTGAGCATTTACTTTTTCCTTTTTTTTGCTGTGTTCCTTATTGCTGATGTCTTTGGATCATGTTGTATGTATGGGTAAACATATATACGCTTCACTATGTAAACTAATAATTTCATTACAATGCACTTTATTTTCATGTATGCTCATGTTTGATTTGTGTTTGTATTCTCCTATCGCACCCATTTTTTTATGCATTATTTTTAACCACTGCAGCATATAGCTGCACACTGCTTGCCTTGTATTGGGGTACGGGCCTTAGTCAAGCCTTCCTCTGGCTTTTTGCCCGTGCTGCAAACATCCCTGAGATGTTGAATAAACATTGTATTGTATTGTATTGTACATATTCTTAAAAAAGCATTTTTAATTGAGAAATTACCATATAGGTCCGTAAGAAATTACTTAGGAAGGATGTTATTTTCCCATATATTTCCTTCCAGGTGTGAGATGTTTAAAACATAAATGCATATTTGAAACCAGTACTCCATGATATACCAGCATGCTGAGTTTCAGCAATATATGTTGACAAATAAGAAAACTTGTCAAGACCCTTATCCCCCCTGTGGCTTTTGGAGGTGAAATTTTTTTATTTTTTGGCATAGAGCGATTAAATTTGACAAGCTTATTGAGAAGTGCACTAAATGAATAAATGCATTTTTTCACTCGTAAATATCAACTAGGGTGCTTGAAGGCCTTGAGACACTCTTAAATTTTAACCAAGCCAAGGGAATGGTTCGGGCTGTGGCATTGTCTCTATATATTTATCTGTGCAGAACATTATAGCATTATAGCCATGCTTGCGTTCATTACCACCATGTCGGGTTAGTGTCTGGGCTGTTTCCAGGAAGTCAGGAAGACCATATCTGGTGTTTTCTGAAATTGGAAGCGATGTGTCCCCCTCAAAGCGGCTGCTGTGAAAATACGGCAGAAGCATGTGCCCTCTCACTTCGTCGTTGCTGTCTTCCTGCCACAAACAGCTGCTTAGGTAGACGAAGAGCCATCACAAGGCATTTAGGACATTCCGTGCATGTGAGCGATTGCACTCTTACCAGAAGTAAAAAAGAAAAAGCCAGACAGCGATGTACATTTTTGTCAGGCACGCTTCTCGGCTGCTACGTTTCCCGGCTGTTATTTTTTTTTTTCGCAAGTCTCGTGAAGAACACACAACGGGATTCTACTGTAGTATCATTGCATGTGCTGTTTTGCAGAATTTGTTTTTGGATGCCAAGTATGCGTCAGCGTCAGCCTGGTTTGTTTTCAGTCTTGTCTTATCTGAACTATGCCATTTACAGTGCTGATCAACTTTTGCACCCGTCCTCAATGAAAAAATGCTAGAAAATTTGCTGTGTGCAGTCACTTCCATGCTTCGAGTAGAGGACTACGGTGGATACCACTCTCTCTTGTCTCACATTCTCTGGGAACACTGCGCTGCCCCTCAGTAGATTGTTCAGTGTTTGTTCTATTGTGCATGCAACGTTTTTTCTCAACCTGAGCTGTGTGGCCGGCCGTAGATTATGTACGGCACCCTGAAATCTTTCCGAAAGCAAGTGTAGCCAGTGATTAAACAGTAGTCACGAGTGTTAAATATTACTTCTATGCAAAGCACACAGAGACAGTTCAACATGAGGAGAGATGAAGTGAACCTTCCTTGTGTTCTTTTTGGTGTGCTGCAAGAACTCTACAAACAGAGAGGATGTTGCAGAAACATGAAAAAGAAATGTCTACTGATTTGTGGGCCTGCATGAGTAGTGTTTTTTTGGTTTGTAGCAGATAGCGAATTTCTGTAACTTTAAGCGAATACAGTAGAACCCCGCTGTTACGTTCCTCACTGCTGCGTTTTCCCGGCTGTTACGTCGTTTTCGCCCAGTCCCGGCATAGCTCCCATAGGATCCAATGTGTTGGGTACCCCGCTGTTACGTTGTAGCTGTGAAAACGTTCCCGCATGATACGTTGCAACCTGGCACCCCGAACCCGGCCGGGCAACGCGCGCCAACCGCCATTTTGACGAGTCTTGGCCAGGCTTGGCTACGGAATTGGCTTCAAGACCATGGCCTCCGAGATCACCCCCTTGCACGCGAGTGGGTAATCTTGGAGGCCATTAAAAGCCGCACGCGAGTTGGAGAGATTGCCACTAGATGGCCACTGCCTCGTCAGCCGAAGCGAGTAAAATCCGCGGGCCCGCAGCAATCCAGTCTTTCTTGTTTGTGCGGTTCAACCCATCCGAGTCGTCCGTGTCCTTCCGTCAACAGCTACGCTGCCTACGCCTTGTCAGGCCTCGCTAATCCAGTCTTTCTTGTTTGTGCGGTTCAACCCATCCGAGTCGTCCGTGTCCTCCCGTCAACACCTACGCTGCCTACGCCTCGTCGGGCCTCGCTAACACCGCGAGCGATTTGTCGTCCTTTGATGGCGTCGCTCAAGCGCAAGGCGCTTTCCCTCGAGGAAAAGCTGGATGTTCTCAACGCAGTTGACAAGCAGCCAGCGTGGACTGCAGTGAGTGCATCAACTGCACAGCACTGCTTCGCGCGGTGTGGCTTTCGCATGGATGGCGGAGAGGAAACTGCCACGGAAGCTGAAGAGACGGAAGCAGCCTCTCATGATCATGAGCTGAGTGAAGCTTTGAATGCGCTGGGTGCCACGGGAGTCACGTATGACGACTACGTCACCGTGGATGCTGCTGTCGTGACGTCCGAGTGTCAGAGTATCGCCGAGATCGTTGCAGACTCGGTCGCGAGTGAAGCCTCAGACTGTGATGACGACGAGGAGCGCGAGCCGCATGATTCCGGGGAGTTGGCGGACCCGAGCTTTGGAGAAGCCGTCGCGGCTCTGGACCTCCTCCGCAGGTACGTCGCACCTCAAAGCGACGCTGAGAGCAATGCGGCTTTCCAGGCCATCGAGAAACGCATGGTGTTTTCCAGCGAGCGGAAAAAACGGCAATCGACCATTCTCGATTTTTTTAAGACCTAAGCTCACTTGATGTCGAAATAAATTGTTTCAAGGCAAAGCTGCACTGTTTTCATTAATATTCGTACCTTTCCTCACTGTTGCGTTTTCCCTGCTGTTACGTTTTTTTTTCGTGGTCCGGTGAAAAACGTATGAACGGGGTTCCACTGTATATTTAGTACTTTTGGCACAGTGCAATTACATGAAAAAGAGTGCTTGAAGCTTTGTCGCACTCATTGCCGCTATTTCAAACTTTTGCCAAAATGGCCATCCGAATGTCAACCCTACACGCAGAGCCGACCAATTTGTGGGGTCTGATAAGTTGGGCCAAGTCGTGGGTATTGCGTGTCTTGCCGGTGCCCATTCCCGCCATGATTCATGAGTTCTACGTGTGAGTCGGTTCTGGTAACGAAAATTCCAACTGTGCACCATGTACCCACGTTTGCGGTGGTGGTCACTTTCTCGGACAAACAGTGTGTATCACAGTAGCAAACTTATCTGGCTCTTCCAGTAACCTGTGCAGCATGCGTCATGCTGGGATTCAAAACTACAAGATCATTTTAGTGCCTTTGATGGCATTTCTGCATTGGGTTTGCATGGGGAAGCTACACGTGCACCTTGGCACCATCCCATAGGATGTGCGTCAGACTGCAACCACATGAACTGAGCATTCTGGAAAGATTATCCACTTGAGACTAGAATCTGGTGCAACTCAAGAACGAAGCGGCTTTTCCCCGTCAAAGGACCTTGTTGGGGATGAGGGGTCCTTGAGTGAGCTGACTCTTTCAGCGCCGCAGGTCCCTTCTCCGAATGACGTTGTCGGACTTGGTTATGAAGGAAACTGTACAGGGGGTTTATTTTACATTATTTAAAAGATTTTGGAACCCATTGGAGGGTGATGGGGGAAGGTCGGAGGATCTGAGAAGATCTGAGGATGATCGAGGATTCCTTCCTCATGGCACTCGTAGTCCGGTTTTAAAAGGGTCCAGTCCCTAGGATTCCCCAGGTTCGAGGAGGTCTTCGCCAGGTTGGGCGTGGCCTAACTTACGTTGTCGTACACACACACACACTACTTCACATAGGGACACGCCCCCGTCACATGTCTCGCCGGAGAGAGAGGGTGCCGCTGGACCATCTCCCCCACCAGAGAGAGCGTTGTCTTCGCCTCCGAACGACAGTTCTTACGCTGTCAAGCCAAACACGTCTTCCGGGAAGTCCGAATGGGCGAGGCGCCGGCGAGCAGGCGCAGTTGAAGGGGTGAGCCACCCCTACTCAGTTTTGGCGGTCGCTAACTGCCTCCGTACCGCACGGTTGATCTTCCGGGAACAATGTTGTTTACAAACGGCAGCAGAATCCTCCATCTCGAATCCAATTAACTAAGCGAGGGCCGGCCGTAGGAACCAAGATGCCTATCGCTGTGCAGTGACCCCGGCTGCAGGCGTCCCGGGCCGACTACGCAGCTGAACCAGACGGGCTGTCGCCAGAAACCTTACAGCTCCTCCGCGGCCCGAAAAATCTTGAATGTCCAGTGTTGACGACCGCTGGGCAGGAAGAGATGAGATGGCGTCTGTGTTGGTCCCGTGGATTGCAATATCAGCGCCTACAAGGCAGAACCCAAAGCATCACCAACAAAGGAAAGCGCAGGTGGGACGTTCCAAACAGCAAAGCACTGCCCCACCCGCAAGCGCTCGGAATTCGCCAAAGAATCACCAGGCTTCTCCCATTGACCACAATACACTTTAAAAAAAAATGGTGTTTAGATTTGTTAATTTTGTGCCGACTGAGCGCGAAACATCCCCTTTTGAAACTGCCACAGCCGGATTACTCGGAACAAAGTTTAAAAAAAAAACACACACCCACAGGAGGAGATTCCTCTTAGTTCTCCTGCTTACATCACTCTGCTCAAGCCATCAGCATTTCCGTGCAGTTTCCCCTTCTTATAACGCACCGAGAAATTGTACTGTTGGAAAGCCAGGCTCCATCTGAGCAAGCGACCATTTTTGGGGGACATCTGTCG
This sequence comes from Amblyomma americanum, assembly GCF_052857255.1. Lineage (NCBI taxonomy): Eukaryota > Metazoa > Arthropoda > Arachnida > Ixodida > Ixodidae > Amblyomma > Amblyomma americanum. The sequence goes on along the minus strand of NC_135497.1, from coordinate 556,623,683 downwards.
CAGCCACGTTGAAGGACAATGGTCAGTCTCAAATACAAACTTCGCTCCGTACAGGTAACACGACAACTTCTGCACTGCCCAAACTAAACACGCGCACTCTTTTTCGGAAGCGCTGTACGTTTCCTCTCTACTGGTCAGTTTGCGGCTGATGTACAGAACTGGGTGTTCTGCATGGTTGTAGCCAACTTGGCTTAAGACAGCACCCAGCCCTCTATCACTGGCATCACACTGGACTATGAACTCTTTCCCATAGTCAGGGGTCCTGAGCAAGGGTCGGGACACGAGTGCTTCCTTCAGGCTTTTGAAGGCGTTTTCTTTTTGGTTATCCCAACTTACGTTAGTAGGTGCTCCCTTTCGCAAGGCGTCAGTTAAGGGACTAGCCCGCTTAGGAAATCTGCATTCACGGAGTGAGCCAGAATGTTTTCCACGTTGTCACTAGCGTCCGCACCTCCCTTCCAACCCTGACTCTCGCTGTCCAGCTCTTCTGGTTCATTTAGAGTCAGATTGACGATCCCGCTGCGTTCCACAAACGGCTTCATCAGATTGCAATGATAGATTTTCACCTGCTTTCCCCTGCCTGGAACCCTTAGCGCGTAATTCGTCTCCGAAAGTTTTTGCAACACTTCTACTGGACCATCCCAGTGAACTTCCAGCTTATTTTTTCTCGATGGCCGGAGGATCATCACGCGATCGCCCGCGGTGAAACCTCGAAGGCGAGTGTTTTTGTCATAATAGACCTTGGCGGCCTCCTGGGCAGCTTTCATATTTCGATTTACTAATTCCCTCGTGTTGTTAAGGCGGTCCAGTAGCTGAAGCACGTACTCAACCACTGTCTGGTTCTCTCCTGTCCCTTCCCACATTTCTCTCAGCATTCGGAGGGGAGAGCAGAGGGCTCTTCCGTACACGAGTTCTGCTGGCGTAAACCCCATAGCTTCGTGGGGGACTGTTCGCAAAGCGAAAAGTGTGGCCAGCAGACAATCCTCCCAGTCTGCTTTATGCTCATAACAAAGACCGCGTAGCACCCGCTTCAGCACCGAATGCCATTTCTCTACACTGTTGGACTGCGGATGATACACCGAGCTGTGTAACAGTTTTATTCCGCATCTTTCTAGGAATGTGGTCGTCAAGGCGCTTGTAAAGATCGTCGCCTGATCGGCTTGGATTTCGGCCGGAAATCCTATTCTCGCGAACACTGACAAAAGGGCGTCAACTATTTCTCTGGAGCTCAAGTCCTTCAACGGAATTGCTTCGGGAAATTTTGTGGCGGGACATAGCATAGTAAGCAAGTACTTATAGCCTGATTTCGTTTTAGGCAAAGGTCCTACTGGGTCTATTACAAGCCGGCGGAAGGGTTCCGAGATCAATGGAACAATTTTCAGTGGAGCCTTCCTTGTCTCTCCCAGCTTGCCCACGCGCTGGCACGCATCGCATGATTTTACGTAGCGTTCTGCATCTTTGAAACAACCCGGCCAATAATATTCCATTAATAGCCGCTCCTTTGTTTTATTGATTCCCAGATGTCCTGCCCAGCCATTTCCGTGGCAGAGACTCAGAATGTCCGCTCTGTATTATTCGGGCATGACCAGCTGATCAAAATTTTTGCCTTTTTTGTCCTGGTAGTGTCGGTATAGTAAGCCTCCCTTCTCATGCATCGTTATGTTGCGTCTCGCGATGCCCTCTTTAGCTGTAAGGTGCAGTCTTTCCAAAGTGGGATCGTGCTTCTGTTCTTTATTAGGGACTCCCTGTTCACCTGCAGAAGGCGATCAAAACTACGCGATGTTGGAGATAAAACGGATCCTTCAGCGTTTTCTTCCTCCTCTACCGACTTATTGGTTGAAGTCCCTGGTCGCTCATCTGCTCGGTCAGCTGTCTGGCTTTCATTCCTCGTTGGTTCCCTTCCCTCCTCATTTGAATGCAAGGATATGCTGGCTGGTGCGTCTCTGGCTACCTGAGGTTCGGGAATCTGACTTAGTTGAGATGCGAGCTGACGAGTTTTCGACCTTGTCAAAGCTTGTATCACCCCGCTTCCGAGTTTCTGGCCTCTCTCGCGTAGCAATTGGTCTGATCGATTCGAGAAGAGGTAAGGATGTTGAAGTGGCATGGAATTCGAAACTGCGGCCTCAGTGATTAGCTCTCCAAACGGTCCACAAATTATCACTCTACCTATGGGAAGGCATACACTGTGTTCTTCTACTGCCTGTTTTATCCACGAGACTTCTCCCGTAAAATCGTCCACTGACACGTAAGACGGGTGGACAACGTCCATCGTCGCGGCGCTATCACGAAGCACCCTGCACGGTTTCCCGTTAACGTGCAGCTCGTGCAGGTATGGCTTAAGGAACTCTAGATTCTCGGCGTTATCCTCGACGCACGAGAACACCAAACGTTGCTTTGTACACTTGGCTGCAAAGTGCCCGACACCATTGCAGTTGTAGCAACGAAATGGCCTACTAGCCTCAAACTCTTTTTTTCGCGGCTTTGTCTGCTCCCTGTCTCTTCGCCTGTTCTTCACGCTTTTCTGGCGCTACCTTCGTTGCCTCCGATTGCTCCGAACTTCTAGCACTTCGCGTCTTTCTGCTAGGCCCTTTATCTCGCATCGCGTTTCGAGCGTGTGACGCACCCTCTTCAGTGCTCAACCTTCTGCGCGAAACGTACTCCTTTGCTAGCTCAGCGGCCCTTTCAACTGTGTTGACTTTTTTCCTGTCTTGAACCCACAGTTTCACCACTTGGAGAATGCTTCGGTAAAATTGCTCAAGGCAAAAACACTTGATGATTTTGTCTCGGCTTTCATAAACCTCAGCTCCTTTTAGCCACTCTAGCAGATTCGTCTTTAGGCCATACGCAAAATCCGGATAGCCCTCGCTATCGTTTTTCATTGTGTTCCTGAAGTGCTGTCAGAAAGCTTCGGCTGACAGCCGGTACCTTTTTAGCAGGCTGGCTTTGACTTTTCTGTAGTCAGCTGTGTCTTGTGTGCTAAGTCTCGCTATGACTTCAGCTACTTCACATGACAAGAGTGTCAGAAGCCGTTGCGGCCATGTACTGCGAGCAAAGTTCTCCCTTTCGCAAGTTCTCTCAAAGTTTCCCAGGTACAATCCTATGTCCCTTCCACTTTCATAGGGCTGCATGAATCTGTTCATTCTATATGATTGTACATCGCTTGCTCTTTCAGGAGACCCGGCTCTCGTACTGTCGCCTTTTTTTCGATTTTCGCTTTCAAGCTGCAATCGCTTTAGATTTCTTTCTTATTTTTCAGCTTCCCACTTTTGCCGTTCTTTCTCTTTTTCTCATTCCGCTTCCCTTTTTCTTTTTTCTTCCTGTTGTAATGGGACCGACAGGCGCAGCGCAGCGAAGAAGCGGACGAGTTCAAGCGGGACAACGAAGAAGCAGACGAAGTGCAGCTTGGTTTTTTCGAACGACGCCTGTGAGTGTGCCCGTCGTGTCGCCGATCAACCAAGACCAACCGACCTGTGCTTCAAATAAACGCCTTGACACTTGGTGGAGGTGCCTCGGTTCCCGTCCCGGTCCTCATCCTGGAACTTCGAAGTGGAACGCTCCTCGTCTCCGCCACCATGCCGGAAGGTCCGAGTGAACCATCGCAGCCCATCCCTGCCACCGTACTCTGTCACGGGGTGCAGCGCCAGCGTGACCCTTCTCCATTTAGTGGCACCGATGACCAAGACGTCGACGATTGGCTGGCCTCCTATGAGCGCATCAGCACTTACAATCGGTGGGACGATTCCGTGAAACTTAGCAACGTCCTCTTCTACCTAACGGACGTTGCCAACCTATGGTTTCGCAACCATGAGGTCGATCTTCCCACCTGGTCGTCCTTTAAAACGAGCTTCGCCAACGTTTTCGGCCGCCCCGCCGTCCGGAAGATTCGCGCCGAGCAACGTCTTCGTGCTCGATCTCAGCTCCCTTCCGAGACGTTCACAAGCTACATCGAGGACATCGTTGACCTGTGCAAGCGTGTCAACCCCTCCATGTCCGAAGGGGATAAAGTCAACCACATACTTAAAGGCATAGCCGATGACGCTTTCCAGATGCTGCTGGCGAAGAACCCCACCTCCGTCGCTACCGTCATCCAGCTGTGCCAAAGCTTCGACGAACTCCGCAAGCAAAGCGCATCTACGCGGCAGTCCGGCGCGCCTGCGGGGGGTCTTGCTGGCTTGGCCCTTGGTGGCTCGTCTGCTGAGCAGTCCCTGTTCATGCAGCAGGTTAAAGACTTCATCCGCGAAGAGATCGCTCGCCAGCTTTCTCTGCTGCATCACATTCCCGACACCGTCTGCCCTCCGCACGACCTGGCGCCATCTCTCACGCCCACTCTCCGTCGTGTTATTCAGGAGCAGGTCGCTGCAGTTCTGCCATCCAGTCCCCCACCTCCTCCTGTGGCAGCGCCGCTCACCTATGCTGAAGCAGTCACCGGTACACGGCGCTCGCCCACCTCTGCCGCCTACCCTAGCAGCCCGGCCTTTTATGCTCCACCGCCGTCTATACCCCCGCCGCAGGTCCCGGTTCGTCGACCCCGCCGAAACCCTACGAACCCCTGGCGTACCGAGGACAATCGACCAATATGCTATTCCTGCGGTCTTCCGGGCCATGTCGCACGCTTTTGCCGTCAGCGATCTCCTCGTTCTGGCGATTTCATGCGCAATTTCCGCTACGATTCTGGGCCGCCCTTGCCTAATGTCTCTTCTGCCTCCTCTACACATCGCTCCCAGTCCCCTACTCGCCGCTCGCCTTCCCCTCGTCGACATTCCATTTCTCCGATGCTCCGCCGCCCGGACCCTCTCCCAGAGGAAAACTGACTGCCGCAGTTCACGAGGCAAGAACTGCGTGTTTTGCCAACTTTTTAAGTCCTCCGTGTTCTCCTGCTAACGTGATTGAGGTGTCTGTTGAAGGCGTCCCCGTTCTCGCGCTCGTCGACACGGGTGCTGCAGTGTCAGTAATTAGTGATGCTCTTCGCCGCAAACTTCGTAAGGTGACAACGCCGCTGTCTGACTTTTCACTACGTACGGCCACCTCTCAGCGCATCCACCCCATCGCAGCCTGCACGGTCCGCGTTTCTATCAACGACGTCGCCTATACCATCGAGTTTGTTGTGCTGACCGCCTGCTCTCACGATGTCATCCTCGGCTGCGATTTCCTCTCGACCCACCGTGCGGTGATTGATTGTGCCCGTGCGGAACTTGAGCTTTCTCCCCTGTGTGATGTTTCGTTGTGTGACCTACCTGTGCACTCCGCTAAGCTTCTTGTAGCTGCCGACACCGACATACCTCCCTCCTCTTCAGCCCTTGTTCCGCTCCGCCCCGACTCTTTCCTCAGCGGCCCTGTTCTTTTCACACCTACCGCAGCAGCCACTCGCCATCAGCGCCTCCTCATTCCATTCGCCGTTGTCTCGATTTCCGATGGCCACTGCGCCATCTATGTCACCAACCCATTTTCATGCCCGTCGTTTGTTCTTCGCGGCGAATGCCTCGGCTCTATTGAAGAACTGGACCCTGCTCTTGCTTCCGAGTTCTCCGATACCCGTGCCTGTTCCCCAGTTGCTGCCTTAGCCTGTTGTGCGACAGCGCCCGATCCGATTTCCATCGACGTCTTTCGTCGTAACATCGCCCCCGACCTTCCGTCCGCTTACCGTGACCAAATCTTGGAACTTCTCTGTCGCTTCCGCAACTCTTTCGACCTTTCCCAGCCCTCCTTGGGGCGCGCATTGGCCGTCTCTCACACAATTGACACTGGTACCCACGCTCCCTTGCGTCAGCGACCGTACCGAGTCTAGCCGAGCGAGCGCCGCGTCATCCGTGACAATGTTGACGACATGCTTCGGCGCGGCATAATACAGCCTTCTCACAGCCCTTGGGCCTCTCCTGTTGTCTTGGTGACGAAAAAAGATGGCTCCATCAGGTTCTGTGTGGACTACCGCCGTCTCAACAAGATCACACGCAAGGATGTTTATCCTCTACCCCGAATCGACGACGCACTGGATTGCTTGCAGGGAGCGAAGTATTTTTCATCCCTCGACTTACGCTCCGGCTACTGGCAGGTCCCGATGGCAGCGAACGACAGGCCGAAAACCGCTTTCGTCATCCCAGACGGCTTGTATGAGTTCAATGTGATGCCATTCGGCCTCTGCAATGCTCCAGCCACATTCAAAAGGATGATGGACACTATTCTCAGTGGCCTCAAATGGGAAACTTGTCTGTGTTACCTAGATGACATTGTCGTTTTTTCCAAAGATTTTCCTTCCCATCTGCACCGCCTTCAGCGCGTACTCACTAGCCTTACTGACGCCGGCCTCCAACTAAACTTGAAAAAATGTTACTTCGGTGCAACGCAGCTCACAATATTAGGCCATGTCATCTCCAAAGACGGCGTTCTTCCTGACCCTGCCAAACTTCGCGCCGTCGCTGACTTCCCCAAACCAACCACCTTAAAAGAACTTCGCAGTTTTATAGGCTTACGTTCATATTTTCGCCGCTTCATCCGAAATTTCGCCAGTATCATCGCCCCTTTAACGCAGCTTCTTGCCGGCAGCCCGAACCTTTCGTCTTGGTCCCCCGCCTGCGATACCGCGTTCAGCACTTTACGCCGCCTGCTGGTCTCTCCCCCCATCCTTCACCATTTTGATCCCGCCTGTCCGACAGAAGTTCACACTGACGCGAGCGGTGTGGGCTTGGGCGCAGTTCTTGCCCAGCGAAAGCCTGGGTATCCGGAATACGTCGTCGCTTACGCCAGCCGCGCCCTCACCAAGGCGGAATCAAACTATTCTGTCACAGAAAAAGAACGTCTCGCCATCATTTGGGCAATTGCCAAGTTCCGCCCTTACATTTACGGCCGGCCCTTCTATGTCGTCACAGACCACCACGCCCTATGCTGGCTATCCTCCCTCAAAGATCCTTCTGGCCGACTCGCCCGCTGGGCTTTACGTCTCCAGGAGTTTGATATACACGTCATTTATCGCTCCGGCCGCAAGCACTCGGACGCCGACGCCCTTTCTCGTTCACCACTCCCATGAGCGAGTCAACCTCTGCCCTCGTCTGTGCCTACGAATTCTCTTCGTTCAACATCCCTGATATGCTCTCCGAACAACTGAAGGATCCTTGGATCACCTCACTGCTAAACTTCCTGAACACTCCCTCGCCGCATCATTCGACCCGGACCCTTCGCCGCCAAGCCCACCACTTCGCCGTTCGTGATGGCCTCTTATACTGCCGTAATTACCTCCCCGACGGCCGGAAGTGGCTGTTGGTCATCCCTCGACACCTCCGTGCTACAATCTGTGCCTCTTTTCACGCCGTTCCACAATGCGGCCACGCCGGTGTACTGAAAACATATGCTCGCCTTCGTCAGCGATTCTACTGGCGAGGTATGTACCGCTACATACGTCAGTACATTCGGTCATGCACCGCCTGCCAACGTCGCAAGAAACCTCCCCACTCCGCCGCCGCTCTTTTGCAGCCGTTACCTTGCCCTGGCCGTCCCTTTGACCGCGTCGGCATTGATCTTTATGGCCCGCTTTCAACTACTTCGGCTAATAATCGGTGGATCATCGTTGCCGTTGACCATCTCACCCGTTACGTCGAAACGTCGGCTCTCAAATCTGCTACCGCAAATGTTGTCGCTCACTTCATTCTACACAGTCTTGTTCTTCGTCACGGCGCCCCGAAAGAACTTCTAAGTGACCGCGGCCGTGTTTTTCTCTCGGACGCCGTCGAGGCCTGCTCAAGCAATGCCAAATCGTTCATCGCTACACCAGCGCCTATCACCCCCAGACCAACGGCATGACTGAGCAGTTCAACCGCACTCTGAGTGACATGCTCGCCATGTACGTTGACACCGCCCACTCCAACTGGGATCAAGTGCTCCCGTTCGTCACGTACGCGTATAACACAGCTACTCAGACAACAACGGGGTTTTCTCCTTTCTTCCTCTTATATGGCCGGGAGCCTACATCCACCATGGACACCATCCTTCCTTATCACCCTGACCCTTCCGAGACCACCTTACTCTCCGAAGCTCACCTGTATGCCGAAGAATGCCGGCAACTTGCCCGTTCTTTCACCACACAGCAACAATGGGATCAGAAGCACCGTCGGGATTCCCCGGACCCTCCAGCGTCATACCCATCTGGCGCCCTCGTTTGGCTCTGGGTGCCTTCCTCCACTCCCGGCCTCGCCACGAAACTACTGTCTCGCTTTCATGGACCTTACCGGGTTGTCCACCAAACTTCTCCGGTGACTTATATCGTTGAGCCGCTCGTTCCCTCTTCGGACCACCGTCGCCGGGGGTGCGAAACTGTGCACGTTGAGCGCCTCAAGCCTTACTATGACCCGCCCATCCTCTCCTCTCCGTAAGTCGCCAGGATGGCTCCTTTTTCGGAGGGAGAGTAATTGTAATGGGACCGACAGGCGCAGCGCAGCGAAGAAGCGGACGAGTTCAAGCGGGACAACGAAGAAGCAGACGAAGTGCAGCTGGGTTTTTTCGAACGACGCCTGTGAGTGTGCCCGTCGTGTCGCCGATCAACCAAGACCAACCGACCTGTGCTTCAAATAAACGCCTTGACACTGTACCAAATTCCACGTATCTACCAGCTGATCGTCATGTACGTGTTTTTCAATTGTCTTGCATATATCAAATTTTGTAATTTTTCCGTGTACTTCTATTGACATTTCCTCGCATAACAACAGCAAGTCCGACTTTGACAGTTTCATAAGGTCCATGACAACGCTTTCTCCGCTTTGGCAATGCTATCTGCAAAATGCCGTGAGATTACTCTTTCTCAATTGACATACACTTCCCAGTGATTCTAGATTATTCTGTCAAAATCTGAAGCCTGGCGAATCCTATAGCAAAATGCCGAAACGCTTACCGGTTGAGAAAGCACAATGTCGCACGGTCCATCGCAGCCGCTGCCAACCAGTTGTTGGGGATGAGGGGTCCTTGAGTGAGCGGACTCTTTCAGCGCCGCAAGTCCCTTCTCCGAATGACTTTGTCGGACTTGGTTATGAAGGAAACTGTACAGGGGGTTTATTTTACATTATTTAAAAGATTTTGGAACCCATTGGAGGGTGATGGGGGAAGGTCGGAGGATCTGAGAAGATCTGAGGATGATCGAGGATTCCTTCCTCATGGCACTCGTAGTCCGGTTTTAAAAGGGTCCAGTCCCTAGGATTCCCCAGGTTCGAGGAGGTCTTCGCCAGGTTGGGCGTGGCCTAACTTACGTTGTCGTACACACACACACACTACTTCACATAGGGACACGCCCCCGTCACATGTCTCGCCGGAGAGAGAGGGTGCCGCTGGACCATCTCCCCCACCAGAGAGAGCGTTGTCTTCGCCTCCGAACGACAGTTCTTACGCTGTCAAGCCAAACACGTCTTCCGGGAAGTCCGAATGGGCGAGGCGCCGGCGAGCAGGCGCAGTTGAAGGGGTGAGCCACCCCTACTCAGTTTTGGCGGTCGCTAACTGCCTCCGTACCGCACGGATTGATCTTCCGGGAACAATGTTGTTTACAAACGGCAGCAGAATCCTCCATCTCGAATCCAGTAAACCAAGCGGGGACCAGCCGTAGGAACCAAGATGCCTATCGCCGTGCAGTGACCCCGGCTGCAGGCGCCCCGGGCCGACTACGCAGCTGAACCAGACGGGCTGTCGCCAGAAACCTTACAACCCCCTTCCAGCTGGTGGCGTCGGCTGATTCTCATGAGCCTGCTAATGTGACAGTGCAGGGGGACAGTCCCCTGCCTCCATGATTGGGGATAGTGCCCTCCCTGCATTGTCACGCTGCTCCTTGCATTATCATGCTAGCAGGTTCATGAGAATCTGCAGACATCATTGACTGGGAAAATCCGCTTCTTGAGTTGTATGCGACTGTGACACTTATACCCCTGTCACACGTGCACTTTCGATCCTCATTGAGCTCGATCTGCATCGATATTCTCGAGCACGCTCGAAACATCCGGTGCTACACGGGCATTTTCAATGCTCATTGAGAAGTTTCCCTCATGTGTGTTAGGTGGCGCCAAATGTTCCGCCGACAGCCATAACATGGCGATGTCCGGCAACACTGTGCAGTCGGGGGCAGCGGCAGCCAAATCCGTAGCCAAATCGGTACATTGCGTATCTGCGCCAGGTTTTTGTGGCGCACCTCTGTTGCTGTGCGATGCAACCCAAGGGCCCGCAACGCCTCCGCGATTTCTGCATAGACTGCGGCGTTTCTCTTCTGGCGCCGCAAATTATTTAGGCGGTCCTGCCAGCAGTCGATGAGAGTGGCTGTCTTGCGGTCGCTCCATAGTTTCCGCGCCGACGAGCAGGAGGACTCCATCTTTGTTTACAGTGACGGCGAAGCTTGGAGCGGGGTGTGGAGATTATTTTCAAATGTTTGCATATAAGCAGGCATAGTACCTGAAAAATGTTCTGTATTACATTTTAATCAATTACAACAACAACAATTGTGGTTTGGTTTTGTTAAGTAGTGTTTATTTTTATAGGTTCATGAGAACGAGAGTGTTCTCGATTGGGCTTGGAACCTCAAGCACTCTTGAGGAATCGGCATCGAGTCAAGCAGGATCGAGCTCGATTGCGCTTGAAAGTGGCCGTGTGACAACCGTCGATCTGCATTGAGTTCGATGAGCATTGACTCAATGAGGATCGAAAGTGCCCGTGTGACAGGGGTATTAGAGATTTCGAATATGAAGCACTCGGATATCAAATGCTTTACTATGTGACCGAATATTCGAAATTATCAAATACGGTAAAACCTCGACACATAAAAAAAATGCAAAAATAAAGGCTGCGGCTTAGCTCGGCTAAGCCCGGTTATGCAAGCGTAGGCTTTGTTGCTAAGCCAGGTTAGACTCAGCCTCTTCATCCGTCGCCGAGCCCAAGTCGTGGCAGAGGCAGAAGCAGCAGCGGCTGCCTCCAAAGCTCTTAGCTGCTGCCTTTCGGCATCCTTCAAATGCCGTTGAGCTAGTCGATGCTCCTGTTCTTCGTTGGTCTCTCTAGCTAGCGTGGCACGTTTAACTTCCTTACCTCTTGCTAAATGCTTAGCATGATTGGCTACATCAGCTGGATGTTCACACTCTTCTACGAGACCGTCCCGATGGTGTAGACGTCCAGGCTGACTCGCTTCATCCATAACGAGAAACTACGAGTCAGCAGTCTGTATGCACGCGAGAGCGCAACCGTCTCCCTTTCAAACGAACGGCGAGTCACGTGGACACAGCTGGTGAGACAGCGGTCGACGCAGCGGCGTGTCATGCGGTATGTCATGCGGTACGTCATATGGCTGACGCACCTCCACTCCTCCACTTCAAGGTTGAATGTACCATGTCGATGACCTTGGCTCGACAAGGCTAGTAAAGCTTTCACTTTAAAAATGTAGTTGTTTATAAGGTACAAAGGCATACACTGACATTTTCACTTCATAAAAGTCTTGATTAGGATTCCTAGGCACAAGGTCTGAGCTGCTTCGCAACATGTCTGATATGTTTACGGCAATAACAAAATTAGCGGTCTGTTTATGGATGCGTCGCCCTCTAACACAGATGCACTGCGGGGAAGCTGCCAGCGGCTGAATGTCTGTTTCCCAGACCTGGGCCGCTCTTATGTAACCGCATCCGTGTCTTTCTCAGATTCTTTGCCTCCTCTCCTAAGGGACTCTGAAGAAGCTGCAGCATTTGTCCTCTTCATGTCCTATCTTAGCGGGAATGACTCATTCTTATGTAAACACACTGCCTTTTTTTTTTTGTATGCTTCACCCTTTTGCACCAAGGCACTGCAGAGAAGCGCCTCCGGGGTGGCTGAGTGGTTATGGCGTTCGGCTGCTGGCCCGAAAGACGCTGGTTCGATCCCGGCCGCGGCGGTGGAATTTCGATGAAGGCAAAATTCTAGAGGCCCGTGCACTGTGTGATGTCAGTGCACGTTAAAGAACCCCAGATGGTCGAAATTTCCTATAGCGTCTCTCATAGCCTGAATCGTTCTAGGACGTTCAACCCATATAAACCAAACCAAACCAAGCACTGCAGAGAAGCCACTATGGCAGGTCACTGCTGCTGCATTCCATCTCTCCCATGTCACATGCTCGCAGGTTTGGCCCACTCACGTGTTTGCACACGCGCAGTTTGTCGCTGAATGCATTATAAGACCAGAATGTGTCTAAATTTTGAACATACAGTTAAAACCCGATTTATCGAAGTGAAGGGCAACCACGAATTAGTTCGTTAAATGGGGAAAATCGTAAAATCGAGGAAGGAATTTTTCCAACCTTTGAAATCTAAAATTATAACGCAGCAGCACTTAAAAGCTACTGTGACATTGCATTTGCTGGCAACCCATGCCTGCGCGTATGAGAAGTCCATGAAAGCAGCATTAATCGCTTGTGCGTAAAAGCGCCATCTGGTAAAACAGGTTCGGCGGTGGGAAGCACCGCGGACTGTCTAGTCCTTTGCCCCGTGCAGCAGGGCAGGTGCTAGCTCGGTCAAAAAAATAAAAAATTACAGGATTGCACTTAATTATGCTTAGGGGCAGAAATATGAATGCCTTTCCTCTTTCTCCTTCCACTTTTCATTTCTTTATTTTGAAATTTTGTTTTTTTTTTAATTCTTCTATTTTGCAGTTTTTCTTTTTTAATTTTTTTTTTACCTACAGAGCAAGCCTTCTCACACATTTACATTGTTTTTCATCAAATGAGTCCCACAAAACTTGCTTCAAACACAGCATTTACTTTCATTAATTCAGTTTAATTAACTAATTCCAATTCTCAACCAAACTTTTTCCAATCCAAGATTTACTCACACACTACCTAAGACAATCAAACGTGTGCACATTTATCTCCACAGAACGACATGATCGTGTGGACAAAATTTGCGGACACTTCTTGCTGACATAAGCATATAATGCTTTCACATTAATAAAGCCAGGGCTGTGAGTTTGGTGCCTAGATGTTCTTGCTGGTGCGCTGCCAACAAGCCGTGAGACATCATGGATAAAAGTGATAAATTGCCTATTTTTGCTCATTTATTCTTGGAAGAACTTCGTTAAATCGGGTTTACTGGTTGTTTGTGTCGTTATATCAGCTTATTGAGCAAATTGCACCACATGGGCACTTCCCAAGGAATCAAAATTTATTCGTTATATCGGGAACTTCGTAAAATCAGGTTTCGTTACATTGGGTTTTTAGTGTAGTGGCCAGGATATCGTGTTATTTGGGAACGATTAACTGGAACGAAAATAGTATAACTCTGTGGGACATTTTTATTTCCCACGATTTTGAACATATGAAATGGGAACATATTGGCGATATTTTAGTGTATTCGTGCTAGCCTTCTGATTTGTGTGCTTGAACCGGAGATATCTTCTACAAGTTAATTAGTGCTTTCAACTTTTGCCATGAAATCTGAGCTTCTCTTCACTGAGAACACTGACAAGTGTAGCTGCACTTATTGCATTGCATTGTTAAATGGACTGGCAGGTAGGCTCCACTTTGCTCAAGTTAAATGGATACTTTCTTGCTTGGTTGGTATGGCATCTCTGCCAACCATGTGTGCAGGTGACAGGAGAGGAGTTTGTGGCAACGGCAACATTTCACCGCCAGATGAAGTGGATTGAAGACAACCTGTTGCCAAAGCTGCAGAGTAAAAGTAGGCGGAGCTGTCGAGACTTGTACATCCAAGTTGTGAAGGTAAGCCCACTTGGCTCTACTTGAGGAGAAATTTTCCTCTGATTTGTGACATTTAGTGTTCTCTTGGTGGATTGCCATTACCTTGAGGCATCTGTGCTGGTGTGTTGAGGGTGGGAGAAACCATAGTAAAACTTGTCATTGCAAGGAAAACATTTGTGCACCGCAGATGGGACAAAGGAGAGAGAAAACACAGACAGTCGCAAACTTACAACTGTACTGCAACAAAGCGGAATCCACCCAAGGAACTAGAAAGCGCAGGCCCGTGCTTTATAGTTCCTTGGGTGGGTTCGGTTTTCTCTTCTTTTATATTGACAGAAAATGCAATAAAAGCTGGAGGAGAAGCACTGCTTTGTATCTTTGTAATCAGGATTTGATGTTCAATGTCTCTTGTTTGCTTTTTGTACAGTTTGCAACATGTAAGCTGTGCTTAGCGATACCAGAGTCCTTCAATACATGTACTGGTCATGAAGCTTAGGCGCAAGTTTGATATGGAGCCAGAAGCTGCCACTAGTGGCGCACCCAATAAAGCAGAACAAATTGGCATAAAGATTGCCATTACGATGCCAGTGTCATTACATGAAGGAAAGGGAAAGTGCGTTGAAGCTTTTCCACACTCAGTGAGCTTGTAAACTTTCTGCAAAAACGGCCATCAGAAATTGGGGGAGCCGACTTGCATGCGGTGCCGACGTATCTTTGGGGTGTGAGTCCTATATGTGGGGCCTCCAACTGCTGCTCTTAATTCTGATTGCATCATTGTGAAGATGTTGCTTTTAAGTAGGGTTGTTTGAATTCAAATGGAGTGTTATAATAAACTGCACATCTCCAACCAAAAACATCACCCAACGTTTCGAAGCCGACTCGGCTCCTTCATCAGGGGTGACTGAGGGCAGTAGCTAGCGTCTTTTAGCTATGGAGGGGAGGAAGGGGTCAAAGCAACGAAATCTGTGTTGCAAAAGGAATGGGGGAGGGGGAGTAAGGAGGAGGGGGGGGGGGGGGGGGGGGGGGGGTTAAGGTTGTTACTCAGGTTGTCGCACTGTGGGGAGGCGGTCAATGGTGACTTTTTTCTTTGCGTTGAAGAGTGAAGTCCCTGGGCATATACTGGGGGCAGGTTTCCTTTTGTGGATTTAATGTTGTTCGGGGTGGTTTGGATGTGCCAGGATTCCAGAAGGAGCCTTTTTTTTTTTTAATATAGGGATTGGTTATATTCTGCGCATTTCTTATCACCTGATTGATAGTGTGAATATGGTCTATGGTGGAATATCCTTTACGAAAACCTGTCTAATTGTTTGGTTGATTAAAGTCTAAAGTTGCCTAGAGTAAAACTTGTGGCATGAAAGTGACTGCTGCCTGGTGGCATGCATGCCAGAAGCTCTGTGTGCATGCGTTAGTCGAAGAAGCATTCTTTTCAGCTGGTAGAACCTTTTTACAAAATACAGCGTGATTCGAATGCTTCACTGCCTGCATCGACCAGTACCCGTGGCCGTCTTCATTTCACACCGCCTGCAGGTGCGCGGGCGACTGTTGTGGCTCTTGAAGCTATGGGCTGGTGTCACATATACCGTATTTACTCGAATCTAGGCCGGCCACGATTCTAAGCCGAGACCTGAAAGTTGAAGGCCACAGAAAAAAAAATAACTTACCTCGATTGTAGGCCAGCCGAAAAAACAACACTGTTTATACCTCATTATCACAATTATTTTTATGACGCGACACGACTGTTCTTACGTCACCGCGCACGTGAAAGTGCGTGGCGCGAAACGACTGCACCATGTGTCTGCGCATAGGCGACTTGGTGTAGAGAGAGGAACTCGAGTGAGACACAGCGGGAAGCATCGTGCCTGCATGCTCTGCCGAAGCGTGATTGATGGCCCCGAGAGGGACCGTTGAAAAAAAAAAAGCTGCCAAAGGAGCTTTGAGAGAAGAGGAGGAGGAGAGGCGGCATTGGGCTAGGAGACATATGCAACGCCAGCCCGGGATCAGCCCCCGCTCATTCGTCATCATCATCGCTGACTTCTTTATCGCTGGCCTCCTCGAACAGTGCACTATCTTCACTGCCATCAAGTGCATTAGAGATGCAGCACTTGCGGAATGAGCGTGCAACCAAGCTTTCTGGGATGTCATCCCAGGCTGCAGCTATCCAAGTGGCTACAACTCCCAGTGAGGCGCGCTTTATTCGGCCTGTTGGTGTAAGCTCGCGCCGCTCTTCACTAAGCCAGTCCACGTAGTACTTGCGCAGCCGATCCTTGAAAGGCTTATTGAGGCACACATCAAGAGGCTGCAGCTGGCCTGTCATGACGCCGGGTATGATGGCGACGTCGGTACCGGCTTCGGAAAGCGCAGCTTTTACGCCGTCAGTGAGGTGTCCACGGTAAGAGTCCAGGACGAGGAGGGAACGTTTGGCCAAGAGGGCCCCTGGATGCCGCTGCCAAACCATTCTGATCCACTGCTCAACCATATCGCTCGCCATCCCTCCATTTTCGTTGGCGCGGACGATCACATTTCTTGGAAACACTTCCCGAGCTGGTAGAGTCTTCCTCTTAAAAATTATATACGCCGGCAGCTTGTGGCCATCCGCCGTGCAGGCCAGCATTACAGTCATGCGCTGCTTTTCGTATCCGGCCGAGTGCACTTTCACTTCCTTGGCACCTTTTTCGTTCACGGTGCACGCCACTGGCATGTCAAACCATACCGGCGTCTGGTCAGCGTTTCCCATTTGTCCTACGGCGTAGCCGTGCTCCATCCTCTTCCTTATTACGAATCGCTGAAATGAGATCAGCTTCTCTTCGAAGTCGCCCGGCAGCTTTTGACAAATGGACGTGCGGCGTCGGAGGCTGAAGCCAAAGCGCTTCATGAACTTCTGCAACCAGCCCCGGCTGGCTTTGAACAGTTCCCGGGGGACGCCTCGCTCTCTCGCCAGCTCTCTTGCTTTGGCTTGCAGCACTTCCGTGGTCACTGGAAGTGCCGCTGACCTCTGCGTCTCCACAAACTCAGCCAGAGCTACCTCCACTTCTGGATGGCGGCCTTTCTTGGGGCCCGTGAAAGCCGTTCTCGTTGCCGCGCAAGCAAAAATTTCGTTACGCTGCCCCCTCCAATGGCGAACATTCTTCTCATCCACGCCGAAGTCCCGCCCGGCTTGAAGATTTGACGACTGCTCTGCAGCGACTATAACTTTCCGCTTGAAGGCGGCACTATAATGGCACCGCCTGTTTGGTGCCATGGTGTTGGTGATAAAAACTACGCACGAAAACTTCACTGCTGCGAATGTGCTCACGCCACCGCACGAGAACAGAACAAGGCCAAAATGACAGCCAGTGCTCATGTGTGCTTTGATCAGTATCGGCTACGGATAGCAACGGCTACGGATAGCAACGGCTACAGTGCTGTCTTTCGTTGGCGTTTTGTGGGGGCGCCACCTGCGTGCTACATTTATTCGTATTTTACGAATACGAAACCTCGAAACGAAATCCTCGAATCTAAGCCGACATAAGAGTTCTACATCTCGTTTTTTTGAAAAAACTATCGGCCTAGATTCGAATAAATACGGTATTAAGGAGCCTAAATTAAATTTTAAAGGAAAAAAGTGTGAAGAATAAAGAAGAGGAAGAAGCATTCGTTGAGGTGGAGAGAGATGATTGGTGGAGAAGCATACGGTGACGTGGAGAGAGATGATTGGTGGAGAAGAGAAGACGACGACGACAAGGCTTACGTGGACTAACACCAAGGCTATAAAAGGGCGAGCGAGAGCGAGGCACAGGGGGGGGCACAGCAGAGAAGCGGATGCTCCGGCGGGTCAGGGACACTTTGGCTGGAAGAGAGCGACGCCGGCTACTGCTCCGGTGAGCTCGCGTTCTACGACATCGCATCGTGGACTTCCTGCCGTGCCTGAGCCCGTTCCGGGGAGTCAACGGAGGACGCTACCACCTGCTACGGCCAGGGGTGTCTCCTGCGCTGTTGCCACCCACGCCAACAACACCGGCATCACCTTCCCGGGCGCTTGGACCTGGAGCTTATACGACGCAGCCAGCGACGCCAGCCCGAGCACGTCGAACACCGCCAGCGACGCCAGCCCAAGCGCGGCGAACGCCGCTTCGACGCCGCCTACTGGATCCATACAACGCCGCAGCCACACCGAACGAACCGTGAGCACGAACGCCGTCCGCTAATAGTAGAACACTAGTAGTAGATTCTAGTAGCAGTGTGCCCGGGTCGTGTGTATTTATAGTCTGTGTTTTGTGTTAGTTTTGTTAGTTGTATTCTAATGTGTGTGCCACGTAGGGTGTATTAAATGTGCGTTTGTGTGGGTACACCCGTCGCCTAGTCCATTCTTTCAGTCGGAGTGTTCTCCGGAGAGATCCGTGACAGAGATAAGTGGCGAGCCTGTGCCAGGATACATTTCCTTTTTCTTTTTTGCTTTATTTCGGATTTTTCCGATCTCTCGACGGCAGAAAGTATGGATTTGGCAAAAACGTTAGAGCTGGCGCTCAAGCTAGGGTTAAGCAAGGAAGAAGCGATGCATCTCTATGAGGAGGAGGGAAAGAGGCAGAGAGAGGAAAGGGCGCAAGCACGCGCAGAAGCTCGTGAAGCAGAAGAGCGCGAGGTGAAAAGAGCTCGCGAGGCAGAGAGAAGAGCTCGTGAGGCAGAGAAAAGAGCTCACGAGGCAGAAGAACAGGATAAAAAAAGGATAGAACGGGAGAAGGAGTTTATTTTGTGGAAACGGGCGCATGTCGCGGGAGGATATGAGGAGATCACGGACAATGATCAGCGTTCCTTAGCAGGTACAGAATCTCCAGACCGGCCAGAGTTTGTCCAAGAAAGCTGATGGCTCTTTTCTATGGCAAGAGAGATGATCTGGACGCATATCTGCAACGATTCGAGCGGATAGCTTTGGGGCAAGGCTGGGAGCGCAATGAATGGGCCACGGCATTAAGACTGTGTTTAGTCGGAGAGGCGCTGAATGTGTTTGGAAGGATGCCTGCGGCTGATTCCATGGACTACGAGAAAGTCAAAAAGGCACTCCTCCAAAGATTCAGGCTTACGGCAGAGGGTTTTCGTGAGAGATTTCGCACCGCGAAACCCGAGGATTTGGAAACCGCTAAGCAGTTTTCCTGCAGGCTGACCAGCTATTTTGATAGGTGGCTTGATATGTCAAACACAGAAAAGAGTTTTGAAGGTGTGCGTGACAAGCTGGTCACAGAGCAATTTTTAGCGTGTTGCAGCTCAAAGCTGGCGCTATTCCTGAAGGAAAGAAAGTTGTGTTCGTTGGAAGAGTTCGCCGACACTGCTGACCAATTCCTCGAGGCTCAAGGGTTAAAAAACTTGAGTAAGGCAAAGGAGGAAACCCAAAAGACCTTAGAGACAGATGCGGCAAAACCAAGATCATATGGCGGTGCATCTAAGGCGCCAGTAAGGTGTTTTCTCTGCGGCAAGGTGGGACACCGTGCAGCTGACTGTCGGACTAGTAGCGCTGCCCTGAAAACACAGGTTGTGTGTCAAGGTTGTAAGAGGAGGGATCATACTCTGGATGAGTGCCGATACAGAACTCAGGACCGAGCTGCATGCGTTGTCGACTCAAGGGTAGAACTTGTCACGCCACCCGAAGTTCCACAGCTGAAAGGAGAGCAAACGCCGCTGGAAAATGAGGCAGTGAGTGGAACACCCAAGTCGAAAGCAGCAATGCCAGTGGTGGTTGGGCAAATAGGAGACCGTCCTATATTGGCGTTTAGAGACAGCGAAGCCAACACAGTCTTGGTTCGTAGAAGCCTGGTGAAGGACGAGGATCTTACAGGGGAAGCGTCGGCCGTCACTCTGGTAGACAGCACAGTAAGGTACCTTCCTGAAGCCAAGATTTTAGTGTCCACGCCATATTATACTGGGCAGGTAGTGGCAAAATGCGTAGACCAACCCATCTACGATCTCATCTTGGGGAACATTACGGGTGCAAGAGGTGTCGAAGACCCCGATCCCGAGTGGAGGATGCTCGACATTGAAGAACATCCAAAGGCCTGCGACAGCTCAGACGGGTGCAGTCAGTTTCTCGTTGGCAGTGGAGACAAGAGCTCAAGCGACAGCCCGAGCAATGCAGCGTCCGCTCTCTACTCCTAGTGTGATGTGCTTGAGCGTAACACCGGGAGAAATTGCAATTAGGCAAAAAGAAGACCTTAGCCTGAAGACCTGCTTCGGAAGAGTCGGCGAAAAAGTGAAAAGAAAGAAGAGTCGCACGTCCTTCGAATATCAATTGGTAAATGGTCTTCTGCACAGGGAATGCATATTTAGTTCAGGAAGGCGTGTCCAACAGCTGGTGTTACCAAGAGATATGCGAGAGACCGTGCTACGCTTAGGACATGACGCCATTATGGCCGGACACCAGGGTGTTCAAAAAACGGTGTCTAGGGTCACCGAGGAGTTCTTTTGGCCGGGTGTTCAGAGTGACGTTAAGCGCTTCGTTCGCTCATGTGATGTGTGCCAGCGCACAGTTCCGAGAGGAAGAGTTGGTCCCGTACCTCTGGGAAAGATACCAGCCATCGACCTACCGTTTCAGCGCGTGGCTATTGACATTGTGGGGCCAATCTCTCCAGTATCCGCCAAAGGCAATAGATATGTGCTTACTCTAGTTGACGTGGCCACTCGTTATCCTGACGCTATTCCACTGAGAACTGTTGACAGTATCCAAGTGGCGGAGGGTCTTGTGGAAATGTTTTCGCGCTATGGGTTCCCGAGGGAAATTTTGAGTGACCGGGGCTCGAACTTCACATCGGAACTAATGAAGGAGGTTAACCGCCTTTTGTCAGTAAGACAGTTACTGACGACGCCTTACCATCCCATGTGTAATGGGCTTGTAGAGCGGTTCAGTGGCACCCTCAAAAATATGATCAAGAAAATGTGCCAGGAGAGACCTACTGATTGGGATAGATATCTCCCAGCTCTTTTGTTCGCTTACCGCGAAGTACCACAAACGAGTCTTGGTTTCTCGCCCTTTGAGATGTTGTATAGGAGAACCGTTAGAGGTCCACTTACAATACTCAAGGAGCTGTGGGCTAATAAGGAGATTGCATCATATCTCAAGACAACGTACACATACGTTCTTGAGTCGCGGGACAAGTTGGAAGAAACATGCAGGCTTGCCCATCAAGGCCTGGAAAGGGCGCGCGAACGCTATAAGGGCTACTATGACAAGAGAAGCCACTCACAGGAGATTGAGTCTGGGCGACAAGGTTCTCATCCTGCTACCCACGGATCATAATAAGTTACTGATGCAGTGGAAGGGCCCTTACCTTGTGACGCAGAAGAAAAACGACATGGATTATGAGTTATTGATAAATAACACCAAGAAGGTTTTCCATGCAAACATGTTGAAAAAGTATGAAGAAAGAGTTCCCATACAGTGCGCCCCCAAGGTAGTATGCTCGGTAGTAGCCGAGGAGACAGATGATGTTGTCGAGATGCCCACATGCAGTGGGAAGAAAACGGTGGGTTGGGATAAGGTGCTAATAAACCCCAATTTGAATGAAGCCCGAAGCTCACAGATAAAGGCCCTACTCCAAAGCAAAGAAGGTGTGTTTTCAGATGTGCCGGGCAAAACGGATATCATATGTTGCAGACTAGATCTTTCTATAGATAGACCAATCAGCGTGAAGCAATGCCCACTACCTTTAGCAGTTCAAAAATCAATAGAAAAGGAGGTGCGGGATATGTTGGAGCTTGGTGTGATTGAGAGGTCGTGATCAGCCTCTCGTGGTTGTCAAAAAACCGGATGGTACTAATCGACTGTGTGTAGATTTTCGTCGGCTAAATGACATCATAGTACCTGATGCAGAACCCATACCAAGAGCGGACGGGGTGTTCGCTAAGGTGGCTCACAAAAGATTTTTTTCTAAATTCGACTTAGCTAAAGGGTATTGGCAAATACCAATGGAAGATTCTTCTAAAGAGAAGACTGCCTTTTCGTGCTCGGCGGGTTTATTCCAGTTTAAATTCATGCCTTTTGGTTTGAAGACAGCGTCTGCAATATTCACGAAGCTGATGAGGAAGGTTTTGGATGGGCTCCAAAATGTAGAACACTATATTGATGACATCCTGGTGGCAACAGATATGTGGGAAGAGCATGTAACTACGCTGAAAAAACTATTTGATAGAATTCAGCAAGCCAGGTTGACCATAAAGCCGGCAAAATGTGAGGTGGGCTTTGAAGCCATTTGTTTTCTCGTACACAAGCTGGGGATGGGCCGTATCGCGACGAAAGACGACATCTTGGACAAAATACAGCAGGCCGAGACACCGACGACCAAGAAAGAGGTACAGTCGTTCCTGGGCATAACGGGATACTACAGGGACTTTATTCCCGGTTATGCCCACATAGCCGACCCGCTTGTCGAACTCACTAAGAAGGGGGCAAGCAATAAGCTGAATTGGACTGCTGAACGTGAAAACGCATTCGTGATGTTAAAAGGGCATATGGCAAGACCGCCCGTTCTGCTTGCTCCAAATATGGATAAAGAGTTTGTGCTTCGCACTGATGCATCAGACCGAGCTTTAGGAGCCGTACTCTTGCAAGAAGAGAATCGCGTGCTACATCTGGTATTTTTTGCAAGCAAGAGATTATCGGCTAGTGAACGCAACTACTCCACCGTTGAAAAGGAATGTTTGGCGGTGGTGTGGGCGGTAAAGAAATTCCACATTTATCTGTATGGGAGACATTTCAGGATTCAGGCAGATCATCAGCCGCTTGAATATTTAACCAAGGCCAAAATGAACAATAGTAAAGTTATGAGATGGAGTTTGGCCTTGCAAGAATACTCATTTCAGGTTGAATATATTAAAGGCAGAGATAACGTTGGAGCGGACTTCATGAGTAGAGCCAACTGAACAGCTTTAGGTATCTCTGGCATGTATCTTGTGGTTGTTGCGTTAATGTATCTCTGGGATTTATCTTGTTGTTGTTGTTGCTGTTGTTGGTGTTATGTGATTATACAAGGGAGTGTGTTGTGGACACGAACATGTTTATTAAGGACTCTGTGCGGACAGCGGCAGTGGTGTGTTAGTGTTCTGAAAACGCAGTTTGGGGTGCTGTGTTAGTGGTGTGCCTTTGGTGTGTGCTGGACCTCTGCGGTGTGTTGTGTGCTGGGTCCAGAATAGCCACAGAAGATAGTCGGCTGGCTGGATGGCTTGAAGATGAGGATGACGTGAGCAGTTTTTCATGGAAAAACTCTTGAGAGAGGGGGCCCTTGTCACATATATTAAGGAGCCTAAATTAAATTTTAAAGGAAAAAGGTGTGAAGAAGACGCGAATTAACCAAGAATAAAGAAGAGGAAAGAGCATTCGTTGAGGTGGAGAGGGATGATGGTGGAGAAGCATACGGTGACGTGGAGAGAGATGATTGTTGGAGAAGAGAAGGAGAAGACGACGGCAAGGGTTACGTGGACTAACACTAAGGCTATAAAAGGGCGAGGGGGGTGAGGCACGGGGGGAAGAACAGTGAAGCGGAGGCTCTGGCGGGTCAGGGACGCTTCGGCTGGAAGAGAGTGATGCCGGCTACTGCTCCGGTGAGCGCGCGTTCTACGGCTTCGCATCGTGGACTTCCTGCCGTGCCTGAGCCCGTTCCGGGGAGTCAACGGACGACACTACCACCTGCTACGGCCAGGGGTGTCTCCTGCGCTGTTGCCACCCACGCCAACAACACTGGCATCATCTCCACGGGCGCTTGGACCTGGAGCTTGTACGACGCAGCCAGCGACGCCAGCCCGAGCACGTCGAACACCGCCAGCGACGCCAGCCCAAGCGCGGCGAACGCCGCCTCGACGCCCCCTACTGGATCCATACAACGCCGCAGCCACACTGAACCAACCGTGAGAACGAACGCCAACCGCTAATAGTAGAACACTAGTAGTAGACGCTAGTAGCAGTGTGCCCGGGTCGTGTGTATTTATAGTCTGTGTTTTGTGTTAGTTTTGTTAGTTGTATTCTAATGTGTGTGCCACATAGGGTGTATTAAATGTGCGTTTGTGTGGGTACACCCGTCGCCTAGTCCATTCTTTCAGTGGGAGTGTTCTCCAGAGAGATTTGTCTTCATTTCACACCGCCTGCAGGTGCGCGGGCGACTGTTGTGGCTCTTGGAGCTATGGGCTGGCCACATTTTTTCTGTTGCTTGTAAGCAGATAGATCATATGTTTGCTGCACGAGTGAATAGTACCGTATTTACTCAAATGTACGAGGGTAATCCCAAAAATAAGGTCTCCAAAGGGTTGCGGCCGCAGAGAAACTATTTGCGTGGCTGCTCACCATACTGCTGTGTTCATTGTTCTCTCTCTTCCAAACAAGCCATGACTCAGCTTGAAAGGGACTGTCAGTCATTGCACGGCATCCATTTGAAATGGAGTTCCCGTTGGCCGCTACCGCCAGGTGCGAAGTTCGCGCAGTTATTCTATTTTTGAGCGTGAAAGTCGTTCGACCAATCGAAATTCATCGGCAGTTGACAGAGGTGTACGGAGAGTAGTGCATGGATGTTAGAAACGTCAGCAAGTGGTCACGCTGAAATTCATGATGAAGAAAGAAGCAGGAGACCGTCAATTTCTGATGAAACAGTTGCGAAGGTCGAAGAAATGATGCGCCAAGATCGGAGGATCACACTCGACGAACTCTGCAGTTTGGTTCCTGCCATTTCTTAAAGCACTATTCATAGGATTTTGACAGCAAAGTGTAAATATCGGAAGGTGTGCTCAAGATCACTTCCGTGAATGCTCACAGACGACCATCAATGGCAACGCGTTGACTCCTCCCGCGAATTTCATCGCCGTTATGGGGATAAAAAGGAGACCTTTTTGGATTCCACTGTTACGGGTGACGAAACCTGGGCATTCCACTTCTCACCTGAGTCCAAACAAGAATCACATGAGTGGCAGCACTCCTCTTCGCCCAAGCCGCGAAAATTCAAGCGAACATAGTCTGCCGGCAAAGTCATGGCAACTGTGTTTTAGGATCAGTCTTCATGGCTCCTGGTACCACAGTAAATGCAGACAGATATTGTGAGACCCTTAAGGAACTCAGACAGACGATTGAAAGTCGCAGGAGAGGAATGCTGAGCAAGTCTTCTCAATGACAACACTCGCTGCCTGTCACTCCTCCTACAGTTTGGACTGGACGTCACCAGTCACCCACCCTACAGTCCGCACTTGGCACCATGAGACTCCAAAGCTAAAAGAACATCTCACTGGAAGGCGCTTCACCGATGATGAACGGCATAGTGGCGAGCTGGTATGACATGGGCATACAAAAACTTCCCCAGCGTCTGCAAAAATGCATAGACCGCAATGGCGATTACCTTATTTACTCGCGTAATGAACTCACTTTTTTTCCAGAAAAGTTGACATTAGTTTTGGAGCAGGGTTCATTACGTGGGAAAAATAGTTCCCAACAGTTTTTTTTGGAAGGGTCCAAATTTCATATATATCTCTGTCTGTCCTTCCCCTTCTGTCACCAACAAACGCAGGTTGTCAGTCGCATTCGTGCGGCTAGTGTTAGCCGGCCAATAGCGGTGATATAACGCTAACCTGCTGAACACCGGCCCTGAAGGTCAGGTGCGCGTTGTTTACTTTTTTACTGCCAGGTTAAAAACAGGACAGTGACGGGTGTCTTAGAGCCCCCCAACGCCTTGGGGGGCTCTAACCCCCACACCTCCGGCTGGAGCTCTCCTCAAAAGATAAACAAGTGGTGATGTTGGAGGGGGCAGCATCTTGGCGCCCCCACCAAGGTCTGCCCTGCTGACAGCAGCGAAGAGAGCTAGGCTGAAAAAAGAAAAAGAGTAAAATCAGGCCGGCAAAGGTGGGGGGCGGTTTCTTTATGGGAGTGGGTTCATTACCTAGTAAATACTGTATGTGGAAAAGTAGAATGGTCTGCCTTTTAAGTGATTTGTAAATTTCTTAAAATAAACATTTCTTTTGATTTATAAAAGAACTGGAGACCTTGATTTTGGGATGACCTTCGTAGCTTGACATGAATGTAATGCAAGGGGTGGCTTTACATGCTGCCCAGTGGGGAAAAAATAAAACCATGAACGTAACGCAAGACCAAAGTATGCAAAAAAAGTATCTACCTTTAATGGACATCGTGGCCAACACTCGCTCTCTTTTTGAAAACATTCATTGTTCCTCATTTTTCGGAGGCAGGGTTTTCTGAAACTGAGTCCTCCTTCTGGCTGTTGACCTGCTGGACGATGTCAACCTCGGCGTGGTTGAGGTAATTCGACATGGAGCATTTCTTCGATATATAATTCGATATGGGCTGTACCAAGCGGCAGACACCCACTTGGTGATCTGCGATGTGCATGGTTGGTTGATTCTTCCTGAGGGCGGCAGGGCCTGATCCTCCTGGATCCAACCGGTGTGCAGTTTCCACACCCCGTCCTTTAGGGGGATAGAGGTCTTAAAAACTTTATTTGTCAACATGTCGTGCTGAACATAGCATGCTGGTAGATCACGGTGCTTATTTCAGATATGCATTTAGATTTGAAATGTCTCACCTGGAAGGAAATATATGGCAAAGTAACATTCTGATTAGGTCATTTCTTATGAGCGTTTATGGTAATGTTTCAGCTTAGACATCAACCAGTGAGAGGAAGACGCCGCTCACCAGACGTCAAGGCAGATGATGTGTTGGTGCGGAAAGTTTCCACTGCTCTGTGGTTAATGCATGTGACAGGGTGGGTAAAGAGGCGAAGAAGCGCTTCTCGGCTGCCGTTGAACATGGACGCTGTGCTGAATTCGATGAGTGCCAGAGTTTTGGTGCTAAGTGGAGACAGGCCTCAGGCTGCAGCATTGCAGCGTGAAGGCAATGCGCAACTGCGAAAGACAAAGGCTGAAGCAAAGCGCCGTAGGAGGGCGCTGAGTTGCTAAGGAGAAAGGCTGAAGCGGAGGAGCGTCTTGGGTGGCAGAAGAGCGAGCTCATGAGTGTGCAGCGAATCTGGAGAGTCGAAAGAAGACATTAGCTGCCGCGACTTGTAATGCTATCGCGTTCGGCTTCTTACGGGTTGCAAATTTTTGTTCTCTTATTGTGTGATGGCTCAACATCACGTTTGGAAAACAGTGCATCGGGAGGCCATCGAATAACCTAGGTATGGCGTTCATCTTGAGTTTTGGTATCTCGTGCTGCAAGGGGACAATGGCATCTTTGACAATTCCGCTATCAACATGAACGATATCACAGACATGGAGCCGAGCATAAAAACCCCATTTTACTGATGTGGTATAACCTGCTTCCACTGTTTCTGTCATTTGGTGCCTCTAACACCTTTTCCTGCTGCTTTCCTCTGTAGCGGGAACAGCAGCCACAGGTACACAGTATGGGGTTACTCTGCATCCAGCCGGCCTTCCGTGCCAGCTACATGCAGGTGCTATTCAAGTACGCAACACGTTTCTCCAATCCGTGGCACAGAGTCGCAGACGAAATAGGGAACGGCAGGGCACGCTAGGAAATAGTTTATTATCGTAACGCGAGGTAAAGCGCACTGCGGAAGAATGTTCTACCCGTAAAATAGATGTTCAGTAGCTCACCAAGTCGTTGACGTCGACCGGCGTTGGGTTCGGGGGCCGGCGGTCAGCGAAAGGGTTCCTCGGGGCACACAGGTGAGGTCCGGCAGCGCGAGAGAGTTGCCCGCCGCGACTTCGTCCTTTTATCCCCTAGGACATTGCTTCCCTTGTAGCAAATCGTTGCTGTCATACTCAGGCATGCGACCCTCTCCGCAGTAGGCGGCGCGCTGCCGTGACGTCACGTCAGTGCTGGGGCTGAAATGAGCAGAGCCGCAGGGGTGTCTTCTCTCCACATTCGCGGCAGCGCGCGCATGGGGGACGAGGGGGGATACCAGTGTATCCCACAACAGCAGGTGTTTGGCGTCCTTCGCTGCACTGACACCAGTTGGAACAAGCCAAACCAATGGTGAAAATTATAGGCCAATCTGTCGTGTCATCGCTGACTTACAATGGCAGCCACTTTCCCTGTCGTCTGCCGTGGCACAGTTGCCCTGGAAGCTTCATGGCTGTGAAAAGTATTGGGCTGCTCAGTCGTCGTTCATGCAGCTTCCACCTTTCTCCAAAACACTTTTCACACGTCCTCAATGTGTCCCCTGCCTTTTTTTTTCTCTCTCCAGATGTTCCTGAAGGTGGCTCGATCTGTGCTAATGACAACATGGGTCAGCTTCCAGTTTGCAGAAAAGCTCCTCAACTTCGTGGTTCTGTGCAAGGAGACAAGTGAGAGCAAAGTTTTTATTTTATTTTTCTTCATCTGCAGCATAACTTTGGTTTGATTAAAAAGCACGATGATGGAGAGATTTTTCTGTGTAAAGCAGAAAGGAAACCTAAAAGTTAGAGGAAAAAGTGAATTGACTCCTAGGAGGACAGTATGTGCATGGAAGCACAAAGCGTAAACATGCCACATTTTCTTGCAGCTTGTGTGATAACCTGTCATGAATGATGACACGTTAACTCAAGGAGTCTTTTGGCTGAGGACCAGCATTAGGAACGGGAATTTTGTTTGTTATACAGTCGAACATGGATATATCGAACTCGAAGGGGATCGCGAATTAATTCGATATATTAAAAATTCGATATAAAAAAATACAGGCCCAGAGACTTTACCTGTGGCGGACGATGACCTACCGATCGGAGCATTCAAGAATGACAACTATTTCCGCACACACAACGCAACGTAATGCTTTATTTGCGTGAAAAAAAATCGCTTATGTTGGTCTGCTTCTTCGCCTTGCAAATGAAATTAAAGACGCCAACCTCGATCTTATCGAGGCTGTTCAGGTGCGAAAGCCTGGTTCCTTCCATGTCGCCGCAACAACGGCGAATCAAGCTGAACGCGTCCGCCACTTCAGCGGCGTAGTACGAGCGTGTCGCCGCCTCCTCGTCCGGACGATCTTTGTCACCACTCGAGCTGTCGGCCTGGGTCCCTGCGACTGCAGCTACAATGTCCTCGTCGGCGAAGCTCGCAACAGCCTGAACATTGCTGTCAACGTTCACAAAATCGTCAGCAGACACTTCGGCTGGAACGGCAGCCGGGAAAAGGGACGACAACTCGCGAAACACGTCGTCCATGCGCTCGTTGTCGCCGTCTTCGCAGGTTTCGGGAAGTTTGACCGTCACGAGGCCTGCCTTCCGGAAGCAGTTGGCCACGGTATCCTGCTTCACGTCTCTCCAGGCGCCCGTCATTATTTGAATGGCCCCCAGCAGGTCAACCTTGAGCTCGGTTCCTATGCGGAGGTTCAGCAAAAGCCTATCAATGAGTCGCCTCCTGTAGCCGACTTTGAACGACTTAATGATGCCCTGGTCGAGCGGCTGCAACTTCGCTGTCGTGTTCGCCGGCAGAAACTTGAGCGCGATGTTTTCGAGCTCGCAGGTGGTGTGATGGGCCGAGCAATTATCGATGAGAAGGCAAGCGTGACGCCCCGACTTGCCCAGTTCGGCGTCCCACGCTTGCAGCCATTCTGTAAACAGCTGACGCGTCATCTACGCCTTCTTATTGAAGGCGTAGCGAACGGGGAGCTGCTTACAGTTTTTGAAGCAGCGCGGTGCCCTTGCTTTGCCGATCACAAAGGGCTGGAGCTTTTGAGAGCCATCCATGTTAGCAGCGAGCAGAACGCTCACGCGGACTTTGCTCATCTTGCCCCCATGACACGTGCTGCCCCGGACGTCAATCGTCTTGCTGGGCAGCATCTGCCAAAACAACCCGGTCTCGTCGGCGTTGAAGATTTCCGCGGGTGAAAACTTCGCGCAAATTTCCGGCCATTCCTTCGAAATCCACTGCTGGATACCCTGGCTGATGACGGCTCCGCCTTCCCCAAAAATGGTTTTGCCAACTATCTTATGGCGGTTCTTAAACCTCTCCAGCCACCCTGTGTTGTCGGCGAAGTTGTCATCACCGAGTGCAGCGGCAAACCATTTGGCTTTAGCCATTAGCATTGGGCCATCCAGCGGAACGTTCTTAGTCCGCACCTCTAAAAAACACGCATAGAGAGCCTTTTCAACTTTCTCGTGGGCAGGAGCGCGCACACGACAAGCTCCCGACGTTCGTTGCTCCGCCGCTTTCGACTTTATGTCTGCCTTGTTTTTTAACAAAGTGCTTAGAGTGCTCCAAGGAATCTCGAAGTCATCTGCCACCGTCGCACTTTTCTCGCCCGCCTCAACATGCTGAATGGCTTTCAGCTTTGTCGCAAAGTCCAGGTTCTTGCGCTTCTTGACGCTGCTTGTGCTTGCTGCAGCCATTGCTTCCGCGTCAGCTCACCACGATCCAGTCACACGTGTCGTGAGACGCACGCAAAACAATAATGAACACGAAACACAAGAACGCGCTCAAAACGCAAGAATTCACGTGCGCAGCCTCCGCCAACAAAGCGCTCGCGATGGCCACCTCCGAGGGCGACAGCGACGTACGAAAGGCACGAGCTGTGGTTGGCTGTGCAAAACTCGTGAAAAAGCAACAAGAAAAAAAAAGGCAAAAGGAGGAGGCCGCCGGCGCCTTCGTTCCTGGCTACCTTTTCCGAGCCGATCACTATGGTTACGCGGGGGAAGGATGAGAGACATTGGGAGAGAGAAAAAAAAAGCTGTTCCGCAAGTCGGAGAGCATGCGCAGCGGGAGTACAGTCCGAGCCTCCCTCCCCCTCCCTCTCACATTTTCCGAGCCTTTCGGGGGAGGCGCGGAGCTCGCGGGTGCAGCGAGTGCCGAGATCGCGCGGCGTTCTATATATCCAATGGCGGGTAAAAATATCGTTCGATATAAACGTACGAATTTCTATACTTTTACACAGAATTTTCAAGGGGATAATTTACGAGTTCGATACAGACAATAATTTGATATATGTGAGTTCGATATATCCGTGTTCGACTGTAGCGAAGTGAAATTTTAAGCAAAAATGTGTTTATTGTAATCAGTACTTGTTTTAGAAGTAGGCACCTAAATTTGCATAGACATCTTGCCTTCCACATTTTTTTTTGTTTACAGTAAAGGCATATTTAATAAAGCAACAGTTATAGTAAAGCATGTGTGGCTGTGGAACTTGCATTACATTTGTAGCCATGCTGTATTTATGCAAATGCGGTACAGTTAAACCTCAGTTTAACGAAATCTGTAAAATTGGCCGCTTACTTAGTAATACTGAAATTTCGTTGCATCAAAAATTGTCTCCTAGCATGCTAGGAATCCTGCAGAAATGCGCTGCGGATAACTCACGGCAAAAACCTTTATTTCCGATTAAAGTGACCCTTACTTCCACCCTTTCTTCGCCAGCAACAATGGCATTATGCATGTCGTGCTTATGTTACGAGCTCGCGAGCCGCCTCAGCACGTCTGTCATGCCAACCACCTGGTGGGTGACGGGGACGACGCACCCGTCGTGAGTTGTGGTTTTGCTGTCATCATCCTCTTGTAATTGCCTCGAGCACACTGCTAATACTGCTGACACGACGACGCGTTCTGTCACAGCCACAGCTGGGGTGCCGCTGGGCCACACTGAGACGGCTGCCCTCTCCCCACTCGCCCCTTTCCCTTAATCTCCTTTCTTTCTCCATGTCGGCGAGAGCGAGATGGGTGTGCTCTAATCGCCAACCAATGAAATGTAATCAGTCCCACTCTACTCCTCATCTTTTCGGCTGTAAGCGCGAGTGTGTGTCATTTTGCACGTACGCACATCATCTTAGTGAGAAGCGAGGTTGTCAGGTGTGACGCACACGACGGGGTTCACAGCTTACGGATGTGCCAACAGCACTGACCCTTACAGCTGCTGCATGGCTCAGTGGTTATGGCACTCGGCTGCTGACCCGAAAGACGCGGGTTCGATCCCGGCGGAGGCGGTCGAATTTCGATGGAGGCGAAATTCTAGAGGCCAGTGTACAGTGCGATGTCAGTGCACGTTAAAGAACCCCAGGTGGTCGAAATTTCCGGAGCCCCTCACTACGGTGTCTCTCATAGCCCGAGTTTTTTTGGGACGTTAAACCCCTATAAGCCCGAACCCACTGACCCTTGCGGTCCTTATATCAAGCATCAAGGCAGATAACTGGGCAAGTTGGTAAAGTGCTGTGTTCTTCCTTTGCGTCTGTGTTTGTAGGGCTTGTGTTATTCACAGTGAATTTTTACCAAGCTTTGGGAACCTGTAAACATGATAAACGTGGCGCTCTACATTTGAACACATGCAGAGCTTCGCATTCGGTGCTGATTTTGGGCAAGATATGCCAGCCTCTTTCGCACTACCCCAGATGCCGCGGCTGGCGACGCGCTCGTCGCTATGATTGTTGTCGTATTTGTGTCTACCTATGCGCTCTGTATGGCAAAGCCAGGCGGCGCCCATATTATGTACATGTTCCGATGTGTGCTTCGGCAGACCCTCCGCTCAACCACTTGCACATGCGATAAAAATTTTCCTCTCGTTCTTTTCCAGCCAGCACTGAAATTTCGTAGCATTGAAAGTGCGGCAAAATCTACTTTATTACATTGATACTAAAAGACATGCCGTTCTATGGACGCAAAGTTGTGAAAACTGAAATACTTCGTTAGATCGAGGATATTTTTACATTGAAGTCCATTACATCGAGGTTTAACTGCACTTCAACAAGTCAGACAATATCGTAAACATGATCGCATAAAACGTGATGACTGAAATTAATTATCACTAATTATCACAGAAAAGGACGGTAAGAATGGAATGAATGGTATTTCTAAGTGTTTCTTTTATCAACCACGCCTGAGAAAGTAAATTAAAGATTTTTGCAATGTCAGTTGTTTTAGCATTTAAAGAGGGGCCTGCTAGCATTCACTATCAGCAGCAGCCAAGTGCCTGCGTGCCAGAACAATCAGATGCATTTATTAAAAATCATCATCAAGAAGGGTTTTCTGGCGGGCTAGTTGGTGCTTCTCGTTCATGATTAAACTGCGGGAAAGAAACAGGGACAAAGACAAGAAAACACATACACACACAGAGCGCAGGCTTCCAACCTTTATTCGAAAAATGCTTCGAGCATTCCATTTACATGCACCCACCCGCCACGTGACACATCCAGGATCCAACACTGCAGATAAGTTTAACAGTTTAGTGGAGCCAATATGGAGAACCAGTCTAAAAATCCCCAAATGTGTGCATGCCTAAACAGCCTTGATAGCTAGATAAAAGGAGAGAGGAAGATAAAATCCTGACGAAACCAAAAATTCAAAGAGAACAAAAATGAAGATGGCCTACCCATGTGTTACGAGCGAAAACTTACTAAGCAAAGGGATGAGATGTGAAACCAACCGTAACAACAGTAAAAGATGAAGGTGCAAGCACTAAAAAGTAGGCAGACAATGCATAAAAATGAAACCATATGAAGTAATACAAAACAAGATTAACAACGAGGCTAAAACCATGAAACTGAGAGTGAATTATGGAAACAACAATAAACAAAGGTAAAGGCGACACGAAAATGGCAAAGGCTAAAACCAGGCTAAAATCTATGAAGGATGGAAACAACAAGTAACAAGAGTAAAGGTGCAGGGTTAAAAAGGACAGTTTTAAGTGTTACTTTCTAAAAACGAGATTTCTTTATTCGAAAGCAGAATGGACGGTGTGCTCACACAATTGTTCGCATACTTTGCGATTAAGAAGGCCTCAATTATTTCCCTTTCTGTTTTGGTTATAGCCGTAGCGAGGAACTTTGTGCTTTCGAGAAACGGGTGGCAATCACTTTTTTGCACTTTTTACAATGTAAAGCTAAATTGCCTCCTGAATTGGGAGACAGATTGCGAACGTGTTCAGCCGCTCTCTCATTGAAACATCGCCCAGTTTGGCTGATGTACATCTTTCCACAGGATAATGGAGCCTGATAGATAACTTCTCTGGCACAGTCTGTGTACTCAAGCCTGTGATTTAAGGTGCATCTTTGCTGTCTATCATCTCTGTTCAAGATAGCACACACTTTAGCAAGCTTACACGACACCGCAAACACAAGTTGGACGCCGTATTTTCCTGCAACTTTCTTTATATTGTGTGACAAACGGTGCACGTAAGGCA
Organism: Amblyomma americanum; assembly: GCF_052857255.1. NCBI lineage: Eukaryota > Metazoa > Arthropoda > Arachnida > Ixodida > Ixodidae > Amblyomma > Amblyomma americanum. The sequence continues at coordinate 556,589,972 of NC_135497.1, read as the reverse complement.
TGAAACACACAGGTTTCTGTTCTTCGTTCGCTTGGCAGTTTGTATTTTTCATGTTCTGTAGCAAGCTTTCGCAAACACAGGCTACCATTTGCCTTGGATACCCAGCAGCATATAATCTCTCAATCTGACGGTTAAGACTTCATCATCATCATCATCATCATCATCAGCCTGACTATGCCCACTGCAGGACAGACTTCTCCCATACCTCTCCAAATAACCCGGTCCTGTGCCAGCTGTAGCTACCTTATACCCGCGACCTTGCTAATCTCATCTGCCCACCTAACTTTCTCCCGTTCCCTGCTATCCTTGCCTTCTCTTGGAATCCAGTCCACTACCCTTAAAGACCATCACTTATCTTGCCTTCGCATTACGTGCCCTGCCCATGCCCACCTCTTCTTCTTGATTTGGACTAAGATGTCATTAACTCATTAACTTGCATTTGTTCCCTGACCCACTCTGCCCTCTTCCAGTCTCTTAACGTTGCACCTATCATTTTACTTTTTGTAGCTCACTATGTTATCCTCACTTTAAGCTGAACCTTTTTCGTTAGCCTCCACTTTTCTGCCTCATAGGTGAGTACCGGTAAGATACAGCTGATATATTCTTTTATCTTGAAGAAAATTGGTAAACTGCGATTCATGATGTGAGAGTACCTGCTGAGATTTTTATTTGATTGGTTGGGAGGTTCATCATCCTTGCCCAGCCAAGGATGGCTGTTGAGGCTACCCGACCTTCTGTATTGTTTTACTAATAGCCATTTATAAAATTTCTTTCCTCTGACATCACTAGGTAACACAAACCAATGTTATAGGCTCTCTACACCACCGATGATTTTAATATTTGTGTAAAATTCTGCAGAACACTAGTTCCCTAAACCTTGAGCTTGGCGCATGATGGCCTTAGTTGCCTATATGCCATGAAACTCAACACAACACATATTGCAGCTGCGACACAACAACTTGGCAGAGTTGCACTTAATCCCTTTATTGGAAAGGTGCACGTCGTTATTGTGACAAAAATATCTCCAGCGCTGCACAATTTCTGTCTCTAAAACCTGTTTGGCTGCCATGGTGAAGGGGTTTTTGCTGTGCAGGGAAGGCGACTTCAAGGATTTTGCAAAGGGTTCATGTGAAAGCGCGGATGTGAAAGTCCCACGAATTACAGTTCACGGAAATGAGATGCGAGGAGTTGCGAAGGAAACAGGAGAAGTGCTGTGGGTATGGGTGTTAAGAAGGAAGTGCATTATGGTAGCATGAAATGCAAAACTGCTGCTTTAAGAGGTATTCACATGGGTGATGGAATCCCCCCTCCCCCCCTAAGCAACGGCGACTGCGCACATGTCACGCCTTTGAGAGGCTGCACGGCGACGAAACCTCTGGTTTTGCCCTGGCGGCTGCCGCCGACCAAGTTGGAGGGCACCGTTCGGTCCCCCATTCAGTCCCCCGTCTCTCCGGGAGATGTGGTGGCACTTTGCCTTCGGTTGCATGCCTGGTGTGTACCTTGCTGCAGTCTTTCTGTGTTTCTCTGTTTCTGCTCTTTGGGTTTCTTCTCTCTGTTAGCTCCTTTCCTTTCACACGTCTGTTCGGTTTTTCCATCTTTGGGCCAGCATGAACTTCGGGACGTATCAATGTAGACAGACACATGGAAAACGGAACACACAGCTGTTAACAGCTTTAATGAAAAAGCGTGAAACACGCGTAAATATATACAGTGGGTAAAGGTGGAGAGAAGGATGGAGAGAGGGCAATGCGCACGGCAAAAAAGGTCGCACCGAAAGCAAAGATAACAACAAAACCTTGAAAAAGGTGACGGAACAGCCGTCAATGGGAATGGAAAACCATGTGAGCCCCGACAGTCTGAGGTTGCGTTGAAAACCTGTGCGCACGTGTGCTGGGAACCAAAAGATAACCGAAAATCAGTCCTTGGAGCAGTCACAACGTAAGATCTAGACCACAAAACAGACAATGAAAGAACAAAAGCCACATCATAAAAACAAAACACGAAAAATACTGAATGAATAAATAAATGAAAAAAAACACAGCGCCAAAAAAACACTCCAAAACAAAGCTACAAGTTTAAACATGAAGATGGACATGAGGCTGCGAAAATTGTAAAAAACCTTCCTTGCCTTCAGGTGAGACGAGAGTCAAGTTAAACGAATAAATGCCAACGGTAAATGGCTAAACAGGGCTAAAAAAGCTAAAACATGATGTGGGAGATAGAAACATAAGAACGATGCCGAACAGGACAGGGCGAATAATTTGGCCGGTTCATGGGACGGGGCAAACATGGAGGTACGCTTTTTCTTTTGTTGACAGTGCAATTGATGCGGTGCTTATGCAGCCCTTTCCTTTTTTATGGATGGCAATAGCTTCGATGATCTCCCTGGGCAGCCTATCTTTTTTCTTCCGAGGATCGGGATGTGTTCCAAGTTGGCCGTGCATGGGTGCTTAGGCTGGCCACAGTGAAGAGCCAGGAAACCTGATGTGGCAGTTGTTCCTAATGAATTTGCGTGTTCTCTAGCTCTTTCATTGACGCACCTGCGTGTCTGTCTAATATAACATTTACCGCATGCGACAGGGAAATGGTATACAGTCGCCGACCGATTTTTCGGACCCTCAAGGGGCCGAGATAGCATCCGGAAAATCAGGCAGTCCGAAAAACGAATTCACGCAAAAAAAGTCACTTTATTCAGTGAGCGGCTTGAAAAACTGGTCAATTTGCCTCTGCGGGGCGCTACGTTGCCGTACAAGTAAGTCGGCTTGCACGTCGGCAAGGGTGACGTTCTCGCTGTACACAGCCGAAAGCACCATTAAAGCTCGGGTTAGTTCACTGCTAGTTGGCAGCACAGTCTCCGGCTCCTCACTGTCGGAACCCGAGTCATCAGTGTCCAGCACCTGGCGAACAATTTCGTCGTCGGTCAGTTCAGCGCAGAGCTCGATCTCGCTGTCAGCGTTGGCGAACTGCTCCAGCATCACTCCCATGAGAACGGCTCCCGCAGCGCGCAAGTGCTCGATGAGGTCAGCAGATGAAGATGGCTGATGAACTTCACTGGCGCTATCATCGGATGACGACGGCACTTCGTCTCTTATCGCGAAACCCGCATGGCGGAAGCAATTCCGCAGTGTGTCCTCAGTCACCGCCTTCCATGCATCGGAAAGCATGCCGAGTGCAGACAACAAGTCGACACTGTAAGTTTTGCCGTTGTCCACGCATAGCACCATGCGACTAAGCATGCGTGACCGATAGAGGTGCTTGAGTGTCCGGATAACGCCTTGGTCCATGGGCTGTAGTAGGGATGTCGTGTTCGGCGGCAAGAATTCCAGCTGGATGGCTTTCAGATCCTGAATATGCCCATGTGCAGCGCAGTTGTCTACCAGCATGAGAACTTTGCGTCCTTGGCGCTCGAACTTTTTATCCAGCTTCCGGATGTAATGTTCGAAAATGTGCTGCGTTATCCAAGCCTTCTTGTTGGCTTCGTACAGCACTGGAACACGCGCTCCTTTAAAACATCTTGGATTCTTTGATTTTCCTATCACCAGCATCCGGAGCTTTTCGGTGCCGAGCATGTTGCAGCCGACAAGGACTGTCAGCCGTTCCTTGCTGTGCTTGCCACCGTGGCAAGGGTCGCCGGCAAAAGCAAGGGTTTTTTCCGGTAACAGCTTGTAGAAGAAGCCGGTTTCGTCGCAGTTAAATGTATCTTCGGGCGCGAACTGCTGCAGCAATGACTGCAGCCTGCCACGCCGAAAGCTTTCAACAGCCGGCTCGTCAACCACGGCACTCTCGCCACACATTTTTTTGAAGCTGAGGTCATGTCTCTTCTTAAAATTTCGGACCCAACCATCGCTAAACTTGCAGCCTTCAATATTCATCTGCAGCACCAGGGTTTCTGCCTTTTTCTTTAAAACATCACCGGACACCGGCACCTGTTTGGCAATCATGGCTTTCAGCCACACCAGAATGGCTTCCTCAAGCTTCGGGTGGGCACCTTGGCTGACATTCTTGTGGCGGGATCCAGATGACTTCTCGACGGCTTCTAGAATTTTAACCTTGTTTTTTAGGTAATCTGACATAGTTTGCTTCGAGATTGCAAATTGCTTTGCAACGTCCGCTTGCGACCGGCCACTTTCCACTTGTCTGATAATGGCGGCCTTCTTTTCCAGCGTAAAACGGCTGTAATTTCCTCGCTTCGATGGTTTTATCGAGGAAGCGGACGAGGACGGCGGTGTCGGTAACTGCCTGTAGTTGACGCGGACGCGGCGATGGAAACAGCACAACACACCACACGTGAATGGCGACTGCAGCGACTGACGACAGTGCAAGACGGCAGCACGGCAGAGCAGGCACTGGCGGGAGGGTGTAGCAAGCGGTACCTACTATCGAGGCTATACTGGGTATGCGAGGTTCCGGTTCCGATGGCGTGATCAGCGGCCGATATGACACGTGGGTTCGAGGTTGCAGAAAACCAAAATGGCAGCGGCCAGAAAATCAAAATGGCACCGGCGTTGTTTGCGTTTGCGGTAGCTGTTGAGTCGCGAATTGAAAGAAAAAGTCCGGAAAATCGAACGAGAAGGATTTCAAACGTCCGAAATTTTGGTCGGTGTTATACATTGACTCTATGGAGCGCGTGACGGTGCCATGGCAAGGTCCGGATTTTCAGGCAGGTCCGAAAAATTGGGCGTCCAAAATATTGGTCGGCGACTGTATACACCTTAGTCGCAATCTGCATATCTTGTCTGGTGGTTTACTGTGCAGCTCATCCTTCACTCTTCGTTGTTGACTTGGTGGCACATTCTGTATGATTTGTTGGGCGCAGAGCAAACCACCTTGACAGCTTGTTTTGCGGCGATCTTTTGGAAGTTGTGAGTAAAGCCGTGGACGTAGGGTACAACAATGGCGTTCTTGCTGGTCCAAGTTTCTTCCCCGTGGTAGCAGATTCCTTGCGTGGCAGGCGGTGAAGCAACGCCTCGCTTACCGTGGTCAGCGTTTCTTGGGGATAACCAGCTTCCCTTAATCTAGTGATCTGCTTCGAAAAGCTGGGGCCCATTTGGTGCGAGCATGATTTTTCCAGCACTGACTTCAGTTCCCCTTTCGCAACTGCCCTCTTGACGGTCTTAGAATGAGCTGACTCATAGGGAAGGAATCCTTTGTTGCTGCGAGGCTCTTAGCGCCAGCACGCCTGTCTTTCTTCGAGCAGAAGCCGGAGATCTAGAAACCTAATTTGGTTGCCCTCGGGGAGTTCATGGGTGAAGCTGAACTCGGGCATGCTTTCTTGAAACAAAGCTAACATTCTTCCTGAGTTGCACTCAGAGGTTTCTTGAGCACTCATTGAGCAAAAGATTAGAAAGTCATCCAAATGCCGAAAGATTGTGGTCCCCGGATAGCTGCGTATGGTGCTGTCCATTTTCCTATCACAAGATGCGAGGTAAAGTTTGGAAAGGTATGTTACCACTTTCGATCCAATGCAGATTCTGCTCTTCTGTACATAGTGTTTTTGATTGTGGGCTACAACTGTCGAATCTAGGTACACACTCAATGGTTCAAGGAAAGTGTACGTTGAAATGCCGGCTGAATTTTGAAAGAAAACAGCGTCCTCTTCGTCGATGGTGGACCGCAAAACCGACATGAGTTCCAGATGGGGAATGGCGTAGTACATTTCTTGGATGTCGATGGAAAAGCTGTACGATATCTGTTTGCTTTTTTTCTTTAAAAAAGGCGGTTAAGGCGAGCGAGTTTGGGATCCCATAAGGATCATCGAGCCGCAGACGTTTCAGCTGCTTTGCCAGGAAATTAGATAGATTGACCTGCCATGTGGCCCTCTCAGAAATTATGGCACAAGCTGTGTGTTCCATGTTCCATGTGTCTGTCTACATTGGTGCGTCCCAAAATTCATGCTGGCCCAAAGATGGATTCATACCAACTGGTCCAGAGGAATGCCATTCTGTTTTTCCCCCTCGTTTTTTTTTTTTGCCTCTGCTGTCCTGACACCGGGGCACAACCCCACAAGGGGCTATTGTTTTGGCCCCTGCTTTCCTTTTCGACCCGTCCCCCTCTGCCTCTGCAGCTTGGCCGCTTTGCTCGCCCTTCTCAGTGGCTCCCCGCTCCCCATGTGAATTGTAAATCCGAGAGCAGGGGCGGACTTTGGTGGATCTGTGACGTCGTGCACCTCCTTTCCACATTCATGTGTAGGGGTACCGCTTTAGCATTGAAATTTTTTAAAAGGAGTCTGCCAGCTGGTTTTAATCAAGCATTACTGTAAAAACCCGCATATAATATGAGATGTAATTTGGGGATAGCAAACATGGAAAAAAATTTTTCATCGGTGTATAATGCGAGTAAGGCAGTCAGCTCGAAGACGTTCCAGAAGTGCGAAAGCTGAATGTTCTTTGATTATGTGTGTAATCAGACGTGCCGGATACGACGTGTGTAGCATGGGCATGAGCATGTCGCGAGTATGCACAGAACGGCATATTAGTCGAGAGTATGCGCAGAGCGGCATATTCGCCGCGAGTATGTGCAGACTGGCTCCAGCATACGTGCGGGTGTATGCTGGTGCCCCTGTCAGAGATATTTTTCCACTTAAACATGTTTTCGGTGTTGTTGAGCACATTTAATATTCCGCATTGCTTGAAATTACAACCAGTGAGTTCCTCGGGAATGTTAGCCCAAGCGTCCACCATCCAACTGCACAGCGTGGCTGTAGAGGCCAGTGTCCAGCAGCAGCAACTGCAGGCTCTCCCTAGCTCCTCCAGACCATGTAGCAGCGCTTGATGTGGTCCCGATACAATGGGAGGTGTAGTCCTGGGCATCACGAGGTCAGGTCAGCCTAGTGACCTGACGTCGAAATCAAAACTGCTGACCTATGCTGCTGCTTCATAACGCCTGCTCTTGCTTGATGCGTGGTGGTAACGGAGCTCGATAATGAAACCGGAACTGCAGATTTTGGCTGAAAATTCTTTGGATCTGCAGATAATGAGAGGCGGAAATTTGACATACTAAAATCTGAAAAAAAAAAAAAAAACTCGTGTTATACATGCGTTTTTACGGTATATGTGGGAAGGCCCACTTGCAGAATTTCACGGGAAGTGCAAGTCCAGCACTGTCCGCTAACATTCGCTGCAGAATGTGACCAGTTCACGCTTTATACTACGCTGAAGAACGCGGAGAGGCCGCTGTTAATGTTCCTCACTTTAATCTCTATGGTCAGTTAATTTTTTCAAATATTGTGGTTTTTTGTCTTAGTGGGATTTTTCAGTCACTGGTAATTGATCGCTGCTGATCATTTCAAAATTTTTAAATATCCATTTCCCGAATCAATTATAATAGCTGGGTAGCAAACATTCCATTCATATTTGAAATTCGGAATACTTGCACACCCCTAGCATATACTAATGACTGAGTCCCCTAGTTTCCCTCCATTCCACAAAAAATCGTGGATTTAAGCATGATTGGGGGAATTTTGTGTTGGCACTCATTTCTTAATGCATTTTTTAAATGCATCAGTAGGAACAACAGAACGATGGGAAAACGACTACCTTACTTGCACAAATACAGCACGAGGTGATTTTGAGACCTCCTTATTTGCACAAATACAACACGGGAATGCGGCGAGTTGGGTGTGTTGGTACATATTTTTCAGAAAAAGCAGCGTAAAAAAGGCATGGACAAAGACGAGACGACAAGGACGTGCACTGAATTTACAACAGTTGTTATTGTGAAAGAATTCACTCTTATAAACATTCCGTACAGCCATGGCTATCGTTCACGCATGTGCAGATAGGTCATCTCTTTTTGGGAATGGGTGATAGAGTCGGTGCTGACACAGCCCTCCCCCAGGCTACGTACCTGTTCAGATGCTGCGATTTCCCTTGTGATGCGTTCTTGGCTCTTTCTGGTTACAGATGTGTTATCAAGTGCAGGTGAACAATCCTGGCAAGTAAGACAATGACTTGCGAGGAAACCTTCAAACTATTTTCCCTCATGCGCATTTTTGACTTTCCTGGCATGCTTTCCTAACCTCTTGTTCACGTATCTCCCAGTTTGTCCATCATATGTTTTTTTCACAACTTAAGGGAATTTGGTATACTACACCTTCTGCACATTCAACAAAAGGCCGCCTGTGTTTTTTGCGACAGCCACGCTGCTGGGTTTCCTCCGGATCGTTATCCTGCAAAGCTTGGACAGCTTGTGAGGAGCAGAAAATACGACTTTCACGTCATAGCGTTGGGCTACCTTTTTCAGATTGTGCGACAGTGTGTGTATGTAAGGTATCACTGCTACCTTCTGGCTACACTGTGTGCGGGCGTCGCACGTTTGCACTTGACACCTTATTGCGCATCTTTTTCAGGAAGCCTTCAGCGACTGAAACCAGGAGGTGGTAAGGGTACCCAGCGCTTAGCAGTCTTTGAGCTTGACGGTTGAATGCTTCTGATATACGATGCGGGCATGTTTTGCCGGAGCGTTCTTGAGGCACGACATGGCAATACAGTAAAAGCTCGTTAATTCGAACTCTGTTAATTCGAACTTGCGGTTAATTTGAACTGACGCCCGGGTCCCGGTACAGCCTTGTGTATTTCAGTGGGGAAAAACTCCTGATAATTCGAACAAGTCTGCACCTGCTGCAGTTAATTCGAACTAGGAGCCACTCGCTGACACCGCTCCTCGTAGATAGAAGTTGACCCGTAGCGAGTAAAACATGCTCCAAATTTACCAGAGATGTAGAACAATGGAAAAGAAAAAAAAATCTGAGTGCATGAGGCTCATGGAGCCAGCGTTCCAGTGCATGCCGTGGCAGGTTTTCGCTGCTGGAGCACTCGCCCGCGCCGCTGATGCTTCGGTGCAAGCCGTTCCAAGTTTTCGTTGTGCCGCTGTTGCTGGGTCACGATCACGTGGTGTAAACAACATAGTATGGTGGTTCGGGCGATGACAGCTTTTGTTGGTGCCGCAAGCTACGTGGACAGCAGCGTGTAGACGTTGGATCCCTTGAGTGACACTGATATAATTGAGGCTGCATGCTCCCAGCAGACGTTGCACGGTTCACGGGCGGTGAGAACAGCAGACAGTGATGAGTCCGACGGCGGCGACGAAACTGTGCCACTGCCAAGTGCACATAAAGTAGCCTTGGTACTTGATGTTGCAGCACACCACTTCTCCGTCAGTGAGAACTGTGACGTTGTGCAGGAGCTTTGGACAAGCTGCATATAGTGCTGATGGAGTCTCGGCAGAAGAAACGCAAGCAAATGCACTTCGCTGATTGCTTTTAATTTTGACAACCCTTCCTTGTAAATAAACATGTTTTGGAGCACCAATAGCGTCCTATATTCCAGCACTAAAGCTAGCTGCTCACTCAAATGCATTCCAGTACTTGTTTCTGGCGCATAACTGGCCGATCAGTTGATTTCATTTGCCACTAGGAATGGATGAATTTAATTCTCAGAAAATGCCCGCCACAAATGTGTAGTAGCGCCTAGCTCGCGATAACGAGTCTAGATTGGACTGCTTCGGGATTTGCCTGCGTGGCGGGGTGCTATAACTGCTCATTCTAGCGCCCATTCAATAATTCGAACTTCGCTTAATTCGAACAGTTTTCTGGTCCCCTTCAAGTTCGAATTAACAAGCTTTTACTGTAGCTTGTTTAATGAGCTTTGAGTGGGCGGAATTGCCATGTCGTGCCTCAAGAATGCTCTCGGCAAAACTTGCTCGCATCTTACATCAGAAGCGTTCAACTGTCAACCTCTAAGACTGCTGAGCGCTGGGTACCCTTACCACCTCCTGGTTTCAGTCGCTGAAGGCCTTCTGAAAAAGATGCGCAGTAAGGTGCAAACATGCGATGCCCGCGCACACCTTAGCCAGAAGGTAGCAGTGATACCTTACATACACACACTGTCGCACAATCTGAAAAAGGTAGCCCAACGCTACGACGTGAAAGTCGTATTCTCTGCTCCTCATAAGCTGTCCAAGCTTTGCAGGATAACTGATCCGGAGGCGACCAAGCAGCGTGGCTGTGGCAAAAAACACAGGCGGCCTTTTGTTGAATGTGCAGTAGGTGTAGTATACCAAATTCCCTTAAGCTATGGAAAAACGTATGATGGGCAAACTGGGAGATGCGTGAATGAGAGGTTATGAGAGCATGCCAGGAACGTCCAAAATGTGCATGAGGAAAAAGATTTTGAAGGTTTCCTCGCAAGTCATTGTCTTACTTGCCAGGATTGTTCACCTGCATTTGATAACACCTCTGTAACCAGAAAGAGCATAGAACGTATCACAAGGGAAATCGCAGCATCTGAACAGGTACGTAGCCTGGGGGAGGGCTGTGTCATCACCGACTCTTATCACCATTTCCCAAGAAGAGCTGACCTATTTGCGCATGTGTGAACGATAGCCGCGGCTGTATAGAATATTTATAAGAGTGAATTCTTTCACAATAAAAGCGGTTGTAAGTTCAGTGCCCGTCCTTGTCGTCTCGTCTTCGTCCACGTCTTTTTTGTGCTGCTTTTTCTGAAAAACATGAGGGGAGTTTGAGACCTCGGGAAAGCTTTGAATGGAATATTGTTACGAATATAACGAAATCCCGGACTGTTCAGGACAACTATAGCTGAAGGAGGTTCCACTGCTGGTCAGGTTTCTATCAGAAAAAAGGTTCGAGTTTGCAAGCATGCCTGGACTTAGTTAAGGATTACCAGACCTAACTGCTTAAGAATTGAAATTTAGTGACAGACCTCGCACAGTTTCATTCTGAGCAAGACTAACAAGGTGAAGGTTTCGATGTCCTTGGCTGGAATGGAAGAAGTGACCCCAAAACTCTCTTCCATTGCATTCATTATGGAGATCTTGTGTCAAACAAGCGCTGTTCTTTGAGTGAAGGTAACGAAATATTACTTGATCCCCAGTTACAACAGCCACCTTCAATTTTAGAAGCTGGACCGCTGCAGCATGCAAGGCATATGGTCAAGAAATAAAGTTGTATGTTTCTTGATATATCTTATGCTTCCCACGAAATTTTGCGGATTCTTTATTCTGCATCCACAAAATTTGGAATTTTCCACCGCTGAAAGTTAGGGGTCTTACACATGGTGAACGTGAGGCATGGGTTTGTGGTGATGAAATTTTTGGCATGGGTCTTGCACTATTCTCAGGTGTGAATTGAACTGCTTGTTTGCCAGGTTGCCTTTTTCCAAAGTTTGCACATTGTTGTCATTGCTGCTGAGGGGCAGAACAAGAAGCAATGCCAACTTTGTTTTTGATGCAGCAGAAGAGGACCAGTTGAAGACTGCCATTGCCAGCATACCTCCAGTTGTGAGGCAGTTCATGGAGATCTTTGCAAAAGGAGAGGAGCAGGCTGCCATCATTACTGCTGTCATGGACAAGGTTTGCTTTGAAGTCCCTAGTGTAAAGTCCTCTGATCATGAATCTCTCATTCGATCAAAGGGCGCTTCCAAAATGGATGCAACCTCTGGTGAGGACACAGCAGCTGCGTCAGAGTGCCTGCGTCCTGATCGGGAATCCCGCATTCGTTCAAGGCGCACTTTAGATATGGACACAGCCACTGGTGAGGACACAGCAGCTGCGTCAAAATGCCTGCGTCCTGATCGGGAATCCTACATTCGTTCAAGGCGCGCTTCAAATATAGACACAATCACTGGTGAGAACACAGCAGCTGCGTCAAAGTGCCTTCGTCCTGATCGGGAATCCCACAGTCGTTCAAGGCGCACTTCAAACATAGACACAGCCACTGGTTCGGAAATGGAAGTCGCATCAAAGTGCCTGTGCCCTGATCGCAAATCCAAAATTTGTTTGAGGGGCACTTCAAGAACTGGACATAGCCACTGATGACATGGCAGTTGCTTCAAAGTGCCTGCGCCCTGGTCAGGAATCCAACATTCGTTCAAGAGGCACCTCCAAACGGGACACAACTCCTGATGAGGACACAGCAGTTCCATCGAAGCACCTGCGCTCTGACCGCAAATCACGCAGGAGGGAGTCAAAGCCGGTCTTGGAAGTTCCATCCCATAGTCGTTCCTCAAGTTAAATCTTTCTTCTCTGTCCCCTTCCTTTTTCCCATCTAAATGATGTCAGGACGGCGCGAAAAGAACAAGGACAAAAGAGGCACAAGAACACAAGAGGACAGGCGCCTGTCCTGTTGTGTTCTTGTGCCTCTTTTGTCCTTGTTCTTTTCGCGCCGTCCTGACATCATCTAGAAGCTATGCACCAACTAGCCCAAACCAAAGTACTTCTTTTTCCCATCCACCATCTGCTGGTGCTAATATTCTCTGACATGAATGCTTTTATTTATATATTTGTTTTGTTTTGCAGTTTCATTTGTTTTATCGGCTGCTGACCCGAAAGACGCGGGTTCGATCCCGGCTGCGGCGGTCGAATTTCTATGGAGGCGAAATTCTAGAGGCCCGTGTACTGTGTGATTTCAGTGCACGTTAAAGAACCTCAGGTGGTTGAAATTTCCGGAGCCCTTCACTGCGGCGTACCTCATAGCCTTAGTCGCTTTGGGACGTTAAACCCTCATAAGCTACAAAACTGTTCTATCCCACTCTATCTGGCCTGAGGACTACATGACTTATTAACAGCATCTTTGAGATTTGGAAACAACAAGGGATTGTCGCAAAAAAATAAAAATAAATGTTTGGCTATTTGCTGCATATTGCTGGTGAGTTATTAAAGGACTGTAGAAACCTAATTTTGGTTGTGTGTTTTCTTTCAAATGTGTTAGACATTAGAATACATGGATTGCCACCTGGTATTCACCTACGAACACTAAACTTTTTCTTTCCTCCTGCTGTTTCGGTTCCAGCCGAATGATGGTGGTGACATGTAGTCGGCCTTTTTGTCCCGAGGGACGAAAAAAATTGCAAACTGTAGTAAACTAATTTCTGAGGGTGCTAAAACTAGACTGGCACAAATTAAACTAGATTATTTTAGCTAGAGCTTGGTAAAGTGAGAGTATGCCCAAAGAGCTGGTGGGATGGGCAGGTTAAGGCTATACAGAAACTTCTGGAAGCCTCCAGGGAGCATATTCCAAGAAAAGGGGAGAAAATGGGAGGCATCCTATTTGGTCAATGAGAAAATTAGTGCAATCCCAATGGTTGTCAAGTGTAAATAAGGGTAGAAAAGCAGATACAATTTCGGCAACATCTGAACTCTGCAAGTAATAAGACTGGCCTAGAGCAAAGGTTTATAGTTGCAGCTCAAGGTATTTGGCTAGAAAAGGATGAGGCAATGAAACATACGAACAACAATGACAGATAAATTTAAGGAGGTAAAATTTTTAGCGTACTGTATTGGAGGAGGATAGACCAGTTATTGCAATGATTTCGCTTGAACAAAGAGTGGAGTATGGCAGAGATTGTTCCTGGTAGCATGGCAGAGATTGTTCCTGGTAGCATGTCGACGGGACCTCATGGTATTCCAGCTACGTTAATAATCATCAGCCTGACTATGCCCACTGAGGGCAAAGGAATCTCCCATGTCTCTCCAATTAACCCTGTTCTTTGCAAGCTGCGGCCAACACAAACTTCTTAATCTCATCCACCCACCTAATTTTCTGCCACGCCCTGCTACGCTTGCCTTCTCTTGGAAACCACTCCATTATCCTTAAAGGGGCTGTAAAAGTAGCTGTCAATAATGCTGCAGTATACCTAGAATGTTAAAGGATGCTGCTACATAAATATATTCCAGCAAGAATTTTTTAAATGACTTTTGTGGAAGCTGAGTTATCTGTAGTTCAAATTTGAATTTCTGAATTTTCACCTTTCCTTGTCACTTTTGCACACTGAAATGTCGGCGCTCCTCCGCAGGCCCCACCTACTTGCTGAACACAGATACTTTTCTTTAAAGGGCTTCACCCTACAGTGGAAAGCAGCGGGGCTGATTTATCCAAGGCATTGGGGTTTAAGGACAGTGAAGGGAGAGTAGATTTTAAGCGGGTAGAAGTAACCAAGCGAAGGTTATCTGATTGGTGGCTAAAATCAAGAGAAGAGTAAAATTTCACAAGTCATGGCTGGGTGGCTTGAACTACCGCCCGATTTAAAGGGTTCAGCCTTATCCATCCATCCATGCGAATCCCTTCACACGTAGACGACCATTGACCACACTGCGTAATGTTGCAGGGGCTCTACAGCAAGCTCACAATAATGGAAATAGATGAAGAGGGGAAGTGATTTTAAGCGCATTAGCCTACAGTTGGGAGCCCTGATCAAAAGAAGTGCAGAGAAGTCAAAACTTGAACGCGAAATGAAATGACGAACAAATAGCGCTAAAAGCGGCCGGCATAGAGGAACTAATAGAGAAACGCCCCATGGAAAAGTGGGAATATAATCAGAACTACTCATTAGTACTAAAATAAAACAAGTAAAAGGAGTAAACCGCTGGAGGAGGAAAGAGGAAGCCATGAAGTTGGTGGAATAAGGAAGTTAGGGAGGCCATCAAACAACGACGGTTGGCATCACGGGAATACAGAGAAGCAAAGAGGGAGCAGTTGTCTGAAGGGGAAATAGGACGAAAATGGGAATCTTATCGACAAAAGAAACTGCAAGTGCAGGTCCTCGGCCAGGCTAAAATAAAGCAGTCCTCTGATTGCTGGCTGGCTGAAGTTTGCGATGCAACTGAAGGGGGGCCAAGAAAATTCTGGAACCATATAAGCTGGCTGGGCAAAGCGAATCAAAGAAAGCGGCAACAGATTCACGATGCCGAGAGAAAATGTTTAGAGGGAGACGGTGCTATGAACTACATTGCATCAGTTATAGCTGAGTCATTTAGGAACGACGATAGGGTAGTCTCCCCAAATGAGGGAGCAACACAGGACAGCACAATAGAAAACAGCTTGGAACTGACTTGTCTTAACTGGAAAAAGGCAGAAGCAAATATTCCAGAATGCATGTCCGCAGGGATAGACGAAATTCCAATCAAGCTGATTAATGAACTTGGGCATTGCATTGCAGACAGTCATAACAAAAGCAAATTCCGCACAGCTGGAGACAGAGTAAATTGAATTTCATTTATAAACGGAAAGGTGAAAGATGAGCATAAAATCCTTGAGACCGATTGCGATAACACCAGTTACATACAGGCTGGCGATGCAGGCGGTGAAATTAAAAATGCAGTCATGGGTAGAAAGTAATACAGTACTTGAAGAACTTCAGAATGGTTTCAGAAGGGGTAGGCGCTTAGATGATAGCCTATTCGTGCTTACCCAATGCATAGAAATAGCCAGGCGGAAAATAGACCTGTGTATTTAGCCTCCCTAGACAGAAGCGGTGCATACAACAACGTGAACAGGGAACTCTTGTGGAACATATTAAAAGATGGAAGGTATCGGTCACGAGGTAATTGATTTTCTGCAGGGAATATATCGAGAAAATAAAGTTGAAATAACATTGGAAGGAATTTGGAGTACGCCAACTGTCAAGGTACACACAGGATTAAGGCAAGGTTGTCCTCTATCACTGCTGCTGTTCATGCTTTATATGATAAATATGAAAACAAGGAAGCTATCTGGGTTATAATCAGTCGTGCAGATTAGGCGGAACGATTGTTGAACAAAGACTACTGGGTTTTATGTATGCGGATGATATTGTACTGTTAGCAGACAGCCAGGAAGATTTGCAAACTTTGGTGAATTGCTGTGGAGACGAAGGAGACAGTCTAGGTTTCAGTTTTAGTGCAACTAAGTCAGGTGTGGTTTACAACGATACTACTGATCAGGAGCTTACAATACAAGGCCATGAAATACCCCGTGTGGCTGAATGCAAATATCTCGGGGTATCGGTAAATGAAGGGCAGATGTACATGGAAAAGCACGAACAGTCTCTTATAGCAAAAAGGCGAAGAGGTGCCGGGATAATAAAACATAGGGCATCATAGGGGTACAACAAATATGAAGTACTGAGAGGTATTTAGCAAGGAATAATGGTGCCGGGGATTACTTTCGGGGAATGCGGTTCTGTGCTTAAGGGCAGATGTTCAGTCGAGATTAGCTGTTTATATTCCTGGTTTCCTGTGAATAAACCTGCAGTTGTGAGTTAGCGCTGGTCCTGTTGTTTTCTTCACTTGTCCCCGTCTTTTGCGCTATTTTTCCTTAAGTATGTATCACCAACTCACCCGTCTTGCCATTTTGTAGGATTAGAAGGAAGTCAGATAGCTGTTGGAAGATTAGCACAAGGTGCCCATGGGAAAACCACAAACAAAGCAGTACAAGGGGATATGGGCTGGGCATCGTTCGAAGCACGGGAATCTCAGAGTAAAATACTATAAGAAGAATGCCTGAGGAAATTGGACGACAACAGGTGGGCAGCTGAGGTATTGAAATACCTGTACAGAAAGAGCGTTGGCACACAGTGGCGGAAAAAACTATGAAGCTAACTAGTAAGTATGCCAGACACGAGGACAGAGAAAGAAAGAGCATTAAACGACAAGTTAAAAACACACAAGATAAAAATTGGATAAATTCAATGGAAAAGAGGCATAGTGTAGAACAATATCGATACTGGAAAAGGCAGATCAGGAAGGAAACGTTTTATGATAATTCAAGAGGCAGTGCCCTCCTCTTTGAAGCTAGGTCAGGGTGTCTTAGAACGCGCAGCTACAGAAAAAAATTTAACAAAGAAGATGACACATGTGCTGTGTGTGGTAAATCTGTAGAAACAATAGAACACATCCTAAAATGCAATGGTATCCATCCCGATGTCGATGGAGGCATAGTCACTCTTCCCGAGGCCTTAGGGTTTAGAGATAACAATATTCATGTAAATAAATGCAGTGCAAATTAGCAAAGAGCGATTGGAAGATTGGTGGCTCAAAAGCAGAGAGCTGACATAAGCTTAGAAGTGTAGGAATACATATTTAAAGAAAATGGCGAATTTTAATAACTACTTAAAACAGAGGTAAACAAAAATAAAGGTAAAAGAAAAGCTGAGCATGGTGGCAACTGCCATCACCCCCGTTTCAAAGGGGAGGCTCCTACTTTCCATCCATCCATCCGAGCACAGCTGCGGCAAATGGCTGACGCGGTTCGCGAGCAAGATGCAGCAAGGAGCCCTGTGGCACGGGCTTTCAGAATTCTGCTTTAAGTTGTTCAAGATAAATAGGTCATGATTTTAATGTAAACATTACCAAGATTCATAGCACAAAGGATGTAGGGCATTGCATTTACCTGCAACTGTTTTTTTCTTTTTCCATTGATCGTAGTTCGTCCCGCATATTTTTTTTGCAGCTGCAAACCGCACATTGAACTTGAATTAAGGAGTTCTTTTTACCTTGCTGAACCAGATACGAGGCATGTTGGAAACATAGAGCAGGTCGATGTGCCGAAAGCGTGCATAATGCTGTATTTCTCTAGCAACATGATTGAAGCACGTGATGAACATGTGCATTTCGGAAGGATGGCTCTTGCAGACAGAGGTTTATTCAGTCCACTTATCAATGGAAATAAGAAAAGATACTGCAAGAGAAGAATTCCATGGCAAAGTGTATACTATACCATATACATACGTATGTGCAGCAGTGCAACATCAATTATCTTGAAGTTTCCCGACTCTTATTTTTGGACCGGTTTAGGGACTTTACACAGAAGTGCAGCCTTGTGGTAACATAAA
The DNA here is from genome assembly GCF_052857255.1 of Amblyomma americanum. Lineage (NCBI taxonomy): Eukaryota > Metazoa > Arthropoda > Arachnida > Ixodida > Ixodidae > Amblyomma > Amblyomma americanum. The sequence continues at coordinate 556,572,369 of NC_135497.1, read as the reverse complement.
AAGCTGCAACCTGCGCTGTCAGTGATTGTGCATGGCTGCCACACCCTATTCTGTCTTGCTGATTTCTCTTAATAAGAGCAAGAACATCCATCACACTCTCATGATGCAGCTGTTGTGTACTGAATATGGTGGTGAAAAGGTTTCCAACTTTCAAATAAACCTAACAGCCATCCAGATGGGTACAGCAGGCCACCATTGTTATGCAGCCTGGTGCTGCATCTAGATGACTCATATCCTTCTGACTAAGAAGCAATTGTGGCATTCATCACACTAACTTCGGCAGAAACTTTCTGGCCACATAACCGCAAATGTAGAAAATGAGCCGATCGTCGTTTTTTTGCAGACACACACGAAGTATGGTCTAGTACTGGGATCTGCTCTTGATGTGCATGGGGAATGTCACGATCATTGAGAGTGCTTTCGATCATGCCAGTCTTGCCTGTCTTCGAGCCTTCAATCATGTCCGGTTCAAGGAGGGCTGTCAGAACACCAGGCTCAGCATTTCCATTATGAACTGATCGGGCAAGTGGCTGCAGATACCCAACATTCGCAACAGTATATTGCATACTGTTGCGATGTTGGGTATTGCAGCCACTTGACAGCCTCACTATACCAAACAGATTTTCGATTGGGTCCTGGCTCAGCTTTGAAGTCATCAGGTACTTGAACTTTACATTCTTTGTCGGATAAGTCAGCTAAGAGAGAGTGCTTGCGACCGTTACTCTCAGGCCAACTGAATTAGAAGCAGATAGGAAAACTCTCAGGCCAACTGAATTAGAAGCAGATAGGTGATGGTCAAAAACGAGAGCAGCTTTTCTTCTGAAGCCGAATCTGGCCGCAGGGCTTGGCTGAGGAATATGGATGCCATTATCTCAATGACATCTTGGATCATCCTGCAACAATAAAGCACGAAGAAAGCATTTTTTTTCTAATATCCACTTTATAGCCAAATAAACAGTGATGAGATGGTTGCATCTTAGAAAAAGTTGTGGGCTTAAACTTACCCAAAGAAGAGTAGCACTGGTTGAATGCTTCCACAGTAGATTTCAAGCTCCATCTCATAGAGTCGAAGGCCACTCAGCACCTTGTCACTGAACAGTTGGAATGCGTATCTTACTCTCATTTTCTCTAAATTATTCGGGTTGGTGACATTGGAGCTGTCAAGCTCTAATGCCTTATGCAGTGGACAGAGGGAGACCTATAGCAGAAACATACAGACAAAATAATCAATGGTTTTACGTTACACTAATGCAAACCTAGACATGTCAAGAAGAGCTGCTAGCAAAAGGTGAAAAAGCAATAAAAAAGTTGAGCTATGTTACCTAGTCTGCAGGTGTGTTCAAGCTGCTCTTCTCGGGCCCATTTCTCAGACACTTGAGGTGCGGAAAGTCGGACACGAAATGATGTGACCAGCATGCATCAACTGGATGCAGTGAAGGAGATGCTCCAGTGCCCATAAATGATCGCATCTTTCTATTCCAAGTCGCCCCATCACATGTGATGAAGTCAACAAATAATCCTGCATTTTCTGCTAGGATAACAGCCTCTGTCATTATTTTTGCAAGAAATCTGTCTTACATTTCCATGAGCGGCAAATACAGCCAGGATCTGTGTCCACTTCCTGACAAATGGCACAAAACAAATGACGATCCCATGGTCACATGCAACGTGCTTGTCACTTCTTGGTGTAAAATGGCCCAGGTCAGCAAATCCTTCAATCAGTGCACCGGATGTAAGTGCAAGGTTTTCTGAAAGTTTCATCTCATCAACAAGCAATCCACCATTCCTTTTAAAAGGATCCATCGTGGTTGTTTTTTCCTTGAGTGCTCTGAAAATTTTGGTATTAAAACCAAATTCAATTCTATAGGATTTTAGGTAATTGGACAATGTTATGGTTGGGAGAGCAAGAATAATTTGCTTGCGCATGTGCTCATAGAGTTTGGGCCCTTCATTTTCATAATTATGAATTCCAATAAAGAAGGGCGTCAGGCAAGGAGACACGATCTTGCCAATGCTATTCACCGTCTGTTTACAAGAGGCATTCCGAGGCATAAATTTGGAACAGTTGGGAATAAGAGTAAATGGAGAATACCTAAATAAGCTGCGATTGGCTGATGACATTGCCTTGCTAAGTCACTCAGGAGGTGAACTGCAAATTATGATCAATGAGTTAGGCAGGCACAGCAGAATGCTGGGTCTAAAAATTAACATGCAGAAAACCAAGGTAATGTTCAACAGTCTAGCAAGGCAACAGCAGTTGGCAGTGAGAGCCTGGAAATTGTAAAGTAGTCTACTTAGGGAAGGTAGTGACCGCTGATCCGGATCATGGCAGGGAAATATCTAGAAGGATAAGAATGGGGTGGAGCGTATATGGCAGGTTCTCTCAGATCATGAATGGCAGTTTACCAATTTCCCTCAAGAGAAAATTGTACAACAGCTGTATCTTACCGGTACTCACCTACAGGGCAGAAACGTGGAGGCTAACGAAAAGAGTTCAGCTTAAGTTAAGGACAACGCAGCGAGCCATGGAAAGGGAAATGATAGGTGTAAAGTTAAGAGACCGGAAGCGGGCAGAGTGGGTGAGGGAACAAACGCGGGTTAATGACATCCTAGTCGAAATCAAGAGGAAGAAATGGGCTTGGGCAGGGCATGTAATGCGAAGGCAAGATAACCGCTGGTCCTTAAGGGTAACGGAGTGGATCCCAAGAGAAGGTAAGCATAGCAGGGGGCGGCAGTTGGTTAGGTGGGCGGATGAGATTAAGAAGTTTGCAGGCAAAGGGTGGATGCAGCTGGCAAAGGACGGTTAATTGGAGAGACATGGGAGAGGCCTTTGCCCTGCAGTGGGTTTAGTAAGGCTGATGATGATGATGATGCATTCTAAGAGCCAGCTCTTTGCATTGTTCATTCCCTGCATGCCTTTAGGTTTAGCTGCTGCAAACAAGAATAGCAGCCTCCTTCTGTTTTGATGACAGTGTTTGAAATTTGTCCTCGATGGCTTCTCTGATTTTTGAATTTTCAGTTTCCATCTTGGAAACCATCTGTTGAAGGGTGCTCACATGTGAGCCCAGACGCTTTGTCCTTTGCTGGGCAAGCTTCAAGTGCTTCGAAATATTCCTCTTTAGAGGCTTTCTTGAGCCGGCCCTTTCTTGATTGCAGGCTTTTCCTTAATGGCATGGCACACAGGGGGCACCTAAAACACAACGAAAAATGAGAAGGGGCTATTCGTTTTCTGTTTCAGAAGAGTTACGCACCATTTGTAAAAATATTCAAAAAATAAATTGACAGCAGACAAGGCCACAAGCCAAGATTTTATATTTGCTTGTGGCATTTTGTTTAATTGCACAAATATGCCCTTCGACATGAAGAGTTATATGTACATGGGCAGGCTGGTGTCGGCTACAAATACCAGCAAGGCCCGGTATTGGGGCCCTTGGGTCCAGGTTCGAGTGTCCGGTGGTCGGCTGGTGCGGTAACCCTGAATGCCGAGGGGTCGTTTGCGTGGCTCCTGAAGCTCAGGGCAAATCAACAGAAAATGAGCTAACGTCGCCTCACTAGCAGGGCAGAAGGGGGAGTTCAGAAGTGGTGTCTGTAATGTTCAGGAGGCCCTGACCGCAGGCGTCAGCGCAGCATCCACCCGGATTCTTCTCAATGGCACCTCTTAAACCGCCGGGAAGGTTGCATCCATGCGGTGGAATTGAAGCACGCGTGGAGCGGCGGAGAAATTCCTTCTTAGGTAGTACGACGTCTCCTGCGGATAATTTCAGTAGAGGAAGCGGGTATGGCATTTGCAGTGGATGGGACGCACTGTCTGCTTCCTCAAGATAGCGTGTATTGGGAAGCGCTATCCCTATGATAGTGCGTATTAGCATCCGCCTTGCATGCGGGAGGTGCGGGGTTCGATCCCCAGTGCCGCTGGGTACCCATCGGTGATACAATGAGCACAAGCTTTCCCCTGGCCTTGTGCTCGGCTTATGAGGGGTGAAAGGCTTGGGAAATGGGTCTTTGACCCCACCTTGAGTAATAAAAAATTCCTTGTGTCATGGCGCTCTTTGGCCATAGATGCCCTTGTGCCATAAAAATACATAATCACCATCAAGAGTGCGTGTTGTGTCTGTTGGGTTGAGGAAAACGAGAGCGTTGATACGCCAACCGGACAGCTTTATGCCAGCCCAGCGAATGCCGGCACGAGACGCCCGCCAGCCGCCGCGAGCCTCCGCCGCACAGCTGGCCTAGCCACGTGGCTACTGCCTACAACATCTCCCAACAGAAAAGCAACCTTTTGGGAGGAATGACGCAACGCCCACACTTGGTGTGCCGGTGGGAGGCGTCAGCGCAGGTTTTTTGTGAGTTTTCTTGAGAAACTGAAGTCCCAGGGAGAGATTCGTCGTATACGACGTCTTGGTGGTCTCTCTTTCGCAGGCTTGAGAAAAGGGATAAGATGGGCTCGATTTCGCCGTATAGTGGCGTTCCCAGTGTCAACTATATATGACTTAGGCTCACTTGCGGGCGACACCACGTTCCCTTTTCGCTTTAAGTTTGTAGCCCAGACTTCATCTTCCAGAAGGGTCGGAAGTTGCCGTACGCAATGTGGCCTATCGTAATCTCTTCGCTGCTGTTCGCGGCATTTCAAAATTCTGAAGTTTAGTGGCGTCTGGCAAACGGGGAGCAAGCCTTTCGGGAGCCAGACGAATCTTTGTCCGCAACCGCCTTCCCATCAATAGTTCAGAGGGGCTCTATCCATTTTTCAATGGAGTTGACCTGTAGGACAAGAGGGTCAGGTACGGGTCTTGGGTCTTCTTCATTGAAGTTTTGATGATTTTTACCGCAGCCTCAGCGAGTCCGTAGCTCTGAGGGTATTGTGGGCTTGATGTGACGTGTTTGAACCGGTATTCTTGAGCAAACTTTGCGAAGTTGGAGGACGAGAACTGCGGACCATTATCGGAGACTAGCGTCTCTGGATTGCCGTGCCGGGCGAAAATTGATTTGCAGTGATTGATCACTGTACTAGATGACAGCCTCTCTAGACGAGTCAGTTCTGGATATCTGGAGTAATAATAGTCACGATTAACCACCAGTGGCTGTTGAACAGGTCCATTGCAACTCTCTCCCATGGTCTTGAAGGAAACTCGGTGCTTCGAAGGGGTATTTTTCGGTTGCTGGGCGTCTTGACACATTCTAGACAATGTTTTATCATGGTTGCGATGTTTTTGGCCAGTGTAGGCCACCAAACGGTGTCCTTGGCGCGAGCTTGCGTCTTCGTAATGCCGAAGTGGCCTTCGTGCAGAAGACGCACAATTTCGTTCCTGCATGTGAGTGGGACAACCACCCGGGCTGCGTAGAGTGGCAGATCGTCCTGCACAGTGAGTTGGCCACGATGCTCGTAGAAAGGCCTGACCTCAAAGGGCAAATCCCGTCTGGAAGGCCAGTTTTTCTTGCAGAGTTCTCGTATATACAAGCACACAGGATCTGATTTTTGGGACTCTTTCAGCCACTCAAGGCAGTGCTGCTTGATGGGAAGAGTTGTCCTTCGACAGCGGACGAAAGCTTCGACGTTGCCCTCTAGCTAGTGTCACCGGTCTGTTGAAGCGGCGCTCTTGAAAGCGTGTCAGCGGCGAGGAGGTCTTTCCTAGGGACGTACGCTACCTCATACTGGTACCGCATCATCCTCATTTTGAGCCTCTAGTCGAGGTGTAAGGTTATCAAGACTTTTTGGCATAAAGATTAGTACCAGTGGCTTGTGGTCGGCCTCGAGTGTAAAGAACTTGCCGACGAGATAGTCGCTGAACTTTCCGCAAGCCCAAACCAAGGCAAGAGCCTCTTTCTCTATTTGCGCGTAGCGTTTCTCTGTGTCAGATAGAAGCCGGGAGGCATAAGCGATGACTGAAAACTTGCCACTGGCCTGTTTCTGTCGAATCACCGCCCCCAGTCCATAGGAAGAAGCGTCTGCACTGACTACTGTATCCTTTGCAGGGTCGTACACCCCTAGCACTGGGCGAGACGAAAGTAGTCGCTTCCACGTCAAATGCTTGCTACTGAGGAATGTCCCAAACAAATTCCTGCTTTTTTGACAGTAAGCAAGTGAGCGGTTGGAGCACGTCATGGAGGTTGGGGACGAAGCGGGCAAGATAGGTTGCCATCCCAAGCACCCTTTGCAGCTCGCTTCTGTTGGTCGGGCTGTTCATCTTTAAGATGGCCTCAACCTTTTCGTCGTCCGGTTTGATTCGTTGTTGGTCAAGCTTGTGACCCAGGAACGTGAGCTGGTCGACTTTAAACAGGCACTTGTTCTCGTTTTTTTCATTTAATTTCATTTTATTACCTTAAAGGCCCCAAAAGAGGGGTGCTACATAAGGGGTGGCAACAATTAAAAGCACCGATTCACAATAACAGGAAAGTTTTTACATTTTCAGCGAAAAGACTTGGGCAAGTGATGATGGCAACGTAGTTTTGAAGGCCGTTCCAGTCTGCGGCTACACGAGGAAAGAGGGAATTGGAAAAAGTGACGGTGTGTGAGCGTGGACGGGCAACTTGTAGGTGATGGCTGGTGCGATGAGATATGCGTGCTGGGGGAAGAATATAAGGTGCGATGTGCATAGGGCTGGGGAAGAATATGAAATAAAGACAGGCTGGCATTGCGACGGTGGAGCGATAAGGGTGATAATCCGGATGCTGTTCTTAAGGAGGAAACGCTGATGTCATAAGAGTACGATGAATTAATGAAGCGAGCAGCGTGATTTTGAACAGATTCGAGGGCATTGATGAGGATTCCAAATGGGCGATGCAAATTCTAGTTTGGACCTGACGAATGATTTGTAAGCTAATAGCTTTACATGGGGAGAATGGTGAAGATGGCGCTTGAGGAAACCTAGCGTCTTGTTTGCTGACGATATTATGTTAGTAACATGCAAGCTCCAAGAAAGATCGCTAGAAATTGTTATGACTGAACTAGTTGTACGGGAACTTTTGATATTTCGTGAGAAAGAGGATTACGGCGGCGGCTGATGGACAAAAGATTACATTTACGTGGGTTAAGTTTCATTAGCCACTTATTGCACCACTCCTGAACAGCATTGAGATCATTTTGAAGAGAACATTGGTCAGCAGTGGTGAAAATAGCACGATAAAGTACACAGTCATCAGCGAACATGTGTATGTTAGATGTTACGTTTGAAGGCAGATCATTAATGTATATGAGAAACAGTAGTGGGTCAAGCACAGATCCCTGTGGAATGCCCGACGTTACTAGGAGTGAGTTAGAGTTCTTATTGTTAACGGAGACAAACTGCGAACGATTAGTTAAAAACTCTTCAATCCACTTCAAAATATGGAGGTGCAAATTTAATTGGGAAAGTTTTATCAGCAGGCGGTTATGGGGTACTTTATCAAAGTTTTTCGCAAAATCTAAAAATACGATGTCAGTCCGTAGATTACAATCAAGGTTAGCATGCAGATCATGAATGAACGTAGCAAGTTGGGTCTCGCAGGAATAACCCTGGCGAAACCCGTGCTGAGCAGATTGAAAAAAGTTGTTCGAATCAAGGAATGCCATGATATGGGTATAGATGACGTGTTCCATGATTTTGCAGGGAATACTAGTTAGAGAGATGGGACGGTAATTAAGTGGCGAGTTCTTGTTACCTGATTTGTAGACTGGAACGACCTTCCCAATTTTCCAGTCTATGGGCAGTTGACCTGTGATGAGTGACTGAGCGAATAACAAGCACAACAGAGATGAACATATATGTTTGGTATTAGTCAGTACTTTAGCGTTGATATTGTCAGTTCCTGCAGAGGATGAAAGTTTAATGTTTTCAATTAGTGACGAAATTCCTGCTGAAGAAAATGTAAGAGAAGGCATAGTATCTTGAATAACTGGGACGTTTGGAGGAAATGTCGGATCTGTTTCATTAGTAAACACGGAAGAAAAGGCTGCGTTGAACATGTTGGCGCATTCTGTTTCGCATAGTTTCACCCGAACCATCGGTGAGGGAAATAGTGCATATGTGCTGGGGGTTAATGACTTGCCAGAACCTACGGGGGTTAGTTGACATTTTAGAAAGATCGGAGTTGAAAAAGGTGCGCTTGGCTTCTCGAATACTTGATAAGTACGTTTTTTCGGCTGCGTAATATTTGTTCCAAGCGTTCTGACTAGGAAGCAACTTGGCCGATCGGAAAAGACGCTTCTTTTTATTTTCAAGGCGTTTGAGTGTATTTGTGAACCATGGGTATTTAGGGTTAGTTCGTATATTTGTTCGAAATAAACCTGTCGACCAAATCGTCGATTTTCCTCTTAAACAAAGACCAGTTATCATGAATGGATCTTTGACTAAAGTTAGATTGAAATGCTGGCAAAAATGCGCGAAGTTCATTATTTATTGCTGTATTGTTTATCGTATAATCGGATAGTTCTTTTAGTTGTTGCGCGTAAGGATGGTTTAATCGTGAAGCCAGCATGTATGACGTGATGATCGCTGACGCCTGGTAGATACGTGATAGAATGAACGCATTCAGGGTTATCCGTTAATAATAGATCTAGAATATTTGCGCAGTCTTCGGTTACACGAGTTGGCTCGGATACAGTTTGAATGAGGTTAAATTTAAGGCAAACTTCTAGAAATTCATTAGCATACTTATTGCCTGTAGCGGTTAGATTATTCCAGTGGATACTCGGAAAATTGAAGTCTCCAAGTATGAGTGTGCATGTGTTAGGGTGTTAGCTTTAATTTCATTCAATGCGTTACTAAGTTTTTGAGGGAAATCTGGGCTGTTAGGAGGCCTGCAGCAAACGCCGATCACAACTGATTTAGATGAAGCGTGGCATAAAACCCATATTATTTCTATATCTGATTAAAGGTTAATGGCTGAGCATGATAGGTCTTAAGCGGTGGCAATCAGTACCCCTCCTCCCCTTCGATCTGGGCGATCTTTGCGAAAAACACAGAAACTGGGCAAGTCAGCAAGCACTTCACTATCGGAAATATCGCTGTTTAGCCACGTTTCTGTCAAGACTAGTATGTTACTGGCAGATGAAGTGACGATATGGGAAACAATGTCGCGCTTTGAAACGAAACTTCGCACGTTAGTAAAGATTGCTGACAATGAAAGGGCTTCTTGGTGTACATGCCTAGAGCGATCTGTCGACAGGGGCTGAGATGGTTGCTATTTTACCTCTTTGACTGTTTGTGATGATTAATCGAATATGTAGCGTTTAGGACCAATGTGTAATGTTTTGAAGCGCAAAGAGAACTTATCGGATACCGATCTGGCAAAGGCTACAAGATGTTTGCGGGCGTTACGAACGGGAAGGGAGAAGTCTTCGCCAATACTGTAGTTGGTGCCATTCAGCTTATTGCCTAAGGAAAGGATGCTTTGTTTAGTTTTCGATGAGGTGAATTTAACAATCATTGGCCTGGTGCGATCAGGAGAGCGGTGCCTGAGGCGGTGAGCACGCTCGATTAGATTGGGTTCGATGGCAAAACCTAGTTGAGTGGAGCAATGGCGAATGACTGTTTCCTCCGAGTCTGCATACGTTTCAGTGGGGTTAGTGCCAGGAATGTTGTAAAAAATGAGATTGTTACGGCGAGACCGATTTTCTGCATCGTCCATACGTGCTTCCAGTTAGTCGACCTTGCAGGTAAGTTCAGTGTTTTCAGAAGTTTTCAGGGCGTCGATTTCAGAATGGAGAGTAGAAAGTGTGGCGTAGTGTGATTCTAGAGTGTCCATGCGCTTGTTTAAGTCGGTCAAGGTTGTTTCGGTAGTTTTCAGTTGGTGCTTAATGTCCTGCAGATCAGAAATTAATGTAGCTTGTCCGGTAGTTAGTTTCTGGAGCTCGGAAAGTATGCTGTCGTAACGGTCAGGGCCTGGGTTAGTCTGAACATCGCCTGACAAAAGTAAAAGAAAACGAAGAACATGTGAACACGCGGCAGAAATACTACAGCAGCACTGAGGGCTCGGCAGCTGCATAAAAAAGTAGTTACTGGTTTTTTTAGCAAATAGGGAAAACTTATTACTACCCTGCGTTGTGAAAAAGTAGCGGTTTAGTAGCCTGCGCTGATGCACAGCTACCGAGCCCACAGCAGCGGCGATGATAGCAGGGACTTTATATGGCTGATAGAATTATGATATGATGTTCTTGGTGATGGGACTGGCCACTGATGGTCCAAGATGACGTCCTCTGGCGGCGATGAGGGTAGGCGAAGGGGCAGCAACGGTGATTGGGCAGGCGGATGAAAAAGGCCTTTTTCAAGGAACTTCGGGGCGGCGGTCAAAACTGATGAACAGGAGGCAGAGGGTAGAGCGGCGAAAAGCAGTTGCCCAGTGAAGGCGAACACCTGCATTGTGAAAAGTAGCGGATTAGTAGCCTACGCTGATGCACATCTACCGAGCCCACCAAGCGTGACACCTGCCTTAGTCGTTGAAGAACGGTGCGGAGTGTCTCGTGCTCTGTTTCGTCTGAGCCCCAGATAAGGATGTCGTCCATATGACGCAACTCTGCTGACACCCAGAATTTTTGACATCTGCTTTTGGAAGTACTCGGGAGCGGACGCGATGCCAAATGGAAGCCTGTTGAGAGAAAACCTCCCGAATGGCGTGATTAAAGTAGTGAGCTTCTTAATTGCAGCCTTCACTGAGTGGTATCTGCCAGAACCCTGAATGGGCATCCAGCTTCGAAAACACCTTGGCTCCATGGAGCAGCCCGAGTGTATGCTCAACAGAGGGAATCAGATGCCACTCTCGTAGGACGTGACGGTTGAGCTCGGTGAAATCGACGCAAATTCTAACATCACCGTTTGGTTTTTTGGACTACCACCATTGGTGCACACCATTCAGTCGGCTCATCAACAGGTGAAATGACGACAATATTTTCCATTCGCTGCAGTTCAAGCCTTGTTTTCATGTAGAGTGGAATTGCATGGTATGCGGCGAGGGGTGCTCAAAGCAAATGGTTTCGTACCTTCGCACAGGCGAATGTGGTTATCTCTTAGTAGCTTGCCGAGGCTTTGAAACAACGAAGGAAATTCGTCACTTGGGCTCACCTTCTTTGCGATGGCGCCGACGAAGGTTAGCACCTGCAAGTCTCTGATGGCGGCCTTGCCGAGTAAGGGAGTGTGGACATCTTCCAGCACGTAGATATCTTGGAGCGTTTCACATCCGCGGTAGGCGAGTTGAAGACGCGCTACGCCCTTGGCTGCGATAAGTCTCCTATAAGGGCCGTAGAGCTGCCGAGGAGCTACAGACAACGGAAGCTGATCTCTGAGCATGCTGAAAGTCGTAGGTGGGAGGACAGATTCGTCGGCACCTGTGTCGATCCTGAATTTGACAGGTTGACCTTGCACAAGGATGGTTGTCTCCCATGTCGACGTATCGAAGGACGAGACGGTTCCGAGAAATCCACCTTGGCTGTCGTGTTCTGTTGCTTCAACGATGTCAGCCCGGCGTGACATGCAGACAGACGCGTAGTGGCCCTTTTTGTGGCAGCCCCTGCATACCTGCGTCCGCGCTGGGCACAGTGAAGGCGGGTGTTGTTCTTCCCCACACCAACGACACGACGATGGAACGCTGTCAGCTGGACGCGGATGTGGCCTTGATTCAAAGTGCTTGCGGCCGTCGTTGACGTGAGCAGCGTTCGTGGAGTGCCTGCCTTGCTGTTTGCCTGATGCAACTTTGTTGACGGTCAGCGTTTCGAGGTGAAGCTCCGATTGCTGCTGACGAACGCTTTCTACCTGCCTGATACTCTCTAGCGCCTTCTGAACAGTAAGATCAGCGTCTAGCTGCAGTCTCGCTGACAATTTCTGGTCTTGAATGCCGACGATCAATCTGTCTCGAACCAGTTCCTCTCGGAGGGTGCCGTATTCACAATGGTTGGAAAGCGTGTGAAGCGCAGTTACGAAATCTTCCACGAATTCGCCGTCGTTTTGGACTCTGGTGTTGAAGCGTGGCCTTTCGAAAATGACGTTGCGCCGCGGTATGAAGTAGCTGTCGAACTGCTTTAGGACGACTTCCAAGTTCTGAGCGTTCTCACCGGATAGTTTGAAGGTTGCGAAGACGTCTTCGGCCTGGTCGCCCATCAAGTAAAGTAAAAGTGCGGGTCGACCTGATGTGACCCTGATTTGTCGCAGAGACCGGATGCCATGTAGAAACGCTCGAACCGCTTCCTCCATTTTGGCCAGTCAGCAGGAGTCGTGAAGCAGAAGGCCTCGGGCAATTGAATGACGAAGGACGCCATGTACTGGCCGCGTAGTCCAGGCCGTAGACACTGCTGTGACGTGTGCCACCGTTGATGCGTATCCGAGCGTGAGGAAGCAGCCCCGGCTGGGCTTACTGTGGGAATTCTGTTACTTCTGACACCATGTTGGGTTGAGGAAAACGAGAGCGTTGAGACGCCAACCGGACAGCTTTATTCCAGCCCAGCGAATGCCGGCACGAGATGCCCGCCAGCCGCCGCAAGCCTCCGCCGCTCAACCTGAGCGGCGGAGGCTATTGCTTTCATTTCATCTGTCGTCATCCTTTAGGTCTATGATAGAAGGCACTGCGCTACTGAAACAGAACGATCACACAGTTAATATTCGCAACACAGACACTTGGTTAGTTCCCCATTTTCGCACTTACTATAAGTTCCAAGCACTACAGCACAATCTTCCAGTAATTTTAAATAGTTATAAAGACATAAATAACCCTACTAAGAAAGCATTGCGTGAATTATTTCTTCAAAAATAATTCCTGATGTATAATTCGCGCCCAAGTACAGCTGCTCCCTTGTAGCTTATGTAAATATGTTTTCTGTATTTCCCTATTTTAATTTATTGATGATTTTGTGCTTTCTGGCTGTCCTGTTTTTTTTTGTGTGTGAAAACTGTAACCTGACTATGTGTTCGTTTTTTTTGTGTGTGTATGTAAAAGTTCTCAACAAAGTCTGCTTCTATGCCTTGTAACGGCTGCCTGGGCCTCGTCAAGCTGTATACCTACAGCTTTTAGTCCAGGCAGCCGCCAGAATTTTCTGGAAAATAAATGGAATTGAATTGAATTGAACCAAGCAAAGCCACGCAAGACGGCCTAGCCACTGCATGTGGCTATTGCCTACAACAGTGTCGAGCCCATAGAACTCGGACGGGGCATGGATACGATTCCACGATGGAGCACACATCGACAACAATGCCCAGTGGACAGGCTACACGCCGTAGAGCTCCTACTGCTTGTGTTGAGTCAGTATATAGGATAAGACAGTTTGGTGGAGTACAGAGGAGGTCCTCTAAAGTGGACAAGCCGTCACGAATGGCAATGAGCTCTGCTATCACAGAGGGAATCTGCGCTTCTGTGAAGTGGGAACATGTCTGACGTGCTGTAGGTATGGAGGTGTAGGTAGGTTCATTCGAACATAATTTTTACAATCCAAGCTTTAATTTTTACAATCCAAGCCTTAAAGACTTCTGAAGTTTGGAGCTACATGATATAAATGGCAAGCTGCCCTACAAGCAAGTTGAGAGTGGCTTAAATGTTTCACAGCATGCTTTATTCCACAGGGAAAAAAGATCAATTGCACACTGTCACAGTGTTGATTTCTTACTACTGAACGAGTGCTTACCTTCTTTACTTACTACTCCCGAGCAAGATCGGCTGAAAACAGTGCCTTGTGCAATGTCAACAGATTGCTTGAGTGGTGGCATGTGATGTCCCTACTGTAGTTGTTCTCTAACACTTCTTTGTCCATTGCACCCTTGCAGGGAATAGCGGTATCTGCGTCTTTAAACATCTCTTCCGCCTCCTTTACCGATCGTACAGTAACATGCTTGCTTTCTTTGCCACCACGGAAGTAAAAGCGGGCGGCAACAATGTTTGCCCAGTCAGTTGTGAACATCAGTACTCTTTCGTGAAAAAGCGCACATGGATTTCTGCCCACACTTGTCGTGGCAAAGAGAACTCCATCGAAGTCCGCTGCGTCAATTCTTGCCCACCTATTTGGGACGCTCACATTGTTTGCGATAGTTTGGAGATCAGCATGCTCGGGCACTTTCACTTCCAGGCTTTCGTTGCCATCTGAAATAGCACCTGCCGGCGACGAAACGCGCTCCTGACACTGAAACGTTAGGAGCGCGTGCGGTCTCCTTGGGCATGTCCTCAGGAAGAGCACGCCAGCGCTCCTAGCGGCTGCAGCCTGCACTCGCGGCTTCATACGGCCAGTGTGCCCAATGCTCATCTCTTTCCATTACCCAATACTTTTAGTTCACTGTAGGCACAAACTATAGGCACAACCAATTTCAATTGTCGCCATCTCGGCTAGGACGTCCGTCGCACAGAGAGGCGCCATTTGGCTTTGCGAAACCGAGACTATGCCGCCATTTCGTCCCCGGACGTCATAATCACGTGGTTCCTCTTCTGTCCGCCATACTGAACCGTGGCGTCATCATTTGCAGCCGAATTTGGCCGCCATCTTTGATTTGAGATTCGTAAACTATGCCGCCATTTTTGAATATCCTGTCATAATCACATGGTTTCTCTTCTGTCCGCCACATTGGATTTTGATGTCATTGGCACTCGAATTTGGCCGTCATCTTGAATTGTGACGTCATAGTCACGTGGCAGTCTAAGTCGGCCGCCATCTTGGATAATGAATGACGTCATCAATAATTACCATTACTGGCAGACACCTTGGATTTATAAGTGACATCATCAATTGGATATACTAACGACGTCACCAATTAGTCACCAATTGGATTGCTATATCGATTTACTATGGGGGCCGGCATCTTGAATTCCTCGGGCTTCGAAAATTTCACGCCGAAGGGAGATGGTAGCAGACCCCACGAAATGGAGAAACGGGGTGAGTAAGAGCTAACGCACTTAAAAACTTCGCACCTAACAACACCGCCATCCTTCTTGACGTCCCTGCAAACTTTCGTGAGGAAATTGTGCGGGCTTCGCACGATGAGCGAACAGCTGGGCACCTCGGTTTTACTCGTACTTTCCGCCAAAAGGACAAGTATTACTGGCGCCGTCTGTCTGCTGACGTCGAACACCACGTGAAGAGTTGTGACTGCCAGTGCCGCAAAACCCGCCAGCAAGACCAGCAGGATTCCTACAGCCACTTCAGCCACCAAAGAACCTTCCCAGCAGACCGCATGAACCTTTGGCCCCTTCCCCACGTTAACATCCGATAACAAGTGGATAATAGTAGCAACCGACTAATTAACTCGCTACGCCTGTGGCTGTGGTTTAGCTCTGGTTAAACCTGGTGTGACGCGATAGCTACAGCTGGCTGAGTGGAACTCGCTCAATCGAATTGCAAAGTCAGACTTTCGCCGCTGCGTTTCACTGGGCGCTCTTCATCTTCGTCGCTGGACGTGGATTTACTATCTTCCCCTCTCCACTCCTCCCCCACTTGGTTTCGCCGGCGCGCCGCCCCGCCGGCAGCTGCCACGGTGACCACAGAGCCGCCACGCTGAAGGCTCGAAATGCTAGCGTAATGTAGGCGCGCGGCGCGCACACCAGCTGCAGGCTATGACGTCACTCCGCGCATGCGCACAGCGCGCAGCCACGCTGACCTCGCGAAGTGGCTATCGTAGTGTAGCTATCGCTACAAAAACCTGCCCCGTTGTAGCGACGCAGATGTTGCCAAATGCTTCGTAGAAAACATCATCCATCGCCACGGTGCCCCGAAGTTCTCATCACGGGCAGATGATCAGCGTTTACTGCTGAGCTCTCCCAATTGCCATACTGCGGTGCAGTGAAACGAGTCATTGAAAGAGGACTGCTTAGCATCCGTAAAGTCATGGGATAACGAAACACCTAAACAAAATGATCGCCAACATGCTCAGCAGCAAGGGCAGCCCGACAAGACCATCTAAATCTTGTCCGCTATCATTGCAGCATCAAGAGCGTGGCCAGTATTTCATCGGTGTTGGAAGCAAGCGTCGGCAAGGAAGGCAGCCAGCGTGACGACAACAATACGCCGGTGACGTCACGTCCACCAGGGAAGCGCCTGCTACAAAAAGGGTCGCGTTTCCACCGAGGAATCACTTGGCAGCAGCAAGGGCAGCCCGACAAGACCATCTAAATCTTGTCCGCTATCATTGCAGCATCAAGAGCGTGGCCAGTATTTCATCGGTGTTGGAAGCAAGCGTCGGCAAGGAAGGCAGCCAGCGTGACGACAACAATACGCCGGTGACGTCACGTCCACCAGGGAAGCGCCTGCTACAAAAAGGGTCGCGTTTCCACCGAGGAATCACTTGGCAGCAGCAAGGGCAGCCCGACAAGACCATCTAAATCTTGTCCGCTATCATTGCAGCATCAAGAGCGTGGCCAGTATTTCATCGGTGTTGGAAGCAAGTGTCGGCAAGGAAGGCAGCCAGCGTGACGACAACAATACGCCGGTGACGTCACGTCCACCAGGGAAGCGCCTGCTACAAAAAGGGTCGCGTTTCCACCGAGGAATCACTTGGCAGCAGCAAGGGCAGCCCGACAAGACCATCTAAATCTTGTCCGCTATCATTGCAGGTTAGAACGTTTTGCATACAGTGAAATTCCATTTCTGTCCTTTCTGCCCAAACTGCTGCCAACGCCGTTGCTTGTGTGCACTGTTTTGTTGCATTTGAGATGGGTGAATGTACTGAACTTAGGAAGGAAATGCGCGAATTTCAAGCAAAACTTGAACGGGATCTAAGAAAAGAGCTAAGGGAAGTAAAAGCAAGTCTCGAATTTTTCAACAAAGAATTCGAGGACAGCAAGAAAGAACGTGATGAGCTCACAAAAGTAAACAAAGAGCTCCAAGCGGCTAATGAAAAGCTATTAAAAGACTGCGAAGCGCTCAAAACGCAAGTTTTACAGCTCGAGGATCGAGTGACTTTCTCGGAGCAGTATTCAAGGAATCGGAACCTTGAGATTAAAGGGATACCTTTCTCTGAAGATGAAAACCTTCCTGATGCTCTTGATAAAATAGGGGAGGTTTTAAAGGAGCCTATTGCGAAAGGCGACATTGAAATTTGTCATCGCGTTCCTACAAAAAACCCCCACACTGTACCGAATATCGTTGTGCAGTTCAAAAGCCGTCCCAAGCGAGACGCTGTGCTCCAAAAAGCACGTAAAATGCGCTTGTCAACTAAGGACCTGGGTTTTTCACCGAGCTCGCCCCTTTTCATCAACGAGCATCTTTGTCCAGCGCTAAAGCGAGTACTTGGCATGGCTATTGAACAAAAGAAAGCAAACGGGTGGAAATTTGTCTGGACAAGCAATGGTAGGGTTCTTGCTAGGAAGGAAGAGTCGTCATCGATTCTGTACCTTCGCAATGCTCAGGACGTGGAAAAAATGGTTTAAGCGTCTTCACTTGTTTACATTTGGCATCTCGCCTGTAAAATGGCAGAGTCTCCATTCGACATAAACACCACGTTTAATACATCGAGAAAAATTGGCTTGAGTTCCTTTCATCTGAACATTAGATCAGCAAGGCATAAAGAAGATGAGCTTACTATCCTTCTAAATGAATTTGTTTTTAACTTCGACGTAATAATGTTGACAGAAACATGGTATTCAACGGATACAGAGGTTTACAGGCGTGATGGATATAATAGTTTCTTCCTAAACAGACCTAATAAACAAGGTGGGGGGATTGAAATCCTTAGCAAAAATAATCTAGAATGTGAAATAATTCCTGAACTGTCTCTGTTGACTGAAGATTTTGAATGCCTATGCTTGAAATCGAGAAACTACATTTACTGCGTGATCTACCAACCACCAAACGGTCATTTCAATAATTTCATTTCCCACATTGAATTGCTATTCAACTACGTGAATGTAAATGATTTGGAATTATTACTTGCGGGTGATTTCAACGTTGATGTGCTAAAATCTTGCCCTGCGCAGGAGACCTTTCTTTTGACAGTAGAAGCAAATGGTCATGCTATCTTTACTAAAACTGCAACACGTGTTACAATGTACACAGAAACTTTGATAGACCTTTTTATCACTAACATTGATGCAAAAAAAGTAATATCAGGAGTTGTATGTAACGACATGAGCGACCACTTTCCCATATACCTTCTTGTTGAATGTGAAGATAAAAGAACGCATGCGCAAACTTCGACGACAGTAATTGTCCAGAACATCACCCCTGTAACCTTGGAATCTTTCTACTCGAGTCTTGTGAATGAAAACTGGGATGTTGTATTCCACTGTGACACTGCAGATGAGGCGTATGAAACATTCATATGCATTTTTAAGCGAATTTACTGTGAACATTTTAGAGAAATTATTTTAAAGCCACATCATAACAACCGAAAGCCCTGGATCAGCCGTGAATGTTTAAGACGAATAAAAAAGAAGGCTAGATTATATAAAAAGTTTGTCAAAACGAGGTCACTTTTAGATTTAAAAATATTTAAGCAATATAGAAATAAGCTGAATTCCTTCCTGAGAAATGAAAAGAGGCGTTTCTTGCAGCATCAGTTCCAACAGGAATCCTGTAAAGATAGTGCAGACGTATGGAAAAAACTAAACAAGTTGCTAAACAGAACACCATCGTCGCCAGTTATCAAAGATCTCGTTTTTCAGGGCCGCCGCATACATGGTAGAGAACTTGCCGAAGAATTTAACAAATTTTTTAAAGATGTTGTCAGCAGTTCTCAAAACCCTCAATCTCTGAGCAGCACAATTCCTAGGAATAGCCGCAGCATTTATTTTGATCCGACAGATGAATGCGAGGTATGTAATATATACAACTCGTTGCAAAATAGCAAATCACGTGATATTGATGGCATACAAATTATTCCAGTTAAATATGTGCTGAACGTAATTGCCCCCCTAATGACTTATATATATAATCTGGCGTTATCAACAGGTTGCTTTCCCAAATTAATGCAGATCTCCAGAGTGATTGTACTTTTCAAGAGTGGCGATAAAAACGATATGTCCAACTATGGACAGATTTCTATTCTGCCGATTTTTTCTAAGGGCCTAGAAAGAGTAATTCATAAAAGACTCATGAACTTTTGCAATAAACTTAACCTCATTAATCCGTCACAGCATGGTTTCCGCCCAAACAGGTCTACTGAAACAGCCTTACTAATGCAAAAAGAGATAATCCTGGAGGCACTTGAAAATAGGGAGATGTGCATAGGTGTTTTTGTGGATTTCTCGAAGGCTTTTGATCGTCTAAACCATCAAATACTACTCAACAAGCTAGAAAAATATGGAATCCGTGGTACTGCAGCTTGTCTACTAAAGTCCTACCTACAGCATCGATATCAATGTGTAACAATAGATCAGCATGTTTCAACTCTTCAACCTATAACCACTGGAGTTCCACAAGGAAGCATTTTAGGACCGCTACTGTTTATTGTATACATAAACGACATAACAAATATCAGTAACCTTCCAAAATATGTTCTGTATGCAGACGATACCAGTCTCTTATTTAGTGGCAATAATATTCCATTGCTCATTTCAAACACAAACAGTGTGTTAGAAAAGTTGAAATCGTGGAGCGCAGCAAATTCCTTGATAATAAATAGTAAAAAAACAAAAGCGGTACTTTTTCATTACCGGCAGAGTGCCGTTACATCAGATCTTAGGCTAAAAATAGACAGCTCTATTATAGAGGTGGTTGACACAGTAAAAACACTAGGAATTTTCTTTAACAAGAACATGAGCTGGGACCCTCACATTAGCTTCTCTTTAACCAATTTATCAAAGTGCGTCGGAATTCTCGCGAAATTTCGCTCCTATCTACCCGTATCGATTAAATTAATAATATACAACACATTATTCATGTCGTATGTTAATTACTGTTTCCTTGTCTGGGGCTCTACTACTCAAACTAACCTGCACAAGATATACATGCTGCAAAAGAAAGCAGTACGTTATATAGCAAATGTTGACTACCTCGCACATACCGAAGAACTGTTTAAGAGATTCAAAATCATACCCGCTCATAAGCTATACGAATTTTTCTTAGCCGTAAGATATAAAAAATCCATTTCTCACGGTGACAATTTCTTGACAGCATTGTCATCCCTCGAAACAAACTCAACGCCATACTCGTTTCGAAAACACGAACGTTGGACCATTCCCTTTTGCTGTACAGAACATGGTCGACAGATGATGCGTCATGCAGTTCCAAGGTTACTAAACAAATTCATCTTTGAACGTTTTTCTCTTGAAACATCTAGTACACAAACTCTAAGAAATCATTTTTTGTAAGCCACTGTATTCCCTTTGTGTGAAAAGTGTGACACGAATGACTTTTGCATCTATGTTAACACCAATGTATTCCGTATTAATGAACATGTACCAAGAGTTTATATCGATTGTTCTGAAATTCCTGTATTATATTCTGTTAGGTAGCGTGTGTGGATTTTGTACTTTAAAAAAAAAAAATTTTTTTTGCCCTTGCTGTACGCCATGTAGGGGGGCTCGGGCTCCCTCAAGCGAAAATCGTTCGCTTTTTGCCTGAGCCTGCCCACATCATAATGATGTAAATAAAACTGACTTGACTTGACTTGATCATCATCAGCCTTATTAAACCCAATGCAGGGCAAAGGCCTCTCCCATTAACCCTGTCTTTTGCCAGCGTCATCCACTTTTTGCCTGAAAACTTAATCTCATCCGCCCACCTAACCTTCTGCCGTCCCCTGCTACGCTTACTTTTTCTTGGAATCCACTCCGTTACCCTTAAGGACCAGCGGTTATCTTGTCTTCACATTACATGCCCTGCCCAAGCCCATTTCTTCCTCTTGATTTCGACTAGGATGTCATTAACCCGCGTTTGTTCCCTCACCCACTCTGCCCGCTTCCGGTCTCTTAACTTTAAACCTATCATTTCCCTTTCCATGGCTCGCTGCGTTGTCCTTAACTTAAGCTGAACTCTTTTCGTTAGCCTCCACGTTTCTGCCCTGTAGGTGAGTACCGGTAAGATACAGCTGTTGTACACTTTTCTCTTGAGGGAAATTGGTAAACTGCCATTCATGATCTGAGAGAACCTGCCATATACGCTCCACCCCATTCTTATCCTTCTAGTTATTTCCCTGCCATGATCCGGATCAGCGGTCACTACCTTCCCTAAGTAGATATTCCTTTACCACTTCCAGGCCCTTGCTGCCAATTGTGAACCGCTGTTCCCTTGCTAGACTGTTGAACATTACCTTGGTTTTCTGCATGTTAATTTTTAGACCCAGCGTTCTGCTCTGCCTGTCGTGATCGTGATTTGCTGTTGATTGATCGTGATTTGCAGTTCACCTCCTGAGTGAGTCAGTAAGGCAATGTCATCAGGGAATCGGAGATTATTTTGGTATTCTCCATTTAGTTTTATTCCCAACGGTTCCCAATTCATGCCTCGGAATACCTCCTGGTAGCAGGTTGTGAATAGCATTGGCGAGATCGTGTCTCCTTGCCGGACGCCCTTCCTTATTTGAATTTTATTGCTGACTTTACGGAGGACTATAGTAGCTGTGCAGTTGCTATACATATCTTCCAGTATTTTGACATAACGCTCTTCTACCCCCTGATTACACAATGCCTGTATGACTGCTGAGGCTTCCACTGAGTCGAATGCTTTCTCGTAATCAATGAAGGTTATATATGGAGGTTGGTTATATTCTGCGCATTTTTCTATCACTTGATTGATAGTGTGAATATGATCTATTGTGGAATATTCTTTACGAAAGCCTGCCTGATCATTTGGTTGATTAAAGTCTAAGGTTGCCCTGACTTTATTAGCGATTACCTTAGTAAATACCTTGTAAGCAACAGATAGTAAGCTGATCGGTCTATAATTTTTCAAATCCTTGGCGTCTCCCTTCTTATGGTTTAAGATAATGTTGACATTCTTCCGCGCTTCTGGTACGCTTGAGGTCATAAGGCATTGCGTATACAGGGTGGCTAGTCTTTGTGAACGATCTCCCCTCCATCCTTCAACAGATCTGCTGTTACCTGATCCTCCCCAGCTGCTTTTCCCCTTTCTATTGCTCCTATAAGGCTTTCTTTACTTCCTCTTTCTTTACTGGCGGGATGACACATTGCTCTGCGCAACTGTTTCTCTCATTAACGCTATGATTACATTGGCTGCTGTACAGATTTGTGTAGAACTCTTCGGCTACTTTAACTATCTTATCCATATTGCTAATGACATTGCCCTCCTTGTCTCTCAGCGCATAAATCTGGTTTTTACCTATGCCTAGTTTCCTCTTCACCGCTTTTAGGCTACCCCCGTTCTTTAGAGCATGTTTTATTCTCTCTATATTAAACTTCCTTCTGTCGGCTACCTCGCGCTTATTTATTAACCTCGATAGCTCTGTCAGTTCTATTCTGTCGGTAGGGTTAGACGCCCTCATGCTTTGGCGTTTCTTAATCAGATCTTTCGTCACCTGAGATAGCTTTCCGGTATCCTGTCGAACTGTCCTACCGCCTACTTCTACTGCGCATTAAGTAATGATGGCTGTCATATTATCGTTCATTGCATGAACATCAAGATCGTCTTCCTCAGTTAAAGCCAAATATCAGTTTCGCAGTGATATCCTGAATTCCTGTACTTTCCCTCTTAACGGTAACTCTTTAATAGACTTCCTCTTAACTAGCCTCTTCCGTTCCCTCTTCAAGTCTAAGCTAATTCGAGACCTTACCATTCTGTGGTCGCTACAGCGCACCTTTCCGAGGACGGCCACATCCTGAACGATGCCAGGTTTAGCGCATAGTATGAAGTCGATTTCATTTTTAGTTTCACAATTGGGGCTCTTCCAGGTCCAATTCCTGTTTTCTCGTTTGCGGAAGAAGGTATTCATGATGCGTAAATTATTTCTATCTGCAGACTACTGATAACTCACCCCTGCTATTTCTAGAGCCTATCCCAAAGTCGCCTACCGCGTGGTCGCCAGCCTACTTCTTGCCCACCTTCGCATTGAAGTCGCCCATCAATACAGTGTAGTGTGATTTTACTTTATTCATTGCCGATTGCACGTCTTCATAGAAACTTTCAGCGATCTCGTCATCATGGCTGGATGTAGGCGCGTAGGCCTGCACCACTTTCAGCTTGTACCTCCTATATGAGCCTAATCGCAATAGCTGCTACCCTCTCGTTAATACTATATAACTCCTCTACGTTGCCAGCTATACCCTGATTAATGAGGAACCCCACACCTAGGTCTCGTCTGTCCTCTAATCCGCGATTGCACACTATGTGTCCGTCCTTTAGTACTGTATACGCCTCACCTGCCCTGCTATCTTCACTAAGCTCTATGAAATCCCATTTAATAGCAGCTAGTTCCTCGAACAGCACTGCTAGGCTAGCCTCACTAAAGTTCTAGCGTTAAACGTTGCCAGGTTGAGATTCCAGTGGTGGCCTGTCCGGAGCCAGAAATTCTTAGCACCCTCCGCTGCGTCACAGCCACAATGTAATATGTGGACGCAGAACACAAGACCTAGGATGCTTTTCTTCCTTACGCCGTCTTTGTCTACAACACCGTAATACGGCAGGCATGCACCGACCACTTTCGATGCCATGCCCCCAAACGTCACCGAACAAAATAACCTCGACGTCGTCGCCTACCTTCAGCGTGCCCGACGAGTTGCCTGATTTCGCATCAAAGACCTGCAGCGGACCGACGCCAGACGCCGCAACCTACGAAGACGAAACGCGGAATACAAGTCTGGAGACCGAGTCTGGGTTTGGACGCCCATTCACCGCCGTGGACTTTTCGAAAAACTTTTGCACCGCTATTTTGGCCCCTACCAAGTTCTTGGTCAGTTCTGTGAACTGTACTATAAAGTCACCCCTGATGGATGACAGACTTCCAGCGAAGCCGCGCACAACCAGAAGGTGCCCATGTCCTGTGTTTAAACCTGTATTATGCGCGCTAAGGACACTTTGTTATTCCATTCTCGGTGTTAGTTTTGCACTGTCTGGGTTTATTTTTTGGGCACCTTTCCTTTCTTTATAGCATCGGACTAATGCTTCTTTGAGAGGGTGGCGATGCTGCGAATCTTTGTTAATGTTTGGTCACACTCAAAGCCGCCGGCACACGCCTTTATCATTATGTTTGTGACGCTAGGTTTGGCCAGACTTACCTCGCATGATCGCAGCCATTTTCAAATTCTTCCACGCTATTCCAGATTGCTGCAGTTGCTTTAGCGCCTTATCTCGATGGTTCCAGCTCTAAATATATTGACGCGGTGCATTCTTCGTCTTTGCGCGGTTCTCGAGCGTGCGTCTCCTCGAGGCGAGGAATCTGAAGTAAACGGTTGAGCAGCTGACCAACGGTTGGCTGACCTGTTCTTGCTGGTTGCTGCTATTCTCTGCTTCTCCTGGTGGTTCCGGCTTGTTCATCATTTTTGAGCCCGTACTACGTTGGGAGGTTTTGGCCAATGAGTAGGTTAAGACGCAGTTCATGTGAACCTGGGGGTGCGTTTTGCTGAGAGATGTCGGTGACCTCCCCAGGTGGAGGGTTGGCAGCTTGGTTTGCCAGCTTGCCAGCCCAAAGCCTGCCGCTTGAGTCCTTTCAAAAAATAGCATTGATGCAATTCCCGTGCGTCTCGTCCCAATCGGTGAGGGTGCGATCAAAATGAAAACCCCCAAACTAATTCAACAGGAGCTAAGATCATTGACAGACCACTATATAGAGGAAGTGCGTCCATTTGGCCGTAGAGGCATTGTGTGCAAGTCCTCAGACATCGCTTGTGTTGCAGACCTGCTTCAGTGCAAAATTTTCAGCTCACTGCCGGTGATAGCATTAATTCCCGAACAGCTTGCATGTGTCAAGGATATCGTACGTGGTGTCAACCCAGCTGATGATGCCGACTGCGCGAAACGTAGTAAAGAGCGTAGCTTGTTGGAAATTATCAAAAAGAAGCGCTGCTCAAGAGCCGATGCTTACGCTGTTCTTAACAGGAAAAAAAGACTCATGTGCTAGTCGTGTGCGCGCTTCTGATGGGGACATTGAGTCCAACTTGACTGCCTCAAATGGGACCACAGTAGAAAAAGCCCTTAATAATGTAGTTGAGCGAATGCTAAACTTTTTCAGAGGCGTTGGCTCAGTTTGTTACAGTTCAATCTGTGTCACCATCCACATCCGCACTAGCAGCAACGTCTGCATCAGTTTCAGCTTGTGCAGCTAGTGCTAGCCGCTCTACATCACTTCCTGACGCTCCCTAGGTACCACCTAACATCTCTGTTCCTAGCAGTGCATGTCGGACTGACATCTGCACAACAGATGTCGAAATGTCGTGCCCTACGCAGAAGCGCCGTGCTTCCTCGTCACCATCTAATTCTAGTTCTCCACAGATGAAAGCTAAAAAAGGACCTCCCAAACCTCTTCCCCATGTTGATATCCTTAAAAGGGGCGCTTTCTGCCTCTTCAACTGGTCAGTACTCATGGCAGGTATCAAAGTGTTGCAATGGAACTGCCGCTCCGTA
Organism: Amblyomma americanum; assembly: GCF_052857255.1. Taxonomy (NCBI): domain Eukaryota; kingdom Metazoa; phylum Arthropoda; class Arachnida; order Ixodida; family Ixodidae; genus Amblyomma; species Amblyomma americanum. Next base: position 556,546,982 of record NC_135497.1, on the reverse strand, counting down.
TTTTCTTCTCTTCCAGATCTAGAAATACTTATTCACAAACATAAACCTGGTATTGTGCTTTTACAAGAAACGAGGTTATCACCTAATAAATCGTTTTCAATGAGAAACTTTCGAGCTTTCAGGTCAGATCGAAAAGTTGGTTGGGAGGTGGATTGGTAACCATGCTTTCTAAACATTTATGTCATCAGCCATCTATCTCTAAGAAAATTCTTCTCTCTGACTGTGAGCTTTTAGCGATAAAAATTTCATTTCCGCATTGGGCCGATATTACAATTGCTAATATCTATGTTCCTTTAGGTGTACGCAGGACAGACTGTTTAGACAGCTTGGTGACTGGCACAAGCAGTGCAGTCATCGCAGATTTTAACTCTCACCATAGTGACTGGGGAAGTCACTTCCTGCGGCCAGCTTCTCTGGTCGTGGCTGTCTGCAAATGCTGTATGCTGCTGCAATTCCAGAGAAATAACCTTTTTGCGAGGGGTTGCTGGCGCAGCCATTGACTTAACTTTATCAGCAGGTAGGCTAGAGGTGACTGATTGGTCGACACAGGATTCGGGTGCATCTAGTGACCACTTTCCTATAACTTTCACTATCCGGTTATCTCCGCTCAAAAGTAGTTGTGTAACCCATAAATTTGTCAACCAAAATTTTTATAAAAATGTGGTGTCCGCCTCAATTGCCTCTCTAGTTAGTACAAGCCGGGATGACAAAGTGCAGCAGACAGTTTCATTTTTGCAAAATGCAGTAGACCACTCGATATTCACTGTGCCCGCAGCAGCCTGTAATAAACAGCCGTCTCCTTGGTGGACAGAGGAATGTGAGAAGAAGGCCTGTCGTCGCAGAAAAGCGGCCTGGAAGAGGCTATCCTGCAACCAGAGTCTAGCTAATTGGTTAAATTACAAATTCTTCTCTGCATCTTTGAAAAGAGCAAATTGCAAAAGCCAAGGAGGAACATAACCAAGATGTAAACATATATCTTTCAAATCCTTGTAATCGGAAGGCCCTGTATAGATTCATGGAACGTAACAAGCGTTCTGCAGTCCCTCTCCTCACTAGTTCAACAGTGTTATCAACACAAAAGGCTCAGGAAACCCTGGAGCGTATTGCTTAGGGATTGGCGTCACGTTTCCAGTCGCAGAGAAACGTCCCTTTGTGCACAATCTCACCCTTTTCGGGTTATGTCGAGGTTGACGCATCAGAACGCCTCTCAGTCCTGGCAATGTTGCATCCTGCAGCTCCTTCACAAGATGATGTCACTGTTGGTATGATTAAAATTTTAGCCCAGTATTTTACAAGCGACCTCTTAGATATTGTCAATGCTTAGTTGGAAAATGGATAAATTCCAAGCATTTGGAAGGCAGCGAAAATTATTTTATTGATTAAAGATGCAGGAAAAGGATACGTCTTAGATAATTTTCGGCCAATTGCGCTGACTTCAAATTTGGTCAAATTAATGGAAACAATAGTACACTGTCGCCTCACAAAACATGTTCATGATGTCAACGGTCTCGGCTCAGCCCAGATTGGCTTTCGTCTCGAATGCTTTATATAGTCAGCGCATGTGGATCTAGAGAGCAGAATCTGGCTTTCGCTACGCAGAAAAGAGGTTTAAGCTTTGACTCTTGATGTAGAAAAGGCCTATGACAGTGTAGAACATACTATACTACTTAACAGAATTGCTCAGTTACATCCTCCAGCCTACATTTATGCGTGGATATCCGAATTTCTAAAGGACAGATACTTTTACTGCACAGAGTGAACCATATGTTCTAATACATATTATCAATCAAGAGGTGTGCCACAAGCTTTTAATCCCCGCTGCGTTTTAATATTTTGGTTAGTGGCATCCCCATTGATCCTGATATAACAGTTTTTGTGTATGCAGATGACAGCTTTTTTCGCCACGGCCAGGGATAACTATTCCCTTTACCAGATTCTGCAGGGATATTTAGATGCTCTTGGAGTATGGTTGCATGGTATTAATTTATCCCTGAATGTTGTCAAATGCGGCGTTTTGGTATTTTCTGCAGACACACCTTATGCACATTTCATTAGTCCATTGCTCTAACCCAGCATTATATTGGAGCCTTCATATAAAGAACAATGTGTCTAAAGGAGAACGCGCTCTAGGCCGGCTGACAAGAATCGCCAATAAAAAGTTTGGGATGCGCCGCAACACATTATTGTTACTATACAAAGCCTATGTAAGACCTATACTTGAATTTGGTTGCATTCTGTTTTCTGGTAGTGCTAACTACAAGATTAAATCCTTAATCTTAGCACGCGCCGCCTCAAAGAGAGGAAGTGGAAATTACAGCGATCTTGAGCTGTGGTCAAGACGTTCGTTGAAACCCGCCGCTGTTTCTTGGGATCTGTGACCTCCCTCATTCACGCATGACTCCGCGTCATTGCCTAGCACTGATTTGAAGCACGCGCCGCCTGAAAGAGCGGAAGTGGAAATTATAGCGATCTTGAGCTGTGGTCAAGACGTTCGTCGAAGCCCGGCGCTGTTTATTGTGATCTGTGATCTCCATCAATCACGCGTGATTCCGCATCATTGAATAGCGCTGATTTGGAGCACGAGCCGCCTCAAAGAGAGGAAGTGGAAATTGCAGTGATCTCGAGCTGTGGTCGAGACGTTCGTCGAAGCCCGCCGCTGTTTCTTGTGATCTTTGATCTCCCTCATTCACGCGTGATTCGGCATCATTTCCTAACGCTGATTTGAAGCACGCGCTGCCTCAAAGAGTGGAAGTGGAAATTACAGTGATCTTGTGCTGTGGTCAAAACGTTCGTCGAAGGCCGCCGCCGTTTCTTGTGACCTGTGATCTCGCTCATTCCCGCATGATTCCGCATCATTGCCTAGCGCTGATTTGAAGCACGCGCCGCCTCAAAGAGGAAGTGGAAATTCCAGCGATTTTGAGCTGTAGTCAAGACGTTCCTCGAAGCCCTCCGCTGGTTCTTGTGATCTGTGATCTCCCTCATTAACGCGTGATTCCGCATCATTTCCTAGCGCTGATTTGAAGCACGCGCTGCCTCAAAGAGAGGAAGTGGAAATTGCAGCGATCTTGTGCTGTGGTCAAGACGTTCCTCGAAGCCCGCCGCTGTTTCTTGTGACCTGTGATCTCCCTCATTCTCGCACGATTCCGCATCATTGCCTAGCACTGATTTGAAGCACGCGCCGCCTGAAAAATGTAAATGACAGCGATCTTGAGCTGTGGTCAAGAGGTTCCTCTAAGCCCGCCACTATTTCTTGTGATCTGTGATCTCCCTCATTCACGCATGATTACGCATCATTGCCTCGCACTAATTTCAAGCACGCGCCGCCTCAAAGAGAGGAAGTGGAAATTACAGCGATCTTGAGCTGTGGTCAAGACGTTCGTTGAAGCCCGCCGCTGTTTCTTGTGATCTGTGATCTCCCTCATTCACGCATGATTCCGCGTCATTGCCTAGCACTGATTTCAAGCACGCGCCGCCTGAAAGAGCGGAAGTGGAAATTACAGCGATCTTGAGCTGTGGTCAAGACGTTCATTGAAGCCCGGCGCTGGTTCTTGTGATCTGTGATCTCCGTTATTCACGGGCGATTCCGCATCTCTTCCTATCGCTGATTTGAAGCACGCGCCGCCTCAAAGAGAGGAATTGGAAATTATAGCGATGTTGAGCTGTGCTCAAGACGTTCGTCGAAGCCCGGCGCTGTTTATTGTGATCTGTGATCTCCATCAATCACGCGTGATTCCGCATCTTTTCCTATCGCTGATTTGAAGCACGCGCCGCGTCAAAGAGAGGAATTGGAAATTATAGCGACCTTAAGCTGTGGTCAAAACGTTCCCCGAAGCCCGTCGCTGTTTGTCGCTGTATCTTGTGATAAGTGATCTTCTTCATTCACGCATCATTCCGCATCATTGCCTAGCGCTGCTTTGAAGCACGCGCCGCCTCAAAGAGAGGAATTGGAAATTATAGCGATCTTGAGCTGTGCTCAAGACGTTCGTCGAAGCCCGGCGCTGTTTCTTGTGATCTTTGATCTCCTTCATTCATGCATGATTCCGCATCATTGCCAAGCACTGATTTGAGCACGCGCCGCCTCAAAGAGAGGAAGTGGAAATGACAGCGATCTTGAGCTGTGGTCAAAACGTTCCCCGAAGCCCGTCGCTGTTTGTCGCTGTGTCTTGTGATATGTGATCTCCCTCATTCACGCGTGATTCCGCATCTTTTCGTAGCGCTGATTTGAAGCACGCGCTGCCTCAAAGAGAGGAAGTGGAAATGACAGCGATCTTGAGCTGTGGTCAAGGCGTTCCTCGAAGCCCGTCGCTGTTTGTCGCTGTTTCTAGTGATCTTTGATCTCCTTCATTCACGCGTCATTCCGCATCATTACCTAGCTCTGATTTGAAATACGCGCCGCCTCAAAGAGAGGAAGTGGAAATGACAGCGATCTTGAGCTGTGGTCAAAACGTTCCCCGAAGCCCGTCGCTGTTTGTCGCTGTGTTTTGTGATCTGTCATCTCCCTCATTCACGCGTGATTCCGCATCTTTTTCTATCGCTGATTTGAAGCACGCGCTGCCTCAAAGAGAGGAAGTGGAAATGACAGCGATCTTGAGCTGTGGTCAAGACGTTCGTCGGATCCCGCCGTGGTTTCTTGTGATCTGTGATCTCCTTCATTCACGCGTGATTCCGCATCTTTTCCTATCGCTGATTTGAAGCACGCGCCGCGTCAAAGAGAGGAATTGGAAATTATAGCGACCTTAAGCTGTGGTCAAAACGTTCCCCGAAGCCCGTCGCTGTTTGTCGCTGTATCTTGTGATAAGTGATCTTCTTCATTCACGCATCATTCCGCATCATTGCCTAGCGCTGCTTTGAAGCACGCGCCGCCTCAAAGAGAGGAATTGGAAATTATAGCGATCTCGAGCTGTGCTCAAGACGTTCGTCGAAGCCCGGCGCTGTTTCTTGTGATCTTTGATCTCCTTCATTCATGCATGATTCCGCATCATTGCCAAGCACTGATTTGAGCACGCGCCGCCTCAAAGAGAGGAAGTGGAAATGACAGCGATCTTGAGCTGTGGTCAAAACGTTCCCCGAAGCCCGTCGCTGTTTGTCGCTGTGTCTTGTGATATGTGATCTCCCTCATTCACGCGTGATTCCGCATCTTTTCGTAGCGCTGATTTGAAGCACGCGCTGCCTCAAAGAGAGGAAGTGGAAATGACAGCGATCTTGAGCTGTGGTCAAGGCGTTCCCCGAAGCCCGTCGCTGTTTGTCGCTGTGTTTTGTGATCTGTCATCTCCCTCATTCACGCGTGATTCCGCATCTTTTTCTATCGCTGATTTGAAGCACGCGCCGCCTCAAAGAGAGGAAGTGGAAATTACAGCTATATTGAGCTGCGGTCAAGACGTTCGTCGGATCCCGCCGTGGTTTCTTGTGATCTGTGATCTCCTTCATTCACGCGTGATTCCGAATATTTTTCTAGCGCTGATTTGAAGCACGCGACGCCTCAAAGAGAGGAAGTGGAAATGACAGCGATCTTGTGCTGTGGTCAAGACGTTCCTTAAAGCTCGCCGCTGTTTCTTGTGATCTATGATCTCCCTCATTCACGCGTGATTCCGCATCTTTTCCTAGCGCTGATTTGAAGCACGCGCCGCCTCAAAGAGAGGAAGAGGAAATTACAGCGATCTTGAGCTATGGCCAAGATGTTCGTCGAAGCCCGCCGCTGTATCTTGTGATCTGTGATCTCCCTCATTAACGCGTGATTTCGCATCATTGCTTTGCGCTGATTTGAAGCACGCGCCGCCTCAAATAGAGGAAGTGAAAATTACAGCGATCTTGAGCTGTGGTCAAAACGTTCCCCGAAGCCCGTCGCTGTTTGTGGCTGTGTCTTGTGATCTGTGATCTCCCTCATTCACGCGTGATTCCGCATCTTTTCCTAGCGCTGATTTGAAGCACGCGCTGCCTCAAAGAGAGGAAGTGGAAATTACAGCAATCTTGAGCTATGGCCAAGATGTTCGTCGAAGCCCGCCGCTGTATTTTGTGATCTGTGATCTCCTTCATTCACGCATGATTCCGCATAATTGCCTAGCGCTGATTTGAAGCACGCGCCGCCTCAAAGAGAGGAAGTGGAAATTACAGCGATTTTGAGCTGTTGTCAAGACGTTCCTCGAAGCCCGCCGCTGGTTCTTGTGATCTGTGATCTAACTCATTAACGCGTGATTCCGCATCATTTCCTAGCGCTGATTTGAAGCACGCGCTGCCTCAAAGAGAGGAAGTAGAAATTACAGCAATCTTGAGCTATGGCCAAGATATTCGTCGAAGCCCGCCGCTGTATCTTGTGATCTGTGATCTCCCTCATTAACGCGTGATTCCGCATCATTTCCTTGCGTGATTTGAAGCACGCGCCGCCTCAAATAGAGGAAGTGAATATTACAGCGATCTTGAGCTGTGGTCAAAACGTTCCCCGAAGCCCGTCGCTGCTTGTCGCTGTGTCTTGTGATCTGTGATCTCCCTCATTCACGCGTGATTCCGCATCTTTTCCTAGCGCTGATTTGAAGCACGCGCTGCCTCAATGAGAGGAAGTGGAAATTACAACGATCTTGAGCTGTGGTCAAAACGTTCCCCGAAGCCCGTGGCTGTTTGTCGCTGTGTCTTGTGATCTGTGATCTCCCTCATTCACGCGTGATTCCGCATCTTTTCCTAGCGCTGATTTGAAGCACGCGCTGCCTCAAAGAGGAAGTGGAAATTACAGCAATCTTGAGCTATGGTCAAAACGTTCGTCGAAGCCCGGCGCTGTATCTTGTGATCTTCTTCATTCAAGCATGATTCCGCATCATTGCCTAGCGCTGATTTGAAGCACGCGCCGCCTTAAAGAGAGGAAGTGGAAATTACAGCGATTTTGAGCTATGGTCAAGACGTTCGTCGAAGCCCGGCGCTGTTTCTTGGGATCTTTGATCTGCTTCATTCATGCATGATTCCGCATCGATGCCTAGCTTTGATTTGAGCACGCGCTGCCTCAAAGAGAGGAAGTGGAAATGACAGCGATCTTGAGCTGTGGTCAAAACGTTCCCCGAAGCCCGTCGCTGTTTGTCGCTGTGTCTTGTGATCTTTGATCTCCCTCATTCACGCATGATTCCGCATCTTTTCCTATCGCTGATTTGAAGCACGCGCTGCCTCAAAGAGAGGAAGTGGAAATTACAGCGATCTTGAGCTGTGGTCAAGGCGTTCCTCGAAGCCTGCCGCTGTTTCTTGTGATCTTTGATCTACTTCATTCACGCGTCATTCCGCATCATTACCTAGCTCTGATTTGAAGCACGCGCCGCTTCAAAGAGAGGAAGTGGAAATGACAGAGATCTTGAGCTGTGGTCAAAACGTTCCCCGAAGCCTGTCGCTGTTTGTCGCTGTGTCTTGTGATCTGTGATCTCCCTCATTCACGCGTGATTCCGCATCTTTTCCTAGCGCTGATTTGAAGCACGCGCCGCCTGAAAGAGAGGAAGTGGAAATTACAGCGATTTTGAGCTATGGTCAAGACGTTCGTCGAAGCCCGGCGCTGTTTCTTGGGATCTTTGATCTGCTTCATTCATGCATGATTCCGCATCGATGCCTAGCACTGATTTGAGCACGCGCTGCCTCAAAGAGAGGAAGTGGAAATGACAGCGATCTTGAGCTGTGGTCAAAACGTTCCCCGAAGCCCGTCGCTGTGTCTTGTGATCTTTGATCTCCCTCATTCACGCATGATTCCGCATCTTTTCCTATCGCTGATTTGAAGCACGCGCTGCCTCAAAGAGAGGAAGTGGAAATTACAGCGATCTTGAGCTGTGGTCAAGGCGTTCCTCGAAGCCTGCCGCTGTTTCTTGTGATCTTTGATCTACTTCATTCACGCGTCATTCCGCATCATTACCTAGCTCTGATTTGAAGCACGCGCCGCCTCAAAGAGAGGAAGTGGAAATGACAGAGATCTTGAGCTGTGGTCAAAACGTTCCCCGAAGCCTGTCGCTGTTTGTCGCTGTGTCTTGTGATCTGTGATCTCCCTCATTCACGCGTGATTCCGCATCTTTTCCTATCGCTGATTTGAAGCACGCGCTGCCTCAAAGAGAGGAAGTGGAAATTACAGCGATCTTGAGCTGTGGCCAAGATGTTTGTCGAAGCCCGCTGCTGTTTCTTGTGATCTGTGATCTCCCTCATTAACGCGTGATTCCGCATCATTGCCTAGTGATGATTTGAAGCACGCGCCGCCTCAAGGAGAGGAAGTGGAAATTACAGCCATCTTGAGCTGTGGTCAAGGCGTTCCTCGAAGCCTGCCGCTGTTTCCTGTGATCTTTGATCTCCTTCATTCACGCGTCATTCCGCATCATTACCTAGCTCTGATTTGAAGCACGCGCCGCCTCAAAGAGAGGAAGTGGAAATGACAGCGATCTTGAGCTGTGGTCAAAACGTTCGTCGAAGCCCGGCGCTGTTTCTTGTGATCTTTGATCTGCTTCATTCATGCATGATTCCGCATCGATGCCTGGCACTGATATGAGCACGCGCTGCCTCAAAGAGAGGAAGTAGAAATTACAGCAATCTTGAGCTATGGCCAAGATGTTCGTCGAAGCCCGCCGCTGTATCTTGTGATCTGTGATCTCCTTCATTCACGCACGATTCCGCATAATTGCCTAGCGCTGATTTGAAGCACGCGCCGCCTCAAAGAGAGGAAGTGGAAATTACAGCGATTTTGAGCTGTGGTCAAGACGTTCCTCGAAGCCCGCCGCTGGTTCTTGTGATCTGTGATCTCCCTCATTCACGCGTGATTCCGCATCTTTTCCTAGCGCTGATTTGAAGCACGCGCTGCCTCAAAGAGAGGAAGTGGAAATGACAGCGATCTTGAGCTGTGGTCAAAACGTTCCCCGAAGCCCGTCGCTGTTTGTCGCTGTGTCTTGTGATCTTTGATCTCCCTCATTCACGCATGATTCCGCATCTTTTCCTATCGCTGATTTGAAGCACGCGCTGCCTCAAAGAGAGGAAGTGGAAATTACAGCGATCTTGAGCTGTGGTCAAGGCGTTCCTCGAAGCCTGCCGCTGTTTCTTGTGATCTTTGATCTACTTCATTCACGCGTCATTCCGCATCATTACCTAGCTCTGATTTGAAGCACGCGCCGCCTCAAAGAGACGAAGTGGAAATGACAGAGATCTTGAGCTGTGGTCAAAACGTTCCCCGAAGCCTGTCGCTGTTTGTCGCTGTGTCTTGTATTCTGTGATCTCCCTCATTCACGCGTGATTCCGCATCTTTTCCTATCGCTGATTTGAAGCACGCGCTGCCTCAAAGAGAGGAAGTGGAAATTACAGCGATCTTGAGCTGTGGCCAAGATGTTCGTCGAAGCCCGCTGCTGTTTCTTGTGATCTGTAATCTCCCTCATTAACGCGTGATTCCGCATCATTGCCTAGTGATGATTTGAAGCACGCGCCGCCTCAAGGAGAGGAAGTGGAAATTACAGCGATCTTGAGCTGTGGTCAAGGCGTTCCTCGAAGCCTGCCGCTGTTTCCTGTGATCTTTGATCTCCTTCATTCACGCGTCATTCCGCATCATTACCTAGCTGTGATTTGAAGCACGCGCCGCCTCAAAGAGAGGAATTGGAAATGACAGCGATCTTGAGCTGTGGTCAAAACGTTCGTCGAAGCCCGGCGCTGTTTCTTGTGATCTGTGATCTCCCTCATTCACGCGTGATTCCGCATCTTTTCCTAGCGCTGATTTGAAGCACGCGCTGCCTCAAAGAAAGGAAGTGGAAATTACAGCAATCTTGAGGTATGGCCAAGATGGTCGTCAAAGCCCGCCGCTGTATCTTGTGATCTGTGATCTTCATTCACGCATGATTCCGCATAATTGCCTAGCAGTGATTTGAAGCACGCGCCGCCTGAAAGAGAGGAAGTGGAAATTACAGCGATTTTGAGCTATGGTCAAGACGTTCGTCGAAGCCCGCCGCTGTATCTTGTGATCTGTGATCTCCCTCATTAACGCGTGATTCCGCATCATTTCCTTGCGTGATTTGAAGCACGCGCCGCCTCAAATAGAGGAAGTGAAAATTACAGCGATCTTGAGCTGTGGTCAAAACGTTCCCCGAAGCCCGTCGCTGCTTGTCGCTGTGTCTTGTGATCTGTGATCTCCCTCATTCACGCGTGATTCCGCATCTTTTCCTAGCGCTGATTTGAAGCACGCGCTGCCTCAAGGAGAGGAAGTGGAAATTACAGCAATCTTGAGCTATGGCCAAAACGTTCGGCGAAGCCCGCCGCTGTATCTTGTGATCTCCTGCATTCACGCATGATTCCGCATCATTGCCTAGCGCTGATTTGAAGCACGCGCCGCCTCAAAGAGAGGAAGTAGAAATTACGGCGATCTTGAGCTGTGGTCAAAACGTTCCCCGAAGCCCGCTGCTGGTTCTTGTGATCTGTGATCTCCCTCATTACCGCGTGATTCCCTATCATTTCCTAGCGCTAATTTGAAGCACGCGCTGCCTCAAAGAGAGGAAGTAGAAATTACAGCGATCTTGAGCTGTGGTCAAGGCGTTCCTCGAAGCCCGCCGCTGGTTCTTGTGATCTGTGATCTCCTTCATTCACGCATCATTCCGCATCATTGCCTAGCGCTGCTTTGAAGCAGGCGCCGCCTCAAAGAGAGGAATTGGAAATTATAGCGATCTTGAGCTGTGCTCAAGACGTTCGTCGAAGCCCGGAGCTGTTTCTTGTGATCTTTGATCTTATTCATTCATGCATGATTCCGCATCTTTTCCTAGCGCTGATTTGAAGCACGCGCTGCCTCAAAGAGAGGAAGTGGAAATTACAGCGATCTTGAGCTGTGGTCAAAACGTTCCCCGAAGCCCGTCGCGGTTTGTCGCTGTGTCTTGTGATCTGTGATCTCCTTCATTCACGCATCATTCCGCATCATTGCCTAGCGCTGGTTTGAAGCACGCGCCGCCTCAAAGAGAGGAATTGGAAATTATAGAGATCTTGAGCTGTGCTCAAGACGTTCGTCGAAGCCCGACGCTGTGTCTTGTGATCTTTGATCTCGTTCATTCACGCATCATTCCGCATCGTTGCCTAGCGCTGCTTTGAGGCACGCGCCGCCTCAAAGAGAGGAATTGGAAATTATAGCGATCTTGAGCTGTGGTCAAAACGTTCCCCGAAGCCCGCCGCTGGTTCTTGTGATCTGTGATCTCCCTCATTAACGCGTGATTCCGCATCATTTCCTAGCGCTGATTTGAAGCACGCGCTGCCTCAAAGAGAGGAAGTTGAAATTACAGCGATGTTGAGCTGTGGTCAAGGCGTTCCTCGAAGCCCGCCGCAGTATCTTGTGATCTGTGATCTCCCTCATTAACGCGTGATTCCGCATCATTGCCTTGCGCTGATTTGAAGCACGCGCCGCCTCAAATAGAGGAAGTGAAAATTACAGCGATCTTGAGCTGTGGTCAAAACGTTACGCGAAGCCCGTGGCTGTTTGTCGCTGTGTCTTGTTATCTGTGATCTCCCTCTTTCACGCGTGATTCCGCATCTTTTCCTAGCGCTGATTTGAAGCACGCGCTGCCTCAAAGAGAGGAAGTGGAAATTACAGCAATCTTGAGCTATGGCCAAGATGTTCGTCGAAGCCCGCCGCTGTATCTTGTGATCTCCTTCATTCACGCATGATTCCGCATCATTGCCTAGCGCTGATTTGAAGCACGCGCCGCCTCAAAGAGAGGAAGTGGAAATTACAGCGATCTTGAGCTGTGGTCTAAACGTTCCCCGAAGCCCGCCGCTGGTTCTTGTGATCTGTGATCTCCCTCATTAACGCGTGATTCCGCATCATTTCCTAGCGCTGATTTGAAGCACGCGCTGCCTCAAAGAGAGGAAGTTGAAATTACAGCGATATTGAGCTGTGGTCAAGGCGTTCCTCGAAGCCCGCCGCTGTATCTTGTGATCTGTGATCTCCCTCATTAACGCGTGATTCCGCATCTTTTCCTAGCGCTGATTTGAAGCACGCGCTGCCTCAAAGAGAGGAAGTGGAAATTACAGCGATCTTAAGCTGTGGTCAAAACGTTCACCGAAGCCCGTCGCGGCTTGTCGCTGTGTCTTGTGATCTGTGATGTCCTTCATTCACGCATCATTGCCTAGCGCTGCTTTGAAGCACGCGCCGCCTCAAAGAGAGGAATTGGAAATTATAGCGATCTTGAGCTGTGCTCAAGACGTTCGTCGAAGCCCAGCGCTGTGTCTTGTGATCTTTGATCTCGTTCATTCATGCATGATTCCGCATCGTTGCGTAGCACTGATTTGAGCACGCGCCGCCTCAAAGAGAGGAAGCGGAAATGACAGCGATCTTGAGCGGTGGTCAAAACGTTCGTCGAAGCCCGGCGCTGTTGCTTGTGATCTTTGATCTGCTTCATTCATGCATGATTCCGCATCATTGCCTAGCACTGATTTGAGCACGCGCCGCCTCAAAGAGAGGAAGTGGAAATGACAGCGATCTTGAGCTGTGGTCAAAACATTCCCCGAAGCCTGTCGCTGTTTGTCGCTGTGTCTTGTGATTTGTGATCTCCCTCATTCACGCGTGATTCCGCATCTTTTCCTATCGCTGATTTGAAGCACGCGCTGCCTCAAAGAGAGGAAGTGGAAATTACAGCGATCTTGATCTGTGGCCAAGATGTTCGTCGAAGCCCGCTGCTGTTTCTTGTGATCTGTGATCTCCCTCATTAACGCGTGATTCCGCATCATTGCCTCGTGATGATTTGAAGCACGCGCCGCCTCAAAGAGAGGAAGTGGAAATTACAGCGATCTTGAGCTGTGGTCAAGACGTTCCTCGAAGCCCGCCGCTGGTTCTTGTGATCTGTGATCTCCCTCATTAACGCGTGATTCCGCATCATTTCCTAGCGCTGATTTGAAGCATGCGCTGCCTCAAAGAGAGGAAGTAGAAATTACAGCGATCTTGAGCTGTGGTCAAGGCGTTCCTCGAAGCCCGCCGCTGGTTCTTGTGATCTGTGATCTCCCTCATTCACGCGTGATTCCGCATCTTTTCCTAGCGCTGATTTGAAGCACGCGCTGCCTCAAAGAGAGGAAGTGGAAATTACAGCAATCTTGAGCTATGGCCAAGATGATCGTCGAAGCCCGCCGCTGTATCTTGTGATCTGTGATCTCCTTCATTCACGCATGATTCCGCATCATTGCCTAGCGCTGATTTGAAGCACGCGCCGCCTCAAAGAGAGGAAGTGGAAATTACAGCAATCTTGAGCTATGGCCAAGACGTTCGTCGAAGCCCGCCGCTGTATCCTGTGATCTGTGATCTCCCTCATTAACGCGTCATTCCGCATCTTTTCCTAGCGCTGATTTGAAGCACGCGCTGCCTCAATGAGAGGAAGTGGAAATTACAGCGATCTTAAGCTGTGGTCAAAACGTTCCCCGAAGCACGTCGCGGTTTGTCGCTGTGTCTTGTGATCTGTGATCTCCTTCATTCACACATCATTCCGCATCATTGCCTACACACTAAACAATTTTTCACCCTTTAGGGTGTAAATCAGCTGTCCCCAGACGAACACCCTTTTCCAATTGTTCGGTGCTAAAAAAGGGTGCAGAGATCAGCACCCTTAAGGAAGGGTTTACTTCATGATACTTTAGAGGATGTAATGGTAGCACCCCTATTAAAGGGTACAATTTTTCCATAACACCTCCACAAATGCATGTTGGAAAGGTGCTGCACATTGATCTACCCATGAAGCAAAAGCCTTGGCCTGATGCGCGCCCTCTAAACTTTCATGCTGTGCACCCTTCCTGAAGGGTGCTGATCTCTACACCCTTTTTAGCCCAAAAAAGGGTGTTCGTCTGTGGACAGCTGATTTGCACCCTTAAGGGTGAGAATTTGTTTAGTGTGTACGTCAACGAGCACATGCGTAAGAACTTACTCAGGGGGTCTGGGTTTCACTGAACGGTGCACCCCTCTCCCTGGGCGGGTCGTTGAACCGACTTCGTCGGGAATACTTGGTTGTAGTGGATTAGGGCTGGGCTAGCTGTGTACAAAGATTTCAAATTGTCGGAAAAAGTAAGGAAAGAACGTCAAAGCTTATTAATACTTCACGAGGCAGGATAGTGTAAGGAGGGGTATGATTGCCTCGGATATACACTAGGAGTTATAAAGGGTATATCTGAGTTAGCCAGTTAACGAGAGGTGCAGTATTATTTTGTTTGGAGGTCGTGAATAAAAGAAAGGATACCAGGATTTTCGTTAAGACATTCTTGAATAGTATTAAACTTGTGGATAAAATAGAATTCACGTTGTTCACGTTCTCGCCTGTTTTTGAAGCCCCCTTGAATAATTGTTACTTTTAGTTGGTCAAATGGGTGTCCTTCTGAGTTTACATGCTTGGATAGGGGAAGGTTTGGGAGAGACTTGGTGTGTGCTCGGTGGTTGTTAAATCGAATGCGGAATGCAGTGTTTGTCTCTCCTATGTATTGCTGGTTACACACAGTGCATTCAAGAAGGTAAATAATGTTTGATGAGTCGCAGTCAAACTTGCCGTTGATTGAATGCTGGAAAACTGACCTCGTACTAGTTGCGGAACACGTAGTCTTCATGTGCCTGCAAACTTTGCAGCGACCTTTACCACAGGGCTGGCATCCATATTTTGGGGTTTTGTGTTCCTTGGAGTGGACTAGATGGTTCTGAATGTTTTTGGCACGCCTGTAAATCACGCGGGGTGCGCATGTAAATATTTTCGATAGTCGTTGACTTTGCTGGAGAATATTAAAGTGCTTATTAAGAATTCTGTTTATGTTCGGTGCGTTACTGTTAAATGTGAAAATAAGGTTTGTAGTGTAATCATTTCGGTTATCTCTTCGGTGCCCCTGGAGTATTTGAATACGGTTCAGATTTGAAGCTCTGCTTATGGCGTCATCAATAAAAGAACGTGGATAGCGCTGCGTTAAGAGCACGTAAACATTTTTTAATGCTTTTTATACGTATATGTAAACATTTTTTTTTGCTTGAAGTGCGTTTGTCGTGTACAGCCATTTCAAAGGCGCTTGGGCCCAGTCAAGCTGCTTTTTAGCAGCTTTTAGCCCTTGAATCTCTGTAGTATGTAACTTGCATTTTGTAAAAATGAAATGAAATTGCATTTGGAAGAGACAGACAAGGTTTCATTTTGCAGTGTAAGCTTGCGTCTCTAGAATGAACAGAGAACGTTGCCTCACACTGCTTGGGCCTGTCGTTTGACCCCTCGTTCACCACGGGGAAAAAAAGGACCTCTCTAGGAAACTATTTGTGGGAACTTTCCTCTGCTTCAAGAGGGGAGGGGGAGGGGAAGGGGGTTGATGGCCTCCCCTTTGTCGGGTTCGCCGCGACACGCGACGCACGACGGACAAGACAACGAAAGGAAGCGGGGAAAGCTGCCTTTCCGAAATTAACCGTGACTTGCAGGTGCCTATAGCTGTGTTTGGATTCCAGGGAAGTAGCAGCCGACCTCTGAATCCTCTTCGCCCATTCCCACGTGGCTCCGCGTGCCATGTCGCCATGTGCGGTGAAAAGAGCAGTGTGCAGAGTTTAAATTAAACAAGTATGAAGCTATACAATGAAGCCAATTACAGACAGCTAGAGGAATTTCAAGAGCATGCTGTGTGATGCTGGTTATCTCAGTGAAAACTAATGCAGCCAACTATTATCTCGTTTTTTTTTTTTTGACCCAACAGACATGAAAGGTCTGAAGATGAATTAGTACCAAACACATCGGTACATCAGTTGTAATGCCTGAAAAAAGTTGTACCAACATATAGATGCCCATGTCGTGATAATCAGGAATACTGAAGAATTAAGGAAAATTAAAACATTTTTTTTGTTCGGGCTCACACACCTGCTACAAGCATCTTTATACGTAGCAATTTAAATGACTCTGTAGGAAGCTTTTTTGGGTAAAAAGTACAGTATGGCAGAAAGGAGTCTTTAGGAAATGCACTGTGTAGAAATAGCCGTACCAATTCCATCTCATCGTTCGATAAATATAACAAATACCGTGCAAAGAAGCTTGCTGCATAGTATAGTTGCAAGTTACTGGTTGCAGACCGCTCTGCAGTCCCTGAACTGTGATTGTGTATGTACTGCATGACAGTGCGTGGATAGCAAAGCAGTTAACCACGGGACTGCTGTAAATTGCCACATTTTCAAATTGTATGAAAATCGTTGCATGTGAGGGGTCACAACCCTATCCTGTTTCTTGAAGGTCCCGTTGCTTTGTTGGCAATGCTTGGACAACCATGGCCAGCTTTCCGCATTCATGTGCACAGGGTATGTCCATTACGTGCATGCTTTTCCACCTAGTAATGACTTACATTGCAAACAGACAAAAAAAACACATAGAGTACAAGTACAGATAGTGTTTGTAGTCCACACTCTTCTTCTTCACCTCAGTAAATATGGCACATACCCACGCGGGGGGATTGGCCAAGGTACAGTGGAGATTTGCCAATGAAGTATTTGCACGGGAAAAAAGACGTGAGGCGGCGGCGTAGAAGACTGAATCAAGATAAAGATAGGAAAATTCAATTAAATTTAAGAAATATGGATTACCAGGAATAGAACCAAGTATTTCGGACATGAGACAGAATTTTGTATACAGCTAACAAGGTAACCGATCAGTTGCACTTATGTAATCATGAAGGTAGCCACAAACACTGCTTAGCGGGAATTCCTTGGCGCTCGCACCGAACGAGAGAAGAACTGGAAGAGACTGGAAGAGGGACCTCCAAATACTGATTTCCTTGAACAACCGCCGGCAAGAGAGGAGAAAATGGTCTAATGTTTCAACTTGCCCACATGAGACACAAAGGTTTGTCGCAGGGAACCCGTATCTGCGTAAGTACAAATTTAAGTGAGGGATTCTGCATCGCAGAAGCGTCATTGACACCTCAAAACGCCTTGATTTACACCACCGGACATGCCATGGGTACTTTAAGTGGTGAAAATCCACGGTATTGAGCAACGGATCACTCAAGCTGGCTGAAATATGTTGGAACCACTGGAAACGTGAAGTTTCCAACAGAATGAGGTGAGGGACGGGATAGATTACGATTACAGGAGCGCTGAGAGCTGACCTTGCCAATAAATCAGCCACCTCGTTAAAATAGACACCCGAATGCCTGCAGGTACCTGGACAAAGCGGATCTCACGCACTGTGCACGGAACAAAAAACCTAAGCGGCCGATTCAATAAAGATTTTCCGGAGTTTTGGAGAGAGCCTAAAACTGAAAGGCAGTCTGCAAGAATAAGAACCCGTGCTACATGTCTGGGAATTTTGAGAAGAACCACACCAATAGCCAAAAACTCTACGAAGAATTTAGAAATATAATCAGGGATACGAACGGAATAGCTCCAAGCCAGATCCTGCGAATATATCCCAATCGCCGCCTTCTCACAGCTGCCGGAGGCATCAGTGGAGAGAACAGTATGATGAGGAAAATTGTGTAGGCGTTCAGAAAGAAGACCATTTAGGATATTTGCGGGCATATGTTTCGCATGGAACGGGTAAATATGGTCGTAATAGAAGACGGGGTCAGCCTACGTATCAGCAACTCGTTGCAAGGAGATCAGATCAACCTGAAGCGGAGCTTGCGTGAACCTAACTTGCGGAAGCTGATAGCCTGGCCAATGTTGGTGTTGTTGTTAGCCTATCAAAAGATCGCACATACCCACACTGGGCGATCGGCGAAGAATCCGGTGGCTATTCATCTGTACTCAATTAACAAAAAATAAAACCACGCGGGAACGGAACACAGGCGGATGTGCTGAATTTCAGGAACAAACCATGCAACAAGTAACAAAATATTCCTAAATCAGATTTTACATTGCATAATGAACCATGACTGTACCAAAGCAATGAGACATAAGTGAAGCATTTCATTCCTTTCGTGACATAAACGAGTTATGAGGTTTGTTGAACAATTAAAAAAGTGATTTTTCATGGCAGCCAGCATGGGTCATTTCAAGTTATAGCTCAAGATTACAATCACATCTGATATAGATGACACGCATGCTATGAAAGCAAGATAACTTTTTTTCCTTCTTTATGAGAAATGCACAGGCAGTTTCAAGGCTTGCTTCACAATTTAATTTCTGGCGTATACACAAAGGCATGTCTATAAATTATTCGTGCGTTACACCAGAACCAACACTACTTAAGTTGGTAAATCATGTTCATTACCTGGGTGTCATTAATAGCAAACATATGCTAATGCTGCTAATGTTATAGACGAACAAACAGCGGTTTTATGAAGACGTTAAGTAATACGTGATACTGTTGTGTCCATCAGGTAGGCAGTTTCAAGGCTTGCTTCACAATTTAATTTCTGGCGTATACACAAAGGCATGTCTATAAATTATTCGTGCGTTACACCAGAACCAACACTACTTAAGTTGGTAAATCATGTTCATTACCTGGGTGTCATTAATAGCAAACATATGCTAATGCTGCTAACGTTATAGACGAACAAACAGTGGTTTTATGAAGACGTTAAGCAATACGTGATACTGTTGTGTCCATCAGGTAATGAACTGTGCGGCAGTTTCAGTTTCTCTTCTCTTATTTTCAAATTCAATTCCCTTACTTTCAGTTTCTCTTCTTCAGAGTTTCAGTTTCAGTCACATGCATGTTGCTTGACACCGCGTATACGTGACGCAGGAAAAGTAGAGGGGGGGAGTGGCGTCGGAGGAACCTTGGCGTCAGCATGACATCGCTCGCTCCG
The DNA here is from genome assembly GCF_052857255.1 of Amblyomma americanum. Classification (NCBI taxonomy): domain Eukaryota; kingdom Metazoa; phylum Arthropoda; class Arachnida; order Ixodida; family Ixodidae; genus Amblyomma; species Amblyomma americanum. Next base: position 556,528,289 of record NC_135497.1, on the reverse strand, counting down.
GTGTGTCGTTCGATTTTGCATCTACAATACAACAACGTGCCGACGAGGTAAATCTTTACAATGAGTTTCACGGAATCTTACGCCCCCTCGTACATTCCTGAAAACCCCGGATCAGCCACCAATACCATGGAACCAGTGGAAGGCACTGTTTTCTACCTACTTAGAGGCGTCTGGCGCCTGAGTTTCCTGCATCCCGGCGCAAAGCTATAGATGATTCTGCAATCGCGCGGCGTCGGAGGTCAGCGTCTTTCCGGAACGCCTCCCGCCACGAGCGCAATTTTAAAACGAAGGAGACCTCAGTTAAGTGAAGTTACGAAACGCGAAGATGAGTCGAAGGTGCCTCCGCCCGCCTTCCGTCGCGGAGACAAAAAGAGGGCTCCTTCCTAAAAACTGAGAGAGAGGGGAGAGTAACAGAAAGAAAATGGGGAACGAAGGCGCGAAATCGCCCAAGTGTGCGTTATTGCAATGGGTTACTGCCCTATATGGAGCATCACGCTCTATTATCCGCAAAGCAGGAAAAAAGAAATAAATAAAATATATAAAAAATATAAAAAGTTGAGGGGGAGAATAGGCAATATGCTTTGCTCTCAGAAGGGTAGCGGATCGGGCTAGTTGGTGCAGATTTGACATTTTCAGAAGCGCTAAAACACCGAGGACGCAGAGGGAACAGACAGGGACGAGCGCTACTTCCAACTGTTTATTTCGTAAAACCGCAAGTGCTTTAAACAGTTCTCGAACGCTTTTATGACACGGCAGTAAACTACACGTGCGAGAATACACAGTATAGCTACCGAGACTAAAAGAACCAAGGAGATAAGTGCACGATTACGTTGATACCCTGAGGAAGGCAAGTTCTTTTTTTGACAATGAAATGGACGGTGAGCTTACACAAGTGCTACCCAGTGATGCTATGTTCTGTGCTTCTATAATCTCTCGGGTTAGTTGATCACGACTACGTCCGATGATGTGGCACTGATTTAACAATGGAGCACAATTGCGGCACTTACTGCAGTGAATGGCTAGGTTGCTTCCGAAGGAATTTTTAACATTGTTGTTGTGCTGGCGTAGCCGGTCATTGAGACAACAGCCCGTTTGCCCAACATACTTTTTGCCACAAGATAGAGGGATGCAGTACACAACACAGTCTACACAGTCCACGTACGCTGTTTGGTGTTTGATACCACATAATTGTTTGACAGAAGAGTAAGGTTTCGTCAGCTTGCAAAGCTTGTTTAGCTTGTTAGGGGCCGTGAAAACAACTCTAACATCTGCTTTCTGCGCTACCTTTTTTAGGTTGTGTGAAACAGTGTGCACGTAAGGGAGCACAGCAACCTTTTTTCTCTCACTAGACTTATTTGCGATTTCGTCGCGACCGTTCAGGTTCCTAAGGACGCGTTCTGCTACCGAGATCTGAAGTGGAACCGGGTAACCAGCGGCGGATGACCGGTTCACTTGTGTATGAAAACTACGGGGCATGCAGTGGTGGCAAGATTTCGTCAATGCATTCCTGAAACAAAGTGCAATCACTCCTCGCTTAACCAGCTTAAACCCCTCTTAGCTTTCCGCTCCGCCCACTCTAAGCTGGTTAAGCGAGGAGTGATTGCACTTTGTTTCAGGAATGCATTGACGAAATCTTGCCACCACTGCATGCCCCGTAGTTTTCATACACAAGTGAACCGGTCATCCGCCGCTGGTTACCCGGTTCCACTTCAGATCTCGGTAGCAGAACGCGTCCTTAGGAACCTGAACGGTCGCGACGAAATCGCAAATAAGTCTAGTGAGAGAAAAAAGGTTGCTGTGCTCCCTTACGTGCACACTGTTTCACACAACCTAAAAAAGGTAGCGCAGAAAGCAGATGTTAGAGTTGTTTTCACGGCCCCTAACAAGCTAAACAAGCTTTGCAAGCTGACGAAACCTTACTCTTCTGTCAAACAATTATGTGGTATCAAACACCAAACAGCGTACGTGGACTGTGTAGACTGTGTTGTGTACTGCATCCCTCTATCTTGTGGCAAAAAGTATGTTGGGCAAACGGGCTGTTGTCTCAATGACCGGCTACGCCAGCACAACAACAATGTTAAAAATTCCTTCGGAAGCAACCTAGCCATTCACTGCAGTAAGTGCCGCAATTGTGCTCCATTGTTAAATCAGTGCCACATCATCGGACGTAGTCGTGATCAACTAACCCGAGAGATTATAGAAGCACAGAACATAGCATCACTGGGTAGCACTTGTGTAAGCTCACCGTCCATTTCATTGTCAAAAAAAGAACTTGCCTTCCTCAGGGTATCAACGTAATCGTGCACTTATCTCCTTGGTTCTTTTAGTCTCGGTAGCTATACTGTGTATTCTCGCACGTGTAGTTTACTGCCGTGTCATAAAAGCGTTCGAGAACTGTTTAAAGCACTTGCGGTTTTACGAAATAAACAGTTGGAAGTAGCGCTCGTCCCTGTCTGTTCCCTCTGCGTCCTCGGTGTTTTAGCGCTTCTGAAAATGTCAAAGCTTTGCTCTCATAACTGTTTTCTCTGGTCATGAGCTAGAAAGACTGGCAGGGGGAGGAGAAGGGCGGCATGTGGAAGCAAGCACGCAAATTGGCATGACCTCAGGCGATGCAGTCCGGGTGCTGTGAATTTCAGTAGGGCTAGGACTATGATCTCTGAAGTGTGGAGAGAGTACCAGGGTTTTCATTTATACCGGCCTGCACAGTATTAAACTGATATATAAAGTATGACTCTCGTTGCTCACGCTCACGGGCATTTTGGAAGCCGCTCTGTAGCAGCGTAACTTTTAGTTTGTGAAACTCGTGACCTTCCTGGGAAAGATGTTTCGACAGGGGGAGGAGAGAAAGAGATCTGGTGTGCGCGCGGTGGTTGTTGAATCTAATTCGGGAGGAATTCTCTGTTTGGACAATGTATTGCATCTGGAAATCGCCACACTCGAGCATGGATACTACGTTACTACTGTCACAGTTCAAGTTTTCACGGATGGTGTGTTTGAAGTTAGAGTGTGTGCTTTGAGCTAGTGTTGTCCGCATGTGCTGGCAAACTTGACAGCGATTCTTCCTGCAAGGTAGGCAAACCACAGGGTTTTACTTATTGACAGTAGAGTGAACTACATAATTCTGCATGTTTTTTGGTAGTCTGTAGGTAACCTGTAGAACTGTTGGAAAAATTTTTGACAGTCGATCGTTTTGTTCGATTATGTTGAAATGTTTTTTTAGAGTTTTGTTGACATTAGGAAGGTTGTTTGCGAAGGTTAAGACGAGATTAGAGCGGTGTTCATCTGCGGTTGCTAATGGGGGATCCCCAAACATTTCATTACGATCTGTTGCTTCCGCTTTCGTAACGGCGTCATCAATAATGGAGGCCGGATAGCATTGGTCCCTCAGAACCTCCCGCATACGGCTAGAATTTTTTTCGAAGTCTTCTGGTCGTGAACAGATCCGTTTGAATCTGATGGCTTGGGAATATGGAATTGAAGTTTTGCAGTGGCGTGGGTGGCAGCTCTTCTAATGAAGGTACTGTTGCCTATCCGTGGGCTTTCTATAGACACTGGTGATTAAGGTACCCTTCTCCATTCGAATTGAGACGTCCAAGAAATTAATTTGACTGGTGGAGTAAGGGTGTGTGAAACAGATGTTTGGATGTACGTTGTTAAATGCTGAAATAAACTGGATGAATTGGTCCTCTGTTTTCGTCCATACCATGAATATGTTGTCTAGGAAGCGTTTGTAAAAAGCCGTTTTTGTTGGGTATGAGCGGATAAACTCCGATTCAATGCTATGCATATACATGTTGGCATAGTTTGGGGCCATTTTTGTTCCCATAGCGGTACCACTCGTTTGTAGGTAAAAGGAGTTGTTGAATTCAAAAAAGTGGAGCTTGAGGACCAGATCAGTAAGTGCAGCGATGGTACTTAATTTGGCTAGGAGCATCATCGTTTTTGTGTTTTCCATAGGATGCGACCAGAATCGGATGCCATCATCATGCGGTATGTTTGTGTACAGAGACACTACATAGAGGGTAACTAAATATATATATGCAAAGTTGAGAGACGCTTTTCGGACAGAGTCTGTCCTTTCTCAAGATTGAAGTTACAGCGATCTTCCTCCCGTTCTTGAGGAGTTGTAATTGGCACACATGTCCGCCACATGAAAATAGCAACAAGCAATCGGGTGCTGGAAAGAAGATGGACAGAAAAGAAAAATACTTGAAAAGGGAGAAAGAGTAATAAATAGAAAAAGAATACGCGCTGTCGCACCCTGTCCACCGAAAAGCCGCTGGGAGCGTGCAGAAAAAAAAGAGAAAGAGAAAAAGGAAAACGAGGAGCGGAAGGAGAGAATGGTCGCCCCTCAAGGCAGAGCGGCGGCGAGTACAGGAACAGACGGTGGCGGATTCGCGGAGATGCGTGTACTAGCGTGCCCCTGGCCAAAACGAGTAAAAAAAAACAGAATAAAGCGCAGACATGGCAGGACACTTCCCTGGAGCCTCTTCGGCAGGAATAGTCAATGTGGAATCAGCGGCGCAGTTTGCTTAAGTAGAGACATGTGCACTGTGCATGCAAACACAAAAAATAAAAAAGGTGACAAGACATCCGAGTTCGGGAAAGTGTCGTGGGGGGGGAGGGGGGGGGGAGGCGGGGTTTTGTTGGGTGTAAACGTGAATGGCGGGAGCATTTAGGCAAGGGTTCTTCAACTGCACCCCGCTCGGCAAAGTGGTCGAACTGGGTGGGGTGGAGGTAAAGATGCGCTTCTTTATGCCGCGCACGCTGTCACAAACGTGGGGAATTCTGAGAAAACTCTAGGGAAAATGTGTCTGTCACCAACTGGACATGACGTCATTAAAAATCACATGACCACGACGTTAGAGGCGTGACGTCACTTTTTTTGGGCCAATCAGCGTTTCCAGCCTACCGACCCGCTATCGCTTGTCCCGCTATCGCTTGTAACCCAAAGACAAGCGATTGCGGGTCGGTAGGCTGGAAACGCTGATTGGCCCAAAAAAGTGACGTCACGCCTGAAACGTCATGATTTCGTGACTTTTAATGACGTCATTTTCTCTTCTCTTGCCGGCGGTTGTTCAAGGAAATCAGTATTTGGAGGTCCTCTTCCAGTCTCTTCCAGTTCTTCTCTCGTTCGGTGCGAGCGCCAAGGAATTCCCGTTAAGCAATGTTTGTGGCTACCTTCATGATTACATAAGTGCGACTGATCGGTTACCTTGTTAGCTGTATACAAAATTCTGTCTCATGTCCGAAATGCTTAGTTCTATTCCTGGTAATTTATATTTCTTAAATTTAATTGAATTTTCCTATCTTTATCTTGATTCAGTCTTCTACGCCGCCGCCTCACGTCTTTTTTCCCGTTCAAATACTTCATTGGCAAATGTCCACTGTACCTTGGCCAATCCCCCCCGCGTGGGTACGTGCCATATTTACTGAGGTGAAGAAGAAGAGCGTGGACTACAAACACTATCTGTAGTTGTGCTTTATGTGTTTTTTTTTCTGTTTGCAATGTAAGCCATTACTAGGTGGAAAGGCATGCACGTAATGGACATACCCTGTGCACATGAATGCGGAAAGCTGGCCATGGTTGTCCAAGCATTGCCAACAAAGCAACGGGACCTTCAAGAAAGAGGATAGGTTGTGACCACTCACATGCAATGATTTTCATACAATTTGAAAATGTGGCAAGTTACAGCAGTCCCGTGGTTATATTTCAGCAAACCAAGCCAGTTCATTTAGGCGGAAACATTTTTAGAGGTTGCCAAAAAGGAACATGTCAAAAAGTTATAAACATCATCAATGAAACAGGATGCTATGTGTATGTGTGGTAAACGATATGAACAAGCATCTCTTTGTTGGTTAACTGCTTTGCTATCCACGCACTGTCATGCAGTACATACACAATCACAGTCCAGTGACTGCAGAGCGGTCTGCAACCAGTAACTTGCAACTATACTATGCAGCAAGCTTCTTTGCACGGTATTTGTTATATTTATCGAACGATGAGATGGAATTGGTATGGCTATTTCTACACAGTGCATTTCCTAAAGACTCCTTTCTGCCATACTGTACTTTTTACCCAAAAAGCTGCCTACAGAGTTATTTAAATTGCTACGTATAAAGATGCTTGTAGCAGGTGTGTAAGCCCGAACAAAAAAAAATGTTTTAATTTTCCTTAATTCTTCAGTATTCCTGATTATCACGACATGGGCATTTATGTGTTGGTACAACTTTTTTCAGGCATCACAACTGATGCACCGATGTGTTTGGTACTAATTCATCTTCAGACCTCTCATGTCTGTTGGGTCAAAAAAAAAACGAAATAATAGTTGGCTGCATTAGTTTTCACTGAGATAACTAGCATCAAACCGCATGCTCTTGAAATTCCTCTAGCTGTCTGTAATTGGCTTCATTGTATAGCTTCATACTTGTTTAATTTAAACTCTGCACACTGCTCTTTTCACCGCACATGGCGACATGGCACGCGGAGCCACGTGGGAATGGGCGAAGAGGATTCAGAGGTCGGCTGCTACTTCCCTGGAATCCAAACACAGCTATAGGCACCTGCAAGTCACGGTTAATTTCGGAAAGGCAGCTTTCCCCGCTTCCTTTCGTTGTCTTGTCCGTCGTGCGTCGCGTGTCGCGGCGAACCCGACAAAGGGGAGGCCATCAACCCCCCTTCCCTTCCCCCACCCCTCCTGAAGCAGAGGAAAGATCCCGCAAATAGTTTCCTAGAGAGTTTTTTTTTTTTTCCGCGGGGTCAACGAGGGGTCGTACGACAGAAGCGTTTCGGTGCAGGTGGGCTGGAAACGCTGATTGGTCGATGGGATGCGCTTCTCCGTGACGTTTTTCTGCTTCTCCCTCGTTCTCAACCGGACGTGGGTTCGCCGCGCCTCTCTCGACCTGTCCCTAGAGTGCCTAGGGAATCGCTAGGGCCGGCTGGCCGGCCGCCGGGCGTGCGTGGTCTGCGGGCATTCTCTTCGTGAGCGTAGGCGGCGACGCGCGCGTTTCGGAAGCTGTCCAGGTATGGCTTTTTTTTTTTGCGTGGTGCGCTCGTCGGCGCAGCCAGCTGAAATTTCTGTACAGTTCTTGCTTCCACGACATTGCGACGACCCCCAAAAGGCGCTGACCCGCGAGAAATCGCCAGCGACATAAAGGTACGCATTTTATCTCAAATTTCGCTTCATGAAGTGCTGTACCGCTTACCTACATGCCTTGCGCATTCCAGGACCTCGTTTTCCTGCTGCAGGAGCACGTCGTGCTGGTGTTCAAAATTCTGCGACCCACATAAGGTGCGGTTTGAGGACCGCCGGCGTCGCCATCTGAACCGCCGTCTGACAGCCACGATGAAGCGCTTGTCGGGCGTGCACGTTCTCAATCACGAGGGAAGGGTTGAACAACGTTTTCGCAAGTTTTCTCGTGCAGAACTCGCCAAATTGCGGCGCTTGTAACGTAACTTTTTTTGCAGCATCGTTTCCTGGATGCTTCTGGCGAGCCGATGCTGTCCTTGTTTGCCGCAGACCGGGGCATCGACCAGATGTCAAAGATTATCGTCGCGGCCCTCGTCAAGATCTACGGACCAGGGATAGCGTCGGCTTCAAGGGCAAGACCAGGAGAGGTGTACGTCGTGCACCGGTGTCGTCGGTGCGGAGCCAAAGGGCACAAGACGGACCACTGCTGGGCCTACTGCTCACCGCGCCGCCACGCCGCTGCAGGTCGCGGTTGAAGTGCTCCTGCAAACGGCCCTTTTTAGGGCCACCTCATTGTTTCCTGGCAGATCGCGAGCGTCCCGTTTCGTGCCCGTATTCCCTCTCTGTCGAAATCGACGCCAGACATCAAAATCGCGCGGTGTGAGCTAGTAAATCGCTGGTAGAGACAAAAACTCGTGCTTGTATACAGACTTACCCATCTCCAGTGCGCCTTTGTTTATTTCCGTAGGCACTACTCGCGCTTTGTAGAAATCGACGCCAGCCGCGAAATTTTACATGTTAGACCTCGCTACAGCATTAGCGCAGCGTGCCTTCGTCTCTTTACGTTCTAACTTTTATGCAGCGCACCTTTGTTTGCTCGTTACTTTTGTTCTTTTCAGTCGTTTCCTGAGTCCGTCCAAAGAGCCGGGCTAAATGGATGATTATGGAACCACATGGCGATTGCACTGCATACAGCACGACTTTGGTCCCTGTGTTTTTAAGTAAAAACATCAGATGTCGAAGGTCATGGTCGTGTCCGAGGATGGCTTCCACAGCTGGGGCCTAACCATAGGGACCGCACACGCTTTGTCGTCGTTGCCAAGTGGAGAGGCCCAAGATGGCTGGCATCCTTAATAAAGATCCCTTCTCGGGGCCGCTTTAGTGTTTCCTGGCAGATCACGCGCTTTCCACCCTGTGCACATGCTCTCATTTCCAATTAAAAAGGTCCTTTAATAACAAGATGTTGCATGGTACTTGAACAATAGCGGCTACAATGACAAAGGTGAAGAAGTGCTGGAGTTACACGGAAATAAAAAAGGTTGGGGGTGCCCACATAACAAACTGAAATGGTTTTGGACAGGACTCCTAGTTAATTGCATTTGGAAGAGAAAGACAAGGTTTAATTTTGCAGTGTAAGCTTGCTTCTCTAGAATGAACAGAGAACGTTACCTCGCACTGTTTGGGCCACCTTCCTTGACCCCATGAAAAAAAAAAGGATGCCTCTGGGAAACTATATGCGGAATTTCCGCCCCCCCCCCCCGCCCCTCGATTCAGAAGGGGAAGGGGGGGGGGGGTGACGGCCTTTTCTTTGTCGGGCTCGGCGCGACGCACGATGGACCAGACGGCGAAAGGAAGGGGGCTGTCAGTGACGCATGTTCCGCGCTCTTCGCTTAGCCAGCGTACAAGTCCCTTCGACAGCCTGAAATGCCTTCGGTGGGCATCGTCACGCATGTCGAAAGGATTGTCATGCACGTGCGACCGCCGATAACATTCCTTGCAAGCTTATTCATTGCCGTGAAAATCGGGCGGTGGGCATTTCTGGTGCGAAGTGAAGGAACTTAGTAAGGTCTGCAAGGAAAGACCTTACGCAACTTTACTGGGGCATAGCCGCCTTTCCGAAATTAACCGTGACAAGTGCCTAGCTGTCTTTGGATTCCAGCGAAGTTGCAGCTGTACCTCCGAATCCTCCTCGCCCGTTCCCACGCGGCTTCGCATGCCATGTCGCCATGTGCGGTAAAAAGAACAGTTTGCAGAGTTTAAATGGTTCAAGTATGAAGCTATGCAATGAAGCCAATTACAGACTTCTGTACAACAGCTAGAGGAATTTCAAGAGCATGCTGTGTGATGGTAGTCAAAACTAATGCAGTCAACTATTATTTCGTATTTTTTTGACCAAACAGACATGAAATGTCTGAAGATGAATGTGTACCAAACACATCGGTGCATCAGTTAATTGTGATGCGTGAAAAAAATTGTACTAACATATAAATGCCCATATGTCGTCATAATCAGGAATACTGAAGAATTAAGGAAAATAAAAGGTTTTTTTTTGTTCAGGCTCACACACCTGCTACAAACATCTTTATACGCGTACGTAACAATTTATGACTCTGTAAGAAGCATTTTGGGTAAAAAGTACAGTATGGCAGAAAGGAGTCTTTAGGAAATGCACTGTGTAGAAATAGCCATACCAATTTCATGTGATCGTTCGATAAATGTAACAAATACCGTGCAAACAAGCTCGCTGCATAGTATAGTTTTTTTGCAAGTTACTGGTTGCAGACCGCTCTGCAGTCACTGGACTGTGATTGAGTAAGTACTGCATGACAGTGCATGGATTGCACAGCAGTTGCTTGTTCATTTCGTTTACCACCATTTCGTTTACCACCGCAGCGAGCGTTCTTTTGTGCCCGCATGTGTGCTTTCGGTGCGGGAGGGCGTCCTTGGCGGCACCCTCCGTTCTGCGAACGGACCGATGGGCGCCCGCTTCGTTAGCTTATTGGTGTGGTCGTTAGGGCCGCGGGAAATGCCGCCGCTGCCAGAAGTACGAACCGGAGAGCCGTGCGGCGTCTCCTTTCAAGTGGACCCATGCACGTGTGCGGGTGAGAGTGTGTGTGTTTGTGTGTGTGCGCGCTTCCGGTGCACTGCAGGTGCGCGGTAGCCTGCAGCGCTTGGAGGCGACTCAGTCAAGTGACAGACGACAAGGAACCCGTGAGAGTGTGTGTGCGATGCTATTTTAGCTTGTAAATAAGTTTTCGTAAATATACCCTTTTGTATTTCCTTCACATGAGAGTTTAATCGTTTCATTTCTTCAGCGCGTATTTGTAACATTAATTTAATCTTAAGCCTCATTTCAAACACAATGAAACAGGACGTGTAACTTTTTGACATGTTCCTTTTTGGCAGCCTCTAAAAATATTTCCGCATGAATGGGCTAGCTTAATTGTTTTGCAGCAATATAACCACGGGACTGCTGTAACTTGCAACATTTTCAAATTGTGTGAGCATCACTGCATGTGAGGGGTCACAACCATATCCTAGCTGTTTCTTGAAGGTCCCGTTGCTTTGATGGCAATGCTTGGACAACCATGACAATCTTCCGCATTCATGCGTACAGGGTATGCCCATTACGTGCATGCCTTTCTACCTATTAATGCCTTACAATGCAAACAGACAACAAATAAAAGGAAGAGCACAAGTACAGACAGTGTTTGTAGCCCACACTCTTCTTCTTCACGTCAGTAAATATATATGGCACATACCCACGCGGGGGGATTTGCCAAGGTACAGTGGAGATTGCCAATGAAATATTTGCACGGGGGAAAAAAAAGACGTGAGGCGGCGGCGTAGAAGACTGAATCAGGATAAAAATTGGAAAATTCAATAAAATTTAAGAAATATGAATTACCGAGAATAGAATCAAGCATTTTAGACATGCAACAGAATTTTGTATGCAGCTAAAAGGTGACCGATCAGTCGCACTTATGTAATCATGAAGGTAGCCACAAACACTGCTTAACGGGAATTCCTTGGCGCTCGCACCGAACGAGAGAAGAACTGGAAGAGACAGAGGGAGTCCTAACCTCGAAAGAGGGACCTCCAAATACTGCTTTCCTTGAACTGCGAACCGCCGGCGAGAGAGGAGAAAATGACCTATTGTTTCAACTTGCCCACATGAGACACAAAGGTTTGTCGCAGCGAACCCGCATCGGCGCAAGTATAAATTTAAGTGAGGGATTTTGCATCGCAGAAGCGTCACTGACACCTCGCAACGCCTTGATTTACACCACTGGACATTCCATGGGTAATTTAAGTGGTGAAAATCCACGGTATTGAGCAACGGATCACTCAAGCTGGCTGAAATATGTTGGAACCGCTGGAAACGTGAAGTTTCCAACATAATGAGGTGAAGGACAGGAAAGATTACAGGAGCGCTGAGAGCTAACCTTGCCAATAAATCAGCCACCTCGTTAAAATAAACACCCGAATAGGCAGGTACTCAGACCAAGTGGATCTCACGCACTGTGCACGGAACATAAAACCTAAGCGACCAATTCAATAACGATTTTCCGGAATTTTGGAGACTAGAACTGAAAGGCAGTCTGCAAGAATGAGAACTCAAGCTACATGCCTGGGAATTAAGAGAAGAGCCAAAATAACCAAAAACTCTACGAAGAATATAGGAGTATAATCAGGGATACAAACAGAATAGCTCCAAGCCAGATCCTGCGAATATATCCCAATTGTAATGTTTAGTAGCTTCTTCTGAATTTAAAAGTAATGCTACTACTTTGAACTTTAAACTTTGGGGGTTCGAATAATAGCTGATAAATCACAGGGGGACAAAAACTGAATAACGGTAACAGAAACTTTGGCTATATTCAAGAAACATTACAAATGTCTTCCTTCGACGACTCTTCTTCCCGCACTGCCCCGTCCACCCGTTTTCTTCAGCAACTCGTTGCAAGGAGATCAGATCAACTTGAAGCGGAGCTAACAAATTCTGCGTGAACCTAACTTGCGGAAGCTGATAGCGTGGCCAATGCCTCCCATGCCTACTACGGATGGAATCAATACAAAGTCGAAGAAAAAGTATACCGCAGCACACATGATTGGAAGTGAAAGACGAATTTTGTTGATGTTGTTAGCCTATCAAAAGATGGCACATACCTACACTGGGCGATCAGCCAAGAATCCGGTGGCTATTCACCTGTACTCAGTTAAAAAAAAGAAAGCCGCGCGGGAACGCAATACTGGTGGATGTGCTGAATTTCAGGAACAAACGTATCGTGCAACAAGTAAGAAAAATATTCGTGAATCAGATTTTACATTGCATAATGAACCATGACTGCACCAAAGCAATGAGATATAAGTGAAGCATTTCGTTGCTTTCGTGACAGAAATGAGGTTTGTTGAATAAAAAAAAGTGATTTTTGATGGCAGCCAGCATGAGCCATTTAAAGTTATAGCTCAACATTAGTCACATCTGATATAGATGACACGCATGCTTTGAAAACAAGATAATGTTTTTCTTTTTTTTATGAGAAATGCACAGGCAGTTTCAAGGCTTGCTTCACAATTTCATTTCTGGCGTATACACAAAGGCATGCCTATAAATTTTTCGTGTGTTACACCAGAACCAACACTACTTAAGTTGGTAAATCATGTTCATTACCTGGGTGTCATTAATAGCAAACATATACTAATGCTGCTAATCCTATAGAAGAACAAACAGCGGTTTTATGAAGACGTTAAATAATACGTGATACTGCATGTGTCCATCAGGCAATGAACTGTGCGGCAGTTTCAGTTTCTCTTCTCTTATTTTCAGTTTCGGTTGTCTTACTTTCAGTTTCGCTTCTTCAGAGTTTCAGTCACATGCATGTCTCTTGACACCACGTATACGTGACGCAAGAAAAGTAGAGGGGGGGGGGGGGGGGTTCGGCGGAAACTTGGCGTCATCATGACATCGCTCGCTCCGGTGTGTCGTTCGATCTTGCATCTACAATACAACAACGTGTCGACGAGGTAAACCTATGAGTTGCACGGGATCTTACGCCCCCTCGTACATTCCTAGAAACACCGGGCCAGTCACCAATACCATGGAACCAGTGGAAGGCACTGTTTTCTACCTACTTAGAGGCGTCTGGCCTGAGTTTGCTGCAACCCGGCGCAAAGCCATGCCTTTGCAGTCGCGCGGCGTCGAAGGTCAGCGTCGTTCCGCAATTAACGCCTCCTGCCACGAGCGCAAAATGAAGGAGCAGGGACCTAAATTAATGGCGATTTCCACTGGTCGTGCTGGAGCAGCTTTTCTTGCTCCGCGACGACGAATTCGAGTTCAACTGGTCGACCTGGACCGACCGCGCGAATTCCGCTGGTCGATTGGAGCAACTCCGTTCCAACGGAGCTCACAAGGTTGATACGCCGACCAGTGGCGGATCTGCTCCGAGGCGGTTTGGGGCGCTCTTTTGCGATTCGAGCGCCTCACTTCAGATCCACCAGTGGAATTCGCCATAAGTGAAGTTACGAAAGGCGAAGATACGTTTCAAACCGCGCTCAGCACTTGCAACCGTCTGTCCTCAGCCACGACGGAACGCTACCGCGGTTCAAGATATGTTTACAGAACCCTGGCGAGCCTGTCAGCTGCAGGTTTACATTGCTCAGTTACGCGAACCTGCGTAGAACTGCGACTTCGACAATTCCGTGAACACTGTTGTTCGTGATCAGCTCGTTTCTGGCGTTGCGTCGGACAACTTCATAGGATGAAATTGTTGCTCGAAGGTGCAGGGCGAACCGGGAAAAGGCGATTAATCGCTTGTACGAAGAGGCACTTTTTTTTAAAATTCAGTGGTCACTTTGGCGATGTAAAGTGCGCGAGGCGAAAGCCTTTCTGCGCCCACTGTGGCTGCTTCTTTTAATTTTTATTTAATTATTTTTAATTTTTCGCTTCTGAAACTGCATTGTCACATAAGTTAATTTTTCCTTTTTATTTTTGTTACTTTAAAATTGTTATTTATTTTTATTTTTAACGTTTCGTTTTGAGCTATTCATTTACTTCACAAATTAATATGTAATTACAAACTAATGCGCAATTTCTAATCACCAATTACTTCTTAATTGCTAAGACTATATGGGTTATATCAATTATTATACCATTGATGACGTCATAGTGTGACAGATTTCGCGGACGGATGGATAACGAGAGCCATTAAAGGCTTTCGCTTTAAATGTTTGCATGAAGCCGCCTATAGGCAGCTATTGGCTCTAGATTGCAGTTATTCGTTTCGGGCCCCTGATTATACACCTATATTCGCTGTTCATTTTCTAGGGGTTCAGTTGGCCCTATAGATAAGGTCTCTTGCATCGTTACTGATGTCATTATACTTGCTGACAGCCTTTCTGTCCTGACTCACTCGAAGGCTCGAAGGACACTCTTCTGGGCCATTCTCTAAGATTTTTCATTCCACTACATGTTAAAGAAATGCGCTTTCACTGGACACCTGGACACTGCGGCATTGATGCTAACAAGACGGCCGATTTTTTAAACAAAATCTGCGCTTTGTGGGCCTGTGGTACCATTTACTCTAAACACTGTGCATTGACAACAGCTTGCTTCCAATGGTTCCTGCATCTGCATTTTTTCAGTCATGAGCCTCTTCGTGCTGCAGCGGATTTTCAACATTCCCTTGGAGTGTGCGCTTAAGTAGTTCATGGCAATTCGACGTGTCTATGAAGTGGGATTCCAAATGTCCCCACTTTATAGACAATGATTCCAAATATGAAGTGGGATTCCAAACGGTCCCACTTGTTTTCAAGTGGTGCCACCTCAAAACAAGTGGTTTTAACAAGTGGTCCCAATTGTGGTCTCACTATGCAGGTGTTGTTGAGCCTCTGCGCAGGCTCTTGTGACACTACGTTGCTTTCGCTTGGGACTCTGAGGCAGTTCAAAGCTTTCATGAAGTGAAGCAACTACTTTCAACTTGTGACGTAATGCACTTGTTTGATCCGGCTCTACCAGTGGTCGTGATCACAGATGCTTAATTCAGAGCATGTACTTTCTTTTAACTTCAGATACTACAAAACGTTTGCAAAAACTGCTGGGTCAATAGCCGAAGCTAGTATAGGCCCAATGTACACATTTGTTATTACAGCAACAGAAGATGCCAACATGAAACTTGGTTATAAATGATCAGTGAACAAAGTATTAGCAAGCAACACTCAACAGCACAGGGCCTAAGACTGACCCCTGGAGGCACTCCAGCACACACAGGCTGTCGAGATGATTTTAAGTGTTTTATGTGGAAAAATTGTTTTCTGTTAGTAATGTAGCTTGTAAAGAAATCAAGAGTGGAATCCCTAAAACCATAGTGCTCTAGCTTGTGAATTAAAATGTTATGATTAACAGTATCAAATGCTTTCTTTAAGTCTAGGAACAAGGCTGCAGATATTTCATTAGCTTGTGAATTAAAATGTTATGATTAACAGTATCAAATGCTTTCTTTAAGTCTAGGAACAAGGCTGCAGACATTTCATAATTATGCAAAGATGAACATAACTCTTGAGACAATGCCATTACTGCTGTAGATGTAGACCTGTTATTTCTGAAGCCTTGTTGACAGTGAGATATGATTCTAGTTCTCTCCAAGTAGTCATTTAGTTGCTTTCCGACAAGTTTTTCGAACACAGTGTTAATGATACTCAAAACCAAGATTGGACGGTAACTGCCTGAATCATTACTATCCTTGTTTGTGAACTGGTATAGCTGCAGCGATCCTCAAAATATTTGCATAAATACCTTCGTAAACTGCATGATCCATTATTATTGATAGGAGTGGAGCAAGTTGGTGGATGTTCTCTTTAATGCTCTCAAAGTAATCCCGTCATGTCTGGTTGCCTTGTTTGCAACGAGTTTTCTTGATTGCTGTGATGTCACAATCGGCAACAGCTTGCGGTAAGAAGGTGTCATGAACACAAGGGTCATTAACAGAGCATGGTAGATTAGGGATATGAGCTACAAACTCAGGGCCAATGTTTGTGAAGGAATTATCAAACCTATCAACTGTGTTTTCATCAATGTGTTCAGGAACTACGCGCTGTTTTAACTGTCTACCGATTACGCTATTTCCCACATCCCACATTTTTCAGGAGTTTCCTTCTGCTTTCTGTATTAGCATACAGTTGTATTCTTTCTTTCTCATCTGTATTAATGCCACTCCATAGTTTCTGGAGGATCTGAACTTGTTTGAATAACAAATGTTTTCTTTTTGACGTTTCCACTTACGATACCATTGATCCTTCTCTTGTATAGCCTCAAGTATGTTCTGATTCATCCACAGGCACAAAGAATTGTTCGTACCTACGGGTAGTGCATAATGTGCATTTCGATATGGCAGACTCAAGAGCCTCAGCAAAATTTTCGAATTCAGTGTGAGCATTTGTATGATATATGTTGTTGAAATCTAAATTGTATATTTTCTCCTGCAAGAGTTGATAATTAATTCACGCAATTGGTGCAGAACTCATTCGAGCTGTTTTGTAGCAGAAAGGTAATGGAGGCCTGCATACTGCTGCATATTTGCATCTCAACTCTCCCACGCTAAACACTCTGTGTATGGGCATATGAATATTGGCATGGGCGTGTGTATGGGCATATGAATATCAGCATTATTTTTATGGGGGAGGAAGTTCGAATTGAAGCAGGTCATCAAGCACAGTTTACCCTATACTCATCACATGGAACCAGTCGTTGATCGACACGTAATATAAGATTGTCTGCATGACTAGATTATTCACTGATGATGCTTTGATTTACCTCAGTGTGATTGCTCATATGGACTGCTAATATTAAAGGTCACATCTCGATGAAACAATTTCTTGCTCCTTAATGTCTCTAATGCTGAATTCATCATTCACAGAGTACCCGAATATCCTCCAGATAGTTTCCAGATAACAGCTATTAGCGTGCTTATCACAAGATATAAATATCTTGGTGTTCATCTTAAGTCATACCTGTCATGGAATCAAAAGAATAACTGTGTGTTCTGCTAACACCTTCCTGGGCTTTATTGAACATCTAGAATAAGCTCCTGTAAATGAAAAATGACTTGCATACATTACACTAATCCTAGCCCAAACCTAGAACATGCATCACACATTTTGTATCGTGAACAATGTAACCTAATTAGTGACATTGTTACAAATTATTTAGCGGCCGTAGGCAAATGTCAAGTGATGACCCGTCTATACTAATGTTTGATGCATCATTTCAAAGAAGATGTAAGCAAAAATTTTGTGTCTATACCACTTTAAGCTCAACTGTATACGCATATCAGGAGATGATAATCCAAGCTATTGTTACCAATGTAGTCTATTGTAATGTAAACAGTAAATATTTGTGCAGTGCTAATGCAATAATTATTTAATAAAAAAAGGCTCTGATGACTTGGATGCATTCTTAAAGAGTTTGCCATGCAGCTGTTCTAATGACTGTCACTATGAATGCAGGCTAATCTATCTTACCTATTAACTCAGTGAAATGCTGTGTGGCCCTTTCTGCAGATTCTACAGTACTGCAACAGTATAGCATTTTGAGCAGTGTTATGAACAGTGTTATTGTGGTCTCTTTGTCTATTTTGTGCACTCACTTAACCATATCTCAATTCACACATCTGTTCAGTTGTCACACCTCAGTTTATCTACTTTAATTTATGTGGGTGCTTAAGAAAATATGTAAACAATCTACAATGTATAGATTGTTTTTATTGGAAAAATAATTTACGATTGCTTGTGGTGACAATGCATCTTTAAAAAGTGTTGCAGCTTTGTTTATTTCTGCACTGCACGCCAGACAATGCTGGTAATGAATTCAAATCTCTGGATGCATGTACCTGCAAAGAGATTAGACGACAACGCAGTTGCAGGAACAAAATAAATATAGGTTTATTTCTGTGCTATGACAGGCAGATTGCAATATACTAGAATCTGAAGGAAAGGTAAGGCATAGTATAAGTTGCGATCTTCCAAGTATTTCAATAACTGATGCTAATGACATCTTCAGTACAATCATGAAAGGCCATCAATGTTGTCTTCACGTCTCTTTGGTTGTTTGTCACCTGAAAGACAATCACAACAGCGCAAATTAGAACAGTCGTCGCTTTTAGCTCTGCACACACTGAACTCTTATTTGACAGCGCATAATAGTACCATGTGCCACTTAGCAGAGTTGTTCAGAAAATGTCTGCATCAAGTTGCACCCTAACAGCAACTTTGTGAATTGCCAGCAATGTGTAGCCATGGACCTGAGGAAAAAGCGCTCGTGTGTGTCCGTTCTTCGTGTGTCCGTGTTTTATTGCGCTGTTTCTCCCCTAAAAAAACTCCATTCCTAGAAGGGCACCTCGGCGACAGACACAAACACAATTCACACTGGCAAACAAAGAACGCGCAACGGAGCAAACAAGGAGAAACTGCGCGCCCAGCGCAACACAGAATATGGCAACGGCCACAAAGAAAGCTCAACGGAGCTGCGGCTGGACAATGCGGTAAAAAAACAGTGCAATTACTGCAAAGTTTACAGCAATTAGCGCAACAGCAAGATCGCAGATCCAGGCATCAGCGACGACGCTTGCACGATGCAACGGGGGAAAAAACTGCGGAACAAAGGAGTCACGTGATCATGTATAATACAAAAACAAAATTCAAATAACATAAAAACAAAACTATAAAAAGTTTCTGTAAAATTTATAAGCATTGTTTTCAAATATGATACTAAAGATTATTTCAGCTGGACAAAGAACACAAACAAATTTAGCCAGGGGAAGGGAATTACCCCTAGGGGACAGGGGACATCTAAGGGCGGAGTCAGACCTAGGGAGGACTGGGACGGGTTGAACCACACAAACAAAAAAGAAGACTGAGCCGCCGCAGGGTTTACGCGCTTCGCTTCCAGGGAGGATCAGCAGCTGATAAAGAGCCAACACCGCCGTTTGTTTGGCTGATGCATGTGACTCGACTGCCGGCTACACTTTTCTCCGTCGCTCTGACGGCTTGTGTTTGTTCGGTCGTGTCTTGCGATGGGATATCACAACTATACGGCAAGTTTCAAATTGCTTGTCAGCGCCTTATCATGGCGCGGAGCGGCGAAGCCAGCGGAGTAACCGAGTGCGCTGGCTTCTCAGCTCCGCGCTGTGATAAGGTGCTGACAAGCAGTTTGGTCGATA
This sequence comes from Amblyomma americanum, assembly GCF_052857255.1. Taxonomy (NCBI): domain Eukaryota; kingdom Metazoa; phylum Arthropoda; class Arachnida; order Ixodida; family Ixodidae; genus Amblyomma; species Amblyomma americanum. The sequence goes on along the minus strand of NC_135497.1, from coordinate 556,509,103 downwards.
CTCGCGCGGTACTGTTAAAGAATTGTGTGGTCTGATAATTGATTTATTGATTCGCGGTTGCTTTCCCAGACGAAGTTGCGAAAGCAAACTTACGGAATCCGGAACTATCGAACAATTGGCTGGCTTTTTTTCGGGGGCCGGCCAGCGTAGGGTGCGGGTTCGGGTGCTGACGTGTAAGCAGCAACTTACACTATACCTATATTGTGCGTTATGACCTTTGTGGAGTTTTTTAAGTCCCCCCACGCGAAATCCCCACGTAATTTGTGCGCCCCCTTCTTAGAGCCCTAATTTCTGAATAAAAAGTGCGCAAATTATGTGCGTAAATACGGTATATACAATGCTCACTTAATTGAAGACAAGAAAAAGACAGCTAAAACAGACAGGCTGCCATGCCTAATACTCATTAGAAGCAAAACTATGGCATGCCAATAAGAACGGACCGTGTGCTGGACACTCACAGTATCGTTTAAACTCGCAGCAGACCTCTGCGTTAATTTCAGTCCATCCTTTTCCCAGACTTGACCACTTTCTTGATGGTATCCCTCACAATTTCCCGATTTTTCCAGGTAAACGAAATTCCTCTTGACAATTCTAGGTTGCTAGACACCCTTTAAAACCCTCACAGCCCTTCAAAAAAATACAGTAGAACCTTGCTGTTCTGTTCTTGGTTCGTGTAATCTGCAGTAACACAAAACCGAAAATTATGCGTGTTGTGCTATTTTTATTCTGAATACAAATCTTGGATAACTTTTTGAAACGATTCCCTAGTATTCATGTCCATAATTTTGCCAAATTCTGACGATATGATGCATTCGGAGACCAAGAGAAAATACCAGCCAAGCTAGTCATCATTTTGGATGCTTTGCCCACATGCACCTGAGTACTGCGGAGAAGACGCCACTGCTGCCCTGCACAAAGGCAAGGACACAAAGCATCTTAAGCAGCTGCGGCACTTCCACAATACACAAGTGTAACGGGACAGAGTATCTGAGAACGGTAAGAAATAGTTGACGGACTGGACATGCCATGAAATTTCACCCCCATGGAAAACAAAAATATGGAAACAACTTGCAAGCGCTAGCAAAGGAACTTTTCAAAATTTGTGCCAGCACATTCACAAAAGTTTTATTGAAGTGAAAGTGCCAATAAATGCCAGGGACTAGGAAATGGCGCAAAACCTGGACATAGAGACAGTCACGTGCAGACCAGCAAAAATATTTTTCATGGGGCTAATTCAAGCTTATTGCTAAAACATTGCATTCATAACATCAAAAAAAAATCATGAAGGGGGAAGGGGGGGGGGGAGAGAAAAAATAAAAGGGAAGGTGGCACAAACCTTTGCCTTAAAAATGCAAAAGACGTTGTTTCGTACCATTTGCAAAAGCTATCATGTCAGGATTTCGCATTCATTGAAAAGCAGTATGCAATCACCTTGAAATCAGTGTGTGGCAGATTAGCCAGCAATTAAATTACTGTAATAAAATTACAGTAATTAAATTACTTTTCTCAGTAATTTTTAATCTAATTTGTTACTTTTGTGGCCTGGCAATTTAGTAATGTAATGAACTACCTTCAAGCAGTTATTTCACGGAAAAGTAATTAATTACTAGCGATATTACTTTTGCTGCATACCGAGTACATGCTTCTCCTCGTATCTGCCATGCTTTGGCCTCGCGTTTGTGGAGATGAGCATATACAAAGCAAAGATAGGGTATATGGGGGTTTAATGTCCCAAAGCAATCGACACGGGCTATGAGGGATGCCATAGTAAAGGGCTCTGGGAATTTTGACCACCTGAGGTTCTTTGAAGTGCACTGACATCGCACAGTACAGAGGCCTATAGCATTACACCTCCACCGAAATGAGACTGCTGCGGCCGGGATCAAACCAGAGTCTTTCGGGTCAGCAGCCGAGCACCATATAACAAATGAGCCACCGCGGCGACTCCCAAAACAAGAATAAATTATGGAGGGCACTAGAGACTAGTTCCATGCTTTGAAGGCGAAAAACATTCACTTTTTAATTTATATTGTTTCCTTCCTTTCTAGTGACACACCTTCTTATTAGCATACAGTCATAGGGCAACACATACATTAAATGAATCATTACTTGCCATGAAGCAATGCGGTTTTGTGGCCCATGGGTTGTGCGATCACCTCACAATCTGAAGGTTCTTGGTTCAATTCTCTGCACCCTCAAAAGAAATTTTTCTCTTTCCTGATGATGTCACTGGGGGTTGTGAACCACTTTTCCTGGACATCGACAACATAGCCGGGTATCGACGTTAATGTGCCACGTAAGGCTCTTGCCTTAAAAGCGCGCAACCAGTAATAGCCAGCACCCCAGGGAAGCGGCGTACGCGTACGAGAGGTGATGTGCGCGCAGGTGCCAGCACTGCCTTTGTGAAAAGTCTGCATATCAGTCAGAGGACTGCTACGCATCTTCCTGCACTGCATACGGTTTCATACACAAAGGCACTGTATGGCCACCAGAAGAGCTCCATGACCAAGGCATGCCATATGGCACCTTTGCACAGATGCACTGCGAGTGCTTGAGCAAGTACTTTGACATCGCCCCACTGACAAGAAGTCTCAACTGACATGTTTAAGAAAGTTGGTCGTGAGTTGTCGGTTTTTTATGGCCTCATTTGAGGCCCTATTTCTAACTCAAGGGCAACACAGGCAACAGCGCCCCAGCGATATGCAATTTACTTCCACCAACTTGCCTACAGAACAAATTAATTGAACATCAGCAGAATTGGCAGCTTCTCTGCGCCCCTGTGCACTTCTGGCATGATCCGTGGATAAGCAATCAATGTACTCCCGCTGTTTACGCAGATGACCAATTCTTCAAAATCAGGATGGCGGGACCATATTACACATTGAATGATGTACTTCTGCTTGAAGAGTGATATGAGAAAGACCATCTACACCTGCAAAGTGGTTGTTCAAATTGACTAAAGAGGGGCAAAATATCCAACGCCCATTTTCAAGCTCAGTGGCAGTGCAAGCAAAAAACTAGAAATTTTGCGTAAACTATGACCAATGCGCAACATTTTAGCAACAAAACTAAGTAATTTTCATTACTTAAGGCAGGTAATTGTAATGTCATGTCATTACTTTTTGATAGCAGTAATTTGTAATAACTTTTCAAAAGTAATTTTGCCATGTATGTGGTCAGCGGCTGCTTAGGGAACTTGTCAATGTCCTTAAGTTCTTACACAAACGATGATACACCATCCAGTTTCTTACATGTGACAATGTTCATGAGAAAAAGGAATATTGTGACAAAGACGACAAAGCTGGCAGTGGTGTGGTACAGAGCACTCGCTACAGAGCACCCGGCCATTCCCTCCATGCAAATCATATCTCTGCCATCGTTCACTGCGTCCCGCTCTTTGGCCGGCCACCACGTAACAAAATTATACACCACACAGCATTTGCATGGAGAGAATGGCCAAGAGCATTTTCCATTTGGTTTTCATGTTAAAGGAGTATAGGCACGTAATTGTGGTAGCATGTTTTCTTCTCTACAATGATGTGGAAAATACTACTACACACGAATCACCATGTAATATTTGCCCATGGCCACTAAATAATTTATAATTTTTTTCTGTCATGCTGGTTGGGTTTCAACAGCCGAATAATGGCGACGTCAAAGAGTGCTTTTGTGTCACGTGAGGAATAGAAAAACACCCATATAATCGCTGCTTCATTGTTATAATTTACTGCAGCGCTGAAGCCAGCCTTCCTCAAGAGCTGGAATGACAACTAATGTGGAAGCAGTGATTATATTGCAGTTTTTTCATGCCTCACGTGACCTGTAGGCACACGTTGGTGTCATAGTCCTCATTCGGCTGTTGAAACTGAGACCGAAACAGAACGAGAAATAAATGAGATTATTAATTATTTAATGGTTATAGAAGAATACCAGGTGGTAATCCATGTTTAACAATGCCTCACGCATCATTACAAACAAAAAAACAAGCACCCGAATGTTAGGTGTCTATACTCCTTTAATTCTTTAGACCCACCATTCTGCTCACTGATCTTGCTTTGCAGTTCATCTCCTGAGTGACTTAGCGATATCACCTGTGAATCATAGATTACTAAGGTATTCTCCATTAACTCTTATCCCCAACTGTTCCCAATCCAGGCCTCGGAATAGAGCAGGTATTCCTGGGGCTGCCGAGCGATCGTCCCGATAGTGAATAGAAGACGACGACGGAGAGACGGCTCAGTGGAGGACGGTACGACAGAAATGGCATGGGGGGAAGTGCTGGCCGCCACGATGAAAGATATGTGTGAATGAATCCTGGTCGACGAAGCTTCCGGGACACAGGTCGCCAGTAGCCGACGGACGAAGCCCTTGAATGCACCGAATGGCATGGGCAGGGGGATGGTGTCCTCACGTGTGGGCAGTGTCTCAGGTCGCGGCAGCGTTGTCATGTCAATGTGTCTTGTGGTCAGGGCGGGGGACGGGACTGGGGTGAGCGGCGAGGTCGGTTCAGGTTCGGCGGGCTGGGGCACAGCGGGGCGAACCAGGTGCACACGGCCGACGATAACGGCAGGCGGAGGACTCCGAAGATCCAGGAGCAGGATGGGGATGATACCCCGCATCTCACACCAAATGTTAAGTGGCGACCAGCCGAATAATAAGCGGCGATAAATGATGGCAGTGAGATGATTTTAATGGCCGCTCGCCTATAACATGACTTTTCCGTTCCCGCACCACTGCCAGCTCCGTCGTCTTCGTCACAATTTTGCCGCCTTGCACACAGCTTTTCCACAGTGCCGCGAGGTATGCCTTAACGAGGTTTTACTGTACCTGTGAGTACTAACGTTGCTGAATTCGATGCGTCTCAACGTGAAATCTGAACCGATTCATACACCTCCTGCAGTAAGGCCCATGATCCAACTATAAAATTGAAGCTCTGATCTATTGCTATGCGATGCATTCAGAACAGGTGCTGCCCTTGATGGTCGCACAGATAACTTTGACCACAATGGCAACAAAGGCATCAAAGGTTGCCTCCAAACTATAGCTCTCCACCATTCGTGGCATGTTTTCCGCTGCTCTACTATCTTTCTCCACAGTGGCCCACTCATAACTCACCTCAGTTCTGACTGCGGGGCCAATCCAGCAAACAAGTCTTACGCAATGCTGTTCGGATGGACCTTATGGCCACCCCACTGCTCTAATTACACCCCACCACTTTCGCTCGGCCCCATGGCGACATTCCTAACAGAGGTGGGGGGGGAAGGAGGAAGTTGGAGCACCATGAAAGCCAAATGTACAACAAGGATGTAGTGCAGTGGCCTCGCTCAAAGCCTTTGCCCTGAGCTCAAACAGCATAGGTACTTCTGGTTGAGCTTACAATTTCGTCATGCCCGAGCTGACAGCTCACCAGCCACACACATCGAAACAAATTTTTAATCACACATGCCAACAATGCCACATCTATTAAGATATGGAAGATGGTGTTAAGCCATCTATGCTCTAACCAACCCAAAATTCTTACCACTGTCAAGCAGATGACCTCGGTTCTCTTCGGCAATACATCCAGGTCATTATTGTTCACAGCTATGATAAATTGCCATTTTGAGCTACCAGATTTTCTCACCAAGAGGCACAAGGGCAATTGGTTAACTGTACGGTTCTTGGGACCAAGCGCCATTTAGCAATCGCTACAAGCTCTGGACAAACACTCCCTGAAGTGGCCACCGAAAATCTTGCACTAAAGCTGCAAATTACACTGCTTGAAAGGGCATTACTTTTTTTATTTATTTGTACCTCAAAGGCCCACAAGGGAGTATTACATGAGGGGTGGGCTGACATGTATTAAAACCTCCTGCCACAGAATTTTTCAGAAAAGGCAAACTGAAGAACTAAACTATTCATCTACATCCTTGAGGCTTTTTTCCTCCCGTAATTCTTACTGCACTAGAAGCCGTGTGTTGGTGCTTGAATCTGAATGCCACACACCCATATGCATGCAGCAGACATCCTTTTACCAGCATAGCACCACGTAAGATCATGTCAATGCCTCATTTGGGGACAAGGAGTGCAAGCACACAGAACAGTAGGAACAAAACGCAAACACTAATGTTGTGTGAGTCACTCCTGTGCTCTGTCTTTTGGGCTACGTGTCTCAAGATGAACAACCCCCTTCCCATTTTCCTCAAAAAGTGAAACTACAACAAACATCTACTCCTAACTTGTGAAAACAAAATGACAAACATAGAAGGAAGAACATAAACATGTCTCGTCCTTGTCTTTCCATGTATTCTTCAATTATGGGAACTACTTCCTCGTTCAGCTCCCTGTCCTACATACATTCGTCTGTGGCTTCTCGCCTCTCGCCACTGCTTGACTCTAGGGGCACAAACGTTGCCAGTTTCACAGCAGGAGGCCCACTTTCAAAATTATAATTTGCTAGATCCGTGACAGCCTAGTTGTTTTGTTCACTATACAGGCAGGCTTTGTTCATTTGGGGTCTGCAGGTGAAAGCTGTTGTCTTAATAGTGAATGCTTCCACGTTTCCTTTTTGTTTCTTCTTTCTATGTAATGGCTAGGACAAAAACTGTCGCCCACCCAATGCAAAGGAAATAGCCACATAATCATAAGGTCCATTCCATTTGGCTGCACTTGTTGAAGAAGTGCAGCATGAGTTCTAGACTGGCTTGCACTTGCCGAAATGGAAGCGCAGCTGCGGTGCAGCAATACGGCAGTGCCCATGTGTAGGTCGAAGAAGCGGAAAAGCTATGGCACTAGTTATTAAATGAAATGATGACAGTTCTTTGTTGAAAGCTTTATGGTTTATGGCGGTTTACCGTCCCAAAGTGACTCGGGCTATGAAAGATGCCATAGCGAAGGGCTCTGGAAATTTCGACCACCTGGGGTTCTTTACCATGCACTGACATCACAGTACACGAGCCTCTAGAATTTCGCCCCCATCGAAATTCTAGGGTACCGTGTACTGTGCAATGCCAGTGCACGTTAAGGGAGTATAGAGACCTAATTTTGGTGGCATATTTTCTTCTTTATAATGATGCGGAAGACACTACTATGCATGAATCACGATGTGGTATTCACCTACAACCACTAAATAATTTATAGTCGAACATTTCTTCCATGCTGTTTCAGTTTCAACAGCCGCATGAGAGCTGTGACGTCAAAGAGAGGTTTTAGGTCATATGAGGCATAGAAAAACTGCGATATAATTGCTGCTTTATCATTTTAGTTTACAGCAGTGCTGAAGCCAGCCTTCCTCAAGAGCAGGAATGACAACAAATGTAGAAGCACCAATTATATTGCAGTTTTTCACGCCTCACATGACCTACAACCTCTCTTTGAGGTCACAGTCATCATTCAGCTAGTGAGACTGAAACAGTACAAGAAAGAAATTCAGTTATAAATTATTTAGCAGTCATAGGAGCATAGCACATGGTAATCCGTGTATAATAATGCCTTACACCCCATTACAAAAAAAGATTGGTTTGGTTTATGGGGGTTTAACGTCCCAAAGCGACTCAGGCTATGAGGGACACTGTAGTGAAGGGCTCTGGAAATTTCGACCACCTGGGGTTCTTTAACGTGCACTGACATCACACAGTACATAGGCCTCTAGAATTTCGCCTCCATAAAAATTAAAAATTCGACCCCGCGGCCGGGATCGAACCCACGTCTTTCGGGTCAGCAGCCAAGCCCCATAACCACTGAGCCACCGCAGTGGCGTCATTACATTAAAAAGAAGAAACCACGCACCCAAAAGTTGGGTGTCTATGCTACCTTAAAGAACACCAGGTGGTCAAAATTTCTGGAGCCCTTCACTATGGCGTCCCTCATAGCCTGAGTCGATTTGGGACGTTAAACCCCCATAAGCCATAACCTTTCAGCAAATAACTGTCACCATTTCATTAGATAGCTCGAGCCATACCTTCTCTGCTTCTTCGACCTACATATAGAGGAGGTGAGTGACTGTTTGAGGAGTCATAATGAAAACCTAAGCGGTGAAGTCGAGTCGCATGGGCAGCATTTCAGTGCTAATTCGTAAGTCGCCTGTGTAATATACATGCAACAATTTTTTTTCCTTCTGTGAAACGATCATTTCCAAGAGCAGGCTCATGATAAAACTTCATTGCGATTTGCTGCTTGAAAATTCTTCCAAGTGTTTAAGGATTTTGGTGGTTGTTGGTGTTGGCGGCTTGCAGTTGGTTGCAATTTCATGACGACAGCAAGGCTATTGGACAATCGGGCCTGCACTCGACCATTCGTTTTGGAAGCGGCCAGTGCCAAGCTGCATTTGAACTGCCAGAGCTGACGATGCACGCTGCCGGCACCACTGCGGAACTTCACAGAACTAGTGCAGAGTGTGCAGCCAAATCAAAGAAACCTATCATGACCAATCTTAACAAAGTTGTAGTTTGGGCTTGTTCGTATAGCATATTAGAAGACATAGCGCAGCACAATGGGACAGAGAAAAGGAGCACACAGGACAAGCACTTATCCTGTGCGCTCCTTTTCTCTATACGATTGTGCTGCACTATGTCTTCTTCTAAAAACACCACAATGACCTGTCACACACTGCAACAGTGCCTTGTGAGCTTTATGCACCTCACAAGCTTCCAAACAGTCAAAGGTGTGACGTTCCTTGTGTGTGCTACGAAGGGCCTCGTTTCGGCGGGCCTGGCCCCGTGACAAGACGGCGGGCATCATCAATTACCGAGCCATACACGTTGAGAGTGAACGACCAAAACGAAGGGGTTTAAGCACAACCGGACCCCTTTCCATAGTGTCGGCACGTGTCGAAAGCCGCCGCCGCCGCCGCGGGGAAACGGGCGTTATCTTCCCCAATTGCCGTGGCCGTGCCAGGGACAAAGGACCTCGTTTCGGCGGGCCTAGCCCCGTGGCAAGACGGCGGGCATCATCAATCAACCCTCCCGAGCACATCCCAGGACAAGGGACCACTTTCCCGGCCTTTTAGTGACCTCGCGTTCCGGCCTTGAGTGGCCAGTTGTTTTATTTTGGTTTCAGTTCATTACTGGTAGCTTTATGTGATTGACATCATTATTACCTGTCACAGTAACTGTTTTATTATTTCCCTATTACTGTCTACCTATGTACTATTCATCTATTATGTTTCTATTCTTTACGCTGCTGCCTTGTAATGGTCTCTTGGGCCTCGTCAAGCTTTTGTGTAGCTTTTAGCCCAAGAGACCATCCAGTTGTCTTCTGGAAAATAAAGATGTACTTTATTTGATGGAGAACGGAGGTCGGTGACCCGCGGGAACCGTCAGCGGGCCATAGACCGTCTACCACAGCCGACGCTACCTCGAAGACAACCTTCTTTCCCTCGGACTCAACACGTGAGGGGGGCGAGACCATAAGTGCGGTGGTGTGTTTGTGCGCCCAAGTGAAAGCCCTAGGCCCCTCCCACTCCGGCGTGGGCGTCCTCACCCTAGGGAATCTGGGGATAAGAGGATATAAAAATCGACAAGGAGTACGGAAGAGAAAACGCTCAGGACGACATCGTTCGCCAAGGGGGCCTTCAGCGCCGAAGCCCGACGGCGTGCAGCTTCTGCCAGCAACCGTTCGAGCTCAACTCCGGAGCCCCTCCATCGTCCCCATGAAGTCGTCGGCACGTAAGCTCGGACGCTCCAGCCTCTGAATCATAATCATGTATAATTATTGAATATATCTGTTTGTTTAAACTGAGCCATACGGTGTCTCTTTGCCTCTCCGTCCCGTGTGGACCTGCGCATTATGGGGGGTCGTCACACTGGTGTCAGAAGTGGGGTCTCAAAAGCAAATGTCCTCTGAATGCTGCGACATTCATGACTTCAAAATTGTAATCAAAAGGGAATCACGGGACTGATTGTGGGACTTTTACCCCCATTTGAGAGGCTTGAGGCACCGGAGGGCTTGAGCGAAAAAAAAAAATGTCTATCTGAGGGAGCTCCCACTCCACAGCCGTCGCTCGGAGCAAGCATGCTGGCATTAGTAAGCGTCATTCCGACGTTTACGGGAGATAGGACAGGGGTTCCAATCTGCGATTTCTTTTCCATGCTAGAAGAGATTGGGAAAATGGGGGGATGGTCCGATGCTCAAATGCTGGGAATGGCGAGGTGTAAGATGGCAGGAGCTGCTCATGATTTTGCATGGCGAGACGAAAAAGTAAAATCCACAAAATCATTTGCGGAATTTAAGAAGCTCGCGTTTGAGCATTTCGACACTGAACCACGTCACGTGCGGGTACAGAGGTTCCGTGACGCCGGACAGATAGTAGGGGAGGACGTGCGAACGTTTGCGTCGCGGCTTCAGCGCCTAGCACGCGATACGTTAAGCAGTCGAGAGTGTGACGGAATCCCGTCTGGCCGGGGGGATACATTTCAAAACAAAGAGACGCCGACCAGTAAAACGAAAAAATTGTATTGACGTTTCGGCGCCCAGAACGGGGGCCTTGTTCACAATGGAAACACACCAAGAGGGTTCGTCTTTTTTAAAAGCTATAGTAATCGCCGTAAAGATCGCGCGTAAATCGGGTTAAGATTGCCCTCGTTACGATTAAGCGTGTGAGCCGTTGTCTGTATCACCAGGGACTCGAGATGAAGCCGTGATGTTGTCAGTTTCTCTTTTTCGATGATTCTTGCTTTTTCCCAATCTATTCTGTGATTTGCCGTCACCGCGTGCTCTGCCAAGGCGTTATTGCGGGTATCTTCTTTCTGCACATCACGAGCATGTTGCTGTAGGCGCTTCTTGTAACTTCCGGTTTCGCCGATGTAAACACCGTTGCAATCTGCACAAGGGATGGCGTAGACAACTCCTGGGAACTTCTCTTTTGGCAACTGATCTTTGACGTTCATCAGTTGTTGTCGCATTTTCTTGACAGGGACATGGGCAACCTGCACGTCATACTCTCGTAATACACGGGCGAGGCACTCACTTGTTTTCGGCACATAAGGAATAGCCGCACGTTTTTTGGGCGGAAGAGGGGCGTCCGGATGACGAGGCCGTGACAGCCGTCGTTCTGTGGACCTGATGAAATGGCTTGGGTAACCACAGCTAGTGAGATCTTTTCGTACCCTTGACGCGTCCGCAGCGGCGTCAGTGGTGTTTGTGCATATCTTCTTGGCCCGCTGCATTAAACTGCTCACAACGGCTCTTTTTTGGGCGGCAGGATGGACGGAACTGAAATGTAGGTAGCGGCCTGTATGTGTAGCCTTTCTATACACGCTAAACGACAACTTCTGGCCTTTCCTTGAGACGAGGACGTCCAGAAAAGGCAGACTGCCGTCCACCTCTTCTTCCAACGTAAACTGAATGGCGTCTTCCTGGCTGTTCAGGTGTGTCAGAAACTGGCTCACCGCGTCCTTGTGCAGAATGCAAAAGCAGTCGTCGATGTAACGGAAGAAGACCTTGGGGGCAGGGTGAAAGGAGGTTAACGCGCGTCGCTCCAATGACTCCATGGTGAGGTTAGCGGCCGTCACCGAAACAGAAGAACAAAGACGAGCACAAAAGACAAGAAAGCGAACGACACGGCGCTGACTAACAACTGAGGGTTTATTGCTGATCACACAAGTATAAATACATGAATGTCGGCAATGAGGGAAAGGTTTACAAAGTGCAAAAAAACAAAAACAAAACGTAAATGTGACAACAGCAACATAAGCACGCTAGAAATCAGCAGAGATTATCAACCCCCAGGAGTGACAGCTCTTTTTGCAGAAGTGTTAGCGAAGGGGTACTTATACATGCATTTCCCTGCTTGAATATGTTGTATGCCTCGATAATTTCCCTCGCAGTTTTTTCCCGATTTTTGGCAATGACCCTGGTTTCATGATATAGCGGTACGCACTGTTTTTTCTCTTTCTTTGCCCATTCACAATCCCGGCAATGAATGCCGAGATGACCTGAAACTACTTTTGACACTTTATAGCTGTGTTCGCTCAGCCTTTTATTTATGCAACGTCCCGTCTGTCCAACGTACTGCCCTCCACAAGGCAGAGGGATGTTATAAACAACCCCCTTATCACAAGGAACGAAGCGTGACTGGTGCTTAGTTGTGCACTTCGCCACTTTTCCTTTGAACTCATTAACAGATCGGCACAAACCGGCCATACGATCAGGCGCGGAAAACACAACATCAACACCTGCTTTTTTCCCCACTTTTTTCAGGGAGTGTGAAATTCCATGTAGATATGGAATCACAGCGACACGTTTGCGGTTGTTGTCCGATCCCTGGCCGTCTCGTGTAGCTGGTTCTGACTTGCTCTTCTTTAGGGCCGACTCAGCTACTGACGTGATAAGTTCTAGTGGGTACCCTGCCGAAAGCAATCTTTTTACCTGGTGTGATACGCTGGAATGCATTCTGTGGTGGCAGGATTTTGTTAATGAGCTGTTCAAACAGGATCCTATGATACCCCTCTTAATGAGCTTGGAATGGCAAGAACCATAGGGAAGAAGGGGCTTGTTACCTCGGGGTTCGAAAGCCCAGCAAACGTGGCTAGGAGTGAAGTACAGGCCAAGGTCTAGAAACTTGATGTGGTTGTGAACAGGGGTTTCATAAGTGATCTCAAGGGGGGAGAGAGTGTCAGAAAAAATGGACAGACTACGAGACACCTCCGTTTTAAACTCCAGTCCAGAGCACTTGACAATAACAAGGTAGTCGTCGACAAATCTAAATGTTTTTACGACCTTTGTTTTCCCAAGGCGTCCGTTGAGAGCACGGTCGCATCTGGCGAGATAAATGTCACTGAGTATGGGAGCGATACAGGAGCCTATGCATATGCCGTTTTTTTGAATGAAGATGGAAGAGTTCCACTCAGTGAAAGTTGATTGCAGGTACAAGGAAAGCAGATGCAGAAATCTTGCTACGGAGATACCGGACGCGTTTTGAAAGGCAACCACGCCATGTCGGTCAATGCATTCACAGACACTAGTTAGCAGTTCGTCATGGGGAATCGAATAGTACAAGTCTTTCACGTCAATAGAAAAAGCTAAAAGTTCATCAGCATTGTGCGTCGTCAGGAAATCAGTTACTTGGTTCGAATTTTTTACCTGGAAAGGATCGTCAACAGAGATTACGGCGAGTTGCCGCTTAATGAATTCAGCGAGGCACTTCTGCCAAGTACCCCTCTCTGAGACTATCACACGAAGCGGGCATTCAGGCTTGTGCGTTTTGGCGGAAAAGAACATATTAAGACTTGGTTTATCGCTATTCGCAATGTCCTGAGCAAGCTTAGTGAGGTTGTAATCGTTGCAAAGTTTTTTTGCACGGCCCCTTGCCTTCTGTAAAGATGCCGTACTGCATTCCCTGAACACGGCACACACAGCTTCGCCTGCTTTTGACAAGAAACGATCGTTGGGCAATACAACAAACCCCCCTTCCTGAGGGGCAAGTCTCTAACTCTGTTACAGTCGGATAAGGAAGGGGGGTTTGTTGTATTGCCCAACGATCGTTTCTTGTCAAAAGCAGGCGAAGCTGTGTGTGCCGTGTTCAGGGAATGCAGTACGGCATCTTTACAGAAGGCAAGGGGCCGTGCAAAAAAACTTTGCAACGATTACAACCTCACTAAGCTTGCTCAGGACATTGCGAATAGCGATAAACCAAGTCTTAATATGTTCTTTTCCGCCAAAACGCACAAGCCTGAATGCCCGCTTCGTGTGATAGTCTCAGAGAGGGGTACTTGGCAGAAGTGCCTCGCTGAATTCATTAAGCGGCAACTCGCCGTAATCTCTGTTGACGATCCTTTCCAGGTAAAAAATTCGAACCAAGTAACTGATTTCCTGACGACGCACAATGCTGATGAACTTTTAGCTTTTTCTATTGACGTGAAAGACTTGTACTATTCGATTCCCCATGACGAACTGCTAACTAGTGTCTGTGAATGCATTGACCGACATGGCGTGGTTGCCTTTCAAAACGCGTCCGGTATCTCCGTAGCAAGATTTCTGCATCTGCTTTCCTTGTACCTGCAATCAACTTTCACTGAGTGGAACTCTTCCATCTTCATTCAAAAAAACGGCATATGCATAGGCTCCTGTATCGCTCCCATACTCAGTGACATTTATCTCGCCAGATGCGACCGTGCTCTCAACGGACGCCTTGGGAAAACAAAGGTCGTAAAAACATTTAGATTTGTCGACGACTACCTTGTTATTGTCAAGTGCTCTGGACTGGAGTTTAAAACGGAGGTGTCTCGTAGTCTGTCCATTTTTTCTGACACTCTCTCCCCCCTTGAGATCACTTATGAAACCCCTGTTCACAACCACATCAAGTTTCTAGACCTTGGCCTGTACTTCACTCCTAGCCACGTTTGCTGGGCTTTCGAACCCCGAGGTAACAAGCCCCTTCTTCCCTATGGTTCTTGCCATTCCAAGCTCATTAAGAGGGGTATCATAGGATCCTGTTTGAACAGCTCATTAACAAAATCCTGCCACCACAGAATGCATTCCAGCGTATCACACCAGGTAAAAAGATTGCTTTCGGCAGGGTACCCACTAGAACTTATCACGTCAGTAGCTGAGTCGGCCCTAAAGAAGAGCAAGTCAGAACCAGCTACACGAGACGGCCAGGGATCGGACAACAACCGCAAACGTGTCGCTGTGATTCCATATCTACATGGAATTTCACACTCCCTGAAAAAAGTGGGGAAAAAAGCAGGTGTTGATGTTGTGTTTTCCGCGCCTGATCGTCTGGCCGGTTTGTGCCGATCTGTTAATGAGTTCAAAGGAAAAGTGGCGAAGTGCACAACTAAGCACCAGTCACGCTTCGTTCCTTGTGATAAGGGGGTTGTTTATAACATCCCTCTGCCTTGTGGAGGGCAGTACGTTGGACAGACGGGACGTTGCATAAATAAAAGGCTGAGCGAACACAGCTATAAAGTGTCAAAAGTAGTTTCAGGTCATCTCGGCATTCATTGCCGGGATTGTGAATGGGCAAAGAAAGAGAAAAAACAGTGCGTACCGCTATATCATGAAACCAGGGTCATTGCCAAAAATCGGGAAAAAACTGCGAGGGAAATTATCGAGGCATACAACATATTCAAGCAGGGAAATGCATGTATAAGTACCCCTTCGCTAACACTTCTGCAAAAAGAGCTGTCACTCCTGGGGGTTGATAATCTCTGCTGATTTCTAGCGTGCTTATGTTGCTGTTGTCACATTTACGTTTTGTTTTTGGTTTTTTGCACTTTGTAAACCTTTCCCTCATTGCCGACATTCATGTATTTATACTTGTGTGATCAGCAATAAACCCTCAGTTGTTAGTCAGCGCCGTGTCGTTCGCTTTCTTGTCTTTTGTGCTCGTCTTTGTTCGCGCTGTTTGTTCAAGAAACAGAAGCACCCATGGGGGTCCCATGGACTTGCTTGTAGTAGTTTCCCCTAAAAACAAAGTAGGTATTGCTCAGGCAGAAAGCAAGCAGCCGGCGCAGGTCCCGTGCTTCTATTGGCGATCTTTCCGGTAGAGAGGCATCGCTATCGAGCGCAGCGGTGCATACGTCGACAGCAAGGTCAGTCGGTACACTCGTGAACAGGGACTTCACGTCGAAAGACACCATCAATTCACTGTCTTCGATCAGGGTGTTGCGGGTCTTCTCAACAAAGTCGTATGAGTTGCGAACGTGGCAAGTCCCATGGCCAACAAGCGGGGAAAGAACACGGTGCAAGAATTTGGAGAGGCTGTGCAGAGGGGAGCGGGTAAAATCCACGATAGGTCGCATTGAAACTCCTGGTTTATGTATCTTTGGCAAGCCATAAAACGCTGGCGCGGAACCATTGTGGCATAGTAACTTGTAGTAGAGCGGTTTTTGGCTCGGCGGGACGAACTGAAATACGTCGGCGAGAAGCTTCTGTAGTTCCCTCTCCAACTTGAGTGTAGGGTCCTTCTTGAGGCGGACGTACGTGTCACCGTCTTCCAGGAGAGACAGTATCTTGCGGTCATAGTCAGACTTGTCCAAAAGGACTGTCGCGTTGCCTTTGTCTGCTGGCAAAATTACAATATCTTTGTTGTCACGGAGGCTCTTCATAGCGGATTGTTCCTCGCGAGACAAAGCAGAACGGGAAGGCCCGCGATGAATGGCGTTGAGAACGCCCACCACCCGTGTGCGGGCCTCTTCGCGGCGAGTGTTCTCAACTTGGCTGATCGCATTTTCCACAGCGCATACCAACTTCTTCCTATTCGGTGCAGCTCCTAGGCTGAAATTCAACCCCAAATTCAGAACAGCCTCTTCAGCTCGGTTGGGCTTATACGATGAAAGGTTATGCACAGCGGGTTTTGAAATCATCGTCTGCCCTCTCTGGTGCTCGGATAGGAGCCTGCCTAACTTATTGTCATGAGCACGCTCACCTTTCTGGCGTTGACGTTCCATCTTCTGATTTGCGTGCAACTGAATGCTGGTGAACTCATTAGGAGATTGGTGTTCTAGACGACGACGAGCAAAAAACGCTTCGTTCTCCAGTGCGCGGATTTTTCCTTTGCAGTCCAAGATTCTTGCTTGCAGGAGCTGATGTTCCGCTTTGCCAACCACACTGAGCCCAAAAGGCGTCGACACCGGTCTGTTGAGACGCAAGGAGCGGGGAACCAAGGCGCGGGCTTTGCATGTTAGAGTAAAATTCAGGTGAGCCTTGAATGAGGCAATACGGCAGTTGAGGCCAACATACTGACGAATCTTGGTGATGATTCCTTGGCCATGGGCCTGGCGAAGGTTGATGAAGTCGAGAGTGTGACGGAATCCCGTCTGGCCGGGGGGATACATTTCAAAACAAAGAGACGCCGACCAGTAAAACGAAAAAATTGTATTGACGTTTCGGCGCCCAGAACGGGGGCCTTGTTCACAATGGAAACACACCAAGAGGGTTCGTCTTTTTTAAAAGCTATAGTAATCGCCGTAAAGATCGCGCGTAAATCGGGTTAAGATTGCCCTCGTTACGATTAAGCGTGTGAGCCGTTGTCTGTATCACCAGACAATTTTACTCTAACATGCAAAGCCCGCGCCTTGGTTCCCCGCTCCTTGCGTCTCAACAGACCGGTGTCGACGCCTTTTGGGCTCAGTGTGGTTGGCAAAGCGGAACATCAGCTCCTGCAAGCAAGAATCTTGGACTGCAAAGGAAAAATCCGCGCACTGGAGAACGAAGCGTTTTTTGCTCGTCGTCGTCTAGAACACCAATCTCCTAATGAGTTCACCAGCATTCAGTTGCACGCAAATCAGAAGATGGAACGTCAACGCCAGAAAGGTGAGCGTGCTCATGACAATAAGTTAGGCAGGCTCCTATCCGAGCACCAGAGAGGGCAGACGATGATTTCAAAACCCGCTGTGCATAACCTTTCATCGTATAAGCCCAACCGAGCTGAAGAGGCTGTTCTGAATTTGGGGTTGAATTTCAGCCTAGGAGCTGCACCGAATAGGAAGAAGTTGGTATGCGCTGTGGAAAATGCGATCAGCCAAGTTGAGAACACTCGCCGCGAAGAGGCCCGCACACGGGTGGTGGGCGTTCTCAACGCCATTCATTGCGGGCCTTCCCGTTCTGCTTTGTCTCGCGAGGAACAATCCGCTATGAAGAGCATCCGTGACAACAAAGATATTGTAATTTTGCCAGCAGACAAAGGCAACGCGACAGTCCTTTTGGACAAGTCTGACTATGACCGCAAGATACTGTCTCTCCTGGAAGACGGTGACACGTACGTCCGCCTCAAGAAGGACCCTACACTCAAGTTGGAGAGGGAACTACAGAAGCTTCTCGCCGACGTATTTCAGTTCGTCCCGCCGAGCCAAAAACCGCTCTACTACAAGTTACTATGCCACAATGGTTCCGCGCCAGCGTTTTATGGCTTGCCAAAGATACATAAACCAGGAGTTTCAATGCGACCTATCGTGGATTTTACCCGCTCCCCTCTGCACAGCCTCTCCAAATTCTTGCACCGTGTTCTTTCCCCGCTTGTTGGCCATGGGACTTGCCACGTTCGCAACTCATACGACTTTGTTGAGAAGACCCGCAACACCCTGATCGAAGACAGTGAATTGATGGTGTCTTTCGACGTGAAGTCCCTGTTCACGAGTGTACCGACTGACCTTGCTGTCGACGTATGCACCGCTGCGCTCGATAGCGATGCCTCTCTACCGGAAAGATCGCCAATAGAAGCACGGGACCTGCGCCGGCTGCTTGCTTTCTGCATGAGCAATACCTACTTTGTTTTTAGGGGAAACTACTACAAGCAAGTCCATGGGACCCCCATGGGTGCTTCTGTTTCGGTGACGGCCGCTAACCTCACCATGGAGTCATTGGAGCGACGCGCGTTAACCTCCTTTCACCCTGCCCCCAAGGTCTTCTTCCGTTACATCGACGACTGCTTTTGCATTCTGCACAAGGACGCGGTGAGCCAGTTTCTGACACACCTGAACAGCCAGGAAGACGCCATTCAGTTTACGTTGGAAGAAGAGGTGGACGGCAGTCTGCCTTTTCTGGACGTCCTCGTCTCAAGGAAAGGCCAGAAGTTGTCGTTTAGCGTGTATAGAAAGGCTACACATACAGGCCGCTACCTACATTTCAGTTCCGTCCATCCTGCCGCCCAAAAAAGAGCCGTTGTGAGCAGTTTAATGCAGCGGGCCAAGAAGATATGCACAAACACCACTGACGCCGCTGCGGACGCGTCAAGGGTACGAAAAGATCTCACTAGCTGTGGTTACCCAAGCCATTTCATCAGGTCCACAGAACGACGGCTGTCACGGCCTCGTCATCCGGACGCCCCTCTTCCGCCCAAAAAACGTGCGGCTATTCCTTATGTGCCGAAAACAAGTGAGTGCCTCGCCCGTGTATTACGAGAGTATGACGTGCAGGTTGCCCATGTCCCTGTCAAGAAAATGCGACAACAACTGATGAACGTCAAAGATCAGTTGCCAAAAGAGAAGTTCCCAGGAGTTGTCTACGCCATCCCTTGTGCAGATTGCAACGGTGTTTACATCGGCGAAACCGGAAGTTACAAGAAGCGCCTACAGCAACATGCTCGTGATGTGCAGAAAGAAGATACCTGCAATAACGCCTTGGCAGAGCACGCGGTGACGGCAAATCACAGAATAGATTGGGAAAAAGCAAGAATCATCGAAAAAGAGAAACTGACAACATCACGGCTTCATCTCGAGTCCCTGGTGATACAGACAACGGCTCACACGCTTAATCGTAACGAGGGCAATCTTAACCCGATTTACGCGCGATCTTTACGGCGATTACTATAGCTTTTAAAAAAGACGAACCCTCTTGGTGTGTTTCCATTGTGAACAAGGCCCCCGTTCTGGGCGCCGAAACGTCAATACAATTTTTTCGTTTTACTGGTCGGCGTCTCTTTGTTTTGAAAAGATACGTTAAGCAGGGAGGAGGAAGGAGACCAGCTAAAGAAGAAATACGCGGAGGATCTACTTAAAGAGGAAATGACCGCTTTGTTCGTGGCTGGTCTGCAAGACCCCGTGCGCCGGTTCGTGCTCTCGCGCAAGCCGAGCAATTTCGACCAAGCCGTGGCGGCCGCATTGGATGAGGAACGAAATGAGGCGTTAACGACAGCCGCAGCGAGAGTACGCGTCATAGAGCGGTGCTCAACCTTGAGGTTGCTCTCTTGGCAGAGCGGTTGGATCGCTTAGAACAGCTGCTATCTCAGCAGGTGGAACGCCAGGTTGAAGCGCGCGCTCAACAGCGCCCATTCGCTGGAAACCGGAGACCGCACAAAGCTACAGGCGCGGGATGCGAGATTTTGAAGAAATCGTATGCTTCGCTTGCCAGGTTCTGCCAAAACGTGCGCCGTGGGGAGCCACAAAGAGCAGCAGGCGAGACACGCCCTAAGCAAGCCTACAGCGGGGCTCCAGATACCGAGACAAAAAACTAGATAGTCCTCCCCATCCTGAGGAGCGTGGGGAGGGAGCAGTGGATGATGAGGTGGTGGTGGTTTGTGTGGCCGACGAGGCATGCCCTGTTGTGCGTTGCAAGTTAAATTGTTGCTGCATGGAATTGTTGATAGATGCGGGGTCACAGGTAAGCAAGTTCAAAGGTGACATTGCTTAAGGAGAGCAGTTTTAACACGCTTCGAAGGAAGGGGGACCGCGAGGTGTTGGAAGCGTCTGGTGGTATGGCAACCAAATTTGTAGGCATAACGGGGGATCCTCTTGGCATAAGTGGACTCTACCGGTTACACTTCTCTCTCGGCGGAATTGCATTGGAGCACCCCTGCTACGTATGCCCGGACACGGTGTCTCTGCCAAACGGAGTGTCAGGTATATTAGGGCAGGATTTTTTTAGAAAAGGGAAGGTAGTAGTCTCATTCTCTGAGGAAGAGGTTAATGCGGGCGGCTCAAAAGTTCCGTTTTTGAACAGGAGAGGGGCTGAGATTCGCATTACCGATATTGACACCCGTCAAACAGTGGGATCATTGGAGAAGGTATATTCGCAGGTTGCCGTCAGGCTGGTCGATGAGGCGGTCGTCCTTCCTTGGTCGGAGCACATTTTGTACGCGTGTGTGCCTTCAGATGTAGAGAGCGGCGCCGTGGGAGTGCTTGAGCGGGTCGACTCTCTCAGCAATGGCCTGAAGGCAGCCGCGTGCCTCGTGACAGTTAATGACGCCCACAGAGTGCCCTACGGGTGGTTAACTGTAGCCAGCAGCCACTGAGCCTTCCCGAGAACAAAACATTGGCTTTCTTCACCTCTGCGATAGAGAAACGTGAGCCCACCGATACGGTACTCGCAACTGTAGAGCATGCTAGTCCTTCGGCTGCTCCAAAGGCGTCGTTCGATCTTTCTCACGTAAAATCCAGGGAGAGGGAGGCTCTGGCTGGTTTGCTGAACGACTACTCGGAGGTATTCGCCGCGTCCAACCTGGATTTGGGCTGCTGTGGCGTTATAAAGCACAGGATAGAAACCGGCACTTCATCGCCCGTTTACCAGCGTGCGTACAGGATTCCTTACTCCCAACGTGAGGAGATGGAGCGGCAGGTGCAGGACCTGATTGATCGCGGCATTGTCGAACACTCAAAGTCACCCTGGGGAGCACCAGCACTATTGGTGGAAAAGCCAGATGGCTCGTATCGATTGGTAGTGGACTACCGCAAACTAAATGCCGTAACTCGCATCGATCCATACCCCATCTCCAATATACAGGAGACGCTTTCTCAGCTGGGCTCTGCCAGGTACTTCACGGTAGTGGACATGGCGGCGGGATTCTGGCAGATAACAATAGATCCGGCAGATGCCGAGAAAACGGCATTCAACACTCCCTCAGGGCACTATGAATGGAAAAGAATGCCGATGGGTCTGGCCAACAGCCCTGCTGTCTGGCAGAGAACCGCTGATGTTATCCTGGCAGGTCTTCTGGGGAGGCTGTGCTTCGTGTATATGGATGACAATCATATGCAGTGACAGTTTTGAGAACCATTTGCGCGATATTGAGCAGGTTTTGGTGCGACTAAGAGGAGCGGGTCTCAAGCTGAAGCCCTCTAAGTGCCAATTCCTCAAAAACGAGGTGAAATACCTCGGGCACGTTGTTTCAGCTGACGGCGTGCGACCGGACCCTGAGAAACTAAGGTGTGTCTCGGATTTTCCATCCCCGACCAGCGTCCGCCAGGTCCGGCAGTTTCTCGGCCTGAACGGTTACTACCGAAGGCACATAGAGGAGTTCGCCAAGCTCGCTAAGCCGCTCACCGCCTTAACAGCCAAAAATGTCGCCTTTCGCTGGGACGAAAACGCGGAGGATGCTTTTGGGGGCCTGAAAAGGAAGCTAATGAGTGCACCGCTGTTGCGCCACCCGGATTTGAATTTGCCCTTCGTTATGGCCTCAGGTGCGTCAAAGTTCGGAGTTGGTGCCGTGCTATCTCAGGTTATCGAGGGCAAAGAACATCCCGTTGCTTTTGCTAGCCGACAGCTGAGCCCCACAGAGCAAAAGTACGGAGCTATGGAAAGGGAGTGTCTCGCCGTTGTCTGGGCAGTAAAGCACTTCAGATGCTACCTTTACCGCCGCAAATTCAAGCTAGTCACAGACTGCCATCCTCTGAAATGGGTGATGAGTGTCAGGGACCCTAGCTCGCGACTCTCTAGATGGAATCTACACCTGCAGGAATACTGCTTTGAAGTGGAGCACAAGTCAGGAAAGACACATCTGAATGCAGATGCACTCAGCCGCACAGCTGCCGTGGCAGCTATAGATGAGTTTGTCCCCGTAGTCGACCCCGCCGAATTACGCACAGAGCAGTGCAAAGATCCTGACCTGAAGCGAATAATCGAAAGCTTAGAGGGCGCACCGTCTCACCCCGAACAGCTAGGTTATTTCATTGGCAAAGACGGCACCCTGTGTCGGCGCACGAGGCCAACCAGGAAAGGGAGACCAGAGAAAACCGCTTGGGAGAGAGTCGTCATACCTCGGTCGTGGACAGAAAGGGTTCTTCGCGCGTTTCACGATGCGCCATGCGCCGGTCATTTTGGCGTAGCGAAGACACGCAGGCGTGTGGAGCGTTTGTACTTTTGGAGTGGCATGCGACAGGATGTTAGAGACTACTGTGCGAAGTGTCATTCCTGTCTCGAAAGAAAAACACCCAAGGGACGAAGACCAGCTCCAATTCAGCTGTTCCCTGAGGTTTCGGCTCCCTTCGAGCGGACAGGTATGGACATAATGGGCCCATTGCCCACGACCACTTCCGGAAACAGGTACATTTTAGTATTTGTCGATCACCTTTCAAAATACGCGGAAGCGGTAGCACTCCCAGATCAGAAGGCAGACACGGTTGCAAGAGCATTTGTCGAACAGATCGTGCTCCGACATGGACCCCCGAGGCAACTCTTGACAGATCGGGGAACGAACTTCGTGTCGCAGCTAATGAGGAGAGTTTGCGAGCTGCTTAAGATCGCTAAGAAGCAGACAACACCGTACCATCCGGCTTGCAACGGCGCGGTGGAGCGACTGAACCAAACCGTGGCCGGGTTCCTGTCGCATTTTGTTTCGCGCGACCAGCGGGACTGGGACTTGTGGCTCCCGTATGCAATGTTTGCCTACAATTCCGCAGCACACGAGAGCACGGGCGAATCGCCATTCTTTCTTCTCTACGGCCGAGACCCGGACCAGCCTAGTGAAGTGCCAGAGGGCCCCCGTCGTGTCCCATACGCTTCACTGGACGACTATAAGGTTGAGCTAGAATCGCGCTTGCAAGTGGCGAGGGACATCGCAAAAGAGGCCTTAAAGAAAGCGGCGAAGCGCAGGAAGGAGGTGCACGATCGCAGTGCTAGAGACGCGCCGTTTGATGTGGGGGACAGCGTGTACATTGAAAACTGCCAAAGGCAGATTGGGCTAGCTCGTAAGTTCCAGACGAAGTGGAGAGGACCGTGCGAGGTTGTCGAGAAGCTTTCTCCGGTAAACTTCAGAGTCCGAGACGTGAACCGGCGCTTGATAAGGATACACGCAAATCGCCTCAAGTCGGCACCGGTTCAGTATTCACGAAATGAGGAAAGGGAAAGCGCGGATTTTGATGGGGACAGAAGTGAAGCGGAGCGCGCAGATAGTTCGCAAGAAACGCCCTCTCCTGCATTTGTTCGGCAGGCGCCAGAGGCGACGGCCGGAATGCCACCGGATTTACTTCATGCATTGCTAGAAGAAGAAGAAGCGCGCGAGGTTGCCGCGCAGATAACGCCAGGAGAGGCTCCTGCCACGAGCCCTCGCGAGTCTCAAAGCAGACAAAGGGTCACAGACTTACTTGGTATGACACATGAAGGCCGATATCCGCTGCGAAATCGGAAAGCTAAGTCGGACTAATGGCGTAAACAGAGCGGAGTTGGTAGTTAAACCTTTCTGTCATTAAGTAACACCTTCACAGGAGAGCATGCGGAGCGCATGCAGAACCTGCCCTACTTCCTTTCGTTATCTATATTTTTGTCTGTGCCGTGATCGTGCTAGAAGTGGGAGCTCCTCTGTAACTGTGGTAAATTTATTTTGTCCAGTTTGGACTAGAAAGGAGAGGCTTGGGTGCTGAGTTTCATGTTTATCTGTAAAAGAAGATCAGTGCTGCCCCTGGAGACGCCAGTTATGACAGCTGAGGCATATGGTGTTGTGCAGTGGTGTTGAGTGCAGCGAAAAGTGTTTTGTCGGACGCACTGTGCGAGGCGATTCAGAAAGCGAAGGGGAGCTGCATGGACTCAAATGTTCGGAGAACATTCTTCTGGAGGGAGAGCGAGTGTGACGTTCCTTGTGTGTGCTACGAAGGGCCTCATTTCGGCGGGCCTGGCCCCGTGACAAGACGGCGGGCATCATCAATTACCCAGCCATACTTGTTGAGAGTGAACGACCAAAACGAAGGGGTTTAAGCACAACCGGACCCCCTTTCCATAGTGTCGGCACGTGTCGAACGCCGCCGCCGCCGCCGCGGGGAGACGGGCGTTATCTTCCCCAATTGCCGTGGCCGTGCCAGGGACAAAGGACCTCGTTTCGGCGGGCCTAGCCCCGTGGCAAGACGGCGGGCATCATCAATCAACCCTCCCGAGCACATCCCAGGACAAGGGACCACTTTCCCGGCCTTTTAGTGACCTCGCGTTCCGGCCTTGAGTGGCGAGTGTCATTTGATGGAGAACGGAGGTCGGTGACCCGCGGGAACCGTCAGCGGGCCATAGACCGTCTACCACAGCCGACGCTACCTCGAAGACAACCTTCTTTCCCTCGGACTCAACACGTGAGGGGGGCGAGACCATAATTGCGGTGGTGTGTTTGTGCGCCCAAGTGAAAGCCCTAGGCCCCTCCCACTCCGGCGTGGGCGTCCTCACCCTAGGGAATGTGGGGATAAGAGGATATAAAAATCTACAAGGAGTACGGAAGAGAAAACGCTCAGGACGACATCGTTCGCCAAGGGGGCCTTCAGCGCCGAAGCCCGACGGCGTGCAGCTTCTGCCAGCAACCGTTCGAGCTCAACTCCGGAGCCCCTCCATCGTCCTCATGAAGTCGTCGGCACGTAAGCTCGGACGCCCCAGCCTCTGAATCATAATCATGTATAATTATTGAATATATCTGTTTGTTTAAACTGAGCCATACGGTGTCTCTTTGCCTCTCCGTCCCGTGTGGACCTGCGCATTATGGGGGGTCGTCACAAGGATATCAAGCACATTGCCCACAATGTTCATCTCTTTAAGGGCTCTTTACACCATCAGCTGTAAAAAGGTCTTAAATGTAGAGGCCTTGAAATTAAGCTTGCTTCTCCAGTTGCCTCATGCGTTCCATTCTATTTGGCTACCTGGGTCCAAGCACCTTTCCCACGTAAAACCATTGCTCGGCGCAGGTGGCACAGCACTCATTTTAAAATTCTCACAGAAGGTTGAGGGCTCACCTTGTGGCGCATTAGAGCCTTTGCTGCCTCAGCATTTTAACGTCCCATTTGTTCAGCCTCTGCGCCAGCAAGCCAACGCCGGACTCGAAGCAGGAATCGGGAAGGTCCGTGCATACCACAAAACTTCCATTTTTAAGTCCTGCTTTCTGAAATAAATATGAATTTAAAAGAACATCTTTCGCGCTGCAGACACCAGAGCGTAATCGCTCATCTCGCCGCAATTTTTGCACCTGTTTTAGAAAGCGAATTGTAACAGCAGCACACAATTGTAAAGTGCAGCATTAAGTCAACACTCTACAGACTTTCCCAGCCGCGGGGCCACAAAAAAATAAAAACTCATCGCACAAACGGTTAGTTCAACTGGACTGTTGTAAAAAGTTTCCCGCCTTTTTTCGGGAGCACGCAAAAGCTGGTATTTATGCGCGTTTTACATGACCATGAGACACGTTGGGCTGGGTTGACAAAAGATATAAACACGCTCAGCGCAAGCTCTTTTCTGCTGATCTGCACAGAGCTTTTGAGCAGAACTTACGAAAAAACAGATGAGTCTTTCCCTCCGGGCCTTTGGGTCCACTGCCGGGCAAGCGGGCTCAGTGCTAGTCCTGTGTTATCTGCTAACACAAAATATTCGGACGCAAGGAAGTTGACAACGGAATGCCGAGTGTCAGATAACGGGCAATCACTCAGTATGTGCATACCAAAAGATAGCAAGAACAAATTACTCACGCGCAACTTTTATTGCAACGTGCAAGCGCTATGGCGTGCTGTTGCGCGTACGACAGCAGCAAGCGGCCTGATGATGGTTATGCGGTATTAATGACACCATATATATTCTCGTTGGGGGATTTTCACGTTGTTGAGGTCGGTGCTTTGTGGTGTCTCCCCTCGTGTCCGTGTTCGTCTTTGCGCTGTGAATGTAAGCATGGAATACCAATTCGCCCGGCAACTCATTTTAAGAATTAGCCACGACGTCATAAAAATGGTTACCACCGTTGGTTGGAAGGCATCATTCGAGGGTTGTTTGCTGCTCCGTTTTTAGGTTATTTTGCATGCGAGGCCAGAACGGAACGAATCTCCAAAGCATCGGCGCATTGCATCTTCTCTGGAAATAGCGACTGGGCTCAAAACGGACTAGTTCTTGCACCTGTAGTAGACTCATAGCTTGACAGTAGCGAAACAGACTAAGTCCCGCTTTGACCTTCTCTGATCTTGAAGTTCAGAGCACCAGCCCGTGTCGTTTTCCGAAGTTTTACTGCGGCGACAGAGTTCACGCTCTAAAGAAACAAACACAGACAAAGTCAAAGGCAGTACTAAATCAGGAGCACAAACCAAAACACCTTGTCATGTGACTTGAATGTCTGCAGTACCGAGCTCGCCTGAAGGCTTTGTTTACGTCAGTATTCCCCATTCACACAGTTCTAAGAAGAAACCATTCTCTTCATGAACGTTACTTTCGGAATTCTCAATGTTTTTCTTGCAATTTTTCAAATATTTTGTGCACTCCTGGAGCGCAGAGCTGGCCCAAAAACACGCGCTTCGCCCACTGCTGCGGTCGGCCGGCGGGCGCCAAGGAGTAAAAGCGTGTCGTGCGCAGAGCTCACAGCCGCTACGCGAGGAGAATCGAGGAGGAAAGCGCGGCGCGGAGGAGAGTATCGCTACTTTCCTATTATCAAGGGGCTTTAGGAGCGGTTAAAGCCCCTTGATAATTTGAAAGTAGCGACACTCTCCTCCGCGCCGCGCTTTCCTCCTCGATTCTCCTCGCGCGGCGGCTTTGAGCTCTGCGCACGACACGCTTTTTCTCCTTGGCGCCCGCCGGCCGACCGCACCAGTGAGCGAAGCGCGTTTTTGGGCCAGCTCTGCGCTCCAGGAGTGCACAAAATCTTTGAAAAATTGCAACAAAAGCATTGAGAATGCCGAAAGTAACGTTCATGAAGACAATGGTTTCTCCTAAGAACTGTTTGAATGGGGAATACTGACGTAAACAAAGCCTTCAGGCGAGCTCGGTACTGCAGACACTTAAGTCACATGATAAGGTGTTTTAGTTTGTGCTCCTGATTTAGTACTGCCTCTGACTTTGTCTGTGTTTTCTTTTTTATAGCGTGAACTCTGTCGCCGCAGTAAAACTTCGGAAAACGACCCGGGCTGATGCTCTGAACTTCAAGATCAGAGAAGGTCAAAGCGGGACTTAGTCTGTTTCGCTACTGTCAAGCTATGAGTCTAGGCATAGTATATGTCACGTGGTAAACCGTGAGTTTGGATCACTGGTTAATTATATACTTATTATGACTAATTACTGGAAGCCATATTAATTGATATTTAGTAAATTGCAATTAAAACCCAAATTTGCGCTACATCATCGAGTCATATATAGTTGGAAAGCTTAGGCCAACTGTAATGGCACCGTGCTAGTCAGCGATCCACATTAATCTGCGTTAATTAGTTAATTTGCTACAAAACCAAACAATGAGCTAGACGATGAAGTCGTATACCTTGCGACAGGAACAGCGCAGCACGAGACAAAGAAGGGACAGGAGAGACACGACGCTTTGTCTCGTGCTGCGCTGTTCCTGCCGCAAAATCATGCACCAACCAGCCCAACTTTCCACCCTGCTAAAGTCATATACCGTTGAAAAGCTTAGGATGAATGCAAATGCTCTGGATTAGTTTGCGATACCTATTAATTAGCGTTATTGAGCTATATGTAATCAAAACCACCCTTTGCATTATAGTATCGAGTCATATACCTTTCAAAAGCTTAGATTCAGTGCAAATGAGTTCTGATGGTTACCGGCACATATTAATTAGTGCCGAATATTTAACTGCAGTTAAATCCTAAATTTTCACTATAGATGGAAAACTAAGGGCAAGTGTAAACGCGTTATGCTAGCTGGCCAAACTTAAAGAAAAACCTCACAAAACAGAGCTAACATTCTATCTAGGCTTAACACGAACGGCTTCGAAATGTTTTTCTTTGCTTTTGCATTTAATTGCGCACTTTCAATGCGATCAAGGACCGCGGACAACCAACCATTCATCGAACATTATTAGGCACTGGTGCCAAGGAAGCGTAAGAATATACTCGGTATACCTATGAGAGAACGCATTCTTATCTCTAAGCAAGATGAACGCCTCTCGATAATGATATACTTGACACTGAAATTTCGTTCCAGTATGTAGTAGGGGATATAAAGCTGGTATTTTGATTAGGCATCACCTAAAATGTATCATTAAAGAAAATGAGAGCATGGTCAGCAGGATGATTTATTTTCGCGCACGCAAAAGAACCTTGATTGATAAGATACACGTAACAGACGGCAGTATCACATAATATTCAGCATCCACGCTAGTGTAGATATGTGCTATGCAGTATTGATGACAGTTGAGAAAAACATGCTCAAGGAAATACAACAGTGGTGTATGTCATAGCCCAAATCAACATCACTTTGTACATCTATGCAGCAGTTTCATGCAAGCGAAAGTTAATGGACAATGGGATCTTAGGCTAAAAGACTGTCTGTTAAAAATTGCCTATTTGTTGTTATAAAGACGACGCTACAGGTGCAAGAACTAGCACGTTTTGAGCCCAGTCGCTATTTCCAGAGAAGATGCAATGCGCGGATGCTTTGGAGATTCGTTCCGTTCTGGCCTCGCATGCAAAATAACTTAAAAACGAAGCAGCAAACAACCCTCGAATGATGCCTTCCAACCAACGGTGTCAACCTTTTTTTATGACATCGTGGTTAATCCTTAAAACTAGTTTCCGGGCGAGTTGGTATTCCATGCTTACATTCACAGCGCAAAGACGAACACGGACACGAGGGGAGACACCACAAAGCACCGACCTCAACAACGTGAAAATCCCCCAGCGAGAATATATATGGTATCATTAATACCGCATAACCATCATCAGGCCGCTTGCTGCTGTTGTACGCGCAACAACACGCCATAGCGCTTGCACGTTGCAATAAAAGCACGGCGCTGTAATATTCGCTCGCCGAGCGTAGGAGAAAAATGGAGAAGAGGAAAAATTAAAACACAAGCAATACGCCGGACCCGCGCGTTTCCAAGGGCAACGGCAGGGAGACCAATCGTCATTAAGGAAATCGGGCAGAGAGCCGACCCTCAGGGAAGGGCCAGCTAGGGGCGAGGATGTCGCGCGGCGGCGGCAAAGTTCAATGGTTGGCTGTACTTTCATATTATCAAGGGGTTTTAGGATGGATGGATGGATACGGCTGAACCCTTTACATCGGGCGATGGCTAAAGCTACCCAGCCATGTCTTGTGAAATTTTACTCCTGTCTTGCTTTTAGCCACCAATCAGATAACCTTCGCTTGGTTACTTCTAACCTCTTAAAATCCACTTTCCCTTCACTATCCCTAAACCCCAATGCCTTGGGTAAGTCAGCCCCGCTGCCTTCCACTGTAGGGTGAAGCCCTTTACAGAAAAGTATCAAGTGTTCAGCCGTTTCCTCCTCCTCTCCGCACGCAATGCACAAAGTATCTATCTCCTGGTACCTGACTCTATACGTCTTAGTCCGCAAAACTCCAGTCCTGGCCTCAAACAACAAAGAGCTTCCCCTACAATTATCATAGATATTTTCTTTGACAATTTCCTGTTTAAAGGTCCGGTATGTTCCCAATAGCGGTAGGGTCGCAGCGCCACGATCGTTCAGCGGAGGCAGACATGAAACACC
Organism: Amblyomma americanum; assembly: GCF_052857255.1. Taxonomy (NCBI): domain Eukaryota; kingdom Metazoa; phylum Arthropoda; class Arachnida; order Ixodida; family Ixodidae; genus Amblyomma; species Amblyomma americanum. Next base: position 556,479,076 of record NC_135497.1, on the reverse strand, counting down.
CCCAGCGCGCAGGCCGTACAAAGCAAGAATCTAGTAACGTTGGTACAAAGCGCGCGCCGCCGCCAAGGTACAGTGTACTAGAATTCTAGTACACTGTAGCCAAGGTAGATGCCGCCGCCGCTACTCGAGACCGGTCGTGGAAGATGTCAAGTGGAACGACCACCAGCAGCGAAAATGCCATGGTGGCGCTGCGATCGACTTGGCTTGGCCGCACGTTGTGCGTTGCGTGCGGAGAGGGGGAGGAAACGGCTGAACACTTGATACTTTTCTGTAAAGGGCCTCACCCTACAGTGGAAAGCAGCGGTGCTGATTTATCCAAGGCATTGGGGTTTAAGGACAGTGAAGGGAAGGTAGATTTTAAGCGGGTAGAAGTAACCAAGCGAAGGTTATCTCATTGGTGGCTAAAATCAAGACAAGATAGTAAAATTTCACAAGTCATATATGCCTAGGTGGTTTGAACCGCCGCCCGATTTAAAGGGTTCATTCAGCCTTATCCATCCATCCTTGGGCTAGCATCGTAGAAAATTACTGCTCGTCCTCGTCGTTGCCAGCTACGCAATTCGAAGCCGAATTTGTGCATGCGGTGTCTTGTGCAGCAATATATAGCTCCAGTTCTGTTCGATCGGCGAATGCGTCCGCACTTTTTCTTGCTCTGTAAGTGTGTTTGCCCCCCCCCCCCCCCCATACTGCAGCGCAGCGAGCCCAGGTACAAGCACGTTAATTTTTGGCTAGCCGCTGAAGCTGTTGGGAGGCACGCCCAAAGGAAATGCATGCATGAAGTTTATTTCGCCGCGATAGCATTGCGGGGTTTATGGCCTCCATCGTATACGTTGTTTGCGGGGCGCAGTTATCGGGGGCGCAGAAAAACGAACGGGTACACGGGTTCGCACGCACCTGTTGTAATTTGAAGGCCTTTCGCGACAGATGCCGGAAGCGGTACGCGTCTGTGGAAACCGAACTGTGTTGAACATCCAATTCCGTCCTCATTTTCATCACCTTCGAGCGATTGAGCAAACATTATATAGGGCGCCCTGTGTTCCAGAACTCCGGCAATATGCCATTATTTCCACAGAAGAACCTCGTTCATATGAAACAAACTTGGTCGTTGGAGCGAACGTGCGCAAGCAGACGATCGACGTTCTGAGCAAATGTAATGACGAGAAAGACGTATCGAAGCAACTCGATCGCTGGACGAAAGAACGCCAACATGACCTTTATGCTGAGAATAAGAAAAGAGGTTGACACTTATTATTTTGCTAAAAAATTGCGGTGCTCATAAGCCGCGCGCGCGCAGACCGCTCGTTCGGTAGCAGACGTCACTTTTGCCGAGATGATGAAAATGGGGTTTGAATAGGACGCAGCGAGGCTGATTCCTTTGCTATTCGTTGCTCGACAGCGTGCCAATAAGCCTTTAGAATAAAAGCACCTACCTAAAAACGCATTTACCGTCAGTCTCGTGGACCCGTGCATGTTGCACGCGTCTTCACACCGCTCCGCGCGGCACTGCGATTGCAGCGCTTTCGGCCACAGCGGCCACAGTTTCGTCACACGGAGTGGCTCACTAGAGCGCATTCTAGTACGGAGTAGCGTTTAGTAAATACGTGTGGCCTCCTTTTATTCTACGCGAAAAAAAGTCCGTGGATGTATGAGAGACTAACGTGCCTAGTACACTACTGATCGGGACGCGAGTTAACTAAACAGCTTTCGTGCCGGCAACAAGACCAGGCCCTAACCAATGGAGGTAGCAACAGCGGATGCTGTCTTGATTCGCTGTGTGGTGAGCATGCTTCCTCAGATGACAGCGAACCCATCCTAGCTGCGATTATGCGTTTCCACTCGCGCCTGTAGCGTCGGCCGCTAGCATTTAGCGTCGCATTTTCCTTGCATCCTGTCTCGGGACTGAAACCAAGTCCTCGTCGTTTTCGTCCGTCGCGGGCTGATGTTATTTGGGAGCCCCGGACTACGGCGAAACGAGAGCCCGAAGTTCAAGGTTGGAGGCGCTCACTTTTTCGTCGTCGACGCTGGTGAGCGCTCTTCTTCTTTCTCCGCTGTGGGATCATGTAGCGTGAGGCGTATTTCGGGGCGGGCGCGGTCAGCCGCGAAGGCCTATGCGGCGGCGTCCGTCGGCGGCTCGTGGGTCGAACGAAAGGGTTCTGCCGCCGTGGGCGGCGTCCAGTGGCCAGCGCTGCTGACCGAGCACGCGGCGAACGTGCCCCGCGCTGCGTGTCACGGGCCGACCGTTCGAAACCCGACCCGTGCGGCCTGCAGGTGCCGTGTCACTGCCCCAAGCCGACCATGGCGAGCAGTGACGTGATTGAAGTGTTCATCGAAACTCTGCACGGCACAGCCTTCGAGCTGCTGGTGTCGCCAGCAGACACCGTCGTTTCGATCAAGTCCAGGATTTCGAGACTCGAAGGTGAGCCCTCATTCCGTTTGGCCGATCGACTGCGCCGCATTCAGGCTGCGCACTCGAACGACCAAGGCGACATTCGTCGCCCCGCAGGCGTCTACTGCGCGTCCGAGCCGCTACTCATGGAACGCCGCGCCAGGGAGGCGTCTGTTTCTTGCAGGAAACGCCGGTAACCCCAGCTAAGCGAAACCAAGGGGTGCTGCGTGGAATGCCTTTAGGCCTCCGTGGCGCGTCACATGTCTCGCGCCGAGATATTCAATAAGCCTGCTCGAATGGTCCTCGGCACGTAAACGGCGCTCAGGGGCCATATCAGATTGGCAAACAGTCCGGGTGGAAGCGGGGCGGTAGGGTTAGTGGGTGGAGCGTGCGTCACGAGCGCGCCGGGCTCGCGCTGCCGAACGCACGCAGACATCCGTCGACCTGGCCGGTGGCCGGCCGCTGCCCCGCGCCGTTCTGCACGGTCGCGATTTTTTCCCCTCCCGGACGCCTCGCCTGCAGCTGTGCACAACCTCTCCAGTACGTGTTGTCTTTTGGGTGGCTGCAGTAGTGCCAACGATTGTCTCTCGCAAAGGCACACTCCAACCAAGCTTGTTGGAGTTTGTCTTGTGCCTCTCGTTGTGCGTGAGTGGTGGTGCTTGCCTATCTGCATTTGGGCGACAGGGAAAACAGGTGCCCTTCCAGGGTGGCCTTGCAATGGTTGTGTGCTGCACAGTGTAACATGCAGGCTCTGATGACGTGGTGCAGTGGGCAGCGAAGCTTGCTTCGTGCTTCAGCTCATTGCTGCGACCTGCTATTTCCGGCACCCTGCCAGCCAGCTGCTTTGGCCGGCCGATGTCATGTTCACTCTTTCCTTACCGAGCCCATTGAGCATGGGTCACCCATAAATATCGCTTACTGTTTCAAAGTGCCAGTGCACTTTGTCTTGCCATTTCAACAAGTCAATTTTCAGTTTTGAAGCAGTTTGTAAATTTGCTACGAAGCGTTGAATTTTGGCGCAGGATTGAAGAGCGCGGGGCGCAGCTTTTCTTAGCAAGCTTATCAAACTCCTCGACGTCCGCACAGTCTTGTGAATGACCTCTGTTATAGCTGTTGCTGTTTGTCAGCACTGCGTGACCATGATTTGGTCATACCACATCTATAGAGGCATCCATTTTCTCTCCAAAAAAGGTAATGAGGTGAATATTTTTCTCAATACTGGCAACAAAATTTCAGTCAACAGTATTCACTCTCATCCTGAGCAACCAGCCATTAGCTAAAAGTGATGACACACAAAAAAGTCGCAGGCACTGCCTCAAGCTTTTCTCATAAGAGGTGATCAAGCTCCTACCACTGCATCACTATCAGCATGATAACAGCTGTTTTCCTGGCCTTTGCTCTTCTGAGCTCGTTGTATGTCACTATGGAGAGGCTTCACTCAGTAACATATGAGCCTTGTTTACTGAAGGTTTATTTTGAAGCTGTATTTATGCCTAACCTTTAAGCGGCAGCCGCATGAAGTGATGCTTCTGGTGATGCGGCGTGTGATGGCTACCTCTGCTGCTGGTACACCCGCACGAGGCGACGAGACTTGGCGATAGAGCGGCATGTTTTCAGTGTTGCTCTGTTGCTGCCGCCTCACCATTCAGTGAACTAGTGACAGCATAAAGTTTGGTAAATGCGCTGATGAAAATTCTTCTGGTAATACATTGCATTTTTAAGCCACACAGTGCAGTGATGCAACATTGCGGGGTGTCGAGACTTGCATAAAGTTTCTCTCCCACACCTTTCAATAATTATTAACAGTACATGTTCGACAACAGTCTTTCTTGTTCTATTATTTCTACCAAGCTTTGACTGATACCTGTGCCACACGGGCGTTTCGAATGCCTTCCAAACGAATGTCATTTGACTCGACTGCCAAACCTGCGCTGCTACACGACATTTGTGAATGGCATTCGGTTCACATGACATTCCAGTCGACGGAGCTCCGCGGAGACATTCGAGATTTTGGAATGCCTTCGAGGCGCAAGCGCTACTACTCTCTACCGCAGCGTCTTTGCGCCATAGGTGGCAGCATAAGTTTTGAAGAGCAAATACGTTCGTTAAACGATGAAATTCTAAATACTATTTATATACACTACACTGACCTTTTCCAGAAGTTTTGTTAGCAAGCAAATATTTACCGCATACTCTGGAACCCATCGTAGGAAAGAAAGGCAGCCGTTTTGGCCCGGTGCCAGTTTTTTCACTTTATGCTGTTGCTTTTGCTTTGTTTTGTCTTTTTATTTTGTGTGCATGTGCGTCTGTGTATGTGTGTACATTTTAAGTGAGCTTTTTTTTTATTCAGTGAAGTTTATTGCACTTTTTCGTTTTTTGCGACACACGCAGGAGATAGAGCCCATTGTAGCCAACAGACCGCACGCAAAAAATGGCAGGGCTATGGGCTTGGGCCTCTGTTAGAACAGAGGCGTTTAGTAATGAATAAATAGCAAAATTTATTATAAATGACATTACTTTTAAAAGTAGCAATTTTATAGCGGGCTGTAACTGTACAAATTAATTTTTGCTGCTATATTTGTTTAAAACAAATGGATGGATGGATGGATGGATGGATACGGCTGAACCCTTTACATCGGGCGGTGGCTCAAGCCACCTAGCCATGTCTTGTGAAATTTTACTCCTGTCTTGCTTTTAGCCACCAATCAGATAACCTTCGCTTGGTTACTTCTAACCTCTTAAAATCCACTTTCCCTTCACTATCCCTAAACCCCAATGCCTTGGGTAAGTCAGCCCCGCTGCCTTCCACTGTAGGGTGAAGCCCTTTACAGAAAAGTATCAAGTGTTCAGCTGTTTCCTCCTCCTCTCCGCACGCAATGCACAAAGTGTCCATCTCCTGGTACCTGACTCTATACGTCTTAGTCCGCAAAACTCCAGTCCTGGCCTCAAACAACAAAGAACTTCCCCTACAATTATCATAGATATTTTCTTTGACAATTTCCTGTTTAAAGGTCCGGTATGTTTCTAGTGCCGATTTCGTCAGCATACCTGTTTTCCACAAAGCTCTCTCTGTTCCTTTAACCTTTTTCTTAACTGATAATTGCTGATTTGCCCCCTTACTGCTGTCCAGATATTTGCTTGTCAATTTTCTAGTTCGCTTTCTCCATTTCGTGTCAACATTCTTTATATACATGTATCTGAAAACTTTCCTAGCCCACCGCTTTTCCTCCATCCTTCTCAATCGTTCCTCAAATGCTATCTTACTGCTAGCCTCTCTGCTCTCGAAAGACGCCCATCCCATATCACCCTGTACCCCCTGATTTGGTGTATTGCCATGTGCTCCCAAAGCTAACCTCCCTACTCCCCGTTGCCTAATTTCCAGCCTTGCTTGAACATCTGGCCTCATACACAGGACCGCATTCCCGAAGGTCAGGCTAGGGACCATCACCCCTTTCCAGATCCCTCTTACCACCTCATACCTATTGTAATTCCACAGTG